>NC_070636.1:16052762-16783322 GCF_947347685.1 Pleuronectes platessa | reverse complement strand
TCGATTCATTTGTATTTGCAGTACGCACTATAAATAGCGATTTTTAACTCGAACTCTTTCCTTAATGCCCGCCCCCTTGAAGACGTCCTGCCACGGTGTGGCACGGAGTATCTACTGTGTGCGGCAGTGTGCTTAAGCTGTTTGTATTATGGGACTAATTCAGGGTGCGCTTACGTGTTGTTGACACACACGCTCCCTGCTCATATTCTAGCGAACACACGCGCACGCACACATGCACACACGCGTACACTAGATACTGCGAGGGCAGCAGAGCCGTTACATCAGTGAGACTCAGTTACCGCCAGGATGCATGGTCATCCCGATGGTTCCCCCGGTGTTGAGGACCAGGACGTTCCTCTCGGCAGCGTGCAGGGGCACCAGCCTTACTGGTCTCCAGCGAGCTGCAGCTCGACAGCCTTCTCCTGCGGCATGTCTGCAGCTGAGCGCGAGTGGGAGAAATGTCACTCAGGTCCAGTTTAGTTTGCGATAGAGCATGGGCCAGTGGTGTCATCCTGTCCGCCATGATTCGTTCTCGGTTCTGCCTCCTTCACAGATTCACGAAGTCTCCGGTTCACAGGCGCTGTCAGTGAGTCAGTGGCAAGACGTAGGGTGCCCTTCCTCCGGCTGTGAGTGCAGAGCAGCGGCGGCCATGGTCAATATGTATCCAGCACATGGGGGGCGGGACCACAGCCCTTAACCTTGTGAACCCGTTTCAGAGTAAAAGCACTCCAGGGTTTCACTTCCTAAATCCACTCATCTGTTCTATCGGGCCTTTGATTGTTATCGACAGACCAAAAATATGCGCATCTTCATACCGTAAAGTCCTGACATTTAGCTTAGTACATGAACCAACTTGTTCTTGATGGAAATGCAGCAGATAAACCTGCAATCCCACCGTCAGTATCAGACATACAGTCGACGTCGTGTGAAAAACAGACAACCGACACACAGCTGATCTGCGGCGCGACGACAAACCAGTGAGCCATGCTGCCACCTTTGGCGACTTTCTCGCTTAATCTGGCGAGTTTCCAATCCTTTTGGCGACTTTTTTTATGTGAAAAGCGACTAGTGACAAATCAAGCTACTTTTTCTGGTGTTATTTGAGAATTTTCTGGTGTTTTGGAGACTCTAACGTGAAGCACGTATCCTTCTGCGGTTACACTCTTACTGCGAATGAATAGCTTCTCAAGTTCAGTAAGGTTGGCAAGATATTAACAGATTCGGACTTCCCGGATCAATACGTCATTATAAGCGAAACGTTGTTAAAGCACAAACGCTGCATAATTCACACCGTAGTAGGACAACGGCTACAGGCCAGTTTTCGTCACTATGAGTCGTCCTCCGTGATAGACACAGAACATTGGTGTCTACGTACAGCTTGCTGAGAAACGAGTGAGCAGGGACCGTCTACAAAGTGCAACACCGAAAGAGAAATTACAAAAATATTTAATAACCACACTGTAATACTTTATATTCTCACCAAAATCACGTCACAGGTCCACGGAGTCCTGCTGACTATGTTGCAGTACAAAGTTAAAAAAAAAATTCATTCATCATACTTTTGGAAATATTTGTTATGAAGATTATTCAATAACTTCACTATAATAGTGTACATTTCACCAAAATCACATCACATGTCAAGGAGTCCTGCTGGCTATGCTACATCACTAAGTTTAGGAAAATTTTGTTTTGTGTAATTTTGGGAAATATTAGATATAAATATTATTCAATAACTTCGGTCTCATAATGTATATTGTCACCAAAATCACGTCACAGATCCAGGGTCTCCTGTTGGCTATGCTACAGCACTTACTTTGGAAAAAAAACAATTTTGTATAATTTTGAGAAATATTTGTTATGAATATTATTCAATAACTTCGGTCTCATTGTGTAGATTGTCACCCAAATCACGTCACATGTTTATGGAGTCATGCTAGCTATGCTACAGTACTAAGTTTGAGAAAAGATGATTGAGCATAATTTTTGGGGGGAAAAAATTGGGAAATTATTCAATAACTTTACTGTAATAGTGTATATTCTCACGAAAATCATGTCACATGTCCAGCAAGTCCGGCTGACTATGCTACAGTACTAGCTTTGGGAAAAAACGATTTTGTATAATTTGGGGAATTATTTATTATGGAAAATATTCAATAACTTCGGTCTTATACTGTAAATTCTAATAAAAATCATGTCACAGGTCCAGCGAGTCCTGCTGACTATGCTATAGTACAAAGTTAAAAAGTCAGCTGGACTCGCTGGACCTATGACGTGATTTTGGTGAGAATATACAGTATTACAGTGATGTTATTGAATATTTATTGAATATCTCTTTTCGGTGTTGTACTTTGTAGACGGTCCCTGCGCACTCGTTTCTCAGCTAGCTGTCTGTAGACCCCAATGTTATGTGTCCATCACGGAGGACGACCCATATTGATGAAAACTGGCCTGTAGCCCGTTGTCCACATTACTACGGTGTGAATTATGCAGCGTTTGTGCTTTAACAACGTTTCGCCTATGACTTATTGATCCGGGAAGTCCGAATCTGTGAATATCTTGCAAACTTTACAGAACTCTGATCTCGTCCTGGCTTACAGAGCGGGATGTAAATGTCAATGTTTCTTCACTGTCACACTAAAATAAATCACTGCATTGGACCCACACAGCCTCAGTCACTTACTCACCTCGTCCACAGTGTGTGTGCCTCTCTGTGACATAAACTAATCATATGGCTAGCTAGCTCATCATGTCTCTCTCGAAACTGTACGCTCAAAAATACAGAAAGGAGCGGGAATCAAATCCTGAATTCAAAGGCTGGTTGAAGCCGTTTATTGGAGATGATACACGGGCATACTGCCTGTATTGTAAACTCAAAAACATACTCAAAAGTCAAAGCCGTATAACAGTTCCAGCCAATGCAAGATGCCATTAATGAGAATAAGATTAAGATGCATTTATTTTTCCCAAACACATGCACAGACATGCACAGGCACACTCATGCAGGTAGGGAAATTTAACCTCTGCTTTTGACCCATCTGGTGCAGGACACACAGAGCAGTGAGCGACCATGTACGGCGCCTGGGGAGCAGATGTTGGGGGAGTAAGGTGCCTTGCTCAGGGGCACTAGACAGGGTAGGGAGAATCCTCTTGGATTTTTGGACAGATCAATCCAGGTTCGTCTTTTTGTTGTTTCTCCGTGGAGTCGAACCAGAGACGAACCAGAGACCTTTTCTGCCCATAGCCCAAGGTTCTGCGAAAAAGGCTGAAGCCACCATAGCATTAGCTATTGCTCAACACAATTACAGACTGGCATGTGATCACATTGGGAAAGCATGACTTCTCAGAATCTACTGCTGCTACTCACTTCCTAATTCCCCGAAACAAAGTTCACGGAAATGATTAATGATGTTCTAGCACCATACGTTCCATAAAAGTTGTGGTGGGAAGATGTGGGTGACCAGCGTTTCAGCCTCCTCCTCGATGAGTCTAAATATGTAAGTGTTTCTAAGTACCTGGGGGTTGTGATAAGGTACTTTCATGACACCAAACACACAATTATATCTGGGGCTTGTTGAGCTGAAGGGAAGAGATGCCAGATCTGTAGCCCGAGCTGTTAGAGATGCCAGATCTGTAGCCCGAGCTGTTGTGGCTTTCCTGGAGAAGGGTTGTCTTAAAAAAGAGAAACTCCTGGGGATAGGGACTTATGATGCCACCGTTTTGACGGGGATTAACAAAGAGGTCCATAAAGTGCTGAAGGAGGAGTAGGGCCGCAAAGATCTGGTTCTTATTTACTGTGTGTGTCACTCTGCTGTAAATCCTGCTTCCAATGACACCATCCCCCATCTTGTGGAGTACTTGGTATACTTGGTAAGCCAACATTGCCCCAACATACCGTTTGCTTAGATACATGCTGTACAACATCAGGAGAATACTTACGCTTCTTACTCAGAAGGCGGCACAGGTTATGGTCCTGGCTCTTGTCATCTCACGCCTAGACATTGCAACTCCCACCTGGCTGGTCTGCATGCTAGTGCCATGCAGTTGCTTGATTGATCTTCAACGTACCTAGGTTCACTCAGACTCTACGCTCCCTTCAATTACCAGTTGCTGCCGCATCCACTTCATGACACTAGTACTTGCGTACCGTGCTGCGAACAGATCGGGCCAAGTCTACATCCAGGACATGGTCAAATCTTACACTCCAACCCATCCGCTCTGCTCTGCATCTGCCAGTCAGCTGGCTGCTCCCTCACTGCAAGCTAACCACTCAACAAAATGACGACTGTTTGCTGTCCTTGCTTCCAAAGGGTGGAAGGAGCTCCCCATTGACATCAGGACAGCAGAATGTCCCACATCTTCCAATGTAGTCACCTTGGTTAAGAAGATGATTTATAATAAACCACCGTCAACTCTAGTGTTTATATTTAATATAATAACTTAAAATAATAACAATAATTAAGTTTAGTTGCACTTATATGGCACTTACATGTAAGACTTTGTAGTTTGGCTTTTAAACTTAATAGAGAACTTTGGCTCTGACTTAATTGATTCTTGCTGTTCTGGGTTTGTACCCTCATGGTTGAATGCACTTATCGTAATGTAATGTAATGTATGTAAAAGATATCTGTAAGATGGGAGAAAAACATTGGTGTATTAGTCAGTAAAATGTGTAAATGTCACCTAACCTTCAACTGACCTTGAATCTACCTCTGTGTATGAAAGGTGCTTCAGAAATCAAATTGACTGGCCTTGTCTTATATTGTTCATGTTTTCAGTCATTTGCACTCAGGTGTAAACTGTTGACAGCCAGAGGTTTGTCATTGTGTCCTCTTTGTGTGCCAAACACCCAGGTCGCACTCATTGCTGGCCCCTGAAGACGAAACAATGTGTTGCCGCTGTCCGGCTGCATTGCACCATAATAAAAATTATTCTTTAAGAAACAGCTCAGGAAGAGTCGCCTTACGGTAATTGCAGGTTTTATCTAGCTCAGTTTCTCCAGCTGCACGTTTTTGAAGTGTCAGTGAGTGAGATCCTTGTTTTGTGCGGACATTTGAAACATATAAATTGTCCGGTAATTTTACACTATGGTTTAAGGCTGACAGGATATCAAAAGGATTATTTTAGTCAATGTAACCACATTGCATTAGTACGTGTAATGATATTATGGTAACAGGCGTTTAATCATATGAAAGAAAATGCTGTGTATTCTCTATTAGAAGCACCAAAAAACATTTAGTCAAGATTATTAAAGGTGAAGTGTATAGAGTTTAAAGGCATCTAATAGTGAGGTAATAGTGCAGATTGAAACCAAGTGAGCACTCTTCATCTCACCTACACCTTCCAACTGTAGAGGCGACCTTCAGGTAAAGCAAAAGGCCAGTGTTAGCTGATAGCTGTATGCAATGTATGGTTAACTGGCAGCTGTACATATGGATGCAACTCAGGGACTTACCACAGGGAGGATATATATTCATATATATATATATATATATATATATATATATATATATATATATATATTTGCAACTGCAAATTGTAAATTAGTGTTAATAAGTTAATGTGTTTTATATGAACCTCAGTTTTGTCTGTTTTTGATACTAAAATCTGCCTTTTCACACCCATGAGGTAATGTTATTCTGACAATCTTGACAAACTGTGCACTCCGAGCCAATTGGTCACTAGTTGAAGGAGACTACAGAAAGTTCCCTTTCATTTGAAATGCTAGGCTTTACTATTAATACCAGCTTATCCTGCATGAAACATATAATTGTGGACGATCCCATAATCACGCATTCTCTAAAGTGATTTCGAGTCTAAAATTCAAGCTACTTTCAGTCGACATCACGGAAAACATCAAGCTGTATTTACTCTGTCCTTAAGCTGTATTCTTTCATTTGGTTAATTATCAAAAAAAGTGGTGCTGTAGGATAAACATGATTTGTACAAAATAACAATAGAGAAGAAAAGTTTATAAAATCTAAATTTGGACTTTAAGGAACTGCATCAATCTTGAGTAAAAGAGAAACTAAAAAGAGGATGTGAAAATCATTGAAAGGCTTTCCTTGGCATTACCATACCATTACACCCGACAATTTGGTAATAGCCCCCACCCAGATTATTTGGAACCTGGTTGGGACATTCGACAGTCAACTCTCCCTTCCTGCCAACATTTCCCCAACAACCCGATTGCTTAGATACATGCTGCACAACATCAGGAGAATACTTACGCTTCTCACTCAGAAGGCGGCACAGGTTTTGGTCCTGGCTCTTGTCATCTCACGCCTAGACACTGCAACTCCCACCTGGCTGGTCTGCATGCTAGTGCCATGCAGTAGCTTGACTGGTCTTCAACGTACCTAGGTTCACTCACACTCAACGCTCCCTTCAATTACCAGTGGCTGCCGCATCCACTTCATGACACTAGTACTTGCGTACCGTGCTGCGAACAGATCGGGCCAAGTCTACATCCAGGACATGGTCAAACCTTACACTCCAACCCGTCCGCTCTGCTCTGCATCTGCCAGTCAGCTGCACCTTGGTTAAGAAGATGATATCTAATAAACCGACGTCAACTCTGGTGTTTATATTTAATATAATGTTAAAAAATATTGATAATAATTAAGTTTAGTTGCACTTATATGGCACTTACATGTAAGACTTTGTAGTTTGGCTGTTAAAAAGCTACTTTGACAGCTAGAGGTTTGTCATTGTGTCTTCTTTGTGTGCCAAACACCCAGGTCGGACTCATTGCTGGTCCCTGAAGACGAAACAATGTGTTGCCGCTGTCCGGCTGCATTGCACCATGATAAAAAAGATGCTTTAAGAAACAGCTCAGGAAGAGTCGCCTTACGGTAATTGCAGATTTTATCTAGTTCAGTTTCTCCAGCTGCACGTTTGTGAAGTGTCAGTGAGTGAGATCCTTGTTTTGTGCAGAGATGTGAAACATATAAATTGTCCGGTAATTTGTCACTATGGTTTAAGGCTGACAGGATATCAAAAGGATTATTTTAGTCAATGTAACCACATTGCATTAGTACGTGTAATGATATTATGGTAACAGGCGTTTAATCATATGAAAGAAAATGCTGTGTATTCTCTATTAGAAGCACCAAAAAACATTTAGTCAAGATTATTAAAGGTGAAGTGTATAGAGTTTAAAGGCATCTAATAGTGAGGTAATAGTGCAGATTGAAACCAAGTGAGCACTCTTCATCTCACCTACACCTTCCAACTGTAGAGGCGACCTTCAGGTAAAGCAAAAGGCCAGTGTTAGCTGATAGCTGTATGCAATGCATGGTTAACTGGCAGCTGTACATATGGATGCAACTCAGGGACTTACCACAGGGAGGATATATATTCATATATATATATATATATATATATATATATATATATTTGCAACTGCAAATTGTAAATTAGTGTTAATAAGTTAATGTGTTTTATATGAACCTCAGTTTTGTCTGTTTTTGATACTAAAATCTGCCTTTTCACACCCATGAGGTAATGTTATTCTGACAATCTTGACAAACTGTGCACTCCGAGCCAATTGGTCACTAGTTGAAGGAGACTACAGAAAGTTCCCTTTCATTTGAAATGCTAGGCTTTACTATTAATACCAGCTTATCCTGCATGAAACATATAATTGTGGACGATCCCATAATCACGCATTCTCTAAAGTGATTTCGAGTCTAAAATTCAAGCTACTTTCAGTCGACATCACGGAAAACATCAAGCTGTATTTACTCTGTCCTTAAGCTGTATTCTTTCATTTGGTTAATTATCAAAAAAAGTGGTGCTGTAGGATAAACATGATTTGTACAAAATAACAATAGAGAAGAAAAGTTTATAAAATCTAAATTTGGACTTTAAGGAACTGCATCAATCTTGAGTAAAAGAGAAACTAAAAAGAGGATGTGAAAATCATTGAAAGGCTTTCCTTGGCATTACCATACCATTACACCCGACAATTTGGTAATAGCCCCCACCCAGATTATTTGGAACCTGGTTGGGACATTCGACAGTCAACTCTCCCTTCCTGCCAACATTTCCCCAACAACCCGATTGCTTAGATACATGCTGCACAACATCAGGAGAATACTTACGCTTCTCACTCAGAAGGCGGCACAGGTTTTGGTCCTGGCTCTTGTCATCTCACGCCTAGACACTGCAACTCCCACCTGGCTGGTCTGCATGCTAGTGCCATGCAGTAGCTTGACTGGTCTTCAACGTACCTAGGTTCACTCACACTCAACGCTCCCTTCAATTACCAGTGGCTGCCGCATCCACTTCATGACACTAGTACTTGCGTACCGTGCTGCGAACAGATCGGGCCAAGTCTACATCCAGGACATGGTCAAACCTTACACTCCAACCCGTCCGCTCTGCTCTGCATCTGCCAGTCAGCTGGCTGCTCCCTCACTGCAAGCTAACAACTCAACAAAATGACGACTGTTTGCTGTCCTTGCTTCCAAAGGGTGGAAGGAGCTCCCCATTGACATCAGGACAGCAGAATGTCCCACATCTTCCAATGTAGGCACCTTGGTTAAGAAGATGATATCTAATAAACCGACGTCAACTCCGGTGTTTATATTTAATATAATGTTAAAAAATATTGATAATAATTAAGTTTAGTTGCACTTATATGGCACTTACATGTAAGACTTTGTAGTTTGGCTGTTAAAAAGCTACTTTGACAGCTAGAGGTTTGTCATTGTGTCTTCTTTGTGTGCCAAACACCCAGGTCGGACTCATTGCTGGTCCCTGAAGACGAAACAATGTGTTGCCGCTGTCCGGCTGCATTGCACCATGATAAAAAAGATGCTTTAAGAAACAGCTCAGGAAGAGTCGCCTTACGGTAATTGCAGATTTTATCTAGTTCAGTTTCTCCAGCTGCACGTTTGTGAAGTGTCAGTGAGTGAGATCCTTGTTTTGTGCAGAGATGTGAAACATATAAATTGTCCGGTAATTTGTCACTATGGTTTAAGGCTGACAGGATATCAAAAGGATTATTTTAGTCAATGTAACCACATTGCATTAGTACGTGTAATGATATTATGGTAACAGGCGTTTAATCATATGAAAGAAAATGCTGTGTATTCTCTATTAGAAGCACCAAAAAACATTTAGTCAAGATTATTAAAGGTGAAGTGTATAGAGTTTAAAGGCATCTAATAGTGAGGTAATAGTGCAGATTGAAACCAAGTGAGCACTCTTCATCTCACCTACACCTTCCAACTGTAGAGGCGACCTTCAGGTAAAGCAAAAGGCCAGTGTTAGCTGATAGCTGTATGCAATGCATGGTTAACTGGCAGCTGTACATATGGATGCAACTCAGGGACTTACCACAGGGAGGATATATATTCATATATATATATATATATATATATATATATATTTGCAACTGCAAATTGTAAATTAGTGTTAATAAGTTAATGTGTTTTATATGAACCTCAGTTTTGTCTGTTTTTGATACTAAAATCTGCCTTTTCACACCCATGAGGTAATGTTATTCTGACAATCTTGACAAACTGTGCACTCCGAGCCAATTGGTCACTAGTTGAAGGAGACTACAGAAAGTTCCCTTTCATTTGAAATGCTAGGCTTTACTATTAATACCAGCTTATCCTGCATGAAACATATAATTGTGGACGATCCCATAATCACGCATTCTCTAAAGTGATTTCGAGTCTAAAATTCAAGCTACTTTCAGTCGACATCACGGAAAACATCAAGCTGTATTTACTCTGTCCTTAAGCTGTATTCTTTCATTTGGTTAATTATCAAAAAAAGTGGTGCTGTAGGATAAACATGATTTGTACAAAATAACAATAGAGAAGAAAAGTTTATAAAATCTAAATTTGGACTTTAAGGAACTGCATCAATCTTGAGTAAAAGAGAAACTAAAAAGAGGATGTGAAAATCATTGAAAGGCTTTCCTTGGCATTACCATACCATTACACCCGACAATTTGGTAATAGCCCCCACCCAGATTATTTGGAACCTGGTTGGGACATTCGACAGTCAACTCTCCCTTCCTGCCAACATTTCCCCAACAACCCGATTGCTTAGATACATGCTGCACAACATCAGGAGAATACTTACGCTTCTCACTCAGAAGGCGGCACAGGTTTTGGTCCTGGCTCTTGTCATCTCACGCCTAGACACTGCAACTCCCACCTGGCTGGTCTGCATGCTAGTGCCATGCAGTAGCTTGACTGGTCTTCAATGTACCTAGGTTCACTCACACTCAACGCTCCCTTCAATTACCAGTGGCTGCCGCATCCACTTCATGACACTAGTACTTGCGTACCGTGCTGCGAACAGATCGGGCCAAGTCTACATCCAGGACATGGTCAAACCTTACACTCCAACCCGTCCGCTCTGCTCTGCATCTGCCAGTCAGCTGACTGCTCCCTCACTGCAAGCTAACAACTCAACAAAATGACGACTGTTTGCTGTCCTTGCTTCCAAAGGGTGGAAGGAGCTCCCCATTGACATCAGGACAGCAGAATGTCCCACATCTTCCAATGTAGGCACCTTGGTTAAGAAGATGATATCTAATAAACCGACGTCAACTCCGGTGTTTATATTTAATATAATGTTAAAAAATATTGATAATAATTAAGTTTAGTTGCACTTATATGGCACTTACATGTAAGACTTTGTAGTTTGGCTGTTAAAAAGCTACTTTGACAGCTAGAGGTTTGTCATTGTGTCTTCTTTGTGTGCCAAACACCCAGGTCGGACTCATTGCTGGTCCCTGAAGACGAAACAATGTGTTGCCGCTGTCCGGCTGCATTGCACCATGATAAAAAAGATGCTTTAAGAAACAGCTCAGGAAGAGTCGCCTTACGGTAATTGCAGATTTTATCTAGTTCAGTTTCTCCAGCTGCACGTTTGTGAAGTGTCAGTGAGTGAGATCCTTGTTTTGTGCAGAGATGTGAAACATATAAATTGTCCGGTAATTTGTCACTATGGTTTAAGGCTGACAGGATATCAAAAGGATTATTTTAGTCAATGTAACCACATTGCATTAGTACGTGTAATGATATTATGGTAACAGGCGTTTAATCATATGAAAGAAAATGCTGTGTATTCTCTATTAGAAGCACCAAAAAACATTTAGTCAAGATTATTAAAGGTGAAGTGTATAGAGTTTAAAGGCATCTAATAGTGAGGTAATAGTGCAGATTGAAACCAAGTGAGCACTCTTCATCTCACCTACACCTTCCAACTGTAGAGGCGACCTTCAGGTAAAGCAAAAGGCCAGTGTTAGCTGATAGCTGTATGCAATGCATGGTTAACTGGCAGCTGTACATATGGATGCAACTCAGGGACTTACCACAGGGAGGATATATATTCATATATATATATATATATATATATATATATATTTGCAACTGCAAATTGTAAATTAGTGTTAATAAGTTAATGTGTTTTATATGAACCTCAGTTTTGTCTGTTTTTGATACTAAAATCTGCCTTTTCACACCCATGAGGTAATGTTATTCTGACAATCTTGACAAACTGTGCACTCCGAGCCAATTGGTCACTAGTTGAAGGAGACTACAGAAAGTTCCCTTTCATTTGAAATGCTAGGCTTTACTATTAATACCAGCTTATCCTGCATGAAACATATAATTGTGGACGATCCCATAATCACGCATTCTCTAAAGTGATTTCGAGTCTAAAATTCAAGCTACTTTCAGTCGACATCACGGAAAACATCAAGCTGTATTTACTCTGTCCTTAAGCTGTATTCTTTCATTTGGTTAATTATCAAAAAAAGTGGTGCTGTAGGATAAACATGATTTGTACAAAATAACAATAGAGAAGAAAAGTTTATAAAATCTAAATTTGGACTTTAAGGAACTGCATCAATCTTGAGTAAAAGAGAAACTAAAAAGAGGATGTGAAAATCATTGAAAGGCTTTCCTTGGCATTACCATACCATTACACCCGACAATTTGGTAATAGCCCCCACCCAGATTATTTGGAACCTGGTTGGGACATTCGACAGTCAACTCTCCCTTCCTGCCAACATTTCCCCAACAACCCGATTGCTTAGATACATGCTGCACAACATCAGGAGAATACTTACGCTTCTCACTCAGAAGGCGGCACAGGTTTTGGTCCTGGCTCTTGTCATCTCACGCCTAGACACTGCAACTCCCACCTGGCTGGTCTGCATGCTAGTGCCATGCAGTAGCTTGACTGGTCTTCAACGTACCTAGGTTCACTCACACTCAACGCTCCCTTCAATTACCAGTGGCTGCCGCATCCACTTCATGACACTAGTACTTGCGTACCGTGCTGCGAACAGATCGGGCCAAGTCTACATCCAGGACATGGTCAAACCTTACACTCCAACCCGTCCGCTCTGCTCTGCATCTGCCAGTCAGCTGGCTGCTCCCTCACTGCAAGCTAACAACTCAACAAAATGACGACTGTTTGCTGTCCTTGCTTCCAAAGGGTGGAAGGAGCTCCCCATTGACATCAGGACAGCAGAATGTCCCACATCTTCCAATGTAGGCACCTTGGTTAAGAAGATGATATCTAATAAACCGACGTCAACTCTGGTGTTTATATTTAATATAATGTTAAAAAATATTGATAATAATTAAGTTTAGTTGCACTTATATGGCACTTACATGTAAGACTTTGTAGTTTGGCTGTTAAAAAGCTACTTTGACAGCTAGAGGTTTGTCATTGTGTCTTCTTTGTGTGCCAAACACCCAGGTCGGACTCATTGCTGGTCCCTGAAGACGAAACAATGTGTTGCCGCTGTCCGGCTGCATTGCACCATGATAAAAAAGATGCTTTAAGAAACAGCTCAGGAAGAGTCGCCTTACGGTAATTGCAGATTTTATCTAGTTCAGTTTCTCCAGCTGCACGTTTGTGAAGTGTCAGTGAGTGAGATCCTTGTTTTGTGCAGAGATGTGAAACATATAAATTGTCCGGTAATTTGTCACTATGGTTTAAGGCTGACAGGATATCAAAAGGATTATTTTAGTCAATGTAACCACATTGCATTAGTACGTGTAATGATATTATGGTAACAGGCGTTTAATCATATGAAAGAAAATGCTGTGTATTCTCTATTAGAAGCACCAAAAAACATTTAGTCAAGATTATTAAAGGTGAAGTGTATAGAGTTTAAAGGCATCTAATAGTGAGGTAATAGTGCAGATTGAAACCAAGTGAGCACTCTTCATCTCACCTACACCTTCCAACTGTGGAGGCGACCTTCAGGTAAAGCAAAAGGCCAGTGTTAGCTGATAGCTGTATGCAATGCATGGTTAACTGGCAGCTGTACATATGGATGCAACTCAGGGACTTACCACAGGGAGGATATATATTCATATATATATATATATATATATATATATATATTTGCAACTGCAAATTGTAAATTAGTGTTAATAAGTTAATGTGTTTTATATGAACCTCAGTTTTGTCTGTTTTTGATACTAAAATCTGCCTTTTCACACCCATGAGGTAATGTTATTCTGACAATCTTGACAAACTGTGCACTCCGAGCCAATTGGTCACTAGTTGAAGGAGACTACAGAAAGTTCCCTTTCATTTGAAATGCTAGGCTTTACTATTAATACCAGCTTATCCTGCATGAAACATATAATTGTGGACGATCCCATAATCACGCATTCTCTAAAGTGATTTCGAGTCTAAAATTCAAGCTACTTTCAGTCGACATCACGGAAAACATCAAGCTGTATTTACTCTGTCCTTAAGCTGTATTCTTTCATTTGGTTAATTATCAAAAAAAGTGGTGCTGTAGGATAAACATGATTTGTACAAAATAACAATAGAGAAGAAAAGTTTATAAAATCTAAATTTGGACTTTAAGGAACTGCATCAATCTTGAGTAAAAGAGAAACTAAAAAGAGGATGTGAAAATCATTGAAAGGCTTTCCTTGGCATTACCATACCATTACACCCGACAATTTGGTAATAGCCCCCACCCAGATTATTTGGAACCTGGTTGGGACATTCGACAGTCAACTCTCCCTTCCTGCCAACATTTCCCCAACAACCCGATTGCTTAGATACATGCTGCACAACATCAGGAGAATACTTACGCTTCTCACTCAGAAGGCGGCACAGGTTTTGGTCCTGGCTCTTGTCATCTCACGCCTAGACACTGCAACTCCCACCTGGCTGGTCTGCATGCTAGTGCCATGCAGTAGCTTGACTGGTCTTCAACGTACCTAGGTTCACTCACACTCAACGCTCCCTTCAATTACCAGTGGCTGCCGCATCCACTTCATGACACTAGTACTTGCGTACCGTGCTGCGAACAGATCGGGCCAAGTCTACATCCAGGACATGGTCAAACCTTACACTCCAACCCGTCCGCTCTGCTCTGCATCTGCCAGTCAGCTGACTGCTCCCTCACTGCAAGCTAACAACTCAACAAAATGACGACTGTTTGCTGTCCTTGCTTCCAAAGGGTGGAAGGAGCTCCCCATTGACATCAGGACAGCAGAATGTCCCACATCTTCCAATGTAGGCACCTTGGTTAAGAAGATGATATCTAATAAACCGACGTCAACTCCGGTGTTTATATTTAATATAATGTTAAAAAATATTGATAATAATTAAGTTTAGTTGCACTTATATGGCACTTACATGTAAGACTTTGTAGTTTGGCTGTTAAAAAGCTACTTTGACAGCTAGAGGTTTGTCATTGTGTCTTCTTTGTGTGCCAAACACCCAGGTCGGACTCATTGCTGGTCCCTGAAGACGAAACAATGTGTTGCCGCTGTCCGGCTGCATTGCACCATGATAAAAAAGATGCTTTAAGAAACAGCTCAGGAAGAGTCGCCTTACGGTAATTGCAGATTTTATCTAGTTCAGTTTCTCCAGCTGCACGTTTGTGAAGTGTCAGTGAGTGAGATCCTTGTTTTGTGCAGAGATGTGAAACATATAAATTGTCCGGTAATTTGTCACTATGGTTTAAGGCTGACAGGATATCAAAAGGATTATTTTAGTCAATGTAACCACATTGCATTAGTACGTGTAATGATATTATGGTAACAGGCGTTTAATCATATGAAAGAAAATGCTGTGTATTCTCTATTAGAAGCACCAAAAAACATTTAGTCAAGATTATTAAAGGTGAAGTGTATAGAGTTTAAGGCATCTAATAGTGAGGTAATAGTGCAGAATGAAACCATGTGAGCACTCTTCATCTAACCTTCACCTTCCAACTGTAGAGGCGACCTTCAGGTAAAGCAAAAGGTCAGTGTTAGCTGATAGCTGTATGCACTGTATGGTTAACTGGCAGCTGTACATATGGATGCAACTCAGGGACTTACCACAGGGAGTATATTGTTGTGCAATAGTGCTTAAAAAGTGTTACCATAGAATGGTGTGCCTTTATGCACTCAATACATTTGGTTATCAAAATAAAATATAAAACATTAATATTTAAAATATTAATATTAAATCATAACTTGAATTGGTTAAAGTTCTCGCGGGGCACCACCCTTCATAGAAGGGAAAAGATAGCCAATTTATTGATTAAGATCAGTCTCATTTAGATCTAGTTCAATTAGAAATCTCAATATATTACCATTAAAGATTATATAATGAACAGGGAAGTCTATGGAGTTCTTAACAGGGTTACTGTTGGCAAAATTCACTTATGCAATATTAATGAAATAACAATTGTGAAAGAAGAACATTTATTATGAACATAATAAAGTATAAAAACACAAATTACTAAACAATCAAACTAACTAATGACTAACTGACTAAATATGAGTGTGTGTGTGAATGTAAATTACGGGCCTCCCAAAATGGCTGACCAAATTTCACATCTTTCTAGAATGCTTTCAAAATGGTAGTTTATCCCCTAAGATAAGAGCCCCCCCCCCCTTCTTCTGAGGTGGCTTTACGGGGGTAGTTTTAATTAAGTGGAGACTATGCGTGTGTCTGTGTAGATGTTAATCAGATAATGCAAGAGTCAGAGAGACCTACAAAGGAGGCCTATGAAGGGCCTAACTAACAATTACTTTCAAATAACTTGTTGCCACAATATCAAAACACATATCAAACTTATAAACACACACCGATCAAATAAACAGACTTGCTTAGCATAGTATAATTATTAAGCCCAGATTATGTTACCAGTCCGAGGGAAAGGGGAAAAGAAGTTGCAGTCCAGTTGCAGTTCTGTGACGTCTCCTGGGTTTGTGGTCGTAGAGTTCTGCATTCGCGATTCTGTCGAGCCGTGTGCTCAGATGCTTGTTGAAGTTCTCCTGCAGGACATCGCGTCGCTACGAGGAGTTTTGTAGAGCTTGAAGGGCGAGGAGATTTCCTTGAGAAGATGAGCTGGGAGCTGCACCTTTGACCTCCGGTAGTTGGTGGGAAGAGAAGATTAGGCTGGGGCAGCCAGGCCCTCTCCTCAGCAATGCAGGAGAAACGGCTGGAAAGCCCTGCTGTCCTCGGTGGGTGGATGGAAAAGAGAGCTTGAGCAGCCTTCCGCCCTCGGCGGGATGGAAGAAGAGAGGAAGATTTTGGGAAGACCTCTCCTTATATTGGCCCCGGTGACCTCACAGGTCTTGGACCAGAGTGACCAATAGGAGTGACCCTCGTGGTTCTTGACACCTTTGTGTGACATTGCCCAGATCACAGGAAATGCAGCATCCTGTTACATCCTGGGAGACGGAGTTCCTTGACTGTCTTAAGACAAAGGGAACATGTGGCACTCTGGGAGACTGAGTTCACTCCAGAACATGCGGCTTGCTTGTTTCAAGTTTGACTGAAGGAGGCCTGTGGTTTGCACAAAAACCATGTCCCAACAATATATATATTCATATATATTAGGGATGCACCGATATGGAAATTCTTGGCCGATACCGATACCGATATTTAAAATAACAATCTGGCCGATAGCCGATACCGATACCGATATTTGTTTATTTTCTTTTTGTTGTTATTCATTCACCATTTTGTGCCAGAAAAATAATTAAATCATTATTTAAAAAGCACTATTTAAAAAATGTTCAGCCCTTCATCACTCTTATCTTTTAATGACACAAATTGAATCAGATTTATGAAACAATCTTTGATCTAACTAAACTTTATTTAACAGAGACATATAATGACAATTTTTCCGCAAGTTGAAATGGTTCCTTGGGATCTTAATGAAATGACTGTAACATATTTTGGTCAAAATACCACAAGGATTATTTAAAACAGCACCTTTTTACCCTGTCTAAAACAGCCCTGTTAAAGTATCATTATAGAGAACGCTCTTCTCATTCTTTTACGGTAGCAGTATTGCCCGTTTATTAGAGGTGTTACGGCTTCTGTGTGTATGACGTATGTTGTCAATTCCCTTGTTACCTGTGCATGAGACGGATGAATAGAGCCGGTGGACATGAGAATAAAGTACTTAAGCAGACGCTACGCTCATACTTTTTACACCAAGTTACACTGCGTGAGTCAAGATAACTTAACAAGCCCTCCTCAGTTTTACCTGTTTTGAGTGTCGGGCAGAAATCACATCGCGTCAACACCAACCGTGGCCCTTCGCGATGCTTGTTTTAATTAAACAGTCGGATTCCCCTGGTCCGCACCAGTTCTCAGTCAGCTGCTAGGCGCCAGCCGGAGGGTTCCCCCAGCGGTCGCCGTAGCTGAGGTGATCTGCGAGAAGGGCCCGACACGCGTCCAGAGTCGCCGCCGCCGACCGCCGTACCCGGTCCCCCGCCTTCCGCGATGGACACCGCCCAGCGGCCCCAGAGAAAGAAAGCCCCCGCACCAGCGACGCCGTTAGGTGCCACCGGATGAGGACCTCCCGGTGCCGCACACTGGGCCTCTGGCCGCGGAGAGGAGGGCGACGGAGCGACTGCTCCCCCAGCTGCGGCACGTGCCCAGCGGTTTTACAACAAATATGAACATCGGCCAATGATATCGGTGAAAGTCAAGTTTATTACCGATAAGCCGATATCAGTAAACGAGGCGAATATCGGCCGTTACCGATGTTCGGCAGATAGATCGGTGCATCCCTAATATATATATATATATATATATATATATATATATATATTTGCAACTGCAAATTGTAAATTAGTGTTAATAAGTTAATGTGTTTTATATGAACCTCAGTTTTGTCTGTTTTTGATACTAAAATCTGCCTTTTCACACCCATGAGGTAATGTTATTCTGACAATCTTGACAAAGTGTGCACTCCGAGCCAATTGGTCACTAGTTGAAGGAGACTACAGAAAGTTCCCTTTCAGTTGAAATGCTAGATTTTACTATGAATACCAGCTTATCCTGCATGAAACATATAATTGTGGACGATCCCATAATCACGCATTCTCTAAAGTGATTTCGAGTCTAAAATTCAAGCTACTTTCAGTCGACATCACGGAAAACATCAAGCTGTATTTACTCTGTCCTTAAGCTGTATTCTTGCATTTGGTTAATTATCAACAAAAGTGGTGCTGTAGGATAAACATATGATTTGTACAAAATAACAATAGAGCAGAAAAGTTTATAAAATCTAAATTTGGACTTTAAGGAACTGCATCAATCTTGAGTAAAAGAGAAACTAAAAAGAGGATGTGAAAATCATTGAAAGGCTTTCCTTGGCATTACCATACCATTACACCAGACAATTGGGTAATAGCCCCCACCCAGATTATTTGGAACCTGGTTGGGACACACTCGACAGTCAACTCTCCCTTCCTGCCAACATTTCCCCAACAACCCGATTGCTTAGATACATGCTGCACAACATCAGGAGAATACTTACGCCTCTCACTCTGAAGGCGGCACAGGTTTTGGTCCTGGCTCTTGTCATCTCACGCCTAGACACTGCAACTCCCACCTGGCTGGTCTGCATGCTAGTGCCATGCAGTAGCTTGACTGGTCTTCAACGTACCTAGGTTCACTCACACTCGACGCTCCCTTCAATTACCAGTGGCTGCCGCATCCACTTCATGACACTATTACTTGCGTACCGTGCTGCGAACAGATCGGGCCAAGTCTACATCCAGGACATGGTCAAACCTTACACTCCAACCCGTCCGCTCTGCTCTGCATCTGTCCCACATCTTCCAATGTAGGCACCTTGGTTAAGAAGATGATATCTAATAAAAAGACGTCAACTCTGGTGTTTATATTTAATATAATGTTTAAAAATATTAATAATAATTAAGTTTAGTTGCACTTATATGGCACTTACATGTAAGACTTTGTAGTTTGGCTGTTAAAAAGCTACTTTGACAGCTAGAGGTTTGTCATTGTGTCCTCTTTGTGTGCCAAACACCCAGGTCGGACTCATTGCTGGTCCCTGAAGACGAAACAATGTGTTGCCGCTGTCCGGCTGCATTGCACCATGATAAAAAAGATGCTTTAAGAAACAGCTCAGCAAGAGTCGCCTTACGGTAATTGCAGGTTTTATCTAGTTCAGTTTCTCCAGCTGCACGTTTGTGAAGTGTCAGTGAGTGAGATCCTTGTTTTGTGTGGACATGTGAAACATATAAATTGTCCGGTAATTTGTCACTGTGGTTTAAGTCTGACAGGATATCACATAGATTATTTTAGTCAATGTAACCACATTGCATGAGGCGTGTAATGATATTATTGTAACAGGCGTTTAATAAAATGAAAGAAAATGCTGTGTATTCTCTATAAGAAGCACCAAAAAACATTTAGTCAAGATTATTAAAGGTGAATGTAGAACTTTCCAGCAGGTTTAACCATTGCTTTACACATATATATATATATATTAAAAGTGATGAATGTTATGATTTGCTTCTGGGGTATTTGAGGAAACAATTGTGTGCATTTACTCCTTACTTTTGGAATGCAGGCATATTTATGTTATAATTCATATATGTTTAACAATGCCAGGTTATAGGTTTGTTTGTTATCATTCCTGGTCTCCAGAGAGTCTGGGTACGCATGCGTAGGTAGTCACAGTGTGTAGGTGGCCACGCCCTTAGGTTGCGTTTCAGTTAGTTGATGGTCAGGACTGGTACGCCTTGCCGGTGAGTGATTAACATGTCTAGTAATGTACAACAAGAATTAATAACGTGAACGTATAATTTCATTTGGTTAATTCTGGGTTGGTGTTTGTGTTCTGTTTGCAGGTTTACAACCTAATGTTCTGATGTACTGATGTACTTAAGTACTGACGTACGGACGTACTAAATGTCACTAGCTAGCGGTAGCAGTTAGGCTACCTAGCGTGCTTGTTGTGTTTGCGAAAGCAATAAAAGTTCTAAAAGTGACACGAGTGGTATCCGCCGTACTTGGCCTGACACCCTTCCAGTGGGGAATTTATTAGACTACAGCAGGTAGCTAATAAAAAACTGGACAGTTGTAAACCGCTATCGGAGCCGTGCCAGGAAGTACACGGACCCCGAGCGGAGGATAGCCAGCGCGGAAACGGAGACCCGGAGTCTGGAAAGAAAGCGGCCGGAATTACGCCACTAGAACGGAGGAGCCGAAGCCAAGAGCTAACGGGACCGTTAAAGGGCTGAATAATTCCACAACCGTGAGTAAGACTGTGTGGATAATATAACAGCTGCAGAGTTAAGAAAGTGACTTTGTAAACAACGCCGCTACCTGCCAGAGCAGCCGGCAAAAGACGTGTGTGCCGTTCGCGGACGATCCGTTTGTTTAGAACGATTCTTTGAACGGATCTTTTGTGTGTGCCGTTCACGGACGATCCGTTTGTTTAGAACGATTCTTTGAACGGATCTTTTGTGTGTGCCGTTCGCGGACGATCCGTTTGTTTAGAACGATTCTTTGAACGGATCTTTTGTGTGTGCCGTTCGCGGACGATCCGTTTGTTTAGAACGATTCTTTGAACGGATCTTTTGGACGAGTCATTCATTTTGAACGAATCTTTTGAAGAAGTCCTTTTGGAAAAGGTGATTCTAGTAATTCTGTACACCTAAAGAAGACAAAATGGCGGATAACAAGCCAGATCTAGAGAGCTTAAAGCGGAGGCGCTCCATTGCGCAACGAAACTTTACAACACGAATGAACCGCCTTGAAGTCAGTACTGGCCGTTTACGTGAACTTGACTTGTCAGAAGAGTTAATGAGATTAAAGGATGATTATGACAAACTCCTCGATGTCAGTAATGAATATATCGACGCACAGGGCCAGATAGACCCTACAGGTGGCGACAGCGAGTTGCGGGACGCCCTGGCGCGGAGAGACGCCAGTGAGCAAAAGTTCCTTGAAACTGAGGGCAAGATCATGGAAATGCTGTGGTCCAAGTATGCAGCGCCAGACATAGACGCTCTTGTAACACAGTTTGAGTCTGCTTTTGATCAGTCTGAGGCGCTCGGGAAAGGTAAAGTAGTGCCATGGGCGCGGCAGGGGTTCGAAAGCGGGAGATTGGATAGGAAACTCCATGGACTCAGAGAGGCTGTGTACACTTGGAGAGACTACCGGCCGCATGGGAAGGATAAATGGACGCTCTTTTTATCATTGAGAGAGGACAAGGAGCAACTGATGGATGAGTGGACATGTCAACGTGACAATGAGGTTAGGAAGAGGAACAGTACAGAACAGGATGAAGATGGAGGAAGTGGTGACGTGGTCAGTGGGCATGTCACAACAGCGAGCGACAGCCTTACAGCTGCAGGTAACATCACTTTCACCCAACCAGTAACCCTTGCTATTGCTACTCCACCTGTTAACACCCAGCCTGCTGTTGTCAATCCGCCCCTTGATGGGCAGGGAACTGTATATATTGCGAGCTCTCCTTCATTCATGTCCACTGACAGGGCAAGCATCACTACCAGCGCTGCTCAAGGAGCTACTGTCACTAGCCGACCTCAGAGCAGGTATGTAGCAGCTACCACACACAGTACTCCCCAACAGGCATTACAGCCCACCCTACAGTCACGATGGCCTGAGGATAGACTTGGTGTCAGTTTCGCCCATCCTCCAACCCTTGCCAGCACGCCACATCTGTTGAGCGTTCGTGCCGCTCCACCCGTCAATCTCAGCATGGGACAAAGTAGTAGCATGCCACGTAGCGACCCTGGTACGTGCGCCGGTGGGGATAACAGCTCTCAATGGGCCCGACCAAAAATAAGACTCACACCCATAAGTTTACCTAAGTTCTCCGGGGACAGGAGGGACTATTGGCGCTGGAAGGCTGAATGGGAGAGTATCCAGGCGCAAGCGGAGCCTACAGGGTCATGGGAATGCAAGAAACTTCACTTGCTAGACAGTATAGGAGAGACTGTGAAGAGTGAACTCAGACTGTTGCGTTGCAGGGATGCAAACGATATCTTCAGGGAATTAGAGAACCGTTATGGTGATAAAGCGCAAACGACAGAAGAAATCATGTTGGAGTTACAATCACGACCTGCTGTAAAGGACCACCAACCATGAGAGACGTTAGAGTTGATCCTAGCAGTGGAGAGGGCAACATTGGACCTCACAGACCTAGGGTGCACAGACGCTATACAGAATCAGCTAGTGATTCGGTCTTTAGAGAGTAAACTCCCCAATGTCATGAAAAGAGAGTGGCTCATGTGTGTGAGAGACCCTGTTAATAACGTCCACCCAGGAAACCGTTTCGACAGGTTCTTGATGTTCCTGGAAGACCAAAAGTCGTTGCTCGTGAGGTTGGAGCAGTTGCTGCCCAGCAAGCCATGGCCTGCTAATGCTCCTGAGAGACCAAGCTACCGGGAGAAACCAGGTGACAGATGGAGAGAAAAGAAGTCGTTCACTAAGTCTACAGCAAGTGAAGTCAAGAGAGATTCCAAGCAGTTACCATGTGCTGCGTGTGGCGATGGAGAACATGGAGGTAAACTGTTTCGCTGTCAAACTTTCAGGAAGGCCAGTCTGTCAGAGAAGAAAGTTCAGCTGAAAAAGGCAAAGGCATGTACAAAGTGCCTGGATGTTCACGGGGTCGACGGTGCCTGCACTCTAAGGTTCCTCTGTCGTAAGGAGGAGTGTAAGAAAGGCGACACTCCGGTGGACCACCACTATTTCCTCTGCCCTAAGGCACCAACAAAGAAGGATGCTGCTAAGAGGGAAAGCAAAGCAGAGGAAAAGAGGGGACCTCGTGGTCCGACAGAGGAGCAGGAGGCTGTGTTCGCCGAGTTGGGACTGACTCCCCGCCAGTTGGAAGCTGTCCGCAGGGCCTGTACCAACAAGGCAACGTCGAGAGTTTGTTCTGGCAAGGATCTGATAGAACAAAGTGATTTGAAAGAACATCCAGTCCTTATGATGCTAGTACCTGTCACGTCGAAGAGAGGAGACAGTCTTGGAGCCTTGGTCGATCTTGCTTCTGACACCAATTACATTACGCACCAAGCCGCGGAAAGACTTGGACTGGCCGGTGAACCAATTTCCCTTGTCGTGTATGGTGTCGGCACGATGAAGGTGAAAGTTGATACAAAAAGGTATCTTGTAACAATAAAAGTGTGGACCTCACGAGGAACCCTGAAGTTCCACGAGATGAGCTGCTACGGTATGGAAGACATAGCCAAAGTGGATCGAGTGGTGAGATCGGAGAGGCTGGAGCAGTTTTTCCCCGAAGCTAAGCCGGGAGAACTGGCCCGCCCAGAGAAGATCGATCTATTGATCAGTACTCGAGAAGGTCGATTAGCTCCACAAAGACTGCAAAGGGTCGGCGACCTGGTGTTGTGGGACGGTCCCCTAGGCAAGACGGTGAGTGGTGCGCATCCGGAGCTCTTCGAAGAAGTGGAGGTGACTACATGGCACTCGAAGACGCACTTCGCACACTCTATGAGGGCGGTAGCCGTCAAAGTTGAAGAACACTCCATGGGAAGGCCAGGAAGCCATTTGGAACGAGAAAGCAGTGTGGAGGTTCGAACGACAGCAGCATGCAATAAAGAAGTCATTGAGTGGCTAAAATGGGATAGCATCGGTGCTGCCTGTGATCCTACCTGTGGAGGGTGTCGCTGTGGAAAGTGCCCACCTGGAGGAAAGGAGATGTCCCTTGCTGACGAGAAAGAGCTGGAGATAATAAGGGCAGGTCTAACCTTCAGAGAGAGTGACACCCACAGCGACCAGCCACATTGGGATGCGAAGTACCCATGGAAGGAAAACCCAGCCTCTCTTCCCAACAACCGAAAGGCTGTGGAAGCAACTTTCCTGAGGGCTGAGAAGCGGCTCATGAAAGACTCCCTGTGGAAAGAAGCTTACATGGGGCAAGTCCACGAGATGGTGGGGAGGGGAGCTGCTGTTAAGCTTACTAAGGAAGAGATGGACAGCTGGAATGGCGCCGTGTGGTGGGTGAGCCACCTAACCGCACCAAATCCCCACTCAGTGACTACGCCGGTGCGCCTCGTCTGGAATAGTAGCCAGGAGTTCAGAGGGGTGAGCATGAATAGCATGTTGCTCAAAGGTCCAGACGTCTTAAATCCCATCAGAGCGGTGCTCCTCAGGTTCCGGGAAGGAGAACATGCAGCCATCGGAGACATCACCAAGATGTATAATTCGGTGTGGTTGGAGAAACAAGAGGTCCACGTGCATCGGTTCCTATGGAGAGACTCACCGAAAGATGAGATTGAGGATTATGCTGTCGTGAGGGTGAACATGGGAGACAAACCAGCGGGGTGCATCGCGCAGGTTGCCATGCGAGAGACCGCAAAGTTGCCACAGTTCTCTGATATGAAGGAGGAAAGAAGAGTCATTGAGGAAGACTCCTACGTTGATGACCTCCTCACGTCCCACAATGACCCACACTGTCTAGACAAGATCCTAGGGGGAGTGGAAAAGATACTGACAGCAGGAGGCTTCTATCTCAAGCCCTGGGTCAGGTCTGGTCAAAGTGGGAGGCGGGACGGGACAGAGTCCAAGCCAGTAACTCTGGTGTTGCCCAACCAGCTGGGGGAGGAAGATAACAAAGCCCTGGGGTTTGGTTACATCGTGCGAGACGACAAACTCTTTGTGATGGTCTCCATCAACTTCTCCAGAAGGAAGAAGAAGATGAGAACTGAGATTGACCTCACTGAAGAAGAAGTGGAAGTAAAGACACCGAACCCACTGACTCGTCGTGTTCTACTGAGTCAGATCGCCGGGCTGTATGACCCGATCGGTCTAGCAACACCTGTGAAACAAAAGGGAGTGATCCTTGTGAGAAGAGCCTTCCAGGAAGCTGGCAAGCTTACTAAAGACACCTGGGATGAACCTCTGTCTGACGAGCTCAGAGGGAAGGCAATTGAACTGTTCAAGGAGTATGCTCGTCTGAGTAGCATCAAGTTCCACAGAAGCCTCACGCCCTCCGACTGGAGGGGTAAACCTTGGGGAATTACATTTTCTGACGGGAGCTGTGAGTCCTATGGCGCTGTACTGTACTTGCGATGGGAGACGTCAGATGGTGTGGTCACTAGGCTGGTAGAGTCAAAGGCCAAGTTAACCCCCCTCGACCAGAAAGGTGACGCGGTCAAGGCTGAGGTCTGCGGGGCTGTCTTTGCTGCACGTCTAAAGGGATACGTATTGAAGCATGGACGATTGGACGTGGATAAGTGGTACCACTTCATTGACAGTCAGACGGTGCTGGGAGCCATCCAGAGAGAGAGCTACGGATTCCAAACATTCTTCGCGAACCGAGTCGGAGAGATTCAGAAGGCTGGGCCCGTAACTGACTGGTGGTGGATACCAGGCGAGGTCAACATCGCTGATCTAGTCACGAGGGGGTGCTCTCCCGAACTACTGGGTGAGAACTCTGTGTGGCAGAAAGGTCCCAAGTTCTTGTCTAGTCCAGTCGAGGATTGGCCCATGAAGTCCGCTTCAAAAGTGGCAGCTGAAACTAGGGAGATGGTGAGTAAACTCCAGAGAAAGGCCTTCTCGGCAACCCTCACCAGAGCTCAAGCCAAGAAGTTGTTAAATCCTGACAGTCCTGGTGGTGAAGATCCAATAGTCACAGATGGAGTTAGTGGGGCTCCAGCGTCTTTAGAGAATGGGCTGAAGTTGACCTCAACTGAGACCAAGGAGGCGGAGATGCTGTGGGGAGCCACGCTCATAGACCAAGTGGATCCAACAAGGTGCAGTTCTTTAGCTAAGCTCTGTGGAGTAGTCGGTTATGTCCGTAGAGCCGTGAAGAAGTGGCTGGCCTGTGTAGGCAGGGCCTCTATGCCAGCAAAGTGGGAGGCAGTACTGACAGTAAAGGAACGCAAAGCTGCATTCCAAGACCTATGCCTAGCCGCCCAGACGGGAGTCACGTTTCCTGTGACGACGCTAAACAGACTTGTTGTCAGCAGGGATGATTTTTCAGGGCTCCTGAAATGCTATGGTAGAGTCCAGGCCATTACTCAGGAAGAGACCGGTGTGCCCCTGGTCCCTTACAATGCGTGGATCAGCACCCTTCTCACACGAGAGGCCCATGAAGCTAACCACGAAGGTGTTGCTGGCACACTCCTCCGTGCGAGGTCTAAAGCATGGGTGGTGCAGGGACCAAGGATTGTCAGAAATGTCATTGACTCCTGTATGCACTGTCGAAAGGCCAAAGCGAGGATGTGCAAACAGGTGATGAGTGTGCTCCCCCTCGAACGAACTGAACCAGCCGCACCCTTCGAGTTTACGACATTGGACCTTTTCGGCCCCTATGTTGTTAAAGATACCATAAGGCGAAGAACAAAGATGAAAGTCTGGGGCGTGGTGTTCAGTTGTATGGCTTCGAGAGCAGTACATGCTGACATTGTGGAAGATCTGTCGACAGAAGGATTCCTGAAAACATACCAGCGCTTCGTAGCTCTCAGAGGTCACCCAAAAAAGCTCTGGTCGGATCAAGGAACCAATTTTGTGGGCGCCAGGCCAGTATTACAGGGGCTTTATGAGTTCCTAAGAAGCATCAACAAGGATCAGATCCAGAAGAAGGCGGGAGTTGAGGGAACCGACTGGATGTGGGTGTTTCACCCAGCGGACTCTCCCCACCGAAATGGGGCAGCTGAGGCAGCTGTCCGTGTACTCAAGAGAGCGCTAAGCAGTGTTGGCGAAGAAGGTAACTTGACGGCGCTAGAGTTCCAGACCCTCCTGTACCTCGCTGCTAACCTGTCAAACGAGAGACCAATCGGTGCCAGAGCCCAAGTACAAGATGAGACCGTGGAAGTCGTCACTCCCAACTCTCTTCTGCTCGGTCGCGCAGGACCCAGTGGGGACTCCCGAGGGTTTGAGTATCCAACGTACCCTGTCGTGCGACTGAGAGCAATACAGATCGAGGTCGACAAGTTCTGGAAGCGGTGGAGCCAGCTGGCGGGTCCGGGCCTCTACATCCGTCAGAAGTGGCACACGCCTGCTAGGAATGTTGCAGCGGGGGACCTGGTGTGGTTAGCTGACCAGAACGCACTGAGGGGCCAGTTCAGGCTGGGTCGAGTCGTGGAGGTGTGTCCTGACGTGAGGGGCATAGTACGAGATGTGAGGGTGAGAACATGTCAAAGCTTTCCAGTTTTTGGCGGACAGCCCAAGAGAGACCGAAGTGTGGAGAACTATCCCTCCACCATCCTCCACAGGGACGTTAGGAGGTTGGTGGTTCTGCTTCCAGTGGAGGAGCAAGAAGATACTTCCCCACCATGGTGTGTTTCGGTTGGTAAAGGACAGTAAAGGATCCCCACCATGGTGTGTTTCAGTGACGGATCAAGACCCCCCCACTACCATCCTCCCAGAGGTTGGTGGTGTGTTTCGGTGAAGGATCAAGACCCCCCCACTACCATCCTCCCGGAGGCTGGTGGTGTGTTTCGGTAAAGGAGGTTGTGATGTCATCAAGGACAATGTGTGTTGTTTATGGACATCAAAACTTCTATGAACCTATAGTTATTCATGTCCAAGAATGCAACAGTAAGTTATGTGCATGGTTGTGGAATGAATTTCACATGGGAAAGGTTAACTGTTTCGGTTATAGTGGCCTACTTGAATTCTAGAATCAGTAGGCCAAGTGGGAGGTGTAGAACTTTCCAGCAGGTTTAACCATTGCTTTACACATATATATATATATATATTAAAAGTGATGAATGTTATGATTTGCTTCTGGGGTATTTGAGGAAACAATTGTGTGCATTTACTCCTTACTTTTGGAATGTAGGCATATTTATGTTATAATTCATATATGTTTAACAATGCCAGGTTATAGGTTTGTTTGTTATCATTCCTGGTCTCCAGAGAGTCTGGGTACGCATGCGTAGGTAGTCACAGTGTGTAGGTGGCCACGCCCTTAGGTTGCGTTTCAGTTAGTTGATGGTCAGGACTGGTACGCCTTGCCGGTGAGTGATTAACATGTCTAGTAATGTACAACAAGAATTAATAACGTGAACGTATAATTTCATTTGGTTAATTCTGGGTTGGTGTTTGTGTTCTGTTTGCAGGTTTACAACCTAATGTTCTGATGTACTGATGTACTTAAGTACTGACGTACGGACGTACTAAATGTCACTAGCTAGCGGTAGCAGTTAGGCTACCTAGCGTGCTTGTTGTGTTTGCGAAAGCAATAAAAGTTCTAAAAGTGACACGAGTGGTATCCGCCGTACTTGGCCTGACACCCTTCCAGTGGGGAATTTATTAGACTACAGCAGGTAGCTAATAAAAAACTGGACAGTGAAGTGTATAGAGTTTAAAGGCATCTAATAGTGAGGTAATAGTGCAGATTGAAACCAAGTGAGCACTCTTCATCTCACCTTCACCTTCCAACTGTAGAGGCGACCTTCAGATAAAGCAAAAGGCCAGTGTTAGCTGATAGCTGTATGCACTGTATGGTTAACTGGCAGCTGTACATATGGATGCAACTCAGGGACTTACCACAGGGAATGCTTGACTTTCAAACATCAACAACAAATGGTCGTATTGCAACTCTTAGATGAATAAATGCTATGACATATAAAGAATAAGTTCATCATAAAATATGTAAATACTTTTCAGCGTAAAATAAAAATCTACCCCAGATGGTGCAGAAAATCTATATGATCCAAGAAGTTTTTTTACAGTTACTGTACAATAAGCCCTAAAGGGATTGAACGATTTTTCTGTGCAATTGTGGAATGACGCCAATATAACCTTAAGAAGGTGTAATTCTAATCTTTGCCAAAATCTGAAGGTTTGCTTAATTCGTCCGGTTTACGTCTGCCTCATTGCATCGGTTTTGTAGAAAAGGGAAACTGTAAAGATTTAACATTTGGTAAAGGTAGGGCCAATGTTAGTGACGGTAATTAGTATTTAGATAGTAAAAAACACAGACATTGTGAGGAAATATCAGCAATAGCTTCCATATGCTAATATAAAAATAATGTTATTAATTATTTATTAATATATTAATAATAAACTTTATTGGTATAGTTCCTTTCATATAAGAAATGCAGTTCAAAGTGCTCAACATTCAATGTAAATAAAAACATGTTCAACTGTAATTCAAAATAAGAAGGTAGCAGATTTAAAGAAACATAAGAACATATAAAAAAAATGTTTTTAAATCAAATTAAAATAAAAAATAAATTTTATTTTATTTAGTTTTTAAATGCATTAAAAGTAGGAGTATGGACCAGAGCAAGATCTAGTTAAAGGCTGAAGGAAGAGAGAAGTTTTAAGTTTTCTTTTAAAGACGTTCACTGAACTAGCTTTTGTGATATCTAGCGGCAGTCTGCTCCACAACTTCGGAGCATGATCTAGGATATTCTTTCTTCTGTTGTTGGGAACCTCTGATAGACTTGCTGCAGAGTGTTTAAGAGACAAAGTAAAGTAGAAAGTAAGCTACAGTCTAACCTGTGTGGCCCCTTGTATGTAGGGAGGAGAACCAGGAATCATACCTAACTTTAAGTAGCATGTAATTACCACAAGGAGGAGATGTTACCCTTCGTATTTATCACACAGCACCTTTAAAAGCTTCAGATGAGAATAGGAGACAACTGAAATATAATAATAATAATAATAATAATAATAACAAAAAGCCACACATTTGATAATCACCTTGAAATATATAGTATATGATATAACACTCAGGAATGGACCATTCTGTATTAGTATATTTTACTAAGTGGTAATATATTCTCATTCCTTCTTTCACCATTAGACAAGAAAACATATCTTCATATAATATCACAATTTAAATCAATTTCAATTTAATTTGATTATCCAGCACTTTAAAAACAAAGTTAGAAAGATCTAGACAAATAACAATCACACCCAAAAGTAACAACACATCAAAATTAAATTAAATTAAATTAAAATAAATTAATCCTGCGCAGTCCACTTCTGCGCAGGAGGTGCGCGGTTCACTTCTGCGCAGGAGGTGCGCAGTCCACTTCTGCACAGGATGTAAATACATTTTTATTAAAATTATATTTTAAATAAAATAAAAAAAACGAATAATAATCCTTAAAATATCAATAGGGCCTCACCGTCTCTCAGTGCCTGTCAGTGTTCGGGCCCTAATAATAATAATAATAAGCAATAAATAATCTCACATAAATGGAGGCCATTCCAAAGAGACACAAAGTAAAACAACCACCCACAGTCTTTGTGTAGAATAAAGCATCATGTTGTATTCTAATATTGATTGCTGTTATGTACACCATTAAGTAAATACCTATATGCGCAGTAATGAGGAGATTCCGTGTATTTAATGACAGGTGGTGTCGTGCCGTTGTTTACCCTGTGGGGGTCGGGCGAGCCCCGGGCAGCTGGAGCAGCGTGCGACGGCAGCAGCAGCAGCAGCAGCAGCAGCTGAATCAAGCAGACGCGGAGGAAGTGGCGGTTAATGCAGCTCCACACCTTTCCGGTGTAGCAGCGCCGCGACGACCAGCTCCACTTCCCGGAGAGAGACGAGCGCTGGTGGGGTTATCGAGGCAGGAGGGGGAGACAGGAGGTAAATCACCCGGCCTCACATGCATCCTTACACCCGGGCGGACGCGAGCCCGACGTTGTTCCAGCGCCGCTTGATTTTGTATCGTCGGATATGATCAGCTAACCGTCGCTAGCCACATAGCATACGCTAGCTTGCTAGGCAACCAAGCTAGCTCGTGTTAGCCGTCTTTAGCAACCATGAGCGGTAGCCGGGTAATTTGGCATGTCTGACCCTCCCTCTCTAAATCTCTTCACAGGGGGACCAGAAGTGGAGTCTCACGCGTGGACGCGTGTGTTGCTGAGTCACCGAGGATTGTATTTTTTTATTCCGGAGTGGACCCCCCCCCCCGTCCAGCTTCAGTGAACGCACCCGGCTCGGTGGAGTAACCGCAGAAAGCTGCTTTTTCTTGCGGTGAAGGGAACAAGGGCGCAGCCGGCGAGGAGGACATAAACGCCAGAAGAAAGTCACAAGTGCCGAGGCTTTTCTCCGGGCCTCGTTCTCTCTCTCTCTCCCACAAACACACACCGTGTCTGACATCTGCAGCTTTGACTCACCACGGCCTGTGTGTGTGTGTCTGTCACGCAGCGTTTTGTAGATTTTGGCCAGACACAATGAAAGTCAGGCAACACCTGCTGCCAAGTTGTTAGTGTTCAACCAAGCCATGTTGTGTGCAGGGCCTGACAACAGTGTGCTGCTCTGAACATAGATGTCCGAGCACTTCACCGGATCCTGACGCACAGACTCTCCAAGAAAAGGACCCCGAAGTATTGTTAGGTTTAGACATGAGTGTGCAGTTTTGACTCCCCACCCCTAGATGCTCCCTCTAGTTATGTGTTCACATTTAAACCCTTAATCAAACTGAAGCTCTAGATTTGAAGTCAATCATCATCAGCACTGTAGCTGACATTTTTCTCGTTAGGAACAAAATATTTATGCACAAGAGTCCAACATGGGGAAGATGCTGTCAAAGATATTTGGCAACAAGGAGATGAGAATATTAATGCTCGGACTCGATGCTGCTGGGAAGACAACGATCCTTTACAAACTGAAACTCGGACAGTCTGTCACCACGATCCCCACGGTCGGCTTCAACGTGGAGACCGTCACCTACAAGAACGTCAAGTTCAACGTGTGGGACGTGGGAGGTCAGGACAAGATTCGCCCCCTATGGCGACACTACTACACGGGCACCCAGGGTCTGATTTTCGTGGTGGACTGCGCGGACAGGGACCGCATAGACGAGGCGAGGCAGGAGCTCCACCGGATCATCAACGACCGGGAGATGAGGGACGCCATCATCTTGATATTCGCCAACAAGCAAGACCTCCCGGACGCCATGAAGCCGCACGAAATCCAAGAGAAGCTCGGGTTGACCCGCATCAGAGATAGGAATTGGTATGTTCAGCCCTCCTGTGCAACCACAGGTGATGGACTATATGAGGGCCTGACATGGCTAACCTCAAACTACAAATCTTAATGATTGAGTGCTGACTGTTTTAGGTCAAAACTGTAATAAAGTTGCAAGTAACAAATAACTTCTCAAACTGAGTATGGTTAAGAAAAAGTTGATGATTTCCCCATTTATTTTTTAATACCTTTACCCCACGACTAATTTATGTTAAACTGGGATATCTGGTTTACAGTTTGCTTTTTGCTCTGTAGCAAGCTTAAATCACATTCTATGTTTTTTGGGGGGCTTGATTGATGAATATTGGAATTGATCGCTCCAAATGTTAAAAAGCCACAGAGTTCACCGCCTTTGCCTCTTCTTTTTCCTGTTTTATATAATTTTTCTAACGGAGCGGAGGTTTTTATCTTTCTCGGACTGTGGCTTGTTTCAAAGTTCTTGGGCCTCTGTTGCATTGAACTTGGATCTTTGTTCTCTTTCTTCCAAGGTGCGATCTTTCATGTCATGTAGCCTCCTTGCAAAGACTTTGACACAGTACTGTGATGAAAAATATTTCTTCTCAATGGTATTGACAGCTGCGAGAGGAAAAAATCCACCATTGCTTAGATTTCATTGTCATCAGTCTTGACATCAGAGGGAAAAAATGACTTTGGACATGTTTCTTCAGCCCTCCCACTCCCCTCATGTGGGCCATAGTTAACTGATTGACCTTTCTTGTCACGTCCTGATACCTAATTGTTCTGAATATTCAACAACTAGGCCTCCCGTAACTTAAACATGCTTGTTGGGATGCATTTTGAATAATGGGTAACATGTAGTCGTTGACTCTATCTCTCCAAAGGAATGTCTTTCAGCTCTGAGCGCTCTCAATCTGATACCACAGTTGATTAGTCTCAGTATTGGGACATTATATGATAGCCTATATCTGTAGCATGAGTACGAAAGTACATTAACCCTACATCAGAGTCCATCTGTCGTGCAGTCAGAGGGAGCTGTGGACCGGTGAAATGTTGACTGACACCTTGTGTTGCAGCTCTTACTCCTATTTTGACTGAGGGGAACCATGTACAGAACAATGTCATTGTAATGTCTTATTAAAAAAGTGATTTAAAATCTGTTACGTCTCTGTGTTTTTAAGGATTAGAGGTAGCATAGTAAGATTTGTGAGAGTTTAAACTTAAAAAGTATAATAGTTTAATTTATTAAAAAGAAAAGTAGCTGAATTAATGAAGAGTAATTAAATAAAATGAGAGACTAAAGAATGCTTATAGTTCAAAGTCTGCAGTGTTAAAAGTGATGTTTAAAAAAAGAAAGGGTTTATGTCCTCCCTCAGTTGCCTCACCCACAAATAGGAAAATGTAGAAAACAGGAAGTCCAGCTGCTGGAACAACAGAACCACATGATGGTCTACATGAGACTCAGATGGGCAGTGAGAGAGATGATGTCCAGCTGAATTGAGAATTCTTTTTCTATGTTGTATGTTGGTTGTGAGCCAGGGTGGAGCCGAGGCTGAGCTGCTGGCTGTTACTTCCTGAGTTCACTTTTGGTTGGGACTGGCAGTACATAAAAAAAAAAAGTCAATTTGTTTTTATTCAACAAGACTGGAAAAAAGATAAATGTCAGAGCAATTGCACAACGATGAAGAAGTTATGATATTATATAATTTGGTGTTTTACTCCATTAAAAGTTGATCTGAGTTTGTCAGTTAACTACAAGTGAATCTATCAGAGCCACTACACCACTGAGTCACAGAGGAAGAATCAGAAGTTTTAGTTTCCGTTGAAGCTGATTAACGCCTGTGTTTTCACTTCTAACAATGACGGGATTGATGCTGACAAGAAGCCTGACTTACTGTGTTTGGGGCTACAAGAGATTAGTTCGTATTATTCCCCCGATTTCCAAGGATTTTTTCTGTTCAGCGTCTTTTGCTCTGTTTTACACATTTACAGAAAAACTGCCTCTGGCAAGTTTGCATCTACGAGGCTGGGTTGCACATCCTGTGTCTCTCATGCATACAACAAACAGATGTTTTGCAGCATTCAAGCTGTATCCTTGTGTACACATGCATGTGTCTGCGCCCACGGACCGTTTTGGGCCTTTAATCGTGGTGGCATTTTGCTGTGTGGAAAATCTGGTGCTTGGCAAGTTGCTGCAGAGGCCTCAGGATGTTTGCTTTAGGACCGCAGAGGTATCCGACAGACGGGTCCACACCAGTACGGAAGATGTTTCACACAACCTATGCACCATCATGCAGCCTATAAAAAGAGGACACACCCACCCACAGTGAAACTATTCACCACAAACAGTACAAGCGGAGAAGGTGTCAGAGCTGAAGTCCTCCCATTCAACGCTTATGGCAGCTTAATTGGGCTGTAATGGCCACTTTGGTTCCCACCACTTCATTTCGACCATATGATGGTCACAGCTTTATTCGGGGCAAGGACAGAAACTGTAAGCACGTTTGTATGAACGCTGCTCTGTAAGGATGAGACCTCCTGGCCCTCCTGTTACCCCCCATGCTGCTCGGCTGGAAGTTACAGTTCCTGAGTGTAGAGGTTAGGAAAGATTTTCAGGTCATAATAGGAAGCTCAGTAAAATGTACTCTGTGTAATGATTCTCATATTTCTCGCTTGTAAAGTGTCAAGCATTTGCAAAGGTGTGTTTTATTATCAAAGCAACAGGAACTTTAATGCAGTGGTTCTCAAATGAAGGCCTGAGTACCCGTAGGGGAGCTTGACACACAGCCAGGGGTCTGTGAAAAGTTTCTAGATTCATCTGTTGAAATTGTTAAGGTGTATGGTTTTCTGCGTCAATACAAGACTAAAATATTGACATTTCCCTGGTGTTGTTCTGCAACATGGATAATCAATAACAAGGGTCGCTGACCCTGTTGTCTTTTCCAACGGCTGTTGTGACGTTCAATTTTCTATTTTACAATGATCTAACTGTTTACATGTGTAGGAGACATATTGTTATTAATGTATTATTCAAGCGACCTGCAACAATTCCTGTGTCTAGCATGGGGTGTGTATCCCCCCCCCCCTTTTTACATCAGCATGAGTATTGACTTGGATTAAAACTGATATAGAGCTGAAATGCAAATGTCGATAGAGATTGTTTTAGCCTGAAAGTCCTGTTTTTAAATGAAAACGTAGTATTATGGATATAGCCTAAGTAGTGTGAACATGCAAAAAAAATGTGAAACTATTCTATGGGATGTACATGAGTTAGTCCTCAGTATGTATTCTATCCTGTACGAGGTCCTTGTCTGAGAAAAAAATTGCGTATGACAGATTGTCTTAAGCGACCGCTGCACTTCTTATTTGGGGCTGTCCCTACGACAACTGCCTGATGGGATCTCTGCCAGTGTGGCCGGGTGTTTTTGGTATCACACAGGTGACTGAGGGGGCTGAAGGTTTTCCATTCAGTTCCTTTGCTGTGATTTATTTAAAAAAGGAAGAGAGGCCAGAAATCGAAAGAGTCTTTATGAGCCAATTTCTGCAATACTGGAACACACACGTAATTTGTCTCTCACTTTGTCGCAATGATGGCTCACCCCTCAACCCAACAAAGATTTAAAAGAGCTCAGGATTAACTGTGCTGAGTGGCATTACAGATCCACTCCTGATGTGACGGCAGACCCAGCCGTGGTTATGTCTGTGGTTTTCAGGGGTGTGGTTTGTCCTCTTCAGGCATCTTCACTTCCTCTTCACCCCAGTTTCAGAGTTAGTATTTTGAGCAGGTATAAGACAACACTCAGTTCTGACTGTGGGGCTGTGAGTGCAGTCATTGCTGGGCCTAATGTGGGCCTACAGTTGGTACAGCGGCTACACCCAGCTCGATAATTACTGGGGGATTTGTGTTGTGTGCAGACACACGCACGCTGGTGCACAGAGGCCAACACGGTTATTAAAGCGATTTATTTATCTAGCGAATGTCAGGAGGAAACACCTACTCTGCAAGCCACAGTTCAGGGGCTGCTCCCCCTCAAGGACAGCGAAGCAGCCTCTTTGGTTACGAAAACCTCTGTGTGTTCTCTGTGAAGTTCACTCCTCTGCACCTCCAGCTGCCTCCTCCACCGAACGGTTAACAATGAACTCACGCAGAGCTCCGAGTCAAACAGGTCCGGAAGTGGCTGCAAGTTGTCTCAGGTTTCCTGCTGAAAAAAAACACAGTAAACGCAACCGGTTGCATTCACAGATGCACGCCTTCCTTTCATTAGGTGTGACTGGTTTTAACTGCAGGTGTTTGAGAGTTTTTACGTTTTCACATGAGGCTTCACCGCAGTGTGAACCCTCCCTCGAAAAAAAGCGAGGCTCTGAAGTCCAAGGTGCACTCTGGGCATCTGTCCAAAATACATTCCATTCGTATCTGCAGCTGAAGGTGACTCGCTGTGGTGGAATTATACTTTCAGACGACCAGAAAATGATTGTAAGGTGTTAAAGAGTCCAGATGACACAGCCAATTTGTGTTTTAATGGATATATAAAGTGGTTGTACAAGTTTCAGCAGCTGATAATCTCCACTTGTTGTTTCTCCACCTTCCAGTCGAGGTCCCGATACATTCTTTCAAATCTCTAATATTTATATTACACGATGTGATACTGTCGATGGATCCACTTGAGGATTGCAGCTGTGTGAGAGTGGGAACTATTTTGTCCCTGGACTCTTATGCTGTGTTTTTCCAGCTGTAACACTGAGTGTAAAGTGAATTGTGGCCGAATGACATCCATCGTACCTTCAGATGTAAGTCGTATTTCAGTAAAGGAGGGGGGGGGCTGGCATTATAGCTGATGCTGCAGCTCGAGTCCTCCTGAGTATTTTGACTGCGAGGGATTGGCTGCGAGGGAATCTAAGTGCATCTCGGCCCTGAATCAAATTGACATCCACTGCGTGTTTATGAGATCACTTGTTTGGTCACTGTATTTGCCAGAGGCTTATTCATACAGGACACAGATTACTGACCTCAGCTCTGTGGCATGTGTTGTTTTGGCTTTTACACAAGTTCCTCGGAGAAACACTGAACTGTGATTCTGATGCCGCAGTGCACAGTCACGTAAGACAAGAGTCCTTCAGCCAGCTGCCTTATCTGCCAGCCACATGGATTCACTCACACACAGTCTGACAGAATGATGAAGATCAACGCAAAGTAACCTCAGAAGGCCGCCGCCGCCGCCTCCTCCTCCTCCTCCTCCTCCTCCTCCTCCAGCAGCAGCTTGCCAACGCACTGTCACGCTCCACGACCGACTTCATCTGTGTATCCGACAAGATCACAGTAATTACAGTAGAGCCAGTGTTTCGAGTGACAGTGTGTCTGGATTAGACAGAGACACTTTTGGAGGAAATCTCAGATCCATGGGAAGTGCTGCTGTTGTTCAATCACACACACACACACACACACACACACACACACACACACACACACACACACACACACACACACATTCTCACAACACACACACACACACACACACACACACACACACACACAGAGTCCAGATTCAGAGTACTGAGAAGTAATGACTCAGCGATAGAAATGCTACACACACATGCTGCTCCCCTCCCCTCGGTGCTGGGCCACCACACGTCCTGATGATAACAAATGCACCATTGCACTGGAACATGGCCGTCACAGGGAGGTTGGTATTTCTAGCAGCGTATTGACGCTCACATTTTTACAAATGCCATGGTGGAGATAATCCCTCATTGATTATATACGTGTGTGTGTGTACTCATTTACTTTTTTACGTCTTTAGGACCTTTTCCGGACGAGTAGATCTCGTGATTTGTGGTTAGGTTGGTCATTAGGCATTAACTGGTCATGGTTAATGTTAGGGATACAGTTTTCATTAGGCTGCCCACAATGAATGGAAGACAATTCAAAGTCTTCCAGCATAAACACTGACCTTGTGAAGACTGGCACACCTCATTAGGACCAAAGTCTGGTCCTAATGAGTTCAAATTTCATGTGTGAGGTCCTGGGTAAGGAGCCCAACCCTACCCCCCTGCACTCTTGCACTCTTATATTTTTTATCGCTTTCTTTCCTTTCTTTTTGGGATAGTTAAGGTGAGGATAAGAAGCAAGGGAATACATTATACCAATGAGTGTCCTCACAAACATAAAAGTACAAGGTTGTGCGTGTGTCTTTGTGTGTCCAGCACTCACAGCCAACTGTGACTTATCGAAGTAGTCAGTGTTTGTGTTTTGTTTATTGATAAATGTCATTATTCAAATTCTGTTGAAGCAAAACTGAAGAGAGTTTGTCTGATATTCACTCATGTGTTTGAAAGCTTTGGATAAAATCTCATTGTGATGTTATTATCTCATTTAGGGGAAATGGAAGAAGGCAGCAAGTGTTCACAATATTATCACAGTACTGGGTTTGGGTTCCCTCTCCACTGCAGCACAGCTGTCTTAACAGCACCCCCGCCCTCCTCCTGTCCCCCTGCAGGGGGGTTGGTGTGAATGGCAGGGAGGGGGGCAAGGGTGGAGCCAGCATTGTGTTTCTATAAAGCTGGTGGTCCCACCAGGCTTTGCCTATCTGGCACCGTACCAGCTCTTGCTTTCAAATCCACTGACGAAGAGGGCCACCAGTTATTAACGTGGCAGTGTCTCATTACTGGAGATGGAGATGGAGAGATGAGGAATACAACACTAATCACATGCTCTAGTTTTTGGAATGCACCTCTGGCCTGTTGTCTCTTAAAGTTCAGCTTGTCATGTGACAGAGAGAAGGGCCAGCTCTCTCTTTTTTGCAGGAGCGGAGGAGTCACACATTCACACAGCCCGCATTCTATAATTAATCAGCCCAGTTTGATGTCTATTCTTGAGCCACTCCCTGATAGTTAGTGAGGAAATGAGTCGCTCCTTTCTGGAACAGTGTCCCTCGGCTCCAGGCAGCGTGATGATGGCGACACAAAGGACCCTCTGTGTCACTTGGCCGTGATGCATCGGAGTGGAGCGCACACCATGCAGGGCAGGCTGCTGGAGTCAGGCCCTCCTCCGTCCCATCTGGTTTGGAGAGGGGCGGGGGGGGGGGGGGGGGGGCTGCACTGCTGCCTCATGTTATCTGGTTTTAAAGGAACCTGCAGGGGGGATGCCACAGGGGGCCATGCAGATGTGTTATGTGTAGAATGTGCAGACTGGATTAGAGAATTGCACATGAAGCACCTGCGTGGTCATAAAAATGATCCACACACAATTTCATTATCCGTACTACAAAGAACAGGCAGTGTTGCAGTGGAGCTCCCTGCAGGTTCATTCAGTTATTGTACTGTCTCACTCCTGCTGCAGGTTTTCCACACAGGTTAAGAGTTCTATCCACTAACAGCACCATCTGTTGGCAGAAAAAATACCTATTATGCTCTTTCTGAATTTATATTTATAAGTGAAATACATATTTTCATCAAATTAGAGAGGATTAGATATATGATGGAGTCATATAGTAATAAGATGTCAGACCCCTTCCTCAAGTACTACGGAGAGCTGGACTTCACAAATATCTGTGAAGGGTTAATACTTTATTATCATTACATTTTGACATGGCAGACGACAGAACAAACCAACTACTGTTTGTGAGTCTATTGCCCTTTTTTGATTTGATGTTCTGCTTTCTTATATATATATATATATATATACACTTGAGGTACCTCCTGAGAGTAGCTTATTCCCTAATGCATCCGTCGACTACATCATTAAACCCAACAACTGGCATTTTTGGTATAAATATAAACTTATATGTATTTCTTTATTTTGAAGTTCATTTTTTCCGGCTTTTACCCATGTGCACTTTTGTTTGTTCACTATTTCACTGACATTGTATTCTTGTGCTATTTGAGAAAACAGTAAAACAGCTTCTTTTAGGGAAAAAAAGGAAGATGAAACCCATTCGGTCTGCAAGTTTAAAGCACATTTACCACATGATAAGTAAAGAATGCCTACGCTCACAATCAACAGTGAAGTGTATGGGAACATGACAGCGACGCCACTGCTTCACTGTGGGCTGTCCTCATTTATTCCCTGCATTCCCCTGTAGTGGTAGCCTAATTATCCAACCTCAAGACTATAGCTACACAACTTGAATTATCTCTGACGTTTGAGGCGGAAGAAAACACCAGAGAGACAGAGAAATAGATTCAAAAGGATTTGACTGGGAGTGCTTTGGGACGACAGAGGGATAAAATGTTAACATGAAGCATTATAGACCTCACAATAACCCTTCTGGGACCTGTCCCTTGCTACTGGGGGACACGGACTTGAAACCGGCTGTGAGGCAATTGAATTAGCTCGTCTTATCCTGGTCAAGTTCAGAGGAGATCTTAAGAGCAGGCTGATACCAGTGTGGCCGTCCAGCTGATCCACGCAGGAGTGGGAGGGCAGAGGAGGGAGTGATTATATTAAATGATCCTCTGCAGGTGTTTCTAATGTCTGTTTTTAAAAAGGCTCTGAGGCATTATCACTGACCGAAGCCTGCAGGGATACGTTCATCAGAACTATGATTCACCCGGACCACACCTCAGTGTTTCTCCAGTAAACCTTTCAGAATCACTGTTGGGACACACGGGTGAATAATGAATCTATTCGTTGGGGCAGGACGTTTGTGAAATATTGTGCATGAAAGTGCTTTTGCTGAAGCGCATTGGATGACAGCTCTGATGTTTTATGTGAGGGATGGAATGTGGAGTAACTCATATGCAAAATAAACTAGAATGGCCATCAGGAGAGCTCATACAGCCGCAGAGGCCAAACACTCCCCTTAGATTCATAAATTGAAGAACACAAGGTTAAAGAATATGATAAAAAAATTCCTGGATCCGCATCATAAGTTCAAGGGTTCTTCCTTGACCGATACATGGAAATCGTTTGAGAAGTTTTTGCGTAATCCGGCTGACAAACGAACAGACAGTGATGAAAACATAAACTCTGTGGTGGAGGTAATAACCTTCTGATTGTGATTAGAGGCATTGCTTCCATTCAAATAAGAAATATTTTCTGTTTCATGGGTCTGAGGCAACATGTCGTCACAGATGTTCCTGACAAGATCATTTCATGCAAGTTATCTTTCTACTCCTGGATCCCTACAGAGAAATACAAGAGAAGTATCTTACAATTATGTTTGCTAGATAATCAAAACTTGTTTCCCCATCATTCTACTATAGAGTGATCAGAGTATTTAATGGGAGCTTCAGTGTTAACCACAACCCCAGCCAACATCCGCATTAACATTTTGATTTGGTCGGAGCGTTGGAGGCCACCCTGCTCATTACACTACAGCTCCACTGTGTAAACAGAGTGCAGCATGAAAGGCGGCGAGGGGCCCCTGCATGCCTGTGGGAGTGTGGGGCGTACTTCATGGTTTATCCCTGAAAAAGAGCCATAATCTTCCAGCTAATCTAGAGCTGGGGTGGGAATTCCCCTTGCATTGAGGGCTGTAGCTGTCAGACACAACTCTGGCTTAATTTTTTTTTAAAGTGAGAAATCTAACATAAATATATATATATATATATATATAGATAGATAGATTGAGAATTTTAGTTATTATTTATTCTCCCATCTCTCAAGAAGGGTTTATCACTTTAATAATATTGTCTACACAACTATTAATATAATATTCAGTTGCACACTTTGAGCGTGGCTTGAATATTACTAATCTAATTGCAGTTTTATTGCACAGGCTTAACATTTTGACTTTTGGATTTTTAAACAACTGTCTGCCCCTAGTGCTCCAAATGGGAATTTACATACCTCATTCACAAATCTGACTGCAGCCTATCAGTCAGTATTTACTCCTTATTATGGAGGGTATCCAGAACATGTGAGAATATTTTCTACTTCTGATAAACATATGATGTGCATATTATTATCAACAACCAAATATTGTATTTTAAATTATGAACAACAGAAAAATGGCAGTGCTCATGCGCAGTCAAGTACTTTTTTCACGTTTTAATTGAGTGCAGTTAATTGAGGAGTTAGCTCTGAATCGAGGAAAGAGTAGAGACGTCTTCTTGGGTGACCTCTCCAGGTTAAACAACTCATTTTTATATAAGACAATCCGCCTGTGTGAAATGTCTGTGCTTGCACATGGGCCACGAGGCTGCCATCTGCTGTACCTTCACAGTCCTGCAATTACCCAGACCAGAGAATCTGGCTGATAATATCACGTATTTAAGTAATTTAATTCTTACATTGGGGTAAAAAAAATGTATTCCAATCACACACCAGGACGTATTCACTGATATATTTAAAAATATTTAATGATAAAAAAAAATATGTAGAAATGAAGATACACTGAAAAGTCTACCCACACAAACTTCAGCAGACAAACTTTCAGACTTTTTTCCGGATGTGCAGGATGTGGATGTCTGGACTATTGAACTCCGGGTCTTGTTTGTCTGAAGGGATCTCCTCAAACCTGAAGTGTTGTTCCAGCAACTAGAAGATGACACAAAACACCACAGGGACTAAAGAGATGAAAACTTCCTTAAATGTATATTTATTTGCTGGGATTAACGAATTAAAAATACACTATTTGATGCTCACCTCAAAAAATTGCCTCTCCACTTGTGGGTTGACGCCCTCGGTACGCTGCTCATAACAGCAAATGATGCAGGTGTCGGGTCCGGAGAGAAGCTTCAAGGTTTCCACAAGTGGAACAATCGACTATGGAGGAATAAGTGATGAGTCACAATGAGAAAAAAACCGCACAACAGTTTGTTCTTTCTTTAGAATTATGTTAATGATGGTGACATCTTGCAGAGTCAGTGGAACTGAAAGAAGAAAACTGGAATAAAATACCTGCTCATAATAGATGCAATCCGCCATGAGGACATAATGTGGAGAAGGCAAGAAGTCCGACACATCTTCACCCCTATAAGGAGGATGGAAATCACCATAGAGTCAACGGTTTATGTCTTACTATAGATTAATCATGCCACTGTGATGTACCTTTATGAATGAAATGCAACAGAACATAAAATAGGAAAAATACAAACCATTTCAGTACCTTGGCAGTTACGGATCCACCGCTGATGTGAGCCTGGTTCTCCTGGATGTTCACTCTCAGGAGGGTCTGCAAATCCTCCAGGTCTGTCACAGTCACCTGAGCTCTGTGGGAATTAAGATCTATCGATTATTGATTGTGATCAGTTAAAGTTATATTTGCAAATCAATAGGAGCAGATGGATGTGTAGCTTGACACACTGACCGGTCCGCCTCTCACCCCAGTGTCGCTGCCATCAGACCGACAACTCCGGTCCCAGCTCCTAATTCCAGCAGCCTCCTACCGGCCCACACGTTCACTCCTGCGGACGGATCGTGAAACTGTTTCGTCTCTAAATATTTGGCGAGAACAATGGCCGCGTCCCAGACCACACAGCCCACATCCCCCAGGTAGCACTGCTTCACTTTCAGGGCACAGCCGTCGTTCTTCTCGATTTCTCGCACAAAATATTCATTTTCATCAGCGTCCGCCGCCATGTTTGTCCGGGCAGGAACTTGAAAGAGAGAAGTTCCGGTGTGCGTTCATCTTCAGAATAAAAGCATGGCCTCAAAACAGCTGTGGAGCATGACACAGGATGAGACCAAATTAAACTCATTTTTATACAGACTAATCTCTACCTAACAAGCAATTTCAACTGTTTAGTACAGAAGTGCACATCTATTCATAAGAAATCACGACAGAAGATTAAGAAAACACAACAATGACACCATTCACATAATCACAAATATGTATTTACTACACAGGATAATTAGAACAAACCTCTTTGTATTAGATTTGAGTCATTCCTCGGGTTGATATTAATGTTTTTATGGAAAACATAACGTTTTTTTCCCAATCCCTTCCATGTCAAGTGACCCAGTGATTCTAAATATATCCAAATTCGTATCACTACACTGCATAATTAGAACAAACCTCTTTGCATCAGATTTGAGTGCTTCTGTTTAATATTAAAATATTTATAGAATGTGTATGTTTATCTTCCAAATCCCTTCCATGTCATGTGACCCAGTGGATCTAAACCAAAGCTGAATTGTGATATTACAATTGCCTACCCCACCTCACTGTCTAAGTGCCCCTGAGCAAGGCACCTTACTCCCCTAACCACTGCTCCCCGGGGCGCCGTGCATGGCTGCCCCGATAAATAGGACGTAGCTCTTTATAATGGATTTAAGTGCTTTTTCTGTTTTATTCTAATATTTTCATGGGGAAATAATTTAATAAATTAAAATAGCTTCCATGTCATGTGACCTAGTAACCACACCAATGGCGATAAACATGCGCAGTGACACCTACTGGCGGCGGGAATTTGCACAATCATCATGCTAACATTAGACAAGTAAATGCTAAGCTAACCGAGGAACTTCTTCTCTGTTGTCGGCCGCGTATTTAGAGTTGGACGTGATTCCTCCATTGACCTGTCTGTAAAATGATTCGCAGCAGCACAGAGGAGGTGACAACCGGCGGTGACGCCTCAGACAGCGGACACACCTGGGCGGCGTCCCCGGTGGACAGAGCCGGACTGAACGAAACCACCTCACACGGTCCCCGCTCCACCTCCTCCGCTTCATCCCGTCAGAGTTTTGATGGAGGCTGTTCGAGCTCCGGCCCCAGACCCACACTAACTCCAACCGGCCCAGGTAAACTGATGGAGGAGTTAGCAGGTAGCTAACATTAGCATGAAACCGTCTCCTTGACGGGTGGAGCCAGAAAGATACCACAATATGTGAACAATTCACTGTCAGGATGAAGACATTTGTCTATGTTTTGACTGAATTCATTTTCTATATTCATAATTGTTTAAATAACCGGGAAAATTCCAGATTCACAACAAGAAATGGATGGACTCCAGACCAAGTGTTAAACCGAAGACTCTTGAACTACATCAATCTTTCTTTATTTTGTGTGTGTTTATACTAGGGCTGGGCAATAAGGCCATGTCCCATCAGTCGATGTTGAGAATTATTAATTCATTAAAAATCATATTAAATCCCATTATTATATCTTCTAAGTTTAAGCACTAATGAGGACTTTCTTATATTGCTATTGATGACATTTATAGATATTATTTTACTGCCCAGTCCTAGTTTATACTGTAATTGTGTATGAGTTCCCTAATAAACAATACAACTTCCGGTATCCATCCACCCATTATCTATACCACTTATCCGTTGAGGGTCACATGGGGGCTAATCCCAGCTGCTGACCTTGGGCGAGAGGCGGGCTACACCCTGGACAGGCTGTCAGCGCATCACAGGGCTGACATATAGAGACCAACAACCATTTCATTTCAGATATCAAGTATCTATAGTTTGTCTTTCAAATGATAACGGGGACACGTTTGTTAGACTGTCGGACTTGTCTCTGGTCAGCGCACTGCCGTTGTATTTAATGACAAACGCCTCTCCTTGTATTTCCCTGCAACATAGGTCAGTTTCCTCATGGCGTCACAGGGGGAAGGATAAATCCATCAGTGTTTGCAACCACTTCGGACAGCTCCTCCTTCCGCAGCCATGTAGGAACACCCAGACTGAGAAGGACCCCTGGGGCCGCAGGCACACATCCTGCACAGACACCACTTACTGATCACACTGGTACTTCTTAAATTATTCGTAGAGTAAGGTGAATAATTAGCTGAGGCAGAGTTTCTCATTCAGTTTTCTCTCCTTTTTTACACAGCAACAAGTTGCTCCTCTGCGACTACAACCTCTGCTGCCTCTGTGATTGTAGCAGTGGTCGAAGGGCGTGGTTTGGCCAGGGGAGAGATCGGCATGGCCAGTCTCAACTTGAAATGTCCAGAGCTTGTACTTTGTCAGTTTGCAGACACTGGGACGTATGCCAAGGTAACCCATTCATTATAATATACAATAAACTACTATATTACATTATCTCTCCGCACTCAGAACTGACTCTGACACAGAGGAAATTCATGTCACAGTCATGTATTCCTCTTTTTTTAAGGTCATAAACAAGATTCACATCCTGGTGCCACTGGAGATACTGATGCCAGACACGGCGAGTGAGAAGGGAAAAGGGACCAAGCTGTTCAAACTCATCACTGAGAACTTCCCGGTACCAAACCACAATAGCTGTTATCAGTAAAACACCATTCTTTCTAACAAATACCCATTTTAACACAGACACTCACCCACTAATGTCCTTTCATCCACTCAGTCATTTACTCATTCTTACATTGAATTACTGTTACCTGGTTAAAGTGTATCCCATCTGTTGACATAGTGTGTCTATGGTGTGAGGTAATGTCTTCACGTCTCATTCATGTTCTTTCAGTGTGTTGCTTTCACTGCGATCCAAAGGAAGTATTTCAATGAGAGAAAGGGACTGGAGTACATTCAGCAGCTGTGCGCTCCAGAATTTGGCACCGTCCTCATGGAAGTGCAAGCTAAGTACGCCACTGTTTACAGTAATCCATATAAATAGTTATACTGTGGCACTATACAGCTTTTTACTGTCTTGCGTCATGATATTTCCCCAGATATTATTGCCTGGCAGCTGCAGCTGCTTTGCTGAAATACTTAGAGTTCATCCAGAACTCTGTCTATGCTGCCAAGTCTCTTAAAGTGAGCTTTAAAGGGAGTGAGCAGACGACCATGATAGACTCAGCATCTGCCACCAACTTGGAGCTGGTGGTCAATAACAGAGACCACAGGTATGATGAAAAGTAATGGCATGGACGTGAGAGAGTTGTACTTATATGCAGTGTCTGTGTGATGACAGATAAATTCAGTGGGCCTCTGTTGTTGCTTCTCTGGATACAGGAGCGAACATTCTCTTTTAGGAGTGCTTAACCACACAAAAACCCCTGGTGGTGCTAGAAGACTACGCTCCAACATTCTTGAGCCTCTGGTCGATGTGGACACCATTAACATACGACTGGACGCTGTACATGAGCTATTACAGGACGAGGATATCTTCTTTGGCCTGAAAAATGGTGGAGGAAGCACAATCAGTTTTCAATCACATATTAAATACTGTTATGTGAGCGCAACACAAGGGATTTGAATATCTGTTCTTTTACCCCCTCCAGCCATCGGTCATTTCCTTGACATTGACCAGCTGCTCTCGGTTCTCGTCCAAATCCCAAAGCAGGAAACGGTACGTACCGCACTTCAATTAGTCATGAGTGCAGAGGAGGGTTTCATTTCAGTGGAATGTCCTCACGTGTATGCGGGAATTTGTTTACTTTAAAATGCTGACCTAGCTAAAAGCCACAAATTCAGCACACTTCAAGTATTGTTCTGTCTTTTTCTTTTTGCGCCCTTCACAGTATCAAATCAATTTTTCTACAGGTTCAGGTTGCTGAGGCAAAGATCACACATGTCATTCAGCTGAAACACACATTGGATCTGGTGCCAAGGTTAAGGGTCTGTACATGTTGGTGTATGACATCAGTTAGAATTCATCCTACTGTCATTTATTAAATAGAAAAAAAGCTGTTTACTTTTCCTTTCACTGTTACGTAGTTATAATAGTAATGCCAACTCCTCTCAGATGGTGTTGAAGAACTGCAACACAGCTCTACTTAAAGCCTACAGCACCTCGCTGGAAGACACCAGGTACTGAACCTTCTGCCTGCGAAGTAAAGTAACTACTTGAAAACTGTCTACACGTGACTTTCACTGTGTGTTTCTGTTTGTGTCCACCTCAGGTTTGACTTGATCCTAGAGCAGATCAAGACAGTGATTAATGACGACACGACCTACCTGAAGGGGAGTCTGAACATGCGCACTCAGAAGTGTTACGCCGTGCGACCAAATGTCAACGAGTTCCTCGACATTGCCCGCAGAGCCTACACTGAGATAGTGGACGACATTGCCGGTGTTTGTTCTGGCTGTTAAGCAGATATGGTTGTCTTTTACAGTGATTGTAAAAAGCATTCATAGGTCAAAATGCCCATTAACTATCCTAGTGTTCCCCAGGGCTAGTGAACCAAATGGGGGAGAAATACGGCTTTCCAATGCGAACCAGCTTCAGCACAGCTCGAGGATTCTTCATCCAGATGAAGCTTGAAGGTGTGGTTCTGCCTGGAGGGAACCTGCCTCCAGAGTTCATCAAGGTACGGTCCAGCACAGATTCAGTAAGAGACCACAGACTAACAGATTTACAAAGAAAGTTGAACAGCAGCTTTGAATGAAGGAAGCTAAATTTTCCCTACAGTGGTCATAGTCTTTGAATCACAGAATGAAGAGTGTTTCATCACTTGTCACCTCAGGTATCCAAGCACAAGAACAACTACGGCTTCACCACTGCAGACCTGGTGAAGATGAACGACCGCTGCGAGGAGGCCCTGAGGGAGATCTTTCACATTTCTTATGTGTGAGGAAATCATGATCCTGTGACTCACAAACACTCACAGTAATGTACCGAACACGTTTCACTGTACCGTATGTTGAATGACTAACAAATTGATTTGTAAGGAGGTTGTCCTCGGCTGCACAATTTCTTAGCTGCGTAATCACAGTATTTCTTTGAATTATTGATTAGCTGGGTTAGTCTGATCAATTATTTGTGCGGTATTATTTCCCACCATAGATGGATGTGATTATGCAGAGGTCTTAAAATGTGGAGCCTATTAATTTTCCAAGTATATTTGAAAGTTACTCGGTTGCCAGAGATTTGAGGACCATATAACACAAAATTATTCTCCACATATAACATAAAAACTATATCTTAGTGGAAACAGACCAAAATAATCAATTATCAGCTCATTCATTAAAGATTGGTTAAGTTTTCATCTTGTCAAACCTGTCTAGATAGATTTTTATACTCCTCTTTTGTCCACCAGAGGCTGCTCTACGTTTGCCCTAATCTCTCCAGTGCTTTACGCCTGTTCTCACCTCTCTCTATGCAGGGTGATATGTCAACTGCTGAGCACCGTCCACGAGCACATCCACTGCCTGTACAAGCTCTCTGATGCTGTCTCCATGCTGGACATGCTGCTGTCACTGGCTAGCGCATGCACCATCTCAGACTATGGTAAAGACCAAGCTTTGTTACTGTCCATCAACAAGTCAGTTAAACTATGAAATGAACCCTCAGGTGTGATCTATTGACTGAGGGAGTACTGTGTGCACATCAGGCAGCACCTGGCCAACGTCCCACATGACAGCCAGAAAGGTCTCCGCAGAGGTGGACGCTCCGCTGGTTTCTTTTTCTGTGTGTGTGGGTTGTGGGCAGCACCAGCCCGATCAGCCACGTGGGTGGGGAGCGCTGGCCCTCAGCTGTCTGAAAGCGTCTCTCCATAGACACGTGCTGACGGCCTGCCCCCTTCCCTCGTTGCCAGCTTGTTCTCAGATCACCCTCGTTACATAAATGGCACTAGTGCGCCGACAACTCTTCCTAGCAGAGGAGCTAGCTGCATTTAAACACTGCAGACTCATCTCTCAGAATTCTGTTATTATACTGTGAAATCATATATGTATGAAATCAGATACTGTAATTTGGTATGTATTTTACCCAGAAAAGTTATAAGAGTCACAGTATATAGCTATATAGGTTTGTAATTTTACAAAGTAAAGTAATTTTTCGATTGATTTGTGTTTTTTTTCCTGCTGTGTCTGCCAGTGCGTCCAGAGTTCACAGACACTCTGGCAATAAAGCAGGGTCGTCACCCCATACTGGAGCGAATGGCTGGACAGCAGCCGGTATCGAACAATAGCTACATCTCAGAGGGCAGCAACTTTGTCATCATCACTGGACCCAACATGAGTGGCAAGTCCACCTACCTCAAACAGGTGGCGCTGTGTCAGATCATGGCTCAAATAGGTCAGCAGCAAACCTTTCAGCATCACACAAAAAAAAAAAAGTCTACTTTTAGCTTTTTGAGTAAATCTCCTTGTGTCATTGTTCCAGGATCTTTTGTTCCAGCTGACTACGCCTCTTTTCGTGTTGCTGATCAGATTTTTACCAGAATTGGTGTCGACGATGATTTTGAAACTAACTCTTCCACCTTCATGTTGGAAATGAAGGAAGTATGTTTCGTTCTTTCATTATATATATATATATATTTATATATAAGAAAATATAAAATTATCATTGACTGTACAATTACTCCCCAAAGATCTCTTACATCATCCACAATGCAAGTGACAGGTCCCTGATCATCATAGATGAGTTGGGACGTGGTACCGGTGCTGAAGAGGGCATAGGCCTCTGTCACTCAGTGTGTGAGTTCCTCCTCGGTCTCAAGGTACGGTCTCAAGTATTTGCCATTGTTGTCATGTAGCCACTCCTCTCGCTAGGATTAAAAAAAACGGACAAATTAGACGCCTGCTGTTTCAATCAATCATTTAACCCGTCATTATCTGATGTGGAACACCTCTTAGGTCAACAGTAAAGCAGAAATACAAGACTAGTGCACGTTGCCCTGTGTTTTAATCTTCAAGGCGTGTGCTGTTTGCAGGCGTTCACCCTGTTTGCCACGCACTTTCTTGAGCTGTGTCAACTGGAGTCTCTTTACCCAAACGTGGAAAACCAGCACATGGAGGTTCAGCACACGCGCAGTGTTAACAATGACGATGAGAGTGTGGTGTACACGTATCTGCTGAGTCGAGGATGCTCGGAGGAAAGACACTATGGTACAGAATTGGTGAAATCAAAGTGCGATTCTGTTGAAATTGGTTATTAAAAAGTAAAATAGCTTGTCTTTGATTTTCTAGGTCTGAGAGCAGCTGAAATGACTGCCCTCCCTTTAAGTTTAATCCAAGAGGCAAAGATAATAGCCTCTAATGTCAGCCAGCAGCTTTTGGTATGTTTCACAAATATCACACGTTATCTCTTTTACCAGTTTAATTTAATATAAACCAGTCTTTAGCCTCTTGGGACAGATGGCACTCGTGTTTTATTTGTTCCATAAATAATCCTGATAAATATCAGAGAAGTGCTTGACAAGACCTTAGGTGTGTCATTAATCTTTTAGGCCAAACATCATAGTGATCCAGAAACACAGAGGCAGAGAGCTGTGTACCACCTGGCCACTCGCCTCCTGCAGGCTGCCAGGAACTCCAGACTGGACCCAGACAGCCTGCGCATGTATCTGAAAGGCCTGAGGAAGCAGTTTGAGGCAGAGCTGCAGGCCGCAGGGCAGCCAGAGTCCATGGACGCAGAGGAGGAGTGACTGACTCAGCTTTACAGAGGGGAGGGACGGAGAAACAGCATATCACTGAGCATTTATTTATATTGGCTGGATTTGAGATCAAAATAGATTTACCTGTAAACCAATGGCCATCTAAGTTGCCATTATTACAAGTCTAACAAATGCAGTAATAGAAAAATAAATGTATCTTTTATTATTTGCATTAATTAGCTCTTTTGTGTTTATCTGTCTTTTTGTATATTATATTTTTTCATCAACTCATGCTGCATCGCATGTGGTTAGCTAACACACTGTCACTGGTGTGTATGGAAAGAGGGGGACCAGAGAATATCTGCTTCTTACATAATATAAAAATCAACGTTCAGGTTTCTTCAATAAGCTCCTTCAGCCAGGGAAAAATTTACATTACCAGATATTGGTGTGTTTGTGTTTTTCATTAAACAAGCTAGTAAAGCAATTGTTTTCAAAGCAATTAATAAATTGAATTTTTGTTCAAGTAGTCCCTTAATCTATCAATTATTTTTCAGTTTCTTTTTTGAAATAATTTTTGGTTAGTGGATTAATCCAACGTTATCCTAGCAATCAAAAACCATAACTTCCACAGTTAATGTTTTAATCGGGTTAAATGCATATTAAAGGCAATAACAGACAGAATGTAGGCAAATATGGCTATGATCTAATTTGGCATCAAAGCCGGGGGTTCATTAAGATGTTTACTGATATAGACACACACAGATCATTTCAATCACATTAACCTATTGTGAGGAGCACTTGGTCAAAATCTTGCATAATTTCAGACATTTAACACTGTTTTTAAAGATTTTGACTTCTTACTCAAACAGCTTCCTTGGATCAACCCTTTGGTAAGTAGATTATTTTCCACCTGACACTTGTTGAATTAAGCAGATTAAGTATGTTATTAATTATTAGAAAGTATGCTGTTACAATTTGAGCTTGGGATAAAAGTTTGGGAAAAGATATTTGTATGTGCCATTAGTAGTTTTATCTTCATATATATATCTTATTTAGGATATAGTGTGGTCTTATTTTTATTGCGTACAATAAATATATTCATAGGAGTAGTATTAGTGATTGAAATAAGCAATATTTATTGGTCTGTAATGTATCTTTGTTTGAAGCAGTAGTTTTAGCATTGGTGGATTTTCAAGATTAAATGACTGAGCTTGATGAAACTTCTGTAAACCTTTCTGCTACATCCCTGGGAACTGGCTGTGTGAGGGCATATGTGGCTTTGTGTCTAAATCCCGTCTTTCCTATTCTCCTGACAGACGTGAGAAATCATTATGCCTGAAAATGAGTTTGAAATCATTGAAGGGGAACTGATCAATTCCCCCACTACAACATACGAGGCACAGAAATTCCTGGGCTGTGGAACCAACGGACTGGTCATCCAATGCAGGGATGTGAGAACCAATGACACGGTGGCAATAAAAATGTTTAAAAGGAAGACAGACATTGAGTTTGCGAAGGAAGAGGAGGAAATCTTAAGAGCCTTGGAGGACCTCCACTCAGAATGGTTCAACGTTGTCAGATTGAACAGCTCATTCACCTACAAGAGCCATTATTGTCTAGTGTTTGAGCTCCTAGACATGGATCTGCTGAAATTCATGAAGATCAATCCGGGTAAACGCCTTCAGCTGAAGGAAATCCGCCCCATTCTGCAGCAGGTTTGTTTTTTAAAATGAAGTTCTTCCACTGACTGCTTTGTAGGGTGAAGGCTGAACGAAAAGGTGTCTGTTACATTATTTTATTTAAATAATGATAATTACAAAGATAAGTTAAATAATGTCCTTAAAGTCTAGAGATGGTGACTTGTGGAGGACACATGGACACCTTCAGTTCTTCCAATCATCACATTTAGTGTGTACAATCACTAGTGCTATGTATGTTGGTCTATCTCCAAACTATCTTATTAACCTGATCCTATAGTCGACTGTACGACTTTGGAATATCTGACTAATACTCAGTTGTTTCGTTTTTGGCTGCCATCAATGAATATATGTTGTTGATGAAATGAACTCAGTACTTCATGATTGTTATCATGTTATTCGTGATTTCAGCTGGCTACATCATTGGACTTTCTGAAAAGCGCAGGGGTCGTCCATTCAGATTTAAAGCCTGAAAATATTATGATGGTGGATCATGTCAGGCAGCCACTGAAGGTTCAAGTCATTGACTTTGGCTTAGCCTGCAACAATCCTGAGGAAAAGATAGGACACACCCTCCAGACCTTGTATTACAGGTATGTAACTGACAGTACAGCTGTATACCTGGGACAGCTGTGTTTGCTAAACTAAACAATTACAATTTAAAAAAGACCTGAAGTACTATATTTGTGTTTCTCGTCTTCTTCTAAGATCTCCTGAGATTCTGCAATGTGCACCTTTCGACGAGGCCATCGACGTTTGGTCGCTAGGCTGCATTGCTGCAGAATTGCTTATGGGCATGCCACTGTTCCCTGCCCAGGATGAGGACAGCTTGGTCAGTATCACCTCACTGCACTGCGAATACAACAAACAGGCCCATTTCTGCCGTGATGTTGATATATATCTATATACATATATAGATATAGATATATATTTATTCATTTTTAATCGTTACACACTTGATTAGAATAGGGAGAGAGTTTTCAGTAGAAGATCACTACTTTCTACTGTTTTATTAATGAGACAAACTAGAGACACTTCATCCAGATGTCTCAGTAATATAAGGGCACCTGATGTACCTGATCAACACTGATGAGTTTGCAAACTTGAACTAAACTAATTCTCCCGACATTGTGTTTTCTCCACAGATGAGGCTAATTAGGTTAAGAAAGGATCTGCATGAGAGATACCTCACTCCATACTGGTTCTGGCCAATACACTTGATGGAAAGCAGATTTATGGTAAGAAATTAGTTAGCAGCACTTAGCTGTGTCTATAGCTCACTAATCTAGTGTCTTTCCTTCAGTCTGTGTTTCTTTTCCCTTGTCATCCACTGCCTCGGGAGCAAACGATCTCAATGAAACTATTCTTCATTTCAGTCAATAGTATCAATTCTCGTTTGTGATCAACAGCCTGGATGAATTTTTAATGGCACAACATACCTTTTGAAAAACATTTGGCTTCATAATCCAAACACATGTAACAAACAATGTTTTTTTCTCATCCTGTTAAAGCAGATTAATCAGTCCTCGGGAGAAGACGCCAAAGCTGAACACTGTGACCTGGAGAGCTTTAACGATCTACTGGCACAGATGCTTATGACGAATCAGTTCGAAAGAATTGACCCAAGACTAATTCTGCAGCATCCATTCATGTCGATGAGCCACCTTAAGGGACGGTTCAAAAACAGCCTCTAGTGAGTGTGTGCTTAAACGGTCTGTATAAATCTGTGCTGACAGATAAAGGTAAAACAAAAAATTTTGATGAAAGGAGACTATGGTGTTTGGCCCAGCAACTTAATTTGTCTTCCAGTACAAAATCGTCTGAGGGTCTGATGGACATCTGCGAGGAACAGAGCTATGGCGATGGAGCACATATAGACCACACGGTCCTGCAAATGTCCCCGAAGGAGGACTCCTTAAGCAGCCCAGCCATGGAGGGCAGCCCTGCTGGGATGGGAGGGGAGAAGCATTCCTATTCCTTCTTGCAGAACTTCATCAGCAGTCGGAAAAAAGAAGAAATTAACGCAAAACTGAAAGCCGGGCAAAAGGTGGGTGTTTGAAATATCTCCCCGTCTTGAGCATTTTATATGGTAGAAGAAAAATTGAGCATTTTGGTAAATATTCTCTTTTTTTGCCCAGATTTCAATGGGAAGAATGATAAAACTCTCATTAACTGTAGAGCTGCCCCCAAGAGAATTTTACAATCTGCATTTTAGTCAAATGTCAAACCGCTGCTTTGAGATCAAGAGTTAAAAAAAATGTATCCACTTCACAGACCAGTCAACTCCAATCCCAGATAAAAGGGCCCAAGTGGGAAAACGGGTCCACCACAGTCCCCAAGAAGAAGAAGAAGAGGGACGACCCGACATCCTATTGCAACCCCGCAAAAAAGAGAAAGATGACCTTCAAAAAGAGCTGACGGACTGTCAGAGGCAGAACCATTTAGAAGCTGCCACCTCCAAATCAACCCAGGTGCAGTCCCTTAAGAGCATGAAGAGGGACGAAGAAGAGCTGCCAGTGTTGGACCAAACCTGCCCAGAAAAGACAAAGAAATTGGTTGAAACGCGGTTAAAGTGTCATCTGACAAACTAAACGCCAAAGCGTTTCCAGATAAGTTAGCACTTTCTGGTTGGAGGACGACTGTTCTATTGTCATATATTGTAAAAATGTGGTGGTTTTGTTTGCCCATGTGGGATATGACAAGAAATAAAAATTGCTATACCTAAAAAAAAATTGAAGAATTTAGTTTTTATTGCAGAGCAAATACTGTCATAATGCTGCTAATACTGTCCTGAATGAGAAGTAAACCTACATACTCCTATATTTGATATTTATGAATTGATATACTTTATATCATATTTTTATGATTTTTAGATTTTTAGATTTTTAGAAGAAAAAAAAGCTTACTCGTTAAACAGAGAATTTTGTTTCTCAACTGGATGCAATACGCTTCCGTAGAAGTGTCTTTTAAGAAATATTAAAGCTCGGTAGTCACATGTCTTCAGACTTTAGGGAAGTGCAGTGACCACTCCCCTGGATCGTTTTGTCTATTTAAAAATGTTTTTATAACGAGGATGTCCCGAGAAGGCGGGGCCGTCGCTCGGCCAATCGTACGTCTCCGCTCGGCGTGCCCCGCGTTGCAAAACAAGCGTCCCCTCGTATATTTTTTCATCAACTCATGCTGCATCGCATGTGGTTAGCTTAGCTAACACACTGTCACTGGTGTGTATGGAAAGAGGGGGACCAGAGAATATCTGCTTCTTACATTATATAAAAATCAATGTTCAGGTTTCTTCAATAAGCTTATTCAGCCAGGGAAAAATGTACTGTTCTGCCCCTCAAATATATGTTATGTTTAGTTTTGCAACAGCGCCCCCTTGGGGAAGTTCAGGCATACAATATTGCCAGGGGTCAAGTTGTAAATCACCCGGATGTAATCCGATGTTAATTTATCTGCGTCATATGTTATTTATAGACGGCAGCTCCACTCGTAATTTGTGTCATCCTTCTACAGCAGTGGTTTTCAATAGGTGAGGCGCGCCTCCCCTGGGGGGCGCCAAAGAGCCAAAGGGGAGGCGCGACACGAGACACTCGCAAAAACAAAATACACATCTGTATGCAGCTCTAGTGATATCGATAATTGTGCGTGCGTGTATTAGTTTTAAAATGCATCGTTTCCCTGTCCCAAGTCAACAGGAGTCAGCATTAAGGGAGGAGACAGGACCCAGCAAAAAACGTAGGAAAAATGATCTTGAATGCGTTTCTGGTTGTCTGTGGAGAGCGAGTTCCCCCAGATCTCCAATAGGGCTATGGAAGTCTTAATCCCCTTTACCTCCACGTACTTGTGTGTGTGTGGGTTTTCCACACTGACCGTGATTAAAAACAAATACAGATCAAGGCTGCAGGTGGAGGACGACTTGTGTATATTTCTCTCTGCACTGCAGCCCCGCATCGAACACCTCTGTGCATCAAAAGCGAGGCCTCATTGTTCCCACTGATATGGACGATTCAATTGAAAGTCAATGTTGTGTTGTCTTGAATCCATGAATTGGGTGGGCCATAGGGTTGATGCCGCTCGTAGCGCAAATGATGTGAATTTGACGCATTTTGTTTGTTGTTTAAATTTGAGGTTGTACGTGGCTGAAATCGTTAACAAATTTCATGAAAATATGTGAATCTGTTCGATCTGATAATATGCCGTTGTCGTTCATTGATCAGAGAGTTGTCCATTGTGCAGATTCTTTTCGAGACGATGTGCATCTCCTTCAAATGTGCGCTTAAAGCCCGGTCACACAGCACCGATCAGCCGTCGGATGTCGTTGGTTGTAGCTTTGGCGATTTGCTGTTGCAAAGAATCGTTTATGAATGCACTTTTAAAAAAGTTGTGGAAATAAAATGTCTTCAACATTACATTTGATTAGTTATTGAAAATCATCATTGCCTGGAACACACAAAAGATGGCATTTACTGAAGAGGCGTGTGTGGGTTAGGTCAGGCGGACGGGATTCATTTTTTTGGAGGGGAGGCTCGGCTGTCCTTACCTACTCTAAGGGGAGGCTCACATTCACCCAATTTGAAAACCCCTGTTCTACAGGTTAACGCATCGTCTTTTTACAAATTTCATTAAAGATCACGAAAATACCTACCGTGGAGTTTTTTGATTGTTTAAGCTGGTTGGATAGTTAGCGCCCGCGCTAGCGAGACCGACACAGTAAAAAGACGGCATTACAGCCGGTACGGAGGACGACGACATAAAACTTCAGGAGCTACGCAAGGAGCTAAGCGGCTAATCGGCGAGCTAAGTGGCTAACAACGGGGACGTGGACAGCCTTCACGTCAGCCTACACGCCAGCTTACCGCCTCATCTGATATCGATATATCAACAGACTTTGAACGACATGGACAACTCAACTAAAGTGAGTGCAGCGGCGAGCTCCATGTGCTCGAGCGCATCACGGGCATCATCCAGCTCAAAGGCTGGTTTAGCGGTGGCCATGGCCAGAGCAAAAGCTGACGGTGCACAAGCTAGAGCAGCACACTCCAAGAGGGAAATCTTGGAGTCGAGCTGAAAGTCGAGCAGGCACGTATACAAGCTACTCTGGATGCACTAAAGGAAGAAAAAGAAAGAGATGCTGACATAGCTGAAGCCAACACGTTACAAGCTGGTTTATTAGAACTTGATGTTGAAGTGCCCAGCAGAGGCTCTGGTCCAGTGTCACAGGAAATTAAATCCCAGCGCACTGCTGATTATGTGGAATGGCAAGCCGGCACAAGCACAGGTGAATTACCTATGAAAATAAATGACATTGTTGCCCCTCATCACAGTAAGCCACAAATAAACAATGATGATGATGTCAATCCAACACTGCATTCCCCAAGCAAAGGTCTTTCAAAAACACAACCAGCTGCCCCTGCCTACACTACGCCTCATCACACATCACAGGCTCCTGAGGATCGTGGATCAACACCACAACAGAACATTTATGATTATTCCCCACTTCCTGAGCAGAGAACGTCTTATGGATCCAGTTATAATCAGCCCCAAACAACTATCGATCTGGCTAAATATCTTGCACGTAGCAACCTAGTAACCTCAGGCCTCACCACATATGATGACCAACCAATGAACTATTGGGCGTGGAAAGCCTCCTTCCTGACTGCTAATGCTGGTTTAGATCTATCTGCTGGTGAAGAGCTCGACCTGCTATTCAAGTATCTGGATAAAGAGTCAGCAGAACATGCAAGAAGAATCAAAGCAGTCAACATCAGAAACCCAAATGCGGGACTTTTAATGGCATGGGAGAGACTTGAGGAAATATACGGCTCACCAGAGGCTATTGAACAAGCTCTCTTCAACAAGCTGGAAAACTTCCCAAAGTTCACAACAAGAGACCCACAGAGACTCAGAGAACTAGCAGATCTGCTGTTAGAGCTGGAATCCGCAAAGAGAGATGGCTCCCTCCCAGGCCTGTCATACTTGGACACCTCCAGGGGGGTAAATCCAATCATTGAAAAGCTCCCACACAACATTCAAGAAAAGTGGATGTCTTTTGGTTCAAAGTACAAACGTGATCATCGTGTCAGTTTCCCACCTTTCTCTGTATTGGTAGACTTTGTACGTACAGAAGCAAAAACTCGCACTGATCCCAGCTTTAATCTCTTCACGTCAGTCTCTATGGAAAGAAAGAATAAATGGGACAGACCTGTGAAAATGCCTGTATCTGTGCACAAGGCACAAGTTTCACCTCCAGAAAGATCTGAGTTCAGAGATGAGAAGAAATCAGCAGACCCGGACAAACATTGTCCCCTGCATAACAAACCACATCCTCTAAGGAAATGCAGAGGCTTTAGAGAAAAGAGTCTAGAGGAACGCAAGCAGATTTTAAAGGAAAAATATATATGCTTCTGCTGCTGCTCATCTACAGATCATCTCGCCAGGAACTGCTCAGCCGAAGTCAAATGTTTGGAATGTGGGAGCACCGGTCATCTGACAGCGCTCCACCCAGGACCTCCTGTCTGGAAACCTAAGACGTCCCCTCCCTCTTCAGAGCATGGCGGGGAGGAAGACAAAGCAGATTTCCAGGAGGTCACATCAAGGTGCACACAAGTGTGTGGTGAAGGAGTAAGCTCCAGAGCATGCTCCAAGATATGCCTCGTAAGCGTGTATCCAGCAAGACACAGAGGAGAGGCCAAGAAAATGTATGCAATGCTGGATGAGCAAAGCAACCGCTCCTTAGCACGCTCCAAGTTCTTTGACCTTTTCAAAATCTCAGGGTCCTCTTACCCCTACAAATTGAAAACATGTGCTGGTCAAACAGAAACAACTGGCAGGAGAGCCTGTGGGTTCATCGTGGAGTCAGCAGATGAGAGACTAAGTTTGCCTCTACCCACACTTTTAGAGTGCAACCAAATTCCTAATAACCGCTCTGAGATCCCTACCCCGACCGCAGCACGCCATCATACTCACCTGAAGAACATCGCCGACGTGATACCGTCCCTCGATCCGGACGCTGACATACTCCTCCTACTGGGCAGAGACATTCTCAGGGTCCACAAGGTCCGGGAACAGATAAGTGGTCCAGGAAACACTCCGTTCGCTCAAAGGCTGGACCTGGGATGGGTTGTCGTCGGTGACGTGTGCCTTGCAGGAGCCCACAGCCCATCAGAGGTGAGCAGCTTCAAGACGTCCATCTTAGATAATGGTCGGGCCAGCCATCTGCAGCTATGCAACAGCCAAATCAGGGTAAAAGAGATCTTCAGTCAAGCACCTAAGCATTCACATCATGCGGCACTGACCCCCACATACTGCTCAACGACACATCGTGATGACAGCTTAGGACAAACGATCTTCACTCGAACTGCTGATGACCACAAACTCGCGCCATCAGTGGAGGACATGATGTTTCTCCAGACCATGGAAGCTGAGTTCCATCAAGACAGCTCGAACAGCTGGGTGGGACCATTACCCTTCAGGTCACCAAGAAAAAGACTGCCTAATAATAAAAAACAGGCACACAACCGCCTTGTGTCTCTGCGGCGCACACTCGATAAACGGCCGCAGATGAAGGCCCATTTCATAGAGTTCATGGAAAACATGCTGAGCAAAGGACACACAGAAGTTGCTCCTCCTCTGAAACAAGGACAAGAGTGCTGGTATCTACCCCTGTTTGGCGTATATCATCCTAAGAAACCGGATAAGATCCGTGTGGTTTTCGATTCCAGTGCAACATATGAAGGAGTTTCACTCAACGAGGTCCTGCTCACAGAACCTGACCTCAATAATAGCCTGCTAGGTGTACTTATGAGATTCAGGAAAGAGCAGGTGGCCATTACTGCTGACATAGAACACATGTTCCACTGCTTTGTCGTGAAGGAGGATCATAGAGATGTTGCGGGTGGAAATCAAGGAGAGGAGTCGTCGTTCTCAAGTTGAAATTAAGCAAGTTTATTCAGAGGTCACAGGTCAGGAAAATGCGGTGTCCAGCAATTGGACATGCATGGGTCTCTAGTTCTATGCAGAAGGCTACACAGGAAGAAAGACGCTTAAACAGAGTGCGCACATAGATTATATCCTCTTGGAATGTCGCGTGATGAAGATGTCGTACGTGCACTCCGTTGTCGTGGTTACCAGAGGTGATAATGTTGCTGTATCAGTGCAGCTGCGTTAGTGTGCTGTCTGGGAGAGATTGTGGGCCAAGGTCTACTCACTGTCTCTGTGCGAACTGAATCAGGGAGCTGGGATGTGTGATATAAAGTGTTGACTATGAGTATGGTTTAAGGAATATATGTGGTGTATCAATAAGAGTATGTATTATGTGTTTGGTGTATGTCAATATGTGTATGTGTTATGTGTTTGGTGTTTGGTGTATGTCAATAAATCCCCCTTTCCACACCTGATAGGTGTGGACATCACAGGGAAGGCAAAGGGCAGAAAAGGGCAAGGCAGATAAACAAACCCAACTAAAGCCATGAGCAAAAAACACAACACCACAAATAAAATCAAAAAGAAACCTATACTCACTAAAACCCCAAAAATATAAACGTCAAAACATAGCTGTGATCAGAAGAATCACAGCCATCAAAGCTTGTGTCGAGAAGAAGCTCCCTTTCCTCCTAAGTCCACAGTATCACTTGTAAGGGAAAAGTCAACCGACCAGGTTTCCCACTACTCTGGCCTTGGCAAACAGGGAGTTTGCTACAGCGGACTGACCCAGAAGATAAGACACAGAGGAGGATTTCATATCTTTTTCTCACCACTTTAATGAAGCACCTCTCCTTTCTGTGGTCGTGCCCTGGGCCTGACCCTGTGTCTGAGTCAAAAAGAGGGGCTGTAAACACTCAAAAAGGCCAATTTGGGTCAAAACCGTGTCCAGAATAGGTTCATACATCACCATTTGGGGCTATGTGACTAATCAGGGGTCAGAGCGACTGAGGGGACAGTCTGTAACGCAAGAGCAAAGGCATGGTCAATATCTGGTAAGTTGTCATCATCTGAGCAAAAATGATAAGAAACGCAGTCTCTTATGTCCCTTGTCTCCTCAGAGTGTGCTGGCAGAGGCAGTTGTAATGCACGTTCAGTGTCATTCTTTTGTATCGCATAGTCTATGACACGGATGCACAGGGATGCGAACAGGGCTATGAACACTGCGACAGATAGTATGAAGGCCGCAACCAGTTTAGACCATTTGCCAAAGAATTTAGTCATAAAATCATCCCATGGTTCAAGCCAGAGTGTTCCTTCATTTCCACAGAGAGTGAGTGCAGTCTATGGAGTGGTTTAGATAACGTATCGTCTGCGGCTGTGCTGTTGGGGATGAACGTACAACATTGTGCACCTATCATAGCGCAAACATCTCCTTTCTTTTCGAACCATAGTAGATGAAATACAATCAGGAAAGCGATAAAGGTGGAAAACAGTACTGTCCCCCTCAACCCACATAACCCAGGGTGTCTGAAAGGATGCCAAGGTGTTTGCCTTGGTTCCATTTTTTTTCTTATTTTTTAATTAAAACACTTGCATGATACTGTGGATTTAGAGAGAAAATGTAACACAAGAAAGAAAATCAAACTGTAACACTGGTTAAATGCTCAAAATTAATAGAAAAATAGAAACATAAGGAAAAAAATAAAACTCCGGCGTCGGTTCACAGGTCCCGCCGAGAGGATCTTTATCAGTGTGTGAGAGGGGGTGTGGTGTAGCTCTGAGAGGTTGCTAGCACTTCAGGCTGTATCAGTTTTAGTGTGTCCCAAGTTCTGTGTGCTTGCTTAGGGAACTGGAGCGCTTAATGCCAAAACATAGCTGTGATTAAAAGAATCACAGCCAGCAAAACAAAAATGTAAAAACAAACAATTCAATTAATATAAAAGCGTCAACACAAAGCTGTGATTAAAAGAATCACAGCCAGCAAAACAAAATTAATAAAAGTCAATAAAACAGAGCATTTCAACAACCAAAGAGAAGAGCTAGATTCCCCTTCTCATCAAACCTCAGCATTGCCGAACAGATCAGCTGTTATTGAACTTTCACTGGGCTCATTTCATCGGAGCAGCAACTTCTCCAGACTAAAAACAAAAAAAACAAAAAAACATTGTTATCTCATTCTCACAAGGCCACAGTTGCGGATGAAACTTTTGTATGGGTGTAAGTGGCTTAAATATAATACAAACAGAGAAAGAAAAGAAAACAAATTGCACATTAACTGTACTTAGAGATGGGCTTTAAAAGGACACCTTAATGTGATGTAGTGAATCACTCATCCTTGAATTTATATTACGAATCCAATTAGTAACTTATGGAGTATTAAAATGGTCTTTACTATTAGCCCTGCTGTGTCAGGTAAAAATAAAATAAGATGTTAAATGATTCTTCTTTTTGTAGAACTTTTGAGGCCAAAACCTTTCTCCTGTCCTCTAATAGATTAGATGTATTGGAAATATCTGAAACAACAAATTTGTGCCAAAAAGTGTAATTTTAACAATTCAGTTTGGAATTCTTTACTTCTGAATGAAGCCATATTAAAACAAACAAACAAACAAACAAACAACATAGAAACAAACAACTACGCCTCTTTGTGATCTTAACGCCAGTTGTAAGCTGTAAGGCTTCTGGCCCTCCCCCTTTTCACCTTCTGCTGTGCACGTACAAAATCTTTCTATCCCACTTCTCTTCCCCTACTTTCTTTACCACTCAAGTTTTACATTCTATTATCCATCTCAGAGCAAGATATTACTGAATTGAAACATCTCACTCCTATAGATCTTTCTTATTCCTAAACATAGCTTTATCTTTCTCGTCCCTAGTTCATCTCTCAAACCTTCAGTCAACATTCTTAATCTTTTTCTTTGGCAAGTCCTTTACACATTTACCCTCACATCCATACATACCACATACATCAGATGGCAGGCGTATATCGCCTCTAGTCTAGATTTTGTATTATTTCTTTCTCTCTCAGTCAGACATTTCCCTCTCTGTCTCAGTCAGCAAGCTGACCTTGACTCTTTTTCCTCTCCTCCTCCATTTTTTATTTTTTTTATTTATTTTTTTTCAAATTAGTTCTTATTTCAGCCAATGGGCGGGAAGGTGAAGGTGCTGGGGTACAATGTGTCAGGTGGTGCCAAGGTGCGCCTGATTTACCTTTGACCTGGGCCGAGTGTGAAGTAACCTCCTTCACTTCGTACGGTCCAGTCCACCTGGGTTCTGGCCACTTTCTCTTGTGAACCTTAACTCTTACCCAGTCACCAACTTTTACCTTCGGTCCTGCAGCTGCCTCCGGATCAGTCGCCAGGGCCCTGGAGACCTGATTGGAGAGAGCTACAGTAACAGCAGTTAAAACCTTCATATAACTTGACATTTCAATGTACATCCAGGGGTGGCACGTGACCTCCATCCCTGGGTGGACCACGCATAACAACTCAGGTGTGTCTTACCGCCTGGGGATGACCTCATTGTCATCAACACCAATGGCAGGGCTTCAACCCATGTCATCTTAGTGTCTGCACAAACCTTCGCAATTTTGGTTTTCAATGTTTGATTGGCTCTTTCTACAAGGCCTTGTGACTGTGGATGATACACTGAGCCAGACTTGTGGTGTATGCCGAAGGCAGCCTCTACCTCTACTCAACGGGCTGCGCCTCAGCGGTCTCCCCCACAGTCACTTCTTCTAATTTGATATCTCTTTCTACATATAAACTTTGATAGTCCAATTGTTAGGCCCTTCCATTCCCTTTTTTGTGAGATTTGGAGGGCCTGTGAGTTAAACCCGTAGCGACATGCCCACACACAAACCCGTTAAGGTGCTTTGTTTTACAGTGTGTGTCGTCACGCCAACCCCCACATCATCCACCGTCGTGGAGCTATTTTACAACATGGGTCTGGCTGAATTTTAACTCCTTTTTTTTTTTCTCAGCTACTCTTACACCAACTCATTTAGACATATTTTACAGTGTAAGCTGCCGGTATCTTTTTCTCTCAGCTACTCTTACACCAACTCATTTAGTCATATTTTACAGTGTAAGCTGCCGGTATCTCTTTCTCTCAGCTACTCTTACACCAACTCATTTAGTCATATTTTACAGTGTAAGCTGCCGGTATCTCTTTCTCTCAGCTACTCTTACACCAACTCATTTAGTCATATTTTACAGTGTAAGCTGCCAGTATCTCTTTCTCTCAGCTACTCTTACACCAACTCATTTAGTCATATTTTACAGTGTAAGCTGCCGGTATCTCTTTCTCTCGGCCGGTATCTCTTTATTAAATATAGAAAAACACAATTGCTAAATACACAGCGTTTTCAGACCTTTCTAATTACTATTCTAAATTTAGCATATGCAACTTGTACTCACCCTCAGTACTACTGATCAAAAATTTGGTTTTTTTCCTATCATGACAATATGCAGATTTCAATTAAATAGGCTCTGCTTACCTTTTAATAGTACAGCGCTGTTTTGATCAGGTTCCCGAGGAGAGACAAGCCACGCAGGGCGGTTCTTTCCCGTCCGAGAGACGACCTCCTCCCCGACTGGTTGATTTCCACTCCGCTCTTTTCAATCGTATAAAACCATCCTCTGCTACCATTTGTTGCGGGTGGAAATCAAGGAGAGGAGTCGTCGTTCTCAAGTTGAAATTAAGCAAGTTTATTCAGAGGTCACAGGTCAGGAAAACGCGGTGTCCAGCAATTGGACATGCATGGGTCTCTAGTTCTATGCAGAAGGCTACACAGGAAGAAAGACGCTTAAACAGAGTGCGCACATAGATTATATCCTCTTGGAATGTCGCGTGATGAAGATGTCGTACGTGCACTCCGTTGTCGTGGTTACCAGAGGTGATAATGTTGCTGTATCAGTGCAGCTGCGTTAGTGTGCTGTCTGGGAGAGATTGTGGGCCAAGGTCTGTCTCTGTGCGAACTGAATCAGGGAGCTGGGATGTGTGATATAAAGTGTTGACTATGAGTATGGTTTAAGGAATATATGTGGTGTATCAATAAGAGTATGTATTATGTGTTTGGTGTATGTCAATATGTGTATGTGTTATGTGTTTGGTGTTTGGTGTATGTCAATAGAGACTTTCTCCGATTCCTGTGGTACAGAAACAACGACCTCACCTGCGACATAGTGGACTACAGGATGCGTGTCCACCTCTTTGGGAACAGTCCCTCTCCTGCTGTGGCCATCTACGGTCTAAGAAGAGCAGCCAAAGAAGCAGAGGCAGACTATGGCAGTGACGCAAGAAGCCTTGTTGACCGTGAGTTTTATGTTGATGATGCTCTAAAGTCATTCGATACTGAGGAAAAGGCCATCAGTGTCCTCAGGCGAGCACAGAAAATGCTTGCAGCATCTAACCTCAGGTTGCACAAGATTGCATCAAATCGCCCCAGGGTCATCGAAGCATTCCCACCTGAGGATTGTTCCAAAGATGTAGAGGGCCTGGACCTCTTTGCTGATGAGCTCCCCACTCAACGTAGCCTTGGGCTGTCTTGGAACATGCGCACAGATGCTTTCACGTTTCAGATCGCAGACGATCAGAAGCCGTTCACTCGCAGAGGAGTATTGTCTATGGTAAACAGTCTTTACGACCCCCTTGGATTCCTTGCACCAGTCTCAGTGCGTGGGAGGCTGATACTCAGAGACCTAACCATGCAAGCAGAAGGCTGGGACACGCCACTCCCCAAAGACATGCAAATGGACTGGATCAGGCGGAGAGAGTCACTCCAAGATTTACAGGAACTCCAGATACCACGCCCCTATGTATCTTTTTCTACTGCAGGTGCAAAATCGAAAGAGCTCTGTGTCTTCGCAGATGCGTCAGTGAAAGCAATTGCAGCTGTGGCCTACATTAAGGTGACAAGCCATGCAGGACAAACTGAGGTCGGCTTCGTCTTAGGGAAAACAAAGTTGGCTCCCCAGCCTGGACTTACAATCCCGAGACTGGAACTATGTGCAGCTGTACTCGCAGTGGAGATCGCAGAGCTGATAGTCGCTGAAATGGATGTAGCATTCGACAACATCACATACTACACCGATAGCAAGGTTGTGCTAGGATACATCCACAATCAGTCAAGAAGGTTTTATGTGTTTGTCCACAATAGGACCCAACGCATCCGTCAGTCACCATGTCCTGGCCAATGGAAGTACATCCATACGGACCTAAATCCAGCGGATGTCGGATCAAGATCCGTGCCACCAGCTCTCTTAAAAAGTACGTCATGGCTCACAGGTCCAGCCTTCCTTAAGGACATGTCCTCAAACCCATCTAAGTCTGAAGAGATTTACGACCTCATCGATCCTGCCCTTGACTCTGAGGTACGACCTGAAGTGACAACGAGCATCACACATGTAACCAAGCATGTGTTGCACCCTCAACGCTTCATACGCTTCTCAAAGTATAGCAATCTTGTAACGGCAATGGCACACTTGATCCACATAGCTCGCTCCTTCTCCCACTCTGCCAACAATAAGTGTCATGGGTGGCACATCTGTCACCCAACGGAGGAAGAACTGACAAAGGCCAAAGTGTGCATCTTGAGAAGCGTCCAAAACGAGTGGTATGAAGAGGAGCTGAAATGCATAGCCTTAGGATCCAACATTCCGTCCTCCAGCAGCCTGTGGAAGCTGCACCCTGTCGTGGGTAACAACGGACTTCTGAGAGTAAGAGGTCCCATAGGTCTCTCAAATCTGAAAATAGAAGAAACTCATCCCATCATCATCCCTGCCCGTCACCATCTGGCAACCCTGTTGGTCTGTCACTATCACGAGGAAGTGAAACATCAGGGAAGGCATCTCACCGAGGGTGCTATACGAGCTGCGGGATTGTGGTTGGTAGGAGCAAAACGCTGCATCAGCAGCCTGCTCTTCAAATGCGTCACTTGCAGGAAGTTAAGAGGAAAGACAGAGCATCAACAGATGTCCGACTTACCAGCGGAACGATTGCAGGTAGCACCTCCCTTCACATACATCGGTGTTGATGTCTTCGGACCATGGGAGGTTGTCTCACGACGCACAAGAGGCGGACATTCCAATTCTAAAAGATGGGCAGTAATCAGAATCAGAATCAGAAGTATTTTATTGCCAAGTAGGTTTACACCTACAAGGAATTTGCTCTGGTAATTGGTGCTTACAATTAACATAGAAACATAAAAACTAGGGCTGTGAAATGATTAAAATTTTTAATCAAATTAATCACAGGTTTCTATGGATTAATCATGATTAATCACATTACCGATTTTCTCGGAATATTTTTGTGAAAACAAGATTTATGACATTTAACTTTTCTTTTGTGCTGCAACTCAGCAGTTCTTCAGCAGTTATCATTGCTTTTCCATATGGAACATTAATATAATCTTCATCCTAAACAATATTCGGGCTCCTTAGCCATTGTGTGGTTGAATAAAACTTTTTTTTTTAAATCAAACAGAAATTATTTGAGCTTCTTAGCCATAGGATGGTTGACGTTTTTTTTATATTTTTTGTCACACAACCATTAACCACACCATGATACAATCTAATGCCTCTAAAGGCCCTCTTAGCTACTCGGTCTTTAGCCAGTTGGTGAGGCAAACTAACTTGTTCAAATTCTCTGACAGTAAAGCTGACCGCTTCTTTTGCACAATGTGTCCGGCGAGTGACGCCGGGTTCACACCGGACGCGGTAGCGACGCCGAAGCGCCGCGCATTACTAATAATACCACATACTTCTGCTGTTATCAGCCTGCAGTAAAAACGGCATTTAATCATTTTTTTTCAAGCATATACTTACTTGTTGCTCCAACATTAACTGCAACAGCGTCCCAACATGTGTCTTTTTTGGTGTTGTCTTTATACAACATATGCTGAGAATCAACAACTCAAGTTACTTCTCCACTTCAATGATTAATTTAATGTCATCCATGTTGAAGAACTTCTCCGCTGTTAGCTCCGGTAAATGTCGGGTGTCGAGGGTAAATTACGTATTCTCCACTCAAGCCTATGTGGAGAATACGTAGCCCCCCCCCCCCCCCTCTCTTTTTTATCTTTATGACTGTTTGTGTGGCTGTAGTGGATGGGCAGAGGGGGACATTAAATAATGTGGTTGGTAAAAGTGGTAAAATTAAAACTCCAAGACAACAGAACGTGAATACAAAGTATGGGATGCATATTTGATCATTTATATCATATAAAATATGTCATCTATATCGTTTAAAATAATTTTTCAGTGTGTTTCCTGTCGCGATACGCTCGCGTCAAGCGGAAAAAATAGACTCGACGCCGAAACGATCACTTCACGGCGCTAGGCAGCCGCGGCACAACGCTACGCTTCAGCCTCCGGTGTGTTCAGCGCTGCGGTTTAACATGGGAGTGGATGGGAGCCAGAGGATTGGCGCTGCGCTTACGCCTCGCATCGGCGTCGCTTCCGCGTCCGGTGTGAACCCGGCGTAATGCAGAGGCGGCGGAATTGGAAGGTCCTTCTGCGCATGCGTTAAATGCGTTAAAAAAAACAAACGAATTAATCCTGTAATTTAATCATAACGCGTTAACGTGTTATTTTTCACAGCTCTAATAAAAACGCAATAACATAAAAACTCAATAAATACAACATACATAGGAAAAGCAATACAAAATAGAAAACCAGTATATATTTACTCACTGTTTACTTCTTATTTACTCACTTTTTTCCAATATCTATAAAAAGTAACATTTATTTTGACATAAACATTTCTGAATAAAAATATATAAAAGATAAAAGATGTAAAAAGTGAAGTAAAAAGTGATATGCAAAATGCAAAACAGTAAACAGTGTCCGATTGCAATATGCAATGTAATGCAGTATAATATAATATGATATGATGTAATGTGTTAATTTAACACATCCTCAAGGTGTGGGGGCGGAATAAAAGTCTGAGTCAGGTGGGGGTCCCGGGCCTTGTTGATGAGGCCAACTGCAGCCAGGAAGAAGCTGGTCTTGTGGCGGGAGGTTTTGGTCCTGATGGCCCGCAGCCTGCAGCCCGAGGGAAGAACCTCAAATAGTTTGTGACCCGGGTGGGAAGGATCAGCCACAATCTTACCTGCACGCCTCAGGGTCCTAGAGGCAAACAGGTCCTGAAGAGATGGCAGATTGCAGCCGATCACCTTCTCAGCAGAACGGATGATCCGCTGCAGCCTCCTTTTGTCGTTTGCAGTGGCAGCAGCGAACCAGATTGTCACGGATATGGTGAGGACCCAAAAGCAGCACAAGCAGACTAAATACCAGTCGGTAATGACCTTTATTGTTCACTGCAGTTTTTAACAGTTCAAACAGTGGCAGGGTGAAAAGTCTTTGCTCATAGTGATCATCTGCGAGATCTGAGCAGGAGCGAGCCTGGTGTCGCTGACTGAAGGTAAAGTCAACAGCTGATGGGTTACCTAGCTGGCAGACAGGTCCAGTGTTGAGCTGTGTAGCCACAGAGCAGAGCAGGAGCGTAATCCGGAGGGAACAGGCGAAACTCGTGGTCGAAGACAGAAGGCTGAGGTAATATCCAGGGCAGAGACGAGGCAGGCAGGTCGGCAACAGGTGATCAGTCCGGGGAAAGAACGCTGGAAAGTCAGGCATGACACAAGAACAATCTGGCACTGAAGCAGAGACAGGAGCAGGCTTAAATGCAGCCAGGGCTGACACAGGTGTGGAGAGTTGCCCTGATGAGGAGGTGTGGCTGACTGGCAGAGTGGAGCAGAGACATGTGAGTGGAAAAATACCAGCAGACAGGAGATGAGCAGACTGTGACACAGATGGTGATGGAGGAGGTGAGGATGGACTCGATGATGCCGGTGTAGAAGTGCACCATCATTGTCTTTGGCAGGTTGAATTTCTTCAGCTGCCGCAGGAAGTACATCCTCTGCTGATCTCTTTTGGTGATGGAGCTGATGTTCAGCTCCCATTTGAGGTCCTGGGAGATGATGGTGCCCAGGAAGCGGAAGGACTCCGCAGTGACGACTGGGGCGTCTCTCCGGGTGATGGGGTTGGGTGGGGCTGGGTTCCTTCTGAAGTCCACAACCATCTCCACTGTTTTCAGAGCGTTGAGCTCCAGGTTGTTCCGGTCACACCAGGTCACCAGATGGTCAATCTCCCACCTGTAGGCGGACTCACCCCCATCAGAGATGAGCCCAATGAGGGTGGTGTCATCCGCGAACTTAAGGAGTTTGACGGACTGGTGACTGGAGGTGCAGCTGTTGGTATACAGGGAGAAGAGAAGAGGTGAAAGAACACAGCCTTGAGGGGAACCGGTGCTAATGGATCTGAATTCAGAGACATACTTACCCAGCCTCACGCGTTGCCTCCTGTCAGACAGGAAGTCAGTGATCCACCAGCAGGTGGAGTCAGGCACACTCAGCTGGGAGAGCTTCTCCTGTAGCAGATTCAGGATGATAGTGATGAAGGCAGAGCTGAAGTCCACAAACAGGATCCTGGCGTAGGTTCCTGAGGAGTCCAGGTGCTGGAGGATGAAGTGGAGGGCCATGTTGACTGCATCGTCTACAGACCTGTTGGCTCCCTAGGCAAACTGCAGGGGGTCCAGGAGAGGGTCAGTGATGGCTTTGAGGTGACAAAGCATGAGGCGCTCAAATGCCTTCATCACCACAGACATCAGGGCGACGGGTCTGTAATCGTTGAGTCCAGCGATCTTGTTTTTTTTGGGGACAGGGATGATGGTGGAGGTCTTGAAGCAGGCTGGTACGTGACATGTATTCAGTGAGGTGTTAAAAATGTCAGTAAACACCGGAGACAGCTGATCAGCACAGTGCTTCAGGATTGATGGAGAGACAGAGTCTGGCCCGGCTGCTTTGCGGGGGTTCTGTCTCCTGAAGAGTCTGTTGACGTCCCTCTCCAGGATGGAGAGAGTCGTCGCTGTGGTAGAGGGGGGGAGGGACTTAGAGGTGGGAAGTTGTGGAGAGGTGGAGGCCCTTGCTTTGGTGGGGGAGCTGCAGCTGATGGGCTGTAGTGTTGTGTCATGGGGGATGGTTTCAGGACTTTCCCATTGTCTTTCGAAGCGACAGTAAAACTCGATCAAGTCGTTGGCCAGGCGTGAGTCGTTAGTGGAGTGGGGGGCTCTGGGCTTGCAATTTGTAATCTGCCTAAAGGCCAATGTATGCTTCTCCGTTTTGACGGACACGGACAGATAGGACCGCCCTCTCCAACGTGGAACGCCCTCTCCGTGCCTCTCCGCGGCTCCTCGCAGAGCTTTTCGTGCAGCTCTCATTTTTCTAACTACACGTCGAAATGACGGACAGCCCACGGATAGCCCTTGGCTGTGATTGGTCCGCTAACGCCAGCATTTTGGAATGGAAACTTCCTGTTCCATTCCCTACATCACAATAAACCAAAATCACAACTACGACTCTATGATTAATGTGACAAGTGTGTTAAGCCAGCGGCGTTGTCCGGCTGACGGTGGCTGGTTAGAGCACTTACAGCATGTGTGTACGGTCACATGAGGTTATAACGAACTTTCATAACGGGGCTAGCGGGCTAACCACCATGCTAACTGCGGTGGGAACAGCGCAAAAACCCGCTGACTTTAATCCCACGGCTGTCATGACACTGTTTCTCAAACACCGTCAGGTTAGAAGCAAACACTTGGTAGTAGTTAGTATCGGGTGTCCGTGCTGACTGTGTGTGGAAGCTGGGGGGGGGGGGAGCTAGCTGCCTCCGTGTAGCTTCAAGCTGTTGCAGCTGTTGAATTAGCAACGCAGTTTGGAAACAAGACCGGGGTACCGCTGCGCTAAGACACGATAACATAAGCATTTTGACCCGCTGGGTGTCACTTTATTCAGCAAAAACTGTCGTGTCATCAACATCCTTTTTCTGTTAGTTGCCATCGTTCACTGTGTGTGAGGAGCCGGGAGGACGTAAATAAACCAGCGTGGACTTCTTCTATATACCTCATGAGGTAGGCTTCTCTAAGCTCGACTTCAGTTGCGCCATCTACTGTTCTGGCGGTGAATTGTTTTCACAACAAAAAGGCTCGTAGAACTATAAATCAAAAAGGGTCCGTCCGCTCTGTCCGTCCGTCAGTCCGCAACGGACTCGGAGAAGCATACTGAGGCCTTAAGCCCTCTCCAGAGTCATTGGCTGAGAACTGTTGTTGAAGTTTCTCAGAGTACAGTCGTTTAGCTTCTCTCACCTCCTTGCTAAACCTGTATTTAGACTCTATATACCTGACTCTGTCCCCGCTCCTGAACGCCTCTTCCTTCTCCAACCTTAACTTTTTGAGTTTAGCTGTGAACCAGGGTTTGTCATTATTGTAAATCACCCTGGTGCGTGATGGAACACAGCTGTCCTCACAGAAGCTGATATAAGAAGTCACAGCCTCTGTGTACTCATCTAGACTATTAGTAGCAGTCCTGAACACATCCCAATCTGTACAGTCAAAACACGCCTGAAGATCCTTCACAGCTTCACTGGTCCACAACTTTGAAGTCCTCACAACAGGTTTACAGAGTTTTAATTTCTGCCTGTATGCAGAAATCAAATGGACCATGACATGGTCCGCGAGTCCCAGTGCAGCCCGGGGGACGGCGTGATAAGCACTGCTTACTGTGGTGTAACAGTGATCCAGAATGTTCTCCTCTCTGGTCGGGCATTTAATAAATTGTTTATATTTGGGAAGTTCACGGGTGAGATTTCCTTTGTTAAAGTCCCCGAGGACAATAACTAAGGAGTCCGGGTTAGTCCGCTCCACACACAGTATCTGATCAGCCAGCATGCGTTGTGCCTCTTGCACGTTAGCTTGCGGTGGAATGTAAACACCGACCAGAATGAATGAAGCGAACTCACGGGGGGAGTAGAAGGGTTTGCAGTGAATGAAAAAATATTCTAGATCAGGAGAACAGTGCTGTTGAATCACTGTCACATCGTTGCACCAGCCAGAGTTAGTGTAAAAGCAGATACCTCCACCTTTCGTTTTGCCGGAGAGCTCTGTGTTGCGGTCCGCTCGGAAAAGTTGGAAACCAGCCAGCTGCAGCGCAGAGTCCGGTACAGATCCACACAGCCACGTCTCCGTGAAGCACAGCACGGAAGATGAGGAGAAGTCTCTGTTTTTACTAACTAGTAGCTGGAGTTCGTCCAGTTTGTTGCACAGTGAGCGCACGTTGGAGAGGAATATTCCCGGAAGCGCTGTGCGAAGTCCCCGCTGGCGGAGACGCACAAGAGCGCCGGCCCGTTTACCTCTCCTCCGCCGCTTCACCGTGTGAACAAAGGTGAGCGCACCTTTGACCAGAATGTCCAAAATATCGATAGTGTTCAAGGGCAGTGCACATCGAAGTTATTGAGGCAATGAGTGCCAGCAGCTTCATCAATGCCTTAAGGAGATTCTTCGCAGTCAGGGGCCCAGCGAAACAAATACGGTCAGACTTTGGCAAAAACTTTGTAGGCGCCTCTCGAGAGTTAGAGATGAACACTACTAATCTGAGCTTCAAAAATGTGGAGAAGTACCTGAGTACGAAGAACTGAACCTGGTTGTTCAACCCGCCACATGCGTCCCACATTGGTAGCGTATGGGAAAAGATGATCGGAATCTCCCGTCGTATTCTGGACTGCATGCTGCTTGAACACAAGAAGTGTCTGACTAGTGAAGTCCTGGTAACACTCATGGCCGAGGTGGCAGCGATCATGAACGCAAGACCACTCATCCCAGTGTCATCAGATCCAGAATCACCTCTCATCCTCACCCCAGCAATGCTTCTCACCCTCAAACCAGTCTCTAGACCACCTCCTCCAGGCGACTTTACAGGAGCGGACCTCTTTAAAGAGCAGTGGAAGCAAGTTCAAAACCTGGCTGACACCTTTTGGAGTAGGTGGAGACGAGAATATCTCAAGACCCTGCAGTTTCGTCACAAGTGGCAGTCGGAAAGGTCAAACCTTCAAGACGGGGACGTTGTTCTCTTGAAAGACAATCAGGCTCGGAGAAACGAATGGCCCATGGCCATCATCACAAAGACTTTTCCAGGTAGGGATGGACTAGTTCGGAGAGTAGAGGTTGAGGTCCTCAAGGACGGAACTAAAAATACTTTTTCTTGTCCCGTTACAGAAGTGGTCCTGCTTCTGTCTCCAAAAACGGACTCTTGTTAAGTGATATGGGATCTTTAAAGACCCCAGACGGGGAGTGTTCTGCCCCTCAAATGTATGCTATGTTTAGTTTTGCAACAGCGCCCCCTTGGGGAAGTTCAGGCATACAATATTGCCAGGGTTCAAGTTGTAAATCACCCGGATGTAATCCGATGTTAATTTATCTGCGTCACATGTTGTTTACAGACGGCAGCTCCACTCGTAATTTGTGTCATCCTTCTACGGGTTAACGCATCGTCTTTTTACAAATTTCATTAAAGTTCACGAAAATACCTACCGTGGAGTTTTTTGACTGGTTAAGCTGGTTGGATAGTTAGAGCCCGTGCTACCGAGACCGACACACTGTCACTGGTGTGTATGGAAAGAGGGGGACCAGAGAATATCTGCTTCTTACATAATATAAAAATCAATGTTCAGGTTTCTTCAATAAGCTTCTTCAGCCAGGGAAAAATTTACATTACCAGATATTGGTGTGTTTGTGTTTTTCATTAAACAAGCTAGTAAAGCAATTGTTTTCAAAGCAATTAATAAATTGAATTTTTGTTCAAGTAGTCCCTTAATCTATCAATTATTTTTCAGTTTCATTTTTGAAAATTTTTTTGGTTAGTGGATTAATCCGTCGTTATCCTAGCAATCAAAAACCATAACTTCCACAGTTAATGTTTTAATCGGGTTAAATGCCATAAAAAAAATGGGCCATTATTTCGAGATCTTGAATCAGCACTTATGCAAGGCACTGTATGTGGGTACCTGGGACTGCGCACCTGCTATATTAAACTGCAGTACTGAGCTGTACCTAATAAATTGGCAACTAAGTGTATTCTGTGTATGTCTGAAGTGTAGTGTCGCTGTATGAAGAGATAAAACACATTGTTTAGCAGAGTTTCCAGACTGCCTGAAAATCTGTTCGATTAGAGCAGGGGTGGGCAATTAATTTTCCCGAGGGGCCACATGAGAAACATGGACAGTTGTGGAGGGCTGGACCAATAAGCTGAACTCAATTCTACTCATATTAATTTGATAAGCTTCTACAGGTAAGAGTAAATGTTATGGTTAGGCAATGAAAAAGTGAGGCAGGCAAAGTAATAACGCCAACAATATATCACACTTTAATCAACATTTACAAGAACAGTTGTGAACAAAATATGCACATCTTTTGCAGTATTCCAAAGATCAGCTTTAAATTAACTGTATACAAAGTACTATTACTACTTGCATTTAGTCTAATCACCCCATTTGAGGTGGATATGCGAAGGACAGCTGACAGGTGATCATCAGTGAGAGAGGATCTGTATCTGGATTTGTTAAACTTCATCACAGAAAATGTTTGTTCACATATGTCAGTAGATCCAAGGAGAACTAACATCTTCTGAGCATGCCTCCTCACGTGTGAAAAGTTCACCTCTTTGAGAGAAGAATACAACTCCAGCAGTGATGCTGACTTAAAGTGCTCTGCCAGCAGTGTACCTGCAGAGGTGATCAACTGATGGTGGGGCTTCTTTCAGTGTTGGGATGTGGTTGAGAAAGTTACCCTCCAACTGGCTTGAATGAAACTGCAACTTTCTCATGAAAGTCTCACCAGGCTGTACATTTCATGTTCACATAGGCCCTTGCCTTGCAGTTTGGTATTTGGCTCATTCATTAATGCAGTGACATCAATAGCAAATGCAAGATCTTCCATCCAGTCCCAGAGCTCTGGGATGTCCTTGCCTTTCTTTTCACAAAACTCTTGAATCTCTTCTCTCAGGTCCCATAGAGTTTTAAGCTCTTTGCCCAGACTGATCCATCTGACAGCTGTGTGGGAGCCTATGTCCCCATGTTCAGTCTCATGCTCCTCCAAAAGTGAAACAAACTGTGTGTGATTCAGCTCTTGCCCTGATAAACTTTACTAATTTAGTTACAACATCAGTAACATAATTCATTTTTAGCACTGACTTACACAACACCTCCTGATGTATAATACACAGGGTTCATACACATTTTGACCCAAGGATTTCCATGACTTTTCCATGACTTTCAATAACTTTTAACCAACTTTCCATGACCAAACATTTTGTGAGATCTCAGTGTATACATGCAACCATAACTTACACAGTTAATGTTTTAATCGGGTTAAATGCCTGAAAAAGTTATGGGCCATTATTTCGAGATCTTGAATCAGCATATACAGTGCCTTGCATAAGTATTCACCCCCCTTGGACTTTTTCCCATTATGTACTGTTACTAACTGGAATTCAAATAGACTTAAATAAACTTTTTCCCGTTTGATCAACAAAACATGCATTGTACTTTGGAGGTGCAAAATAAATTTTATTGTGACACAAACAATAATGAGAACAAAAAAGTTGACATCTGTTGGGTGCATAAGTATTCACCCCCCTGTGTCAATACTTGGTAGAACCCCCTTTCGCTGCAATTACAGCTGCAAGTCTTTTGGGGTATGTCTCTACCATCTTTGCACATCTAGAGATGGAAAGGTTTGTCCATTCTTCTTGGCAAAAAAGATGAAGCTCAGTCAGATTGGATGGAGACCGTCTGTGAACCGCAATCTTCAAGTCTTGCCATAGATTCTCTATTGGATTGAGGTCTGGGCTTTGACTGGGCCATTTTAAGACATTAACATTCTTTAATCCAAACCATTCCTTTGTAGCTCTGGCTGTATGTTTAGGGTCATTGTCCTGCTGGAAGATGAACCTCCGCCCCAGTCTCAAGTCTTTTGCAGACTGCATCAGATTTTCTTCAAGGATTTCCCTGTATTTGGCTCCATCCATCTTTCCCTCTATTCTGACCAGTTTCCCTGTACCTGCTGAAGAGAAGCATCCCCACAGCATGATGCTACCACCACCATGTTTCACTGTTGGGATGGTGTGCTCAGGGTGATGGGCAGTGTTGGGTTTTCGCCACACATAGCATTTTGCATTGAGGCCAAAAAGTTCAATTTTGGTCTCATCTGACCAGAGCACCTTCTTCCACATGTTTGCTGTGTCTCCCACATGGCTTCTGGCAAACTCCAAACGGGATTTTTTATGGATCCCTTTCAACAATGGCTTTCTTCTTGCCACTCTTCCATAAAGGCCAGATTTGTGGAGTAGACGACTAATAGTTGTCCTGTGGACAGATTCTTCCACCTCAGCTGTGGATCTCTGCAACTCCTCCAGAGTAACCATGGGCCTCCTGGTTGCTTCTCTGATTCATTTTCTCCTTGTCCGACTCTTCAGTTTGGGTGGACGGCCTCCTCTTGGTAGGTTTGCGGTTGTGCCATATTCTTTCCATTTTCTTATGATGGATTTTATGGTGCTCAGAGAGATGTTCAAAGCTCTGGATATTTTTTTATAACCTAACCCTGCTTCATATTTCTCCACAACTTTATCCCTGACCTGTTTGGTGAGCTCCTTGGTCTTCATGATGCTGTTTGTTCAGTAATGATCTCCAACAAACTCTGAGTCCGTCACAGAACAGGTGTATTTATACTGAGATTAAATTGCAGACAGGTGGACCCTATTTACTAATTATGTGACTTGCAAATGTGACTTGTGAATGCAATTGGTCGCACCAGATCTTTGTTAGGGGTTTCACAGTAAAGGGGGTGAATACATATGCACTCAACACTTTTCAGATTTTTATTTGTAAATAATTGTGAAATCCATGTAATATTTCCCCCCACTTCCAAATGATGCACTATTTTGTGTTGGTCCATTACATAAACTCACGATGAAATAAATTTTAATCTGTGGTTATACCATGACAAAATGTAGAAAAGTCCAAAGGGGGTGAATACTTATGCAAGGCACTGTATGTGGGTACCTGGGACTGCGCACCTGCTATATTAAACTGCAGTACTGAGCTGTACCTAATACATTGGTAACTAAGTGTATTCTGTGTATGTCTGAAGTGTAGTGTCGCTGTATGAAGAGATAAAACACATTGTTTAGCAGAGTTTCCAGACTGCCTGAAAATCTGTTCGATTAGAGCCTTAACACAGACTGAGTTTAGGTGGAGCCGTGTATTGTGCGTTCTGGTTTAACATAAAGCCGATGGTAACGTCGCTCCTATATCTATGACGTCACAAGCCTCTGTTTCTACTTTGTTTTATTGGCGGGTGGCAACCAACGTCAAGGTGAATTACCGCCACCTACTGTTTAAATCATGTTTCACAAATATCTACATAGGCATATTAAAGGCAATAACAGACAGAATGTAGGCAAATATGGCTATGATCTAATTTGGCATCAAAGCCAGGGGTTCATTAAGATGTTTACTGATATAGACACACACAGATCATTTCAGTCACATTAACCTATTGTGAGGAGCACTTGGTCAAAATCTTGCATAATTTCAGACATTTAACACTGTTTTTAAAGATTTTGACTTTTTACTCAAACAGGTTCCTTGGATCAACCCTTTGGTAAGTAGATTATTTTCCACCTGACACTTGTTGAATTAAGCAGATTAAGTATGTTATTAATTATTAGAAAGTATGCTGTTACAATTTGAGCTTGGGATAAAAGGTTGGGAAAAGATATTTGTACGTGCCATTAGTAGTTTTATCTTCATATATATATCTTATTTAGGATATAGTGTGGTCTTATTTTTATTGCGTACAATAAATATATTCATAGGAGTAGTATTAGTGATTGAAATAAGCAATATTTATTGGTCTGTAATGTATCTTGGTTTGAAGCAGTAGTTTTAGCATTGGTGGATTTTCAAGATTAAATGACTGAGCTTGATGAAACTTTAGAAAAACAATAGTATTTCTGTCTTTAAGACTTAATCCTCTAGTTGATTCAGAAACCAGGGCGGATTTTTTTTTAATTAAGGAAAATTATGTCGTCAATTCAGAAAACAGATTTTTTACAGATTTTTATTTGTAAATAATTGTGAAATCCATGTAATATTTCCCCCCACTTCCAAATGATGCACTATTTTGTGTTGGTCCATTACATAAACTCACGATGAAATAAATTTTAATCTGTGGTTATACCATGACAAAATGTAGAAAAGTCCAAAGGGGGTGAATACTTATGCAAGGCACTGTATGTGGGTACCTGGGACTGCGCACCTGCTATATTAAACTGCAGTACTGAGCTGTACCTAATACATTGGTAACTAAGTGTATTCTGTGTATGTCTGAAGTGTAGTGTCGCTGTATGAAGAGATAAAACACATTGTTTAGCAGAGTTTCCAGACTGCCTGAAAATCTGTTCGATTAGAGCCTTAACACAGACTGAGTTTAAGTGGAGCCGTGTATTGTGCGTTCTGGTTTAACATAAAGCCGATGGTAACGTCGCTCCTATATCTATGACGTCACAAGCCTCTGTTTCTACTTTGTTTTATTGGCGGGTGGCAACCAACGTCAAGGTGAATTACCGCCACCTACTGTTTAAATCATGTTTCACAAATATCTACATAGGCATATTAAAGGCAATAACAGACAGAATGTAGGCAAATATGGCTATGATCTAATTTGGCATCAAAGCCAGGGGTTCATTAAGATGTTTACTGATATAGACACACACAGATCATTTCAGTCACATTAACCTATTGTGAGGAGCACTTGGTCAAAATCTTGCATAATTTCAGACATTTAACACTGTTTTTAAAGATTTTGACTTTTTACTCAAACAGCTTCCTTGGATCTACCCTTTGGTAAGTAGATTATTTTCCACCTGACACTTGTTGAATTAAGCAGATTAAGTATGTTATTAATTATTAGAAAGTATGCTGTTACAATTTGAGCTTGGGATAAAAGGTTTGGAAAAGATATTTGTACGTGCCATTAGTAGTTTTATCTTCATATATATATCTTATTTAGGATATAGTGTGGTCTTATTTTTATTGCGTACAATAAATATATTCATAGGAGTAGTATTAGTGATTGAAATAAGCAATATTTATTGGTCTGTAATGTATCTTGGTTTGAAGCAGTAGTTTTAGCATTGGTGGATTTTCAAGATTAAATGACTGAGCTTGATGAAACTTTAGAAAAACAATAGTATTTCTGTCTTTAAGACTTAATCCTCTAGTTGATTCAGAAACCAGGGCGGATTTTTTTTTAATTAAGGAAAATTATGTCGTCAATTCAGAAAACAGATTTTTTACAGATTTTTATTTGTAAATAATTGTGAAATCCATGTAATATTTCCCCCCACTTCCAAATGATGCACTATTTTGTGTTGGTCCATTGCATAAACTCACGATGAAATAAATTTTAATCTGTGGTTATACCATGACAAAATGTAGAAAAGTCCAAAGGGGGTGAATACTTATGCAAGGCACTGTATGTGGGTACCTGGGACTGCGCACCTGCTATATTAAACTGCAGTACTGAGCTGTACCTAATACATTGGTAACTAAGTGTATTGTGTGTATGTCTGAAGTGTAGTGTCGCTGTATGAAGAGATAAAACACATTGTTTAGCAGAGTTTCCAGACTGCCTGAAAATCTGTTCGATTAGAGCCTTAACACAGACTGAGTTTAAGTGGAGCCGTGTATTGTGCGTTCTGGTTTAACAGAAAGCCGATGGTAACGTCGCTCCTATATCTATGACGTCACAAGCCTCTGTTTCTACTTTGTTTTATTGGCGGGTGGCAACCAACGTCAAGGTGAATTACCGCCACCTACTGTTTAAATCATGTTTCACAAATATCTACATAGGCATATTAAAGGCAATAACAGACAGAATGTAGGCAAATATGGCTATGATCTAATTTGGCATCAAAGCCAGGGGTTCATTAAGATGTTTACTGATATAGACACACACAGATCATTTCAGTCACATTAACCTATTGTGAGGAGCACTTGGTCAAAATCTTGCATAATTTCAGACATTTAACACTGTTTTTAAAGATTTTGACTTTTTACTCAAACAGGTTCCTTGGATCAACCCTTTGGTAAGTAGATTATTTTCCACCTGACACTTGTTGAATTAAGCAGATTAAGTATGTTATTAATTATTAGAAAGTATGCTGTTACAATTTGAGCTTGGGATAAAAGGTTGGGAAAAGATATTTGTACGTGCCATTAGTAGTTTTATCTTCATATATATATCTTATTTAGGATATAGTGTGGTCTTATTTTTATTGCGTACAATAAATATATTCATAGGAGTAGTATTAGTGATTGAAATAAGCAATATTTATTGGTCTGTAATGTATCTTGGTTTGAAGCAGTAGTTTTAGCATTGGTGGATTTTCAAGATTAAATGACTGAGCTTGATGAAACTTTAGAAAAACAATAGTATTTCTGTCTTTAAGACTTAATCCTCTAGTTGATTCAGAAACCAGGGCGGATTTTTTTTTAATTAAGGAAAATTATGTCGTCAATTCAGAAAACAGATTTTTTACAGATTTTTATTTGTAAATAATTGTGAAATCCATGTAATATTTCCCCCCACTTCCAAATGATGCACTATTTTGTGTTGGTCCATTACATAAACTCACGATGAAATAAATTTTAATCTGTGGTTATACCATGACAAAATGTAGAAAAGTCCAAAGGGGGTGAATACTTATGCAAGGCACTGTATGTGGGTACCTGGGACTGCGCACCTGCTATATTAAACTGCAGTACTGAGCTGTACCTAATACATTGGTAACTAAGTGTATTCTGTGTATGTCTGAAGTGTAGTGTCGCTGTATGAAGAGATAAAACACATTGTTTAGCAGGGTTTCCAGACTGCCTGAAAATCTGTTCGATTAGAGCCTTAACACAGACTGAGTTTAAGTGGAGCCGTGTATTGTGCGTTCTGGTTTAACATAAAGCCGATGGTAACGTCGCTCCTATATCTATGACGTCACAAGCCTCTGTTTCTACTTTGTTTTATTGGCGGGTGGCAACCAACGTCAAGGTGAATTACCGCCACCTACTGTTTAAATCATGTTTCACAAATATCTACATAGGCATATTAAAGGCAATAACAGACAGAATGTAGGCAAATATGGCTATGATCTAATTTGGCATCAAAGCCAGGGGTTCATTAAGATGTTTACTGATATAGACACACACAGATCATTTCAGTCACATTAACCTATTGTGAGGAGCACTTGGTCAAAATCTTGCATAATTTCAGACATTTAACACTGTTTTTAAAGATTTTGACTTTTTACTCAAACAGCTTCCTTGGATCAACCCTTTGGTAAGTAGATTATTTTCCACCTGACACTTGTTGAATTAAGCAGATTAAGTATGTTATTAATTATTAGAAAGTATGCTGTTACAATTTGAGCTTGGGATAAAAGGTTGGGAAAAGATATTTGTACGTGCCATTAGTAGTTTTATCTTCATATATATATCTTATTTAGGATATAGTGTGGTCTTATTTTTATTGCGTACAATAAATATATTCATAGGAGTAGTATTAGTGATTGAAATAAGCAATATTTATTGGTCTGTAATGTATCTTGGTTTGAAGCAGTAGTTTTAGCATTGGTGGATTTTCAAGATTAAATGACTGAGCTTGATGAAACTTTAGAAAAACAATAGTATTTCTGTCTTTAAGACTTAATCCTCTAGTTGATTCAGAAACCAGGGCGGATTTTTTTTTAATTAAGGAAAATTATGTCGTCAATTCAGAAAAAAACAGTGGATTAATTTTGGTGGTGGGGGGGGGGCTTACTCGTTAAACAGATAATTTTGTTTCTCAACTGGATGCTATACGCTTCCGTAGAAGTGTCTTTTAATAAATATTAAAGCTCGGTAGTGACGTGTCTTCAGACTTTAGGGAAGTGCAGTGACCACTCCCCTGGATGCTTTTGTCTGTTTAAAAATGTTTTAACAACGAGGATGTCCCGTGAAGGCGGGGCCGTCGTTCGTCCAATCGCACGTCTCCGCTCGGCGTGCCCCGCGTTGCAAAACAAGCGTCCCCTCGCCGCCTGACGGTGACCCGCCCCCGCTAACCAGAAGCAGCAGATCCGGTTACGGACAGAGAAGCAGGCAGGAGCTGCTGCTGCCCCGGGAAGTCAGCGGCCGCCGGAGTCACTCTGCACACGGCAACGCCATTTCACCTCTGGCTGCGGGAGCGTCGCACTCAAGCTACAGGTATGTGACAAGCAGCTGCCTCCTCCGACATTTTGTCATTTTCTTTTCAAATCCAAATCAACGGCGGCTCGTCCCGGTCTTTGCGAAGCTCCGTACCCAGGCCTGGGAACGGCCCTCAGGACTCACCCTTAAGAACGGAGCCGCGGAGCGGGTCAGAGATTTTAGGCGACGGGGAGGCTGGGTCACCGGCGAGAGGAGGCCCGTGTGGGGCAGCGATCCACGCCTCCACACGGTTCTCAAAGCTGGGTGGGGAGACACAAACTTGGGCGTCCCTGTTCACATTTTTATCGTTGATATCCACTTTTTTTTTTTTTTTTTACTTTCTCTGTGCTAAAAATTGAATTGGCCGGCTCAAGATATTTGGCTAGCGTTTATGTTAGCTAGCTCATTCATAGCGCCGACGTGTAGCTCGTCTGAACTTGAGTGTCCACAAACCTTCTTCTGTGCTGATCTAACTATCATTTAAACCACTCAAACGCACGGCCACGTTGAGACCCCACCGTTGTAAGCATTCCGTGCCGGGCCGTGTTGGAGAAGTGAGTCCCCCGTCGACATGTGGGTCTCAGCGTTCGCGTTTTCATGCTTCGTTTCATCATAACGTGTGACTTGGGAGCTAGCCTGGAAGCTAACTGAGCTAGGAAGATTAGATCTGCTTTCCCAGTGATTACAGGCTGTATCTACAGGCAGTCTTTCCTCAGAGGAAGAACAGCTGCCATTACGTGTCAGTAGTCTCTGTAAGTCTGTACGAGGCCGAGGATCTGACACGACCTAGCATGCTGGGACATTTAGTTCTCAACCTGAGTGGTCGGAACATCAATTTAGTACATGGAGGTTCTCCTGATCTCCCCCTCTTTCTTTTGGCATGCTGTCAGTTCTGTCTTGTTGGCATTATCCATTTCCTTGATGATTTAGATAAACTCTTATCTATGGTGTCTTACTTAAATTGGTGTCTCAGCTCCAAAGTTTCCTTGTTACAGCCTCCTTGGAAGGATCAGAGCCTTTCAGAGTTACGCCTTATTGTTAATGTTTTCCTGTAAAGCCGGATGATGTCTGTATATATATATATACTTTGCCTCTGTCTGCTCACTTTTTACCTGGATACTGATAAAGGCCATGTGTCAGATTATAATCATTATAGTTGAACTATTCAGACATATTTATTTGCCATTGGTCCTACTTATCACTACAAACTAGATTATTTTTAATAGCCTGTAATCCCTATAACTATTTGGATTAAAGTTGCCGACAATATACAGTAGAAGTTGTTTCATAATTGATGTAGCTCAGGAATTAATACATATCAATAGATTATAACCATTGTGGCTCTTATTCGTCTTAGTTTTGTTGCCTGAACATAATGTTTTCGCCCAGGCGCTAGTCTCTAACAAACTGTGGATTTTGTGACCCTTACACTTTCCAAAGTTATTCACTTACTCATAGACAAACATTATTATCCTCTTAAAGTGAAAGTTTATGTCGTGACCTAGTTTTCCCCAAGTACTGTCTGTGCTGCTTTTTGGGTCCTGGTAATCATCAGGAGTTCCCTCTGTGTCCATGCCTGCCAAATCAAGAGGCCCGTCCAGCCAAGTGGCCAGATTCCGGGGAGCCAACAGCCCGAGAGTGCTTTGTCCTCTGGGCTCATTCTGATGCTGGGACAAGGCTCGGGCTGCACAAGGAAACTCACACACCTTCCACTCTGCACTCTGAAAGAAAGCACGCAGGCTTCACATTTTTTTTTACAGCTCCTTACTACTTACTCCACCCATACTTTATATGCCAAGAGGCAATGTTGCTTTAAGAGTTATTTAACAGCTTCATATGGTCTGACATGGACCTTTCCTAAACATACAGTAACGGTTACATAAGAAAATTATTTCCTGGTTTGGAAGCCACAGAAAGTAACCCGTTCCCATCTCAGTACATACTGTTCCATAGCTCCTCTTTGTCGTTGGTCCTGTTTTCTTAAAGCTGCATAGTGGTCGGGCTAGTTCTTGTGCAGGTTTTAGACCGTCCTATTATATACTGCCCAGTAGCACTAGTGCTTGGTTTATCTATTAACATGAGGCTGTATTATAGGACTGACACAACTTCTTATGAGACCACAGTTTAGGAAACACTTTACAGCAGACAAGCAGATAATAATACCTCCAATAAAGTCTTAATGTATTCACAATCCTCCTCACAATTAACATGATTATTGTCATAATGTTGATGAGTTTGCCCCCAGCTGTAGCATAATGAGTATACATAGAAATGTTGAATGTAAAACAAATCATAATCAACCAGTTAAATGTATTTGGGTGATTCAAGGCCCTTCTGGAAATGTTATATAACAAAAACCATTGAGAGAATGGTTTTAGAAATGTTATGTAATTTGGACCTGTGTATTTGTTACGCTTGGAGGAAAAGCTTGAACTAGAAAACGAACATTTTAACCCTTCAGGTAGTGATACTGAGATGAAGCTTCATGAAGCATAGACACTTTCCATCCATCAAGTCAAATGGACAATAAATGTAAAACAAGCAGAGTGATTAAAATGACACCATGGCTTTGGTGTGTGAAGCTTTGAATTGAATAAATTAATGAATGATGTTTGTGATGCCGATACATAAATTATGAAATTAATAATATGGTGTCCATTGCCCCTTATATTTAGAATCGCACGCCAAACCCGCGTCCAATTTCCTGACTTAGTCACGTGATACGGCCGGCTCGCGACCATAGGCTCGCGAGGCTTTGAACGTCACCACATACGTCATCAACACAAGCCTAGATACGCCCTCCACAAAGATCTTCCTGGATCACTCGACACGCTTCGAAGCCCCGACCTGGAAATACGCATCACTAGTTCTGAGGAAGACGTATTGATCCGAGGTTTTTGGAGATGGGAGTGAAAACTGAGTCGACATCAAACTATAGCCTAAGCCTTTCAGTCCCCAGGAAGCCCTGCAGTAGAAAGTTATTCTTAAATGTATTATCATGGGTAATCTCCTTAATCCAAATTACTAATGAGGTCTGCTTGACGACAGTGACTACCACGCCACTGGCACGTTTGTTGGGTACAGGATGGGATTGTGCAGCACGTCATCAGGTCACTCACTGTTGCTGACGTTCTCTGCTGATGCTGTCACCCAGAGCTTGCTATGTAATTGCGAAAGACACTGATTTCCAGGTTCATTATCACTGATTGTGAAAAACTGCAACAACCATCTCAGTACTTGTAATGCAACCTTGGCATCTGGGGTGTGACCATGCTGATTAAACAGAAAAAAGGGTTGGTGAAGTGTATGGAACTGATGATGACCAGGTTAAACCCTTTGAAAGACAAATGCAAAGAAGATGAATGCCATACAACTTCTTTTATTATCTAGTTGGCAATCATAATGAAGAAGAACCCATTGATAAATCTCAGAATTAACAAGAATTACATCCTACAAATAGCTATTGAAGCTCAAATAAATGGTTTCAAACTGTACAGTGATATTTGCCTTAAGTCCACTTCATCTTAGAAGCCATTGTGCAGGACTTTGTTTTTTTTACCAGATAATGGCAAATTATCAGAAACTGCTAATGCTTGCAATTGTTTGGTTTTATAGTGACTTCTTGTGAGCTACTAGACACATTGTGTGTTTTATATTATTTCTTCTTTATCTGCATTGATTCCATCCTAGTTCTTTCTTACGCCATAGCAATGACTGTTTATGCCGCGAGGAGACAACAAATGCATCGTTCCTAAGAATATCTTTGCCAGATGCTAAACTGCTGAAATCTCAGGCCCTCTTGACTCTGTAAACTTTGCTCACGCTGGAAGAGGAACCTCCTCTCCCTAGGCTTAAAGTAGGCAGGGGCCCAAACTGCAGCTGCATCAGACCTCAGCGGGTGACACTTGCATGTGGATGTATTTTTGCCTCTCGCAAATTCATCCTGATATGAGTTTGGAACACCACCATGTCGTCCTTGTGGGGGCTGAGGAGGGGAAGTGACTAAAACAGGCTGTGAGCTCTGTTCTTTTTAGCCTACTTGTCTCTGATACGTTTGACCTATTTTATAACCTTCAAGCCAATATGGGTGGGAGTGGTTGATTTTTGTTACCATTTTTCAACCATCTTACAAATGTTTCAAAATTCTATGAACCTATATAAAGGCAAAGAGGGTATCAAGCTTTGTGGCAGGAGGAAGTTTTGCCCTAATTGGATCATATCACTAAAAGAAGACGGGTTGTCAGTGCGACACCTCTCACTTACACCCTCTGAACATGAGTGATGTATAGACACCTGTTCACACGTCGCTGAATAGCCAGGGCTAGTAACAGCGCTTGACCTGCAAACAACATTCTCTCAAGAGCCCAGGCAGTTGCAGCAGGATTTCGTTTGGATAGAATGTTAGCAGCAAGCTGAATTCACAGAATCATGAACAGTACATCAAAACATTTAGCTCTTATGTTCTTCACTGCATTTGAATAGCCTTTGCTTGCATAAATCTGTTGCCATAATGTCAAACACACGCTATATGTTAAATATTAGCAGATGTATATCTTTGAATCGGGCAGATCTGCTTTATAACTGTTGGTGTTGACTGTGCTAAGTGGGGTCTGGTTTCCCTGTGTCTTTTTTCTTTTATTTAGAATGGCGCTGGATATCTATGACTCGCAGTACCTGCTCATCCTGGCCCCTTCTCTGGTCATCGCCCTCATGTTCCTGTTCTTCTGGCTCTTCATGAAGGAAACCTCCTACGATGAGGTGCTGGCCAGGCAGAAACGTGACCTCAAGCTGCCACCATCCAGGCCAGACACTCGTAAGAAGAATGAAAAGAAGAAGAGCAAGAAGAAGGAAAGTAACAGCGGCGGAGGCAGTGGAGGTGGCGGAGGAGAGTCTGAAGAGGACATGCGTGACTTTGATATTGCTGATGGCGCCAACAATTCCACTCTAGAGGGAGAGGAGGAAACTGAACCTGTGGCTGCACCAGATCCTTCTCCACCAACTCCTACTCCTTATGTGGCTGCTCCGCTGGCAACTGAGGCTCCTGCCGGTCTAAGGGAGAGAAAGAAGAAGGAGAAAAAGGCTGCCAGGGCTGCTGCAGCTGCCGCCGCTGCTGCCGCTGCAGCTACAGCTCCGTCCGTTGAGGAGCCAGAAGTGAACGGATCCAAGCCGGTCAGCCGCAAGGCCGAGGCACCTCTGGCTGCGAGCAAACAGTCCAGCCCACCCTCTCCCCAGCTTGAGGTTCAGGTCCAGGTCCAAATGGCTCCTGTTCAGGCTCAGACACCTCCTCAGATCTCTGGGAAGAAGGAGAGGAGGAAGAAGCAAAAAACAGAGCATGGTAAGAAAACAAGAGTGCGGCAATGTGTTGCTGTGTTTCTTTGGAAAACAGAAAATTCAAACTACTAGTTTCATTCAATAAATACTTTTCATCAAGTCACACTGAGTTTATCAAGAAAAGTGTGAGTAGCTGCATCAAGTAAATAGGTTAAGCCCAGGTATTTTATGATGTTTGAAAATTGTCTTTTGGTCACTCTCATGGCACATCGTCTGACAGTGACAGTAATCTACCTTTGCTTGTCCCTTTTCCAGTGGATGAGCAGCAGCCAGAGGTTAAAGCAGAGCAGGCTCCAGCTCCAGTCAAGAAGGAAGTTCCCATTGTGGCTGAAACCAAGGTTCTGGACGGTGCAACCCCAACTGTTACTGCTGGGAAGAAGAAGAACTCTGCCAAGAAGCAAAAAGCCGAGCATGGTGATAAGGATATTCCTCATGTTTAGTTATGTGTCTGTTTCTTAAAGATATGTGCTGAAATAGTAATCAGTTGTAATCAACCCTTTTATTCTCAAATTCAGTAGATGATGCCCACGTTCTGGTTGACTCAGCGGCTTCTGCCAACCACCAGGCTGCTCAAAATGACGATGCACCGTCCAAAGGGGCTGGAAAGAAACAGAAGAATGAGACTGACAAAGGTAAGATTAAAATAACAACTCTGATAAAGTCTTGGTTTCTTTTTCTATTTTATTTTCAGCCATACAAACATCTACCTAACTCCCGCCTGTGTCTTTTGTATTTTAACAGAGAACACAGAGGTGAAACTGAAGGAGCTGCTGTCTGGTCTGTCCAGTCTGGCTCTGTCGGAGGCCGAGGCCGTCAGTGTGCTGGCCCTCCTCAGGGAAAAGAGTCCCGGTGCTTTGGATGCCTGGCACAAAGTGAGACATTCATAAGTGATTCATTTGAATCAGTTGTTTGTGTAAAAGGGTCCATATGCAGTTGGCAGGAGACCTGGTAATTTTAACTAAATATCTATCTCTCACTACCAGTCTGCAGCCAGGCCTGACCCAGCTGCCCAGGAGAGAGAGCGACTCCTATCAACCTTCCAGGAGGAGGCTTCCATTGCCAAGGACAAAGTGAAACAACTCAGCCAGGTCTAGATACCCATGTTTTCTCAATGAAATGCACAATATGATTAGTCGTCAGTCTCCAGCTCATTATTCATACCTCAACAATTCCTTAGCTTACAGCAATGTGCCTTACATGCTATATAACCTTGCACTGCAGGAGCTTCACGTGGAGAAGCAAAAGACAGGAAGGGTGGAGGCCATGATGAGAGAGCAACGTGCAGCCATGGAGAAAGAACTGGGTGGATTCCAGGCCAAGGCGCAGGGCAGCTACCAGGACAACCAGACCATGCAGATAAAGGTGAGGGCTTTAGTTTCTTGTTTGTCGCGAGATTGATTCAGTTGTGTTTAAAAATGTGAATCACGTTCTTCACAAGACTGCATGGAGACTGAACCTTATTGTTTGCACAGTTCCAACAGGTGAGGGAGCAGATGGAAAGCCAGATCACTCGCCTGCAGCAGGAGAACAGCATCCTGAGGGACGCGGTCAGCTCGGCCACCAACCAGATGGAGAGCAAGTCAGTGCCACATTACAATAGATACAAATCTACTGGTCATACCGTGCGATTCAATTCATATTAAAATTTCAGCTCATTGTCTTTGTATTCCTATTGTAACATTATAGATTGTTCCCTTTAAAGACTCTTGATAATGCAGGCTATATATTTTATAATTCATCAACCTCTTCTCTCTATAGAGCCCCATTAATGGTTGTCAAAACACATTCTTGTGTGTGTGTTTCTTGATAGGAATTCAGCAGAGCTGAACAAGCTGCGTTCTGAGTACGCCGGTCTGATGAAAGAGCTGGCAGACAACAACGGCAAGCTGCAGCAGGAGGAGCACCAGAGGAAGTCACTGGAGGTCAGCTACAAGCAGAACGTGTCCCAGCTGGAGGTACGCTAATCCAGATGTACAATGTGTTTATTTAGACCCTGCCTCAGTTTCCCCAGCTGAGACATAAACGAACTGAGCGACACAAAACCTGAGTATTTCGCACAGCTTTTAAATCAGGTCGGAGGGTGTGGCAGCGTTACCAGGGAAAAGGGAGGAGGGTGTAGTGGAAATCCTGGGGAGGGTTGTGGGAAACAGAACCTGGGCTTGGAGGATTGTGTTGGCTTTGGAAGCAGGAATGTTTGAGGCTTTGTGCAGTGTATAAACAGCCCTTTCCTGCTAAACACCCACATCAGGCTTTCCTGTCTTTTCACGATCAAAGATGGAAATCTAAGTTGCTGGCTCGAGTCTCAGCAGAGAATATGGGAATGGGATGCTACAAAGAAAAAAGATGTTTCACATGTTTTGCAACGTAGAGTTACCTCTAACTTATTAAGACAAAGGGTGCTCTGTTTGAATTCTTGAAGAAAAAGACGGGCTAGAGATTCCTGGTCTTGTTGAAATTATGATGGCGTTTGTACAGATCAAGCGTCACCAACTACCTGACAAAGTTGGTATTGTCAGTAAGAGAGAAGAATATGGAAATAATTCAATATCTTAGTTCTAACAAAACCAGATTGAGGGTTTAAGCTCCCTTACGTAGTTCACGTTTACTTACGCAACTGGACTTCTTGGGTTTCTGAGTTCTGGCTCCCTCTCAAAAGCACAAGCATGTCCAATTATCCATGTTCACTTGCCCGACTCGTGAAGCTCTCAGGTAATGTTCAGGATAAAAGTGAATTCATTTCCATTTATCTCTCGACCCTAAGGCCCAACTGCAGGATGCCAAGAGACGCTGGGAAGAACTGCAGAACTTCCTCCACAATGTTAATGCTGAGAGAGAGAACCTTCAGGCCTCTAAACAAGGTATCAAAACATAATATGCCATTGTTGAGAACTCTTACACAACTAGGTAGAGTCAGATTTCCTTCAGCATCTCAATTTCCGTGTGTGCATGTTTGCAGAGCTCCACAGCCAGATGCTGGCAGCCGAGACAGAGATGAACAACAAGAACAAGGAGATCCAGACTCTACACACCAGCCTGACTGACGCCATGGTCTCGAAGGAGCGGCTTGAGCAGAGAGTGAGGGAGCTTATGGAGATGTCCCAGCACAGTATGCCTGACGACTCACTGCAGGAACGTGTTCAGGTGAGTCACCGAAACATTGCATACTCAAAATCATCATAACAAAATTCTCTATGAAGCAGAGCAACACTCACATCCAGTATTTGCTAACACTGACAACACTGTCTTTGTTCTAACAGGAGCTTATGAATGAAAACAAGGTATTCCAGGTCCAGAATGAGAATCTGCAAGCCCAGAATGAGAATCTGCTAGCCCAGATGTCTTCACAGGTATATGGGTCAACCTCCTTTACCTATGTTTAGTAAGACTAATCCCCCCCCTGTAAATTTGTAGGCTAATGAGATCTCTTTTCTTCTCATTTAGGCTACTCATTTCTCTCACATCGAGGAGCTACAGAAGCTGTAAGAAAAAAAGTCTTACATTTTCAGATAAAATGATTATATTTAAAGTTTGCAATTTTTTCATGTGTTCCCCCAACTCTTCTCCATCTCTGACCAGATTATCTGAAAAGGAGTTGCAGAGGAAGAGTCTGGAGGATTCTCTAAATGCTGAGAGGAGCTGTATGGCCGGTAGAGAAACTGACATGCAGGTATAGTCACAAGAGTGCATCATCTGGACCTATACCAACATTGCATGGGTTCATTAGTTTGCAGGAATTTGTTCTACAATGTGCTGAGCAGGAAAAAGGATGAAAACAATGCACACTGCCCTGCCAGAATGAGGATGGGCTGTTGTACATTGACTGCTGCCAAGTCCATATATCTTATGAAATTGTTTTACAAATATAAAACAGAATTAGGTGCGCCATGACCATGTTCAAATATCATAAAGTGTCAGAGCCTGTGGTTTAAATGTATAGATATTAATGGCCTATCGTCTTCACTTCCTCAGGCCATGCACAATGACAACATGTCAATGAAGGCAGAGGTTCATAATCTGCAGGCACAGATTTCTGATCAGGTTAGTTGTCCCTTGATATTTTAATTTGCTCCAAACGCCCTTATGTTATGTGAGGAATGTGTTCTTCTTTTTGACACACCCTCTCCTTCTGTCTGCCATTGATTCTCCTCATGCAGACTGCGTCCCAGCTGGTGTTGGACCAGTTCCAGAACAGGTCTGTGTGAGAACTGGGACATATTTTTAACCCTCCCAACTGGTTAAACTTGTTAATCCGTGTTAATTAAAAATAACGTAGACCTTTGTAAAACATTGCTTCCTACCCAGTGTCCGGGAAAAAGAGGAGAACATGAAAACTGTGGAGGACCTGCTGGAGAAGGGGCTGATTGAAGTGGCCAACAAGGAAGAAGAGCTCAAGGTATCGGTTTCCTCCGGATTTAGAGAGACAGTGACAGATCTGCATTTGACTCGCATCAGCATCTTTTAACTGACACTGCATTCTGTAGCTTGCCTTGTAATCGCAATCTGTGATGGGTCAAAGTTTTAAATCCATTATTTTTCTGATGTAGGCTGTAAGAGAAGAGAATGAGGCACTAAAACAAGAAATCGAGAGTCTTAAGGGACATTCGGCAGAGCAGGTAAGTTGAAATTAAATCTGCATTAAACTGGATTTCGTGAGTCTTGCATCTTATTCTGTAATATTTTTGTTCCCCCCCAAACCACAGGCCTCATCAGAGTCAATGGTGGAGGAGCTCCAGAGCAAGTAAGATCCGTGAAGTATGCTTGTACACATGTGAATAGGCATCATGCAGTGTTTCCCTCAGAAATGATTCAGTCTATAGCGGTAAAACAGGAGCCCCTGCCCATGCACACAGTTTTTCGGTCACATTCGACAGAGCCTGAGTGACGGGTACACAGACTAGAGTAGTTCTAGATAATTAATGGGAAACACTGGTTCATGATAATGTATCAGTTACCTAAGTTTTATGTTCACCCACCCTTGTCCACAACACATGCAGACAAGATGGATATAAAATGATCTAGGTCCAATCATTTGGTGGCAGCAGCTTAGCAAACAGCTGAGATGAAAAGGAGATGATTTAAGTCATAATCGCATGTTTCAAAGTACTCGTTGCTGTTAGGGAATATATCAAAACGTATTCCTCATGGCACCTCAGGACACTCCCTAAACTCACTCACGATAGTATTCAGTTTTCTGCTGCCACACGTGGCTGTACAGGATTAAATGTAAAGATAGCATTATACATGTAAATATCAGCAGATGTTTAGAGATTTAAAATAGTTCTGTGCCATGAACCCATGTCTCACTGTGCTTTGTAGGGTCCAAGAGAAAGACGTGAAGCTAAAATCAATGGAGGAGAGTTTACAGACAGCACAAGACTGCATTTCTACCAGAGACAAGAACGTTGAGGTTTGGACTTTTCTCTGATCAATGAAATATTAGGTTTAGGCATTGTACTTTTGGACTCTTGTTTGAAGCAGGGTTTTTTTCTCCCAGTCTGTGGAGCAGCAGTTGGCCGCCCTGCAGGCAGAAATGGAGCAGCTGAGACAGAAGGAGATCCCAGATGAGCTGACCAACTCAGCTGCTCACCTCCAAGAACTCCAGGCTCAGTGAGTTAACCCAACAGATCACCTTGCAGTCCTCCACTGTAGCCTTGACATATTGGTCTAATGATGAGCAAATCTAACTCACAGCCTCGTGGCGAAGGACCAGCAGATCCAGATGCTGCAAGCTGAGCTGGAGGCACGGACTAAAGACATGAGTGAGAAGATGGAGCAGGTGAGGGAGGCTTTCAAAAAAACTGAGTGCAAAGTGTGACACATTTCCTGGTTTAAATCGAGAATTTAAATACTCTCAATTAAGCATTTAATTAGATGTATTAGGATAGTTGGATTTTGCAGATGGAACTCTCAATGGTATAATTGATGTTAAATTTAGATATCAATTTTGACAAATGAGGTCAAATTCAGATTTTAGTCGGTTAAATTGTTTTGTTTTGTTTTTGTTTTCCTCAAACAGCAGTTGCAATCAGCAGGGCCAAACCCAGAGCTTCGTGCAGCGTGAGTAACATGCCACGTCATATTATTACATATTTTTCTTATGCAGGTAATACACCTTATTACACGATCAGGTTTATAACAAGTCGTTATGTTGCCTTTCAGGTTGTCAGAGAAGGAGCAGCAGATGGCAGATCTGCGGGGTGAGGTGGCGGAGCTGAGGGACTCGCTGGACCTGCAAAGGAAGAAGAACAACGTAGGTTATGTACTGTGACCACCTGAGCTATATAAAACCAGTGACTACTGTGGTCTAGCCCTGCGAGATATCCACCCTATCTTGTGTGGTACCCTGAAACCGCCCTGTCACAAGCACCTGACTGTAAACGACCACACTCCCTCTTTTCCACCGCCACTTAGTCTCACTTCTTTTATTTTTCTTTCTTCTTTCAAACAGATATTTTAAAGCAGACTAGAAAGATGTATTTCACTTCAGTTGTGTTTGCAACATGATTTTACACATCAGTAGATGTCTATTTTGATTTGGATTGTTTTAAAGCAGAGTGTCACATAACAAGGCTTCCATCCTACTCTAGTTATGCTCTCCTTTGGCCATGACTGTTTGAGCAAGCTTGTCTGTGCTTGTGGGTGATTCAGAGCAATAATCATCTGCATACCTCTTATTTTATTTGGCATACTTGACATGAAAAGCATATTTATAGGGACAGCATTGCATTCATTTAAATAGTAAGTGCTTACAGAACACGTTACTATACTTTTTTGCACGAGGTGTGAGACTTGGGCTCTCGATGTGATTTGCTCATCCTTATTTTTAGCCGTTGGAGTATTGGGAGGAAAGCTGAGTGTAGTGATTTTTGAGAGACATGCATTCGGTGTGTTATTCTATCAGTCTGTATTAAAGGGTCACTGAATACATTCTTCCCGAGGCTGAACTGAAAGTAGTATTTTTCTGGAACTGACCAAAACAGGAGCTCCGGGAGAAAAACTGGAGTGCAATGGAAGCTCTTTCTGCCACCGAGTCCATGCTTCAAGGAAAACTCAGCAAAGCTGTCAAGGTTCGACAACCCCACCGCAGCCTACTTCACTCTAGTTCCAATCTGATGCTTCCCCCCTCAAATGATCTTTGAGGGGGGAAGCTTCTTATTTCCAATCCTTTTTTTGCCATAATTGACTCCGTGAGATTTTTCTCCCCCCACCATCATTCATAAAAAAGCTGCATACTCATTTACCTCACTCTTGCCCCCTTTGTGTTTAGGCCTCCAGTCATTATTTGGCTGTATGGTGAGCTGATGGTACATACCTGTAGAATCACAGACTGTATGAACTTAATTATTATTTTAAGCATACATAATTTTCGAAATATTAAAGATTTTGCCTTAAGTCAGGCTGATGGCTTGGAAATGAGTGTGCAGAGACTTTTAAACGATTTCATTAGATGCCGTTAGATTGAGAATCATTTTGCAACTTCCTGTCTTTCTGTCATGTGTAGGGTTGCAAAATTCCGGGAATATTCAAAGTGGGAAACTTTCCATGGAAATTAACAGAAAAAAATTGTGTGGGTAATTTATACTAACTGTATTTACCTTGTCATATACAGACATAAATATAGACATTTTGTTTTGTCATAGGCTGATTTGAACCCTGAGGAAACTTTGGACACTTGACTATATGCTTTTGGATCTTTGTGTCATTCTTAACATAGGTCTTTGCATCGTATTTGCAAATGTACACAGCCTTTCCTTCTACATTGGCTGGGGTGAAATGCCTCCACACATGAGATAGTGCACGTGGAGTGTTCTGTAGAATAAGATGAGAAAAACAGCTTGTAAAAAAACACTAATGCAATGCCAGAGATATAAATAGTTGGCCAAACAATTGGAATCGTCTTTAAAAATATTTACAATTGATGGATAAATGAATAGAAATAGGCTAGATGAACAGATGAACATCCTCAATCAGCATGTTAATATATTTCCCCCAGTTATATCATCGAAACTTACCTGACTAGTCCTGCACACTACAGCAGGCCTCAATATTTACCGGAAATTTTCAGCCCCTTTGCAACCCTAGTCATATGACTCATTTCTCGCATGATTTCCCCCATTCTGCTTTGTAACATCCATTGTGTCGACATCACCAGTTAATCAGCAATGGAAAATCTGTTGAGTTCACTTTCATTTCAATGTAGTTGATCACTTTTCAACGATGTATGATCATTCAAAACTTTTTGCTGAAATGCAACAGTATCCATATATTTCTCAATGATCTGTTTTCAATAGTGAAACGTATTTTTTTCCAAGTACAACAACAACTACAGAACATTCCATGTGCTTGGAGTCTCCTCATACAGACATAGTGAGCTACCAGATAGCTATATATATATATAAACCCAGTCCGTTACAATATATATATATATATATATATATATATATATCAGTGACGTGTATATTTTTGCCATCCCCCCCACACACACATACACTAGCGAAGGGTACATGCTGAACCATCAACACAGCAGCTGCTCCTCTGCCATCGGTGTACAGTAGAAGCCAGCTTCTCGTAGCTGAGCCTGGGTGTTCCTTGGCAGCTGTTGTGTACTGTCAGTGCATGCTGCATGGCTGAATTCAACACTTGTCTCAGATCTGCCTTGTGACACAGTGTGTTAATGTGAATAGTGGTCGCAGTGCCAGCTGGCTAGCGTTTGGCATACCTCTTCCCTCCAGGCCTCAGAGTGACAGTGCATGATGGCGGCCCATTGTGGCAGGACTGATAGCTACCTTTTTTCTTATTTCTTGAAGAGTTTCAAGGTGCTTAGTGCAGTTGGAGGAAAGCAGATTGATGCACTTGTGGTTCGAGGAGGATTTTAGTACCGGGATATGCTCAGAATCTGAGGTTGCAGACATTTGTTGTAGGTGTGGCGTATTTAAAGATGCTGATGTTTGCTGCAGCTAGTTGCATTTGCGAGTGAGACAGTGTTTATCCCAGTGCCCTACAGTTATCCTTTAAAATGCTACCTAAATCAATCCTGTGACATTGATTGGAGCAGCCTGATAAATGAATGAATGTGTCATGACTGGTTTAAAACAAGATTATTTAGATTAGAATAAGGGTGGTGGTCATATCCGCTCACATGACCACTGGAACCTGTCGTCAAATTGACCAAATTATTTAAACAGCCAGCGTTCAAACTCTCCATACATTTGTTTTTGCCCCTTCCCATCATTGTTTAGGAGAACGAGACAACGCTGGCAGCATTTCAGGCCGAGTGTCGAGATGTTCTGCACAGACTTCTGCCCCATGTGCCTCTGCCCACTGAACAGGTATGGATTTTATTGGACTTTTTTCTCCGTCCAGATTTTGTTTAAATATGCCTCTTTACTTCGTTGCAATTTTCCTCCTGTGTGTTGATTTTGTTGGTTATCTCCTTCCTTCTAGAACCACGAGGAGTGGCTTCACAAATTCGAGAAGACAGTAGCTGAAAACTCAGCTGCACAGTCCGCCCCTGCATCAGGGGACTCTGAGGTAAACAAAGAAGAAATGTATAAAGTCGAGCATAATTTCTTTTTGTAGGCATTTGATATCAACGACTCTTTCTCTCTAACCAGGGCATGGGTGAGAAGCTGAAAGAAGCTGAAGAATCCCAAAGGATCCTACAGAAAGACTGTGAGACGTACAAGAAGGTGTTGGCAGAGACGGTGAGCTGCGTTTTTTGCGCTACGTTCACAGTTGCCCAGTTGTGCTGTATCTGTGATTAAACTGAGCTGTGTCCATAGGAGGGTATCCTGCAACGCCTCCAGAACAGCGTGGAGCAGGAGGAGTCTCGCTGGAGGTTGAAGCTGGATGCGGCGCAGGGCGAAGCCGGAGAGGTATGTTATTCAGGTTTAGCAGGATACAACTCCCAGGTCAAATACCAAATCTCTAATGTGATATCAATGCTGTGTGTTTTCTCTTTTTAATGCATCATTCTTCTTATTTCCAATCCTATAGATGAACCAGAAAGTCACAGCTCTGGAGCTGGAGATTGAGAGACTAACAGATGGAGCAGATATGGAAAATGTGCGTACTCTTGAAACACGCTTCTCAAACATTTCTTTCAAACTCAAAGCCTTCTGCCATTTTAACTGTTTTGTCTCGGTTGGCTGTGTTTCTGAACCTCGCCTCGTTCTGTAGCTGAGAAGAGAAAAGCAGCATTTGGAGGCCGAGCTGGAGAGGGCAGAGCGTGAGAGCGCCACCTATGTGACAGAGGTCAGAGAGGTGAGCAGAAACTGGACTTGTTCACCTCTTTGTTGCTTGTGATCCTCCCTCATGCCACAGCTTTCATCCACCTGTGGCAAAAGGATGAGCTGCGTTGTGCGTCAATTACATGGGTATCTAAAAGTACCCAACATACCCATTAAGTATTATTATACTAAAGGAACACATAGTGAGCTCTAGCAGAAATTGACTTACCCCGCTTACCAGACTAACTTAATTGATGGCCGTTGGTTATTTACAGTCATGCAGAACCCGATCCTGTGCTTAATTTATTGCCACACGGCTGAATATTAAGAGGATTCCCTTTTTGTAGATGCGTAGACTATGTGCTAGTTGTGCTGACCTTCACATTCGCGGTCTCACCTTCATTGAACACGTTATCTCGAACTTAATTTCAGCTCAAAGATCTGTTGACCGAATTGCAGACCAGACTTGATGGTTCAAATACAGAGGCTTTCAGACAGAATGAGGAGGTGAATTTGGTAAGAGTTGCTCACCCTCTTAGAGCTAGAGCTAATTTTTTTTTTTTTTTTAGACCTGTCCTTATTTTACTCAGCGGTGGCTCTACACTGCCTGCCACAGGAAGGGGGGTGTTCTCCCTCTTCTGCATCCATGGGTCATCATCCCTAACCTCTGTACACATGGAGTCGTGTGAAGCAGCAAAAATCTGAGCTTATGAATGATGCCTCGCCCTCACGCTTGGTGATGCTTTCATACTAACTCTTCTCTTCTCCTCCCTGCACTGGCCCTCTACTCACTGCTGTCCAAAGGCTAATTTATGCTCAACGTTAGAAAGTGGCGGAGCCTTCTGTCCGTACTCTGCATTGTTTTCGTCCATATTTGTTCACGTAGCCTGAAAGGTTACTGATAAAATGCAAATCATGGGGTTGCAGTGTAGCCAATAGTTCAAGTGACACTATCATTGGAGAAGAGGAAAAAACCTTAACAATGGTTTTTGAAATTTGGTTTATAAGACAGTACAGTCATCTGTATGTTATTTTGTTCTAGCACTTGGTTTTATGGCCTCACAGACAACGTGGCCGCTTTGTCCTCTTTCTCTAGTGGATATGTTGCTATATAACCATGACAAGGTAAAATAGGCCGTTTAACTATGTAGGCAGTGTTAGTACATGGTTTGAAACGGACGCATCTCTTTTCGTACATAAAGGCTGCATAAATGAGCTTTAACACACTGGCATACTTGTGGACTTTTCTCGTTCGCAGAGGGCAAAATAATTCTCCATTTGCCACTGTTATCCCCTCCAGCTGTCTCACAAACCTTCTGTCGCTGTTTTGTGTCTTTGTTTTGCAATCTTACAGTTTGTTACATATGTTGGCTGCACTCAAAACCACAATAGCATTGTGAAAAAATGCAACTTCCTCATTCATTTCAATCAGTGCTCAAACAAAGAAGAAAAGGTTGTTGCGCTGTTCAGCAACAATGCACTGGACAATCTGGTTCACACAAGTCAAAAGTCTTTGTAGGTTACTTTGTAAAGTAAGTGATGACTTAAGAAATTACGTTTAAGTTCACGGGTGAATGATGAGTCTAAAATAGGATTGTGTTGCGCTAAACTGGACTTTCTTGAACGGGATTCATTTTCTCTCAAATACCTGAAGCAAAATGTCCATACTGACGCACTCTTTCACACTGGGCTACTTTTAGTTTGATTGTGGCTGAAGTAAGACAAGATTGAATCCGTGCAAATATTTAAGCACTTTAATATAAGATGAACCCTGTGTTGGCTCAAGGTTTTGATTATATTTACATGCAATGATGTGATAAGTGTCCGTTTTAATTCCAGCTGAAAACCCAGCTCACTGAGACTCTGTCCAAACTGGAGGTGGAAGAGACCGAGAGGCAAAAGGTGGCTGGTGATCTGTATATGGTAAGAAGGTTTATTTATATTTTATTACACTTCTGATGTGTTTGCAGCTTCCGGTCACATTGTTAACAAGTGGAACGTTCTGGTTCTTTGCACAGGCCCAGCAGTCTCTTGATCTGATTCAGGGGGAGCTCTCAAATGTGACGGACAATGCTGATGGCCTGATAGAGAATAGCAGTCCGTCATCACAGGGGGTGAGAGACCCAGGCACTTTGGGTTGTGTAGCAGTTGGTGGTTTGTGTTATTCGCATGTAGGTGGTTGCACCAACCTCTTAACCTTCTGTGCTGTTTCTGACAGGAGGCGATCGACAGAAAGGAGAAAATGACTGCAGGTCTAAACCAGACAGTCCGAGACCTACAGCAGTTGCTACAAGGCGTCAGCCAGAAACTCGCCAAGGGACAGGAAGGGGTAAAGCCTACACCGTCTCACATCGCACAATAAACCAACATTACAGTATCAAAGTCTTGTATCTTTACTTATAACACACAGCAATTCAATGTGAAGTCTCAACATTGTACATGTGTGATTTGTTCCAGGTGGCTGACAAAGATCTGCCCAAGGTATAGTGAGAGGAGGATCCACGCCCATGCAGCCACCCTGACTGCCCCTTAGAGGCCACATATGACCTTTGGTCTCATCACTTACCACCATTACACCGTACTGTCACATCCAGCCACCTCCCCTCTCCAAACCTCTGACACCTCACCGGCACTGTATGCAGCTGCCAACTGGCTGAGGCGCTGGCAAACAACTCCCAGACTCACTTTTGGCCATAAGGCAGCAGGCAGATGATACTGTTAATTCCAAACACTGTACCAAAACACACACTACTCCACTCCCACCACATTCCTCTTCTTCAGCATCACAGCCGGTTAATTTTTATTCTAAACTTAATACCACATCCAGCATAATTTAAACAGTGTGGCATTCCTCTTTAAAATCTGTATTTTTCATTGAATACTTCATGCAGTAGTTTCTGTTGTTCAGAGGGCAGTGATACAAATTTCCAACTTGGGTTTCAGTCCTTTTTTTCCTTAACTTAAAGCTGTCTTTTTTTAAATGTACCATTAGGGCCTGCTGAAACACACAATGTTGTCTGTTCGTTTCCTGATAAGAAAAACTGTCAAGACCTGTGCATATTCGTGCATTCATTAATTCATAGCTCGATGCATACCATGGCTCAGTATTGTGTGGGAGAGGGAGATCTGTTGGGGTCTCAGCATATCAGATGGGTCACTAGGTGACTGTAATCATGGAGATGATTGACAAACTGTAGTCAGATCTGTACTGCAGCTCCAGAGAGACAGAAGTCTGGGACCCTGGCTGGGGAAGGTCCAGGTTAGCAGTGTAGAAGTTTTTAAATCCTGCTGCAAGTTCTCTAGGAATAAGTGTCCCATATCATCCGTAATCAACACTTGCTATATTATTGCTAAGTTCATTAACACTGAAGTGTATGTTCTTTTTGTAACTGGTGATGTTAATAAAAAGGGATGCTTGATAAATCAGTCCAGGACCTTGTGTTGATTATTTTCCTCCACTGCACTTCTTTTTCCCTTCCACTGTGGGGCAGCACACAGCCTCAGTAGAAATTGCAGACTGATGTGATTCATACAGGAATGACAAAGCATCTGTTCATGTAGATTTAGCTGGGAGCTATATTCTGCCTGGAAAAAACATTCATCTGACTTCCTTGTACGTGTTCCTCATGCAGTGGTGTATGACGGCAGAGAAGCTTACGCTTGGCAAGCCTCAATTACAGAGGATTTGGGGTGTGACCAGTTTCTCGTGATTGTAACATGCTGTATAATCACCCTGGACTGTTTATTTTCTCAGCTCCTGCATGAGGTGTTTAAAATTATTTCCCATCAATAAGATGTCATTGGAAAGGAGGGGGGAACTAGAGGCTGAAATAATCCAAAGTTTATCAAGGAGAACCTCTGCCTTGGTTGTCATTTTGGAAAAATAATTCTGGGAAGAATATAACAATGTGTTTATATATAATATGAACATAAGAGTAATACATAATATATATCGGCTTGTCTGACTGACATCTCTCCCACTTAAAAATCAACCTAGACAAGACCCAGCTACTTTTCCTTACATGGCCAACTCTGTGGTAGACCCCACCCAGACTGCTAGGAACCTGGGTGTGACACTCGACAGTCAACTCACAGCCAACGTTGCTGCAACACCCCGATCGTGTATATACATGCTGCACAACATCAGGAGGATACTGCAACTCCTCACTCAGAAGGCAGCAAAGGTTCTAGTCCAGGCTCCTGTCATCTCATGCCTAGACTTCTTCCTCGTGGCTGGTCTACCTGCTATTACTATCCAGTGGTTTATAAAGTACTTGAAAGCCATACTTGAGAAAAAGTACAGATATCTTACCTGAAAGTGGCTCAAGTAAAAGATATAAAGTCACCTGTAAGAAAATGACTTGAGTCTTATAGTAGCTCATATTAAATGTGCTTAAGTATCAGAAGTATGTGGTGTTGAAATGTATCAAAAGTAGAAGTACAATTACCACAATTAAAAATGCTACTTGCTTTTCATAGTAGGCCTACACACAACCTCTCCAGGCTTTATTTCAGTTGACAAACAAAACAAAAATATACATTTACTGTATAATTTTACAAAGTTTTGACCCCAGATGCTGAGGTTCACAAAGATTATAATTTGTAACGAGTAATGAGGTGTCCAATGTCGATGTAACGAATTAAAAGTATATATTTTCTCTTTCAAATGTAGTGGAGTAAAAGTGGAAGTCCTGATGAATATAAATACTAAAGGAAAGTATAGATCCTCCCAAAAAGTACAACTGTAATAGAGTACTTTTACTCCGTTACTTTACACCACTGCAGCTCATCCAGAATTTAGCGGCTCGACTGGTCTTCAACCTACCTAAGTTCACTCACACTACTCCGCTCCTCCGTTCCCTTCACTGGTTACCAGTTTGGCCTTTTTTAAGCTAATGTACTCACATGATTCTTGATGTTCTGGGTTTGTAACCTCATGGTTAAATGCTACGTATTGCAAATTGCTTTGGATAAAAGCATCAACGAAATGATATGTAGTGTAATGTTTGTGCTGTGTTTTCATCTTTTCTTCTAGCAGCTTTCCATTTTGCTGAAAAGAGAAATATCGATTCTGTGCCACTTGAACTGACTTGACTTTCCCTAAGAAAACTCCTGCTCTCATCTTTTGCATGTTAAAAAGCCTTTAAAACAACAGGGCTGTTGTGCAGGCTGGAGGGGAATGGGAGGAGGAGGTGGATCGGGGGGGGGGGGGGGGTCAGGTCAGGGGCGCGAGCAACATGGGATCAGCACATTCCTCACATTCTCCCACACTGTCATGCTACAGTCAGCTGATTGGAGATCCAGCTTTTGCCTTCATGGAAACCTCGCGACGAAACAGGTGGAGCCGCGTCTCCGGCATATTTGTCACCGACTGGGTCGTAGGAGGCCGTTCTGTGCGTTTCTCTAAGTGCACGGTCCGCCCTGTAAAGTGTCTGAGCCCTAACATACGATCATGAGTTTAAATGTGATCCCTCGGAGTATAATTAACACGCTGCTGGCAACGAATCCACCGCATGATGATCTCCAAGCCTCATGCGTGAGGTTACACTTTGTCATACACTTGGAGACAGTCTCATGATTTCCATCGAAAGTCTGATGTGTTCACGTCTGGCAAAGAGCAGTGAGGAGATTAATAGGGGCTTTGTCTTTCTGACGTCACCATCTGACTCACACTGTTGCTGTGCTGTTTAACTTGTGGCAGGAAGCGGGTGCCCTGCATGCTTGTCGCCTGATAACACAACAAACATAGACTGGCACTTACACTGTTGCCCCGAGCAAGACCATAACCGCGACTTTTACTTAACATCTCTATATAGAAATTGCATGGGGCCATATTCCCTTACCTCCTTCTCTATCTGTCTCTAAACCAATCAGTCAAGGCAGACGGCCGCCCGCCCTGAGCCCGGTTCTGCTCGAGGTTCCTTCCTCACTGTCGCCACGTGCTCGCTCATGTTAGGACCTGTTGCGTCTTTGTGAATAATATTAAAAAGACTCCAGTCTAGACCTTCAATGTGTGCTTAGTGCCCTGAGATAACCTCTGTTGTGATTTGGCACTTTATAGTAAAACTGACTTGACTTAACTTGACACAGGGCCAGTGCAACTTCAGCAAAGTAGCCCACTCCCTGCATCTGCTGTCCATCAGTGTGGTATGTGCTAGAGAGTCTTTGATCCCCACCCCCCCCCCCCAACTATACTGTGTGTGTGTGTGTGTGTGTGTGTGTGTGTGTGTGTGTGTGTGTGTGTGCATACAGGAGGGCGAGTCAAACAGACACAGAAAAGACTGTAGTGCTCTTTCACAGAGACAATACCCAGTGGATGAAAGCAAAGCGGAAAGAGACAGTGACACAAAAGAGCAGTAAACATTCATTATACCCACAGCTTTAAGGCCGGCCCCCAGGCCTGTAGTTAAAGGCCTAATGCTGCCTGATCCATGTGCCCAACTGCTGAAGACGCTGGAGTTCACTCCTTTGTACTATTAATGGACAAGTATGTGGAGCTATGAACAGAACCAACGAATGCCACGGATTAATCCAAGTTGTATTGGTTACAAATTTTAATATACATCAGGTGTGTCTTGCTGCAGTGCAGAGTTTTAGTTGCAGGGTAAAGAGTAGGGAGGTGAGTAGATCCACAGGCCCCCAGTGACACCCTACTGCCTTTTGTTTTTATGTCAGGTCCTATTGCACTTTGTAACTGAACACCAGTTCAAACAGGGGGCCATAATTGCAGAGGCCTAGGGGGCCGGTAGCAGCGAGGGCACCTCCAGCCATGTAGATTCCTGTGAAAACAAGACAAGGGCCGTAAAGTGTTGATGAGATTGCCAGACCAGAGTGGAGAAGTGGCACATTCATCAGAAAGGCGTGACAACAACTGGACATGTGGGATCCTGGAGGTTGAGAGGTCGTTGAAGTCCTCACTTGAGGTGTAGGCATTTGGTCGCAGTATAAAATCTGAGGGTCCGTCAGAGTAAAAAAGATTTCAGTGGACAGTAAGGTAATTACTGGGTTTTGAGGATTCTATTGGATCTTATTGAATTGTTCTCCCATGAAAAGGCATCAACTGGAACAATGGGATTTTACAGGAAAAAAATACCAGCATACGCCTGTGGGCATGAAACCAACTTTATCCAAAAGAAAAGATGAAAAAAGGAAGCGGGACAGCAGCGTGACGTCTTCAAAATGAGCAATGCCAATGTGGAAATAAATCTTGCAGAGGTTGCCTAATCAATCACAAGCATTAGCCAACTGCAGCAGTCATAATCAAATAAACCCTCTGAAAGGGTCCTGGGGAGTCACCAACAAAACAAAGCAAATTGGATTCCGCCCCTACTTTCACTTTGCTAAATTATCTCTATATGTTCCAGGGGATCATCATTTCCACCATGTGACTCTTACCCCTCTCACTGAGGCCTGTGTGGCTTTATAAAGAGGGTCACATCTAATAGAACTGATGGGATCCTTAAAACTATTTGCTGAGAGGGAAGTTTGCTCTTTGATGAGTATACTCGGGGGAGGGTGTGTATAAAACCCCTTTCTTCAATGTTTTAGGAAACTGGGAGCGATGCAAACATTCAGGAAACTCATGATCCCTGTAAGAATCCCCAGATTGTACCCTTTGTTTACATAACACAAGGGGCGAACCATGTGACCATGTGAGGTGGTGCGAGGACGGATTTGTACTCCAACCTCGACAAGTTGGTTTAGTTAGAAGTTGATTCAATGTAATACAATGTTTTTGTTGTAACAAATACGCTCAAACGATTCTACCCAACATATAATTGTCAGGATAAAAGTTTGAGGTGAGAGTTGCTGCGGAGGCCGCCCCCCTGCACAAAGTGGGGAAGAAGAGAATGGTACGCCCCGGCCCTGCTCCTCGCTGTTTTCGTACGCGCTTCAGTTCCGATTCGACCGCCAACTAAGTTACGTTTTGCGATGTCACGGTGAGGAACTTTCCGCACAGTTAGCTCCCAGGAACAAGGAGAGCCTCCGCAGCCGCACGCCGCTGGGACGTACGACCTGAGATGAGCTCGAGTCGCGTTGTACTCGAAGGGAACTCCTGGTGACTCCTGAGCCGCCGCCGCTATCACCGTGGGGAGAGGACGTACCGCGGAGGAGCCTCATGTTTTCGTCGAGCCAAGAGGAGCACTGCGCCCCGTCCAAAGACCCGGTGAAGTACGGGGAGCTGGTGGTGCTGGGGTGAGTCGCGTCCGGGTCTTCCGTGTATGTGTGTCTTTATTTGTATACCGCTACGACACTTTTACAGGTGGAGGTGAAAGCGAGTGTTCAACTTGAGGGAGTTTCTTTCCGAGCTAACTTAGCTGCGCCACTCGTACGTTCGTAAGAATTGCGAATTTGCGCGACTTCGACCAAATCCGCCAACGATTTATCTTACAAACTCAAAAGCTGCGTGGAATAACACATACAGTCAAGCCTGGGAAATGTGTTCGCTCACGTTAACTCCTCAAACCGGACACGTGCACAATCACGACTGTGTACGTTTTCCCCTTTCAGGCCAGGCGACGTTTCACCGCCTCACAACCGGGAATTACACAGTCACAGGTCGCTTTACGTTTCGTGAACGTTTCCGATGAATAGACGCGTCCACAGCAACTTTTTTGAGCGAGTCAGGTGAAATGAAATCTCCCAGTCAGCGGTTCTAGCCCGGGCTGCCTCGCTACTTCCCACCATAAAGTTGGATTCGTAGGGGTTGAAGGAATTCGGAAGTGGTAAAGGCCCCTTCCCCCTAGCCCCTACTGTTCTTCCCTTTTCTTTAAAAAACACATTTGTGGCTCAGACCACACAACTGCACATCGGGTCATTGTTTGTTTTGTTTTCTGAAAGGCCACATCTGACTGATTGATTATGGCTGCATTCAATAGATTGAGATCACATGTTTTGCTCAACTCGATACAAAAGTTGTTTTCTTTACATTCTCTCAGGCTGCTGGTCACATGGTCAAAGTAGGGGACCTTAACTGTTACCAGGTTTTTACAGTACCAACACTTGAGTGGGTGATATAGACAAATCACGTTAAACTGTATATATATTATATGTATGTATGTTGGAACGTGTTTGAGGATCAATGAACTCGATCGCATTTTGCATTGAAAAGCAGATCATATGCAGCCAGATAACAGTGATCAGTATTTATAATATTGCCCACAAGGGCCTTTTATTAAATAATATCTATACCACAGTATGGATGGTACGGTAAATTATCCATATTTCTATTGCGCTTTTCTAGTCTTGATGGCCACTCAAATCGTTTACACTACAGTACTTTACAGTTACAAGATACTTGGGTAGAGACTAAGTTGTATTGTCTCCAGTCTACATTGTCATTTTGCCCTTCATCAGAGATCCTAAACTCTCATTGACTTTAGACTTTTCTTTAAGATGGTGAATACAATGAGCATCAATGTACTATGTCGCTATTTTTAATCTCACATGTCTGTACTTTTGGTCAAACTACTTCTTTAGTCAAAAACTCAAATATATTCTCCCTACAGTAAAGCACAGAAGCAGAAAAACCCCAACAGCTGAGAAGCTGGAACCAATGACTGAAAGGCATTTTTCCACCAAGAAAAAAGACAAACAATTGCTCACATTGACTGTAATGACTGTTTAATTTGCTGTCAACTTACTATTTGTTTCAAATGTATTGTTGGGTACTGAAAGTTCTCGTCAGATCCCTGGTCAGGTTTTGTTAACTTTACCGTCATTCGATAGATGCAAGTAATCTGACCCTGTTAATGATGCACAGTACTTGCATAGTGTCGAGACTGTAATTTGCTATGGCTTAATTTGTCTTTGTTTATATAAGTTAACCTGACGCCTTTCTAAATAAAAAACATGTGTACTTCTCACTGGAATTACAAAGTGTCCAACAATTGGCATTATTATTTGTTGAAGTGAAATTACAAACCATGGCAGCTATAGACTCTACATGTCTCATCCTGCCACAGACTAAACACTGGCGAGGCATTTTCTTTGTTTATGTCAGAACCACGTCAAACCCACTTCACTGTGGTTTTCTGAATGTGTTCTGGAAAAAACTGCAGCCAGTTATCATTGTAAACAATCATGTTTGTATTGATAAACTGTCAAGGGCAGCGGCTGCAACAGATAATGGAAAACACCTGCTGCGTCATCAGTGATTGGAGTTTCAAAACAGAAACTGCTTTGAAAGTTATAACAACTTTACTTGACTATTTTAGGTGTCTGTGCTGGCTTGGATCACATTTATGTAATGTTTGATGAAAGCATTTGTCATGAGATGCATATGAAGATTATATACAGAGCATGGTAGAGGTTGTGGTTTTGTCCTTCGCCCTCCACCCATACACTCACAGCCATACTGCTTATTACAAGGGACAAAAGTGCTGACTGCTTATTACCGTGGGCTGCACATGTGGTGCGTTCAAAGCGGATGCTTTTGTGTTCCCTCTTGACATACAGGCACATATTTGAATCAGATGTGATGGGTGTATAATCACTGCCATGTCATCACATCCCATTGATAAACCCGATGGTAGACAAGATAGCTAACAGCTTGGAACAAAGCTTGTTTGAGCAGCAGTTCCCTCAGCGGTTTGTTGCCATGACCGAGGTGGCTCTTATTACTTGCATGGCTGCCCCCATCTCTGCCCGGGTGGATTGGTTTGGTGCTGGTCCGTGAGAGGAGGTGGGGCTGGTGCTGTGTGGGTATCCTGGAAATGAAAGGATGGATTGATCCGGATCCAGCTTTTGCTTCTCCTCAGTTTTCTCTGTCCATTGTGGCCAAGAGACTGGGTCTATTGATTGAGCCGTCTCCCTTAAGAAAACGCTCTGTAAGGGAAGTGGACAAATCAACTTCAGCAAATCTTTGGTACAAACTGGTGCTGATTTTGCGAGCTGTGATGCCTCTTGCACTCGTCCAGGGAGAAGCGTTATCCTGCTGCCTTCCTCAACTCAAGGTCAGAGTGTAGATGAAGCGGGTGTGGTGTCCGTGTGTCAAGTGCAAGGTCAGACCAGTCAGACGGATACTCGAGGCCATGGCAGCTTGAATCTGAGTCAGTTGACTGATGCTCTTCTTACTCATACTGCCATCTGGCTGCCTCCCATGTACTGAATATGAATTTGATAAGTTTGTAATGACCTCATCTAAAACACAAGCCACTAGTCTTTATCTCCTCATAGGCCATCTTTTGTGACCCTCTAAATCCACCCCGCCTCCATGTTATGCTAATGGTTGTTCCAGCAACTCTTCATATCGCCTCCTCATTCCGCAAACACTGGCCTTTCCTGTTAGTATAAGAGGTAGGAGGTGCTGTCGGCTCCTTAGTTCAACCCTGGAGTGAAGGGGATACGCCAGAGTCCTCTAATCCCTGCGCCTAAATTATTGGAAGGTAATCCGCTGTCTGTCTGGCACAGGTCAAAAGGTAAAGCGATCACAATTGTTATGAGCACAGCTTTATAGAGCCTGTCCTAGCTAATAGGACAGAAGCCTTTCCAGGCTGACATTGCATTGTTCCTGAATGCATTGATGAATAATAGAGAGCGTGTGTGCCATTTCTCAGGGAGCCATGTTTAATTCTGTCTGCAGTTAGAATCTGTATTTAGGAGGAGAGTTTCAAGGATGGGATTGATGCAACTGGTCATCATTATGTGTAAAGTCCCCATGAAATTAGTTTTTACTTTAATCTTGGTGTGCTCCCTGTTATGTTAAAATCATTGACATCAAAATTAGAAGTACAGGCTAAAGACAGGGATATGGGTGATGATTTAAACCTTTAAAACAACATTATAGTTTTCTTTCCACTATCATATTGTTTTTTGTCTCCTGCTGTCCATGTATTATTTGGAATTCTGTCCACAGAATCATCTGCATCTCCAGCTCTCTGTGGGTGACTTGTCCTACAGGCCAGCTTTGTACTGATCAGACTGGGACCATGTGTTTTCATGCCTGACCAGCCGTGTGTAGACATGGGACAGGTGGACTTGCTTGCAAGGGAAGTGGGGAGCAGCAGCAGAAGGAAGCTTTGTTTACTACTGTTGCATTTGTGTAGCAACAAGATTTTGTCGAGGGGGGTTGGGGTAGTTCCTTTATGAAATGCGCTGCCTAGCAAAATCAACGCTTTCAAAACATTTATTTCTGTTTTGTATAGTGTCTGTTCAGCACACTGTGGTTACATGTGAGTGTGTGACAGAAGGTCTGTGTGTTGGATGGAAGTAGAGCATGGGGTGTCCCAGCTGTAGGAACCAGCCGGTGGATGGGAAGAGGACCAGTGCTACCGGAAGGGTCTCCTTCATTCACAAGGAGCATCCGAGGGTAGAGGCCTCGCAGCATAATGAAAGTGCAAAACCAGAATCTAGTATTGAGGAGTGAAAATAGAGTTGTCTCTTTGATGCTTCTCCGCTCGTGCTGAGGCTTTGCAGTTGAGATCTTAGAGCATTCAGTATGTGTGTGTAAAATTCTGCTTTGAGAGAATGTGTTGAGCCAGTTTTCCGCCCAGACACGCGAAGTGATAGCAAACCTGACGTGCAATTTAAAAACCTGTTCCTGCCTGGCCGAGACAGCGAGCTAAAAAAGAACAGCTGCCGTTTACACATAGCTAGCTCGCTGAAATTACAAGCGCCAGAGTGCATTATGTAACGAGACTTTATCCAAGGTAATGCTTAAATTGCTAATAGGGTGCATTAGATTGGCAGTGATGTAATGCGCGGCAAAGCTCCTTTTCAAAATGCACAAATGTTTCTAATTCTCTGTGTTTACTGGTTACATGATCACAAGAGCTTTTTCCTGTAAATCTCATTAGACACACCTTTTTTTCTGAGCTACAAAAACTGTTGAAACATTTTCTTTGGGGATAAAAAACTAACTGAATTTGTTGTGCTTTCCCTTCACCCTGCCCCCCTCTGTAACAGGTACAATGGCTCTCTGCCCAATGGAGATCGGGGTCGACGGAAAAGCAGATTTGCGCTATACAGGAGGACCAAAGCCAACGGTGTTAAGCCGAGCACTGTGCACATCCTCAACACACCCCAGGCCAGTAAGGTACAAATCAGATCATGAGATGAGTCAGGGATTTAATGAAGAGATTTTCAGAGAGTAGTTACACATTTCAGTTTGACTTTTTAATGTATGTTTTCGACAAAATCATAACCGCAACTGAGTGATGAGTAATGCACTTTGGTACTTTCATATTTTTATTGAACTCAGCTGATTTTAGATCTTGGAAAAACACAAGACTTTCAGAGCAGCGGTGTGTTTTCTTTTCAATTATTTCAGTAGCTTATGGAACATGCAGTAAGCCCCTTTACGTTATTGTTGGCAGACCTTAATGTTGACATTTCCAGTACAATACAGGCAGTTCCTAGCTGTGCCTCAGTGGCTGCCAGAAACTGCCCCATCCAGTATAACATGTCTGCCTCTCCTGCATTCCTGCCTTTGGTTCCCAAGCAAAACTGCTAAACAAGCTGGAGGACCTGCTTACCTCTGCACCTCTGTGGGCCATTATTTCAAACATTTGTTGAGAGTGAGGCTCGCTGGCTGAGGGCCCCAAGGTTCGGGTTACTCTCACCTTGAGGAACTTGACTCCTAAATTCTGCTTAGAGGTCTCTACTTGTGACTCTGGAGTTTTAATCAGTAACCGTGCGTTGTTTCTTTTGTGTTTGTCCCTTCTACTTTAAAAAAGTGTATTGCTGCCTGGCTCAAGAGCAAAGTGTGCTATTTTACACTGTGAGTCACAGATTGTTTCAGAGCTGGAAACTGCTGTTACCTTCCTTCCCCTTTTCACCAATGTTCCTCTTGGTCACACTGCTGCCAGGCCTGGGATTAGAGGGTGAACTGAGGAGGAAGTTTTTGCAAAAGGCTGGCCCTCCACTCCACTATTTTTGACCATGTGTGCACACATGGTCAAAAATAGCCATTCCTTAAGAGACCAGCAGCGTGGTCTGCTTGATTTGAGATTAGCCATCTTTTTACAATATATTTTATAGCTGTCTCTTTTACCTACTCCTGTTCCTTTACCGTGTAGCAGCCTCATACATATAAACACTCTGCGGCTGAGATGCAGAGAGGGAAAGCTCACGTGTCCCTGCACACTCTGGTGTTCATGACAGATAACAAGGAGCTCCCATGATGCCACTGCCAGCTCCCCTTTTCAACCTTTGCCTCTGGTTTCTCATCTCCCCACTCTGAGTTACTACCATTTGTGTGTGCGATTTGTTTGCGTTGGCTTTGTTTTGAGGTGGTTGGTTGGGCACATGGTTGTGTTTTTATTTTTACTCCTTCAGCTCAGGGAGGAGGTGCGTGACATTTTGGAGGCGTGGTGTCTATACAAATATATCTTTCCATTTGGAGCGCGTATGAACTTCTTTTAGCCGTTGAAACAGGTGCAGCAACATTTGTTTGTAACTGTGCAGACGAGCGGAGGCTGCATGTGATGACGCCATTTGTCCCTGTCTGTCTGTGATGTTACAGCAGAGAGTGGCAGTGCTGATGACCCACTTTTTCTCCCTCTCTGTTTCCCTCCTGCACGTGACAAAGAGACAGGGATGGGGGGGGGGGGGAGGCTGTTTTGAAAATGGAATTTAAAGATTAGAGTGGGATGATAGTGGCATGTGGTAGAGTGTAGATGGGAGCTGGGCCTGAGTGGCTTTAGCCCACACTTCCAGACGAGCGTGAGTTAACTGAGGTACAGTGCTGGGCAGTTTATGGTCACTGTCATGGGAGTGTTACTTCACCCGGTTTTCTTTGTCCGTCTTCAAGAAATTCCTGCCACAGGGGTGTAGGTAATAATAATATAATAGGTAATACTGATATAATATATATAATCCATTTATCAAGTCAACAACCAGCTGTTGTGGAATTATAGATTGAAAGCCATGCACTTTAAATAGCTGGGCTGGGTTTCCCCCTGATCTTTTTATTAACCTCAGCAATGATACAATGATTGCAAAGAATAGTTCCTGTTTGTGAACCTGTGGAACAGTCACATCTGGTGTTAAAGCCACAGACCAAGACGTGAAAACAGACCTCTATGACACAGATAAAAAGACAGGCGATGTGCGCATACTTATGTCATCAAGATAAAATGCATTGGTTGTGTTTAATATGTGTATAATAAGTTGTTCATTTACTTTGATTTCAGGCTGTGAACTGTAAAGGCCAACACAGTATCTCCTACACACTGTCCAGGAACCAGACAGTAGTGGTGGAGTACTGCCATGATAAAGACACAGACATGTTTCAGGTAAAAAACGCTTCTTTGAGTTGTGACCTGTAGCTACAGTAAATGAGTCGGGGGTATGACACCACATGGGCACTGAGCAGCGAGATCCTGGTTAGCCATTCTTTGTTTTGCTGCATTATTCCTTTCAAATGAAGGCACAAAATATCCCCAAATCCTTAAATATTATGTAAAATACAGTTAAAAAGCCAGTTCAATTGCACTTTTGTATGCAAGGATTGTTTTGGATCCTCTACATTCGTTTTATTGCACATATTATGATCTTTCCCCCTCTTGAACCTAGTCATCTACAAAGGGAGAGTGTTTGTGTGTATACTCAGCTGTTCTGTCTGTAGCATTAATCTGAATGTACATCAAGGAGATGATGACAACAGGGGGAGGTTAGCACTGAAGACACATGCGTCACATTCAGGCCTGTATTTATTCTCTTTCTTTTAAACACTGAATAACTACAGATAAACACAATAAAGAGAATGGTAGTCTTTCAAAAAAGACTTGAGATTTGGAAAAAAATAAGGAAGCGAAAAAGGGAAATGTTTATTTTTACCTCTGTTTGTTCAGCTTTTGGATTGTTTGGACATGTTTTCAGTGTGGAACTCTGTGGTCTGTATAAAATAAGACTGAAATATTCTTTTTTGGGGGGGAAAGAGAAACTTTTCTTCCCCTCAGAGATGTAGTGATATAACAACATGCTGCTGTACAGAACTTTGTGTCCCAGTGTATCCTGTCTCAGCATTTTTTTATTACACTCGCACGCACACGGCAACGTGATCTTGTGCGTTCATTCAAATGTCAAACTGCCACAAAGTGTCAAAAAGACTGAGCAGCCAGGAATCGGAAGAGTTCAGAGTTCAATCGTCTGCAGGGAATTAAAAAGAAACCACTGCCAGCGTCCGTGTTCATGCCAGTGTATCGACAAGAGATCACAAGAAACTGCACAACAATATGATATGATATTGATTCGCTATTGTGTTTTTAGATTGGGCGTTCCACAGAGAGTCCCATAGACTTCGTGGTGACTGACACAGTAGCAGGAGGCCAGGAGGGAGAGGAGACTCCCATCACACAGAGCACCATCTCCCGCTTCGCCTGCCGAGTCGTCTGTGAGCGCCTCCCTCCCTTCACTGCCCGCATCTATGCAGCCGGGTTCGACTCCTCCAAAAACATCTTCCTTGGGGTAATTACTAGTTGGTGTATGATGGTAGATGTTCAGAATCTTTATCTCCCTTGCAGCCTATATTTGTAAGCACAGAAACACGTACTTTATTTTTATTTGTATTGGTTTTATTAATTTTATTGATGTTTTTGATACATTGTTTTTTTTGTCGTTATGTTTTTATCTCTGCTGTGTAAGGTGAACTTGAGTGCTCTGAAAGGCGCCTATCAAAATGTTTGCATTCTTTTTGTTATGCAAAGAAGTGGAATTTCACACAGCATGCATCAGTCTACATCCTCTGTGCTGTCTGTGTCCCCTACAGGAGAAAGCTGCTAAATGGAAAAATCCTGACGGTCACATGGACGGCCTAACAACCAATGGCGTGCTGGTAATGCACCCCAAGGGTGGATTCACAGAAGAGTCCAAACCCGGCGTATGGAGAGAGATCTCTGTTGGTGGGGACGTTTACACACTGAGGGAGACCCGCTCAGCACAGACCCCCGGCAAACTGGTCAGTGCCTTCAAACGAACCCTGTACAGCAGCTTTAAATGTCACTGTGACATATCTGAAGCACCACAGAGTATTAAACTCGTATACTGTTAATAACTTGTGTCTGCTACATCACCCTCTGCAGGTGGAGAATGAGAGTAATATACTGCAGGACGGCTCCCTGGTGGATCTATGTGGAGCTACTTTGCTGTGGCGTACAGCAGAAGGCCTCTTCCACACTCCCACCCAAAAACACCTGGAGGCTCTCAGGCAGGAGATCAACGCAGGGCGGCCTCAGTGTCCCGTAGGCCTCAACACACTCGCCTTCCCCAGCATGCAGCGCAGCCGTGCCCTCTCCTCCCTGGAGGACAAGCAGCCTTGGGTGTATCTGGCGTGTGGCCACGTGCACGGTTACCACAACTGGGGCCACCGTTCAGAGCACGAGGCCAGCACCACGCGGGAATGTCCCATGTGCCGGGTGGTGGGGCCGTATGTACCACTGTGGCTGGGCTGCGAAGCGGCCTTCTACGTGGACACAGGTGCCCCCACACATGCCTTCGTACCATGTGGACACGTGTGTTCAGAGAAGTCCGTCAAGTACTGGGCGGAGATCCCTCTGCCTCACGGCACCCACGCTTTCCACGCCGCCTGCCCCTTCTGTGCCACACAGCTCAACCTTAGTAAGGGCTGTACCAAGCTAATCTTCCAGGGCCCAGTGGACTGAGCGGAAGGTTCCTGCTCTGGCAGAAGAGATTAGATGGGAATGCCAACATGCTGTGAATCTGTTCAGATTATTTTGTGCTTTCTTTTGTTCATGTAAACCAGCTGTGGGTAGGAGTAAGTCTTCTAAACCTCTGGTCATATACTGTGGATTCTGCACAACAGAGAGCCACTACACATTGTTCAGGGCCTCTTGGGGCTGTTTGGATGGCCACTGTGGGATACAGAGATGTGGAGCACATTGGACCACAGATCCCCGGTTCTGCCAGACTGAAATAATGTTTTCAGCTGTCCTGCCAACCAACCGCTTTAAATATGGCTCCAGCACTGGGCTGTTAAACTACAATGCCTGCTGGTTTTCCATCAGAGGGCAGTAGGATTAAGGTTGTAGAAAGAATGAATCGTTTTTACTCATGAATCAGACTCAACCAGATAATAGCAAGCAGAGGTAGTTGGGGAAGGAAGGATTTAAAGTCTAGTTCCTGAAGGGTCTGAGACAAAGTTTTTACAAAGCCAGACAGCTGGACTGTTGGCTGGGAGAAACACCAGGAGAAGTTTGGGGCCTAATTCTAATGGATGACTAGTTAATTGCTCCCCATAAACCTTTCAGCCTTAACCCCTGATCCAAACCATGTAACTCCAGAGGTGGCTTCCATTTACTCAACAAACTTTGAGAGGGGGTATTTGTCATTTAACAGTGAGGATATTTTTTCATAAATGAGAAGATATTTTATTGAAGGCAAAGAAAGAAATCATTTTTCATACAGACGACAAAATAAAATGACAACCCACACGGATTCTCCACCACATTTTTATCTGACAGAAGAGGTATTTTGCTACACTGAGGCCCTTGTACTGTTTCCTAATGCAAATGTTAATATATTTTTCTCCTGCATAAATAGTGTGTGCAAGAATGTTCGGAGTGTGTGCGTGCATGTGTGAGTGTGTGCGCGTGTTGGCCTGTGTGGGTGCCCACGGGCCTTTTGGTTTGCATCGCCCTGCATCATCTCCACCCAACCCCCCCCCTCCCTTATCCCCCCTCGCTGCGATCTCGCCCACCTCCCAAAAGAGAGAACACAGGAATTAAATCCAACCACGCAGGGTCTGACAATGAATGTACACATGCACATTGACTCTCCTCACTGGTGGTGCTTCACATATACAACCTGCTTACTCATTATCTGTGCTGTTAAAAGTACAGGTAATGCCTATTGGAACTGTGCAAGCACAGGACATAGCCACGCCTGCTTGCAAGCCGACTAGCGTGCTGCGCCCCCTACCCATCACACACACACACGTACTGTATTCAGTCTGCACTGTTGTTAGCTTTATCCCACTCTGGGACTGATCCAATGATTTCTACGCTCGTAAACCTGGGCACGGTCTCAGCAGCACTCAGAGATTATACCAAATATAAGGAGGAGCTGTTTTTCTCTCCTCACATGCAAGATGTAAACCCAAACTGCTGCTGTGCCGAGTGTTGACAGGCTCTGGATTACAGTCGAGGCTGTTCACTTGAATGCACCAAGCTCAACGGGGAATAATGATATTATCGCACACAAAGCCAAACTTGGTGAGGTTCCGTCGTGTGAGGATGAGTCGACTTGTCCAGAACAAAGCAGCAGATGAATTGAAACTAAACAATCTGGGACGAATCTGCACGTTGTGCGGGGTTAGCTTAGCAGACTGTGCCCATATGTTAAGTGTAGTCGCCAGCATTAATTCTGACACTAGTTCATCAAATACAATAGTGAGCAATCAATTTATGAGTTGTGACAGTCAAGTTTGTATTTTAGCATTGGAATATTCTCCCAAAGTTGTAAAATGGTGTATAAAGAGATGCTAAGGGACAGAGTCTTCACTAAGACTTCTGAGACTCCCTTAAAAAAAAAAGATGGCATCTCCACAGTAGTGGTCGAGTATTTTCCCTTTGTGGTTCTTTCCTAAGAGAAACATACTAAGCATTCTTAAAAAGTATCTGCAGCATTACGCCTCACTCAAATCACAGAGCGTTTCCGAATCGCTCGACTTCTCCAGGTTTTATGTAACTGCCGCACCGGATTGAGAACTAAGCCACATGCCGTACAGTAGCATTCCTTTCTAACACTTTCAGCTCCGACACCGTGCCCGCTGCGTAGGACCGCGTTCTGTAACAGCTGCAGAGTAGCTGCCTCAAACATTCCTCCTTGGTAAACATGGGTGGGGCCCTCAGTTCACCCAAGGGCTTGTTCTATGATTTTTGTCTCCTACAGGAACTCTGTACACAAGCCATACAAACGCACTGATGCTCCCAATGCCTCTTTTGCAAAGAATAAAATATTTTTTAAAACACGCCCCAGTGAGTCGCTTTTCTCTGATTTTGGGCCTGATGACGGTAATGTTCTCGGACGCTGCTTTAAAAAAATAAGGTACAAGCAATTATTGAGAATTTTCTCCTGTTTTATTCATCCGCTGGCTTTGAACTGCAGACGTCTCCGCTGCGATCCCACAGCACAGCGTACGTTTTATCACAGTTACATACGTGTTTCATCATTCTCTGCTATCTTGGTCAACAAAAAGGCTCTGAATGTTGATTAGTGCCATCAAACGGTATGTTTTTAAGATAAGTGAAAGAGTTTTCTTGAAGTGTTTTTTTTTTCTTAATTCCTCCATTTCATATTCTAATCTTATCAACCTTATCTTAATGTTTACCACAGGAAGTGATTGCATGAGAAACCCATGGTGTGCTGGTCAGGCTGTAGTTCCCTTCTGTAGCCGCCGGAGGGCACTATTTCCTCAACAATAGAGATATTGGCACCAACTACAGAGCCTGCGGCATCCAGGAGCCGAAAGCACAGAGCTAGGAAATTGAAGTTTGATGTTTTTTGTGTCTAAGTGTAAATGCATCTGAATGAAGATCTGAACTAAATAAATTGACATGCCTCTGTATACAGGCCTGAAAATCCTCTATATGTGCAATTAGTGGACTGGGCGTGTGTGTGTTGGGGGGGGTCTATATATTTAGAGTTGACATAAATCCATAGCATTTTAAATGTCTTTGGCTTTGCGTTTTTCCCCCCCAAATTAATTATACTGCCTTTAGATTTATTTTAGTCCTAAATCCAGGAGTCGCACATAAAACATTCCCAGGAAGAAAAAAAAACTATTCATTTGTGAGTAATTTTTAGCTTTTTATTTTTCTGTGCATGCAAAAAAAAAAGAAACATTTTTCCACGACAACGGCAGTGATGACATTTTCCATCACTTTGCTTGTGACTTCATCTGCTCTATAATAAGGGCACATGAAAGGGATTTAAATACATAACATGTCAGTTAGGCGTGTGGAGAGAAACGGAGCTGTGGGACGCCGCGCTTCCTAATTAACATTTCCGCAGTAGATGTGAGATGAGTTCATGTGTCGGCACACTCGCCTGTTTTCCTGAATGACAGAAGAGACACTGAAGGTGACAGCATGCTAATTTCAAGATCGCTCAGTGGCTCCCCTGCCTTAAGCAGGGCAGGGTTATGCAAATAAAGTGCAATGGTACAATATTTTTTTTATTTATTTCTCCAGCCAGCTTCCTGGGTGAGGAGTAAGATCCATGTGCTGCACTGATGCTTGTCTGGTTTGATACGAACCAAACTCTATTATCACCTTTGGCATCCTAATTAACTTCTCGGAGTCACAAACAACACTTTTCAAAGAACTTCATTTCACTGGATCATATTTCAGCTGCATTTATATTTGGATAAATAGCAATTGCCTCCATATGTTTCCTCTTGAAGGGAAAGGGAACGGCACATGATGTTCTCAGGCTCCTCGCAGCCTCAGAGGGGTTTTCAAACAAGACCCACAATGCACGATCAAAGCGCTGCAGAGGAAACACGACCGCTGTCCAACCCCTTAAAAACCCACATATCTTGCTGGTTTAATGTGGACATTGGGAAAACAGCACACACCAGAGGCACAGCTATGATATTTGGACGGACAGTTTGTGAAGGGAAGGAGTGAAGTGGGGAGAGATGACGTCTTGGTGAACACATTTGAACCTCTGCTTTAATTTAGTGCTGCACTTCTACAAAGATGAGGAATCAGAAGAGACAGAAAGAACTGGAATGGCAGCTCAGCTTAGTGGAGTCCACTAAGGCCCAACAGGCCCCTTCAATTCAATCAAGCTGCATCAAAACTCACACACTCATAAACATCAGGTTCCAAAATGTTCTTAATTTCTCTCATCAACATTCTTCAATTATTCCCAGGAAAAAACTATATCTCGCTAATCTTGCTTAGACAATCAAACAAACAACTGGGCAGGGGTGAAACATTGGCAGAGATATCATCAAAACTGAACTGAACTGAATGCCCTGACAACCCCCACAAAATCCCATAATGCAACTCAATGGCACTTTTATCAGTGGCTGAGTAGAAGTGGTCAAGAAGTGCAGACTGAACCGTGTTGCAGTCTTTCAAAGACCTGAAGCTTTAAGCGACGTTTACCTTGATAAGAAGGGAAGAGTAAAGATATGTGAATTCACATGGAAGAAGGAAGGCTGTGTCCAAAACTTAAATTTTTAATCTTCATTTACTTAGCGAGAGGTTTTGTGATTGATTCCATTACTGGATACCATTACTTTCTACATTAACTGTGAGCAGACCTGATCAAACAGACCATACTCATAGAGGCCACATTACAAATGTACACAAAGATTAAAACTATCATGAACACATGAGCATAAGCAAACAAACGAGGACACAAAACGGTCTCATGAGCCTTTGCTCTTATACTTTGAAAATCATATGTAAAAGTATCTACAGAAATGTGTTGCTGTGTGGTCCTGCTGTGTTTCCTCTGTCAATGCTGATGTTTATGCATTAAACTAAATGACTGTGGGGAAAGAATGGCATCATGAAACTATTTTAAAACTGTTTAGATTCACTTAAAAATGTAAAACCGACATTTCCTTCTCAAGCTTTCCCCCTGACAACACATTATATTACAGTGGAATATAATGTGCTGCAGTTAAACTGTCACCCTGTTCTCAAAGTTCAATAAGCTGCATTTGAAGGGTTCCTCCCTTTACTTTCCTCCCTGAGACCAAACATGTGAGATGCCACAGGTGTCTGCGGGGCCGAGTGCCAAGCTGTCAGCAGGACACCTCCGCCTGGCAAGGTGAGGGCTGTAATATTCACCTCAATTACCCAGCATGCAACTGAGGCAAATTATACGCAGATCATCATCTGTAACTGGCAGATAGGGCTCTTCTTCCACTCGTGGCAATTAAAGCAACAGCACATACAAACCGCTCGGGAGCAAAACATTTAGTTTTTTAATCTCCGGGCAAATTGGTCTGCCGTGAGCCCGGTGGCACGTTCGGTTGCCGCTGTCACCTCCTCACTGCTCCTGTCCTGTGTTGGTCAGTCGTGCAGATTGTTTTCATCATTTGCGGCACAGATATTCGGCTTTACTTTGTCCTCCGTCCGGGCCAGAGGTCAAACTGCTCACACGGGACCGGGCGTCGGAGCCGATCTTGTCTTTTCCTATTTTTCTGCTGTTGCTTCTGGGGGGTGGGGAGGTTTGCAGCAGTAACATTACAAAGCTGTGTGCTGTGCAGTTTGGAGAGGATTATGATTATATCAGGCCTATTTACTATTTCATGTGGCTCTTGATGATGCTTTGTGCTCGGGCCTACTCAGCTTATTACTTTCCCAATGAATAACAAATGAGTTGTCAAATAAAAAGGCAAGTAAACACGGGCTAAAGAGACACTGATGCCAATATTTCACTCGAACAAATGAGGAGGGAAATCAACTCCTGAATTCAAGCAACGACAGTGGCGAGGGAGCGTTCACGTCTTTGAACCCGTCATGGCCTCTCTCTCCCGTCTGCTCTTACGCAGGCACACGTGGCGTCTTGCCTACTCATCCAAACAAGGGGCCAAATTACTTTAATTATGGAGTAATTGCAGTCTTGTGTTAATTAAATCTTTATCAGTTGAAGTAAGTGGATTGCTCCCACATGGAAACCATGCAGCGACGTGATGTCTTGCCCCCCCCCCCCCCCGCCCCTCCATCTCTGTCTAAACATGTCTTTTCTTTACCAGTCTCACCCGGCTCTCCCTCACTCCCTCAGCCCTGGGTCTCGCACTGGAATGATTGGGATTATAGCGTAATTTCGGGGGGGAAGGAGAGTTGTTTAACCAACTCTGTTAGTAGCCAGCTGACAGAGCTGCCCCCCCCCCCACCCCACACCACACCCCAAAAAAAACTATAACAAACATGATGGCGCCGAGAGACAGGGAGTGTCCTCCACTGGCAGATGAGACACACGATTAATCCTTGGTTCCTGGTGTTTGACAAAATTGAATCCTCTCATTTTAATTGCTCTCGACTAGGTGTGCTGCTCCGGGCGATGGAAACAGGAGCTCTCTGTGTCCGTCCCCTTGTTCTCCGCAGACTATTTTGTTCCATTGTGCAAAGTGCCGATTATGGTTGGCTTTATCCTTGTCATCTATCTTATTTAGGAACATTTAGATAGCCACATGATACAAAGGGACAGCGGTCGGCCTTGTTATTACGTGCGTTTGAGTCCCCTGCTTCCTGTAATGAGAACAGGATCACAGCAGAGAATTAATCTCTCTGAAGACGTGCTCACCGGTTCAAGGCCTCACTACATGGACACTTTGCCGGAAAGTGGCTTGTTTTGTTGAGCTCTAGAGGCTTTTGATCCAGGACATATCAATACAGCGCGTGTGTCTCACAGCTTTCGCTCCACAGTTTTTAATAATGATTATAATACATTTATTTGGTGGCGCCTTTCTTAAGACCCAAGGACACCTCGCAGTAAATCACATACAAACACAAGATTAATGAACTCTTTGTGGAGTTCTGGCCTCTGGGACGTATTTTCCATGTTTACTAAAACAATAACTGATGCAATTAATTATTTTTTAACCGCAGACTCATCAGCGTTGGCTCATTTCCTGTGAAGACACGTGTGTGAGTGTGTGTGAGAGAAAGAGAAAGTAAAATGTTTTGACACATACACAGCAAACTCCTGCCCTTCACAATTTGTGTAGACTGGCATGAATGTGTTCAATTTCAAACCAAGGTCAAAGAAATAAACATTAACAGTGACGAAAAACAATGTTTCATATGTAACTGTTTTATTTTATTACATTTTATCACAAACACGACTTGGACTTTTACTGATAAATGGGATCAAACAGTAGTAAATGGCGAGTTTCAGCCACACCATTTGTATTGCCTCGTGGTTTTTATTGGGTAAACATCTTTAAAAACCCAATAATGCTCTGAGTCCAGCATACCAGCAAACATCGACTGAGACATAAACATCACAGAAGATTTATAGTCAATGGTTCTTATTAGCTCAGAAGGCAAAGACACCTAACAATACATAAAAGGTTAACAATGGAATTAATGAAGTAAAACCAAAGTTTAAAATCGAATTAGATATGACAGGAGAGAGTAGGGTGAGGTCATGTTGGATTCAGAAAGATGTGTTTGATTTGAGATTTCGAACAGAATCCAGATAGAATCCAGCTGATGGATGTGAGCTGGTGTCCAGGATGTTGCTTCAGGTTTTTCAGAGTAAAAGAACACAGTGATGTTTTTGCAGGATAGAAATAAGCGGATCCCCGGAGTGACTTGGCTGTGAACAAGTTGATGATACATTAGACTTATATATATATTCCTCATTGGTTCCAACAGAACAACATTCATACATCTTAATGACCATTTTTCACTGTCTACTGTGTCAGAATGTGCCTAAAATCTAGTATATTCATATATTACTTAATGTCATAACCTTTATTAATCCACTCTTATTCATACAAGCACTGTTGTTCATTTGCGGTCCCTGAATCACAAATGCACAAATGCAAAGGCCACAGTTTTGTCTGATGGACACTGTCGGCGCTGTGCAGAAGCGAGAATGTTTATGTGACGACGCACGGCTGGAATTGTGGCTGTGAAGCAGATTCAAAAAGGGCTTAAGTGGATTACACCTCATTTCAAGGATGCTTAAGGTAAGATTAAAACAGATATGGGGTAAGTGAGCAAAATACAAAATCAAATAGATTGAATTTCACTCAGTGGTCTCGTGAGCCGCTTGCTCATGCATGCATATCCTGTTTGTGTTTGGGAGCCTAAAAAGAATCAGCAAATGGTGTGAGACAATATGTAGATTGTTAATGTAAAAATGTGCACACACACGCACACACACACATAAACACACACAAACACACACACACATGCGCGCACACACGTTTCAAACAACAGTTTTGCTCTGTTGGACCGTTACAATTCACCATTAATGCCCTTTCTTATCTCATGCTACAAATCCCCAGAGCCGGAACATTAGAACTCTCTAATCACACACACTGGCACATATTGAGCATGTGTACATGAACTCTAGCACCACACACACACACAAACACAATCACACACCTCACATATAATCTGAAAAGATAATGAATTTAATACCACTGCTGTTACAGTCAACTAATGTTTGTTAATAGCCTGGTGCCATATGGAACGAGGGCCTCAGCCATGAGGGTAATTCCTCTTTTTGGACAAGCTGTCAATAAAGAGGGGCCTTGCGTTTTCTGGACGCACGGGGTAGAGGGAGGGGGGGAGGCTGGGAGGATGTGCCTAATCCAGCAGACTCTCTAATGATCCCTCCGCCTCCGGTCCGAGCCACAGGCCTCGATGAATGTGCCTGCAGCCTCGTGTTTATCTCGGCTATCAGAGCGAGAATATTCACTTCCTCCATTCAGGGCTTGAGCTGCAGTGCAACCGAGGCCTCTGGTTGTCTGTGTGGCGATTGGGAGGCGGAGGGGGGGCGGTGGTGCTGGTGTTGGGTGGAAGCAGTAGTTTTAAAGAGAGAAGAGACTTCATGACGTGCCTGATTACCCCCCACCTCTAGCCATCTTCCCAAATTCACTGCATCTCCTCCCCACATCCCTCTGCCAGCACTGCAGCCCAGCGGATAACCGAGCGTGGATTAGCAGTGACATCACACTGAGGAGACGGCTGAGCCCGAGTGTGAGGAAGCGTGAGCGCTCGGGTGTGAGTGTGTGTGTGTGTGTGTCAGATGGGAGTTATATGTGTGTGTTCAAGACTGATTAGACGGCGAGGGTGGTGGTGAGAGGGAAGCGAGGATTAGAGAGCCATCCGAGAGTTGGCTAGGTGCTGACACCACTCCACCTCACCAAGGGCTCAATTTACTGAGGGATCAGACTCATTTACGGTGGGCTGGGATTATTATCAGTTCAATAGGGCAATTTCTTTATTACAGTCACCCTTCAACCTGTGAAATGTGGACACTTGTGAGACATTTATGAGTGCATGTATCTCGCTTCACTTCTAATCTGGTGCCTCGCTGCTGTAATTAATGGTGTGTGAGCAGCAGGTATAGCATAAGCTCTAATGATCTCTCCTATACAAGATCTAAAGGTAGAGGGTCTCTTTATATACAGGCAGATAACAATTGAACTGGTTTTGATTTGTTTTTTAGGAAAGTTTGGTCACCAAAAAACCATCAGTTGAGATTTTCAAACAAATCCATCCATCGCACACCAGAGGGCCGTAATGATTATGGCTTTTCTAGGCCTCCGAATTTGACAATTCAGGGATCTCTGTCGCTGAGGTTGCACAGTCATACTCCATCCTGAGCACTGTGGTCGCCCAGCCTGATGTTTCTGGACATCCTGAGGTCTAGAATCAAATTTAGAGGTGACTGAGTCTTTGCAGTGGCTGCTCCTAATATCTAGATCCGTTTATCTTCATATCTGAACCACTCAGACCCTGGTGATGTTTAAATGACTGCTAAAACACCACCTCACCTGCTTTCCTTTTCAAGTAGAGACCTTGATTCCATCAGCTATCGTGCCATATATTTAATCCTCAAATATTTATGATGTTTAACGTTGTTTTTTGTATTTTCTAATCATGCTCTGTGTTTATATATTTTCTCAAAACCTTTTATTGTTCAGGTTCTTTCAAACATGCTTTATGAATGAACTTTTGACTATGTTTAAGTTTGGATTTACCTAGGATATCAACACTCAGTATTGAATCAATGCATTGATTCTTAAACTAATGCTAATTACTTTCATGGTTCATTTAGCTTGTTAGTGAACAGACACATGATGAAATAAGACATGATTCAGAGCTAACGATGTGGGTTCACTCTTTACTTTAGAAACAGCAGCTGAGCAGAAAACCCCTCAATCATTCAGCTGCTCCAGAGCTTTTGATCAAATCACACGATCTTCCTCAGCAGATGATTTATAAGAGGGAAAATAAGAAATATAAACGTTGAGAATTCCATGAATACACTGATCCAAAATATATTGTTTTGACTTTGGACACAGGCCTGGACCACATTCTTCAGAGTATCATCACTTTTCTTAGATAAACTCAGGCACACATTAATAAAAGGCCTAAAATAAACAAAGCTGAAAGATACAGGTAAAATAGAAATAGAATCTATTGATCCTGAGGGACATGTAGGCATCCAGTAATAAAAAGTGAGACTGAAGTCTAGCCACCAAAAAAGATGGATGTGCTAATTGAGATATTGACAATACAATGTTTTAAGTATAAAGTGATTGAAAGACACAATTACCCGAGGCAGAGTATTGAATCCAAATATAAAATATATAGGTTATATATAGATATATATATTTTGTAAGTGTTTTGACATGAAGTTAAAACAGTAAAACATGTAACAGGTGAAAAGGCAGAACTCTGTAACTATGTCCCTAGATTTCACACAGAAGAGAAGCAGACCCCCCCCCCCCCCCCCCCCAGGTCCGTCTGATGAGGAGTCTCCACTTTGAACGAGGAGGTCTGAGACTTGTCATCGCAGGTTTCCCACGGATGCGCTCCACGCACGAAGGGGAAAACACTCGTCCCCTCCCTGCGCCACTTGCGTTAATGGCTTAAAAAAACTACACACCACTAGTCTACGCTGCTGGTGTACGTTTGAGGAATGGCGCGTTTGCTAGTATCGCGAGTTTAGCTCGTCGGGCGCGGCTGCTAACCCCGGAAGCGACCGCGTTAGAGGAGCTAACTGCTAAAACTACAACATTTAAACCGAAGTCACTGTTTTGCGTCACGCTGACTTCATGCAAGCTGCAGTCCGACACCTGTCTTCGGGTAATCGGTCGCTTCTGAGTCCCGTTTAACGTCTCCAGCCCTAAATGAATGGGAGCTGGTGGCATTGGCTCGTTAGCTAGCGGTTGTTTGAGAACTATCGGTGTTCAGTCTCAAATCAAAATGTCGGCGGACACACGGAGAAGCTGGATGTTGACCGGGGCCACGGTCGCGTGTGTCACCGCACTGTATGTGCCCTGTGTCCAGAGGACGGTCCCCGGGGGAGACTCAGGTTGGTATTAGCCTGCTAGCTAAATGCTACTGGGGTCATGTGGCTTTGTTATGTTGCCGGGTAGCCAATCACGTGCGGCAGCAGCGTCAGTGGTGCTGTCCGTGGTGCTGCAGCTGCAGATCACAGACGACATTTGTAAATGTAAAGATCCACCGGGGGAGAAATATCTTTTCTATGGACATCTGAAACAGAAAGCGATTAGGAAAACAGAAACTCACTAACATCTCTAAAAAAATCTCGACTAAAATAAACTAAGAGTTTGATTAGTAAAAGGGAATTTGAGTCTAAAGCTTAAACAAACAGAGGATTTAAGTTACAAATTGTATAATTCTATGTATTACTATTCTTTTAATAAACCAAACATCTAACGTGTCAAATTGTCACAGTTGTTGCTGCATTGATTGTGTTTTTTTCAAGTGTGTATTTCAGCCATATTTATTCCCAGTGTTAATAAATAATCCCAGTGTTGGATGCACTTCATTACATTTCCATGTAGACAGGTCTGTTGAAGTATCTCAAGTGTCACTGGAAAAGATACTGCTAAAAAGATAAAGATAAAGTAACTTTATTGTCAATTTCTTCACATGTTCAAGACATACAAGGAATCGATAGGACGCTTCCCACTCTCCCACGGTGAAACATATAAAGTGCACAGGCACAACAGATAAGACAAGACATTTCCTAATACTAAGTAAACATACAGATTTTTAGTACAGCAGCAAAAGGTTCTCTAAAGTGTAAACGTAGTGATAAAAGTGCAAAAAGTACAAGAGACAGTCTGTTGCTGAGTCCTGAGTGATTTTTTTGGGGGGGATTTCAGCTTCCTGTCAGACTGGAGGATATGGCTGGGGGAAGTGAGGGGAGAGAATTTAGCTTCCTGACAGCTTGGTGTATGAAGCTATTTCTGCGTCTGGTGGTGCGGCAACGGAGGCTCCTATACCTTCTTCCAGAGGGTAGGAGGCTGAACAGACCATGAGCGGGGTGGCTGGTGTCACTCACAATCGAGGTAGCTTTCCGGGTGAAGCGGGTGGTGTAAGTGTCTTGCAAGGAAGGGAGAGGGGCACCAATTATCTTACCAGCTGTGTTAACTATGCGTTGCAGTTTTTTCCTGCTGTGGTCTGTGCAGCTACTGCCCCACACAGTGATGCAGCTGGACAGGATGCTTTCAATGGTGCCCCGGTAGAATGGGTTCAGGATGGGTATGGGAGCTCTCGCTCTCTTGAGTTTGCGGAGGAAGTAGAGGCGCTGCTGGGCTTTCTTTGACAGTGATGCAGAGTTGGTGGCACAGGAGAGGTCCTCACTGATGTGCACCCCCGGGAATTTGGTGCTGCTCACTCGATCCACAGCAGCACCATCGATGGTCAGTGGTGGGTGTTCAGTGTGGCTTTTTCTGAAGTCAACCACAATCTCCTTTGTCTTGCTGACATTCAGCAGGAGGATGTTGTCTCTGCAATGGGTTGTCAAAAGGTTGACCTCCTTTCTGTAGTGGGTCTCATCTTTCTTGGTGATGAGACCCAACAGAGTTGTGTCGTCCGCAAACTTCACCATGTTATTGGTTCTGTAGGTTGGTGTGCAATCGTGAGTCAGCAGGGTGAAGAGCAGCGGACTGAGCACACAGCCTCGTGGTGCCCCTGTGCTGAGTGTGATGCTGCTCGAGGTGTTGTTACCGACCTGTACTGCTTGTGGCCTCTCACTGAGGAAGTCCAGAATCCAATTGCAAAGGGAGGTGTTGAGCCCCAGCTGGTCCAGTTTACAGATGAGTTGTTGTGGGAAAGTACATTTACAGTTATGGAAACAACCTTGAAATTGATTAAAATGCCAATGTATTTTTTCTATTTTCTGGATCTTTAAAATTGCCCCTTAAACAGATTTACAATGAAACTTCATAGCCTATTTAGTTTGAAGTAGATCTCACTGTCTTTAAAAGGCTGTGATAGTGTGATTCAAAATTGTAATAGACTGTTTTGACTGTTTTGAATGCCACAACTGAATAAAGCATCAAGTAATATTAAATATGTGTTTTAAGTCTAAGAAAAAGAAGTGAAACAACCTTATTGTATGGTTAACACTGATGGAGGTTGTCTTAACCCGTTATAGAGAAAAAGCATAATCATGAACACAACATCATTAAAAAAGCAGGAATATTAATACAGTTATGTGTCATAAGGTCAACTGTTAAATCATATGACTGTTTGAGCCCAATTGCTTGAATTGTTAAGAAGAACGACTTGAAGTTTATTGTCACATGCACCAAATAACTTAACGTAATCAGAGCAGTGAAATTCTTATGACCTGGCAGGCAACATCTGATGGGCAATACAAGATAAAAAAATAACATAACATATAACATAGTAAAATATAACATATAACCTAGTAACATAGTACAACAACAACAATTAATCCACATTATTTTTATCCAATGATAATTATGACCAATCATTTGTCGTTCACAAAATTTAAAAAAAGTTAACTTTGTCTAAATTTCTGCCCTTTTTAAAGATCTGCAGGAATGCTCCCTTGTCTGTCTTCACAAGGAGTAAATAGCAGCGTACTTTTATTTTTTTTACCGACTGCACTGCAATACTGGGTCATGGAGACACCGTTTGTAATGGCAAAGCATTGTTGACAGCCCTTGACTCGCGGAATAATTTAGCTTGTTTGTTTACATTCAAAATGATGTGCGTATGCATAAATTCAATTTGCACTCTTCTGTAACAAGGCTTAGCACTGGACACAACATGTATTTCCCTCAGCACCTTCCTATGTGGTAGGCCAATGTGTTCTCCGGCGTTCGTGTAATGCAGTTTATGAAGTAACGCATTGCACAATTACAAACTGTTTAGAAGTGATAGCAAGGTTACAAACTTGCAAATGTGGACTTGAGGCCATGAAGGCTCTGCTTGTTAGGTTTGCACTGCTCTGGCATGCAAGCTGCTGCGGAAAGGGGAATGCACAATTTGCAGAGTGAAAGCATATGAAAAGCTCGGCCAGATATGGGCAAGCAGAGACGAGGAGAGAGCAGGCAATTGGAGCGCTGAGTAGCCCTGCTGCTTGTGTTGCTGTCTAGTGAACGGGGGCCCTTTGAAAAAAAAAATGGCCAGCCCCTTCTCCACAGTCTTTAGGGACGGTGCAGGATGCCCGCTCTGATAGTGCCAGCTGAACACCCTTCCGAAATTCTCCAGGTCTCCGTCTCTGTGTCCTAATCTCTTTAGGTGTGATGTGCCCTGGAGAGGCTTGAGCGCAGCCCCGCGGGCATGCTGTTGTCTAGGAATGTGGAGTGTGGAAATGATGGGGATTATGGGAAGACTGGTGTGGGTGCCCATGCTCCTCTATCACAAAGACTCTTGGCATCCGTACTGCTACCCCGTCGAGTCAATATTTTGCCTTTTTAGCGCAGGGGCTGCAGAAGCCCATCTCTGTGGTACTGAGATGGATGCTTTGGCTCAGTATTAGTTTGAGTTTCCATGTTGAATGGTGCAAGCGTCTGCTACTACTGAGGGGGAAATGAGGGAAATTGAGAAACTGACGAGGGGAAGTGTGATATAAAGTGATGGCAGCTAGCTGGCGGCTCATGTCAGGTGAAATGGAGCTGTGAAAACATTTAAGCTGTGCAGGTGGAGGAGTTCTGACTTCATGGTCCATTAGACTGATAAGAGTTGGGGCACTTCATGTGGCAGAAATTTAGGCATCGTAATTCACTGTATCGGCAAGGTTGCAAAACACACGAAGCAGCCAATGCCATCTGAAACTCAGCCGCTGTTCTATCACAGTCGTCGCTGCATCATGGCCCATGTTCATGTGAGATTAAATTTTTTAAGTTTAAAATAAATTTGTTGTGAGCCAATGTAACTTCTAACACTATAAATCAATTCATTTGAACCAGTATTTTTAAACTCTTAAAATAAGACAGCGTTCAGCTATTTAATGTTGTTTCCCCCCCAGGTTATATGTTGTATATCAATCTACTTGGCCTCCTATATAGATTGGATGCTGGTGAAGTGATTTGAATGTTTTTCTGTCACTGCTGCAGCAAATGAGGCCACAGTCTTTTGGCTGCTGTGGATGGAGGAGACGACTGCCCATCTAGTGCCAGTAGAGGGAGCCGTCTCAAACCCAAACATTTATCAATGTCATTTAATCTGAACCAAATTTCAATTTTCATGAGTGGGAGATGAAAACATTGGGTGAGAAATCAGCATAATTTGAAACGCTCTGGGTACATTAAAGCTTCCTAAAATAGCTTTTAGGGGGTTTCTTTTCACTTCGTGCTGCGCCTCACACAGAGCTTGTCAAGAAATTGTGCAAACGGCTCTTATTTTTTACAGCTTACCTCATTCTGTGACTGTCACCGGCAACGCTGTTCTGTTTGTGCCCAACGGACTAAACGAGACACTGAGACATTGGGAGTGTGGGAGCAGGAGAGAGGCACGTAGAGCAGCAGAAGAAAGAGGAAGGGAAAGGACCCCGATGCACGGGGAGGATGGGACTTCAAGCATTATTCTCAGATCAGCATATGTGTGTGTCTTTGTGTGACAGTGCATTGGCGAGGGAGTCTAATGGTTTGTGTGTGAGCGTGTGTGTGTTTATATCTGTATGCATGTGCTAGAGGAGGGGAGGGAGGCATCAGGGGAGAAGGGAGAGATGAAGAGAATGAGCGTGCCGCTTAGGAAATGTCACACTGGGAAGATTTGCAGGTTTTGATCCTGGCAAATTAATGCAAAACCCCAGTGCAAGTATTTGATTTGGGAAAACTTTGGGAGCAGTCTTGTCTCTTAATAATAATTATTGGGTTTACATTAATTTCCTCCCCTATTCTCTTCCACAGGAGAGCTGATCACCACTGCTTGTGAGCTGGGGGTAAGTATTAGCTGTATTGTTTAATCAATTCACTCATTAACTTTTATAAGCGTTAAGGAAGTTTAATTAAGCATGGGCAGAAAGGAGATTAATTTACTTTCAGTCCACAGGTTTTTCCCCTTCTTTTCTATACACTTATTTTACTAAGTTGCAAATAGAGAATGCCATAATTTGCAACCCGTTCCTCAAATCCAATTAAAGTCAATGGTAAGGCGATGGCTTTTGTAGGCTTTGCCTTATGTACGGTATAAGGCTTATTATATCCACCCCTCTTTTTTTGTGTGTGTGTGTAAGCCGCGAAGAATGAACTAAATCGGGTTAACAGTTATAATAAGTTTTATTATTTAATAAAGTTTATTACGCCGCTGTGATCCTTTTAGGGAGGCTGTGTCGGTGTCACTATGCCAGTAATCCTGCTGTTAGTGCTGCAGTCCGTGTGGCCTGTCTGTCTGCCTTTCAGGCCTCCCCGGGGCCTTGCAGGCCATCCCCGGGCCCCAGGCAGCTGGCCCCCCCTTCTGATCCCCAGAGCTCCACGGCTCTGCCTCCCCATGTTCCCTGTGGCCTTTGTCCCTCAGTTGTCCCGCAGCAGCGTATATCTGTCCTCTCCTGTCGGCCACACAGTCCCTCCTCAGACATGCACAAGTCACCTACCTGTCTGACGGCACCACTCAATTCACCAAACTCTCGGCTGAGCTGCTGTCATTTCCTTTCTCTCATTCTCTGCTCTCCTATTTTGCTTCTCGACTTTTTCTGACCTTCATGTTCCATCCACAACCCCTCTCTCAGACTGTGGCGAAGTTGCTTGTGTTAACTGAATGTAACCAAAGAGCATAGTAGGCTTGCAGAGTTTGAGGTGATTGCTGAGGTAGTCACCCTTTCACCTTTCAGCTCTGTGCTCATTTTGAGGAGCTGTCCCTTTTCCCTGCCCGCATGGCTCGTGTTATCAGCGCCCGCGAATGACTCTGTGTTTAATAACTGAGCCCTTATCTGGGTGGAGGAGACTTAGCAGCTAATTGCTGTGATTGCCGAGATCCCCCAGGCGAGGATGACTGCGGCTCGAAGGTGGTTTGGGGGCTGGGGCTGGCGAGCCCCACGTGCTCTATCGCGGGCTCTGGGGAGCTGCACTGTCCTTGGGAAGAGACCAGAGGAAAGAAGTGAGAAGGGGGGAGGGGGGGGGGGGAGGGCTCTGGTATCAAAGCAGTCACAGTTTGCGGTCAGGCCGGGCGGGATGTGTGTCACTCCTCTCTGTTACTGTGGCTCTTCTGCACTCAACTACGGGCATCTATAGGGGGCAGGAGAGCAGCTAGATTTATGAAGGGCTACGTACAAAAATATCTTTGACTTCTATTTAAATCTTAGTCAGTGGTCACATCTTAAATTCTGTTCTAGCTTTGTATTCTGTACCACATGTGCACATTCAGTATCTCAGCCTGCTGCCCACTCGAGCACATTTCAGTGAAACATTACCTGTTTTATGGGATGTTCTCTTGAACCTCTGAATTCCTCTCTCATTGTGTGTCTGGATTTGAGATGCTGACTGTGTCATTGTGTGTGTTCAGGTGGCTCATCCTCCAGGATACCCCCTCTTCACCCTGCTAGCTCGCCTGGCCATGTTCTTCCTGCCATCCCTCTCTCCAGCCCACAGCGTCAACCTGATGGGTAGTCTCCTGGGGGCGGCAGCTTGTGGTGCCCTCTGCATTACTGTCTGCAGGTAGGCCCGTAAATATATATGATTATGCTTTCTTTTTCCACAATATAATAGATGTATTTGTGTTTCCTCTCCTGCCATTATTCAGAGGCTGCAAAAGCACACACATTCTAGTAGACGTACAGATACTTGAAAAATGCAGAAGGCCATTTCTACCGGCTGCAAAGCAAAGTGAGACTATAGTTTGAAGAGTATTTAAGACTATTAACCACTCTTAATTAAAAAAAAGAGAACACAAAATGCTAAAATCAGGGATTGAAGCAAGAAAGATTTATGAGCATTAAAAGTTGTCCAGGAGTAAATTTGTGGGACAGAGAATGATTTGTTGTTGACATTGTTGACATTATCAGCTTTATTGACTGATTCTTCACATTCTGCCATATCGTTACTCCTTGTCATTGACATATGCGCCGCACCTCTTCTCTGAAGTTGAGTCTCCCTCACTATTCAGATTTTTCTGGATAAGTCTTTTATGCCGTATTACATATGTCGTGCGTGATAGGCACTGATACATGCAAAACAAGGAATCATCTTTTCTGTTTTAATGTCCCATCCATTTAGATTGAAATGTGTATTAATGTTAGAAAGGACTTGATTATTCAAAACAAAAAATTAATAAAACTAATGAGCCTGTTTTGCCAAGGTAACGAATTATAAAGTACAGATATTAGTGGAACAATGTAGAATGTAAAAGGAAAGAGATGTCAGAAAAATAAATACACAAAAAGAAAAGAAAATCTACTTAAGTACAGCAGTTTTTTCTTACTATGTGACTTCCCTCTTCTGCCTTCAACGGAATAAATATATATATATATAAGGATAATTCCCCAAAATAATGTTCTTGTTAAATTGTTATTTTATGACTCAAGTCTTCACACTGGATTTATTGTCACAAATCTGAACTCACACAGTCACACACAAACATCAGCCTGCTCAGTCAAAGTCAAATATCAGAGTGAAGTAACTAAGATTTTTGAGAGGTGGGGGTCTTTAAACAATCCCCTCATGACTTTTTGCATCTTGATGCTGTCTGGGACACAGAGTGGTATTTTTGGGTCCTGACTTACTGCCGGTAGTGTTCCTGATCCGCTGTTCAGTATTCAGGAGCAGGGTCCAGCCGCCCTCCTCTCTCCCACCACACTGCCCAGCCTGTTTACCCATCAGCCACCCGTTGTGAGCGTGCGTGTGTGTGTATGTATATCACAATTATCGTACCCTCCAGCACCCACGCCGACATCCCTGTTCTCCTGCTCCCCCACTGCCCAGCACGCTCCCAATCCTGACACGGCACGATTTCTAATCTCCCCCTTCTTGCCTCCTGGGTCTTAGAGGAACAGGATCACTAACGCCGCTCCTCCCTATCCCCTCTCTCTTTCACCACCTCTCCCCTCGCTCAGTCATGAGCCCAGTTTATGCTCTCTGCATTGCATCTACCACCCTGCAGTTTCGCCTGCTGCTGACCCCATCATGTAAGGAGTATTTCACCCTTTGCCTCTTTGTGTGTGTGTTTATCTCGCACGGTTGGCCAGAGTACCTTACATCATCCTTTTGCTGATCTTAGTGATTTTCCACATTGCTTTGTTAGTGGCAGCTTAGTGTCAACATTTTTCCTTTTTGTCAGTGTTTATGCATACTGGGACATTTCCAAGCATGTCATATACTTCTAATTTAGTCTCCCAGAATAGGAATTGTTGAATGTGATGTAATTTCTGGACCTGTACACCACGATAGCCTGGGAGGGAGAGCGGGTGAAAATGGAGTTGTGTTCCGTGCTCCGTCCTGCATGGGCCTACTTCCTGTGTGTTTGGCCAGTGTGTGCTGGGTGGCAGGTGGTCTGGAGTAGGTCGGGCTACAGGGTCAGCCCTGCTGGAGTAGGGCAGGCGCTGGGGAGGAAGTGCTCCTCAGGGGACTGGCCTTGAGCCCAGGCTGCATCAGCCTTGGACCCTGTCCTGCCTCACTGCTCCTCAGAGGTGAGTCAAAACCTGCTGGATTCAACCTCTCAGCCCGGGAACAGGACAGGTGAGACGAAAAGAATAAGAGAGGACGGAAAGAAAAGAAGCCAACACCGGGCCTTTTTAGAGAGATTTCTGGCCATGTATCCCTACTGCCCCCCTGGTCTTAATGCATTTGATGAGTTAGCAGTGAATTGGGGGATTGGACACAGCTCTTGGCCAGACATTTACAGACACATATTTTGAGGCCAGAAAATATCCATGCAGTCTGGATGATATTTGGCTGCCAGTGCACATGTTAACTGTAGCCCTTTTTGTAATCTCTGAGGATTTAGATCCAATTTTGGATTAAGTTCAAGTGAAAAGTCATTATTAGGACCTCCAACCTGACCCGCCCACCCACCCTCAACAAGGGTGGATGGGTAGTGAGGACTTGAGCCAGACCACAGTCACACCAGTCATATAAGCTCTTAAGTATGAACATATAATCTACGCTTTCAATTGGAAAAATAAGCATAAAAGGTTTTAGTCGTTATCTGTTCAGGACCTAGTTTGGGATGAGCTCGTGGCCGTGGATCAGCTGGCAGACTCTGCCTGGTGAGGGGTTACTGGAGAGGGGAAATTATCAGAGGTGGGGGTGGGGGTTCCGGATGGTCAAGACCTCCCTCTCTGTTCTGGCACAGAGGGCATTGGGTGCTCTGACCATACAGAGAAGACTGGCATAGATGTCGGGCCACAGCCCTGCAGGGACTCCCTGGCCCAACCTTTTCCTCAGATGAAATGCCAAACCTGACCAGTCCACACCCGTCCATACCTGCCCTGTCTTTGCAGTCACACCGGTTCACTCTGTCTTTCCCAACAAACTTAAATCCTGAAATGTCTTTTGTGCTTTTTGTCCCTGTGAGACCCTCATAAACTTTTCCCCAGTTTTAATTTTTGGGTTTGTATCAGCTGAGGAGTAGGCCCCCCCCACCCAACCGCCCACTCCCAAACAAATCATCGCTTTGTGTGATTATTTTCAGATGGCAAAATGTAGTGAAGTTAATTCGGGTACTTGAAGGCAGTTTCTCTCCAATAGTAAATTGTAGACCTTGAAATTCATCTGGAATACACCCAACATGGCAACCCTTTGATGTATCAATTTAAATTAGTCGGCCAGATTGCCGTGTTTAATGTGGGGGAATGTAAGTTGATAGGCTTGGAAGCCACTTCTCTCTCCTGCGCAAGTTAAAATGTAGCTCTTAGCCTCCCTTTGATTTGTCAATTACAGTTCTCTTGGCTTGATCATATGGTTTGATGGCCAAATTGCATGTCTTGTTATGTTTTCACACCATGGCCTGACAAGCCTTTGAGGATGGTGGACGTAATGATAATTTCTATCGATTGCACTCGACGGTTCACAGAAAGCCACATTTGGCCCATGGAACGCTGAAGGCCTCAGCCAAGAGTCTCTAGAGGAATGCACCCTTCATAGCGGGATAATCCAGACAGCTTGGTTTTCTGCGCTCTCTCTCGTTTCACAGTTTATCTGCTAAAGCTGCTCTGAATCTCTGCTACCTGAGAGGAATCTCTCTCCATTCCTGGGCTTATCCTGAGAAACCGGGAGCAGACACGTTAGCGCGCTGACAGCCGTCGGAGCAGAAAAGCAACCTTGCAATGCTCAGTCATCAGCACTTTTCCCCCCGTTTGATCACATGATTGCATAACAGTTTGTTGAGCACATCAAATGTGTCGGCCTCTCTCCGTCTCCTTGCGGCCCTCGGAAGAAAACGCACCCCTGCTAGGCTCTACTCGCTGGCCCATGTGGCACAGCTGATACCTCAGCGGACCGGAGGGTGGGCGTGGTGCCACCCCCCTGCCTTGTGCTGCGTCCCCATCTCCTTATAAGAACCTCCACCATATGGTCCTGATGGTGCTCTCAGTCCTTACTCGTTTATTCCACAGGGGTTGAGACAAGTGTATCTTTTCGGGGTCAAGTCAGGAGCGATGCGTAGGGACGTGTTATAATTCTGCAACCGTTTGCAAAGTTTCAGACATTTTAACTGTAAGTTGTGTTATCTTGGAAACAGCTGAATAGTTCTTGTTGGACAATGTTCTCACCTCTCCCTGTAGGTGGCAAGATGGCCCCTCCCTCTCACATCCGCTAGGGTTGGACCAAAAATCTTTCCCCCCAGTGGCAGCAGAGAAAACACCCATTCCAGTTTTCCTCTGTAAATACAATTTTAGGGTTGTCTGTTTAAAAGGCCCAATCTCTGGACCTTTTGTTCCATTTTCGCAGTATCTCATTGTTCACATTGTAGTCCAACAGACCTCCTTCACTCCCCCCATCCTCAGCATGACCAATGGTTCCCCCAGGACTCATCCTCTAATACAGTTAAACAGATGTTTAATGAAGATGTTATTTCCTCATTACTGGCTACGGGATAGGGATAGAGAGGAGGAGGGAGGAGAGTTAGATAGACAGCAGAATACACTACCAGTTTAATATTCCTTTCGCCCCTGGGCCCGAGATTGTGTCTGCCTCGGACGTCAATATTACATTCCTCACCCACCACAGGCAGTCTTAATAAGGCACCAGGCTCGGAGACGGATCAGACTCGGCAATTACAATTCACCCAGAATTAGTTAATGGAATCTATACAGCAACATTTATGTATCAGTGGTGTGTGCCTAATGAATTTGTTGGAAAAAGGAGCAATAAAAATGGCATTGCATAAACACAGGATTTTTGTAAATTGTTTTTTTTCTCTCTTCCTGTAATTTCTGTGTGTTGGGGTGGAGATTAAGATGGCATTCTGGGGGAAATTGTCATGTCAGTGGCTGCATTGTTTGAGCAAAATTGTGGTGATTAATTTTGCATGCACTGAGCAGTGGAGCGCTCTCCTGGAGGAGGGGTGTCGAAGCAGCAGAGCCGGGTCTCTTATTTACCCTCTTTGCACGCAGGCGTCCTCCTCGACACACACTGGATGAGGCAGGAAGACGAGAGGAGTGCCTGGTGTGGTGATTGGCTGGAAATCAGACTGTGACAAGCAGTATTTAAACACAGTATTTAAAGGCACTTAGTAGAAAGGATTAAGGATGGGAAATACTGCAAAAATATATTTTTTTTATCTTAGTTGATGATATTCCTTATTTTGGAAGGTAATTTCACAAGATATTATTTTTGGGAATGAAAATGATTGGGTACAGACGAAGTAGATGTTCACTGTGTATTTCAGTCAGAAGAGCTGTGAATGTGATTTATATAATGATATTAGTGTTATATCTATATTGTGTCTCGGTAACATAACAGAAATGTATGTCATTATCATAGAAAGTCTACAGTTTGTTAGGGATAACCCTATTGATTTGCTTGTTACACATATAAAATGAAAAACCACAATAATATTATTTTGTTGATCTTTAATTACAATATGGATATTCCACTAATTTAAAATTGCATTTTGATAAAGGAAGGGAACTATGAAGATATTAATTAAAAAATATGCGATCAAAATCACAGCCTCTAGGTCATGGTATCAATCCTGCTTTTACCACGATAGAACTCGGTAACACATGTTTTCTTCTGAAATGTGTCGTCTTAAAACCCGAACTCAGCATGAGTATGTTTTCTTACTTTGAAAAGTTTTCACTTCTCACACGCTCAACAATTTCACAAATAAACTGAACTAGTTTTTGTAAAATTCATCATGTGCCCATTAAAAACAACAGAACTTTTTAAAATGAAACCCAATGCTGACATTGTTATGACACTGAAAGACAATAATACCGAAATGTTGCTCAGCCCTTATCTGTGCCCTGACTAGCTTTAGAACACTTCATAGTATTTTACTGCCGTGTTTGATCTCAGTTACCACTAACCGCTGTCATATAATAGCTACTAAGTACCCTGCCCGTTATCCTGGCCAAAGATGAACCCTGGAGTGTTGGTGGAGGCCAGCTGGAAACCTAAGCCTCCGCCCGAGCAGGCCACCTCCTCTCTCGGGCTCACTACCCTCTTCAGGAATGTGTGATTCTTTTCCAGCGCTGCTTCCCCCAAACCACCGCTCGGTTCGAGAACAGTGCGGTGCTGATCCGCGATGGCACAGCTGTGGTATTGTCTGCTCCCCGGGGTGGTGTGTGACAGTGGCTCCCTTGGCCAGCTCCATTGTGGAGCCTCATTCAGTGCAGAGTGCTGGTGTAGGCTTTTTTTTGTGTGCTGTTATTTAGCACAGGCGGCCGGTGCTGGCACGTCTCAGGCCCATACTGTAGAACTGAGGGGGTAAACGAGGCAGGTCCCTTTATGACACTTGAGCGATTATACACAGCTTTTGTTGTGTTGTGTCCTTGAAGGGGACATTGTTCACCAGAGCCTGTTGTATCTTTGTCATTCATTATTTTTTGTTTACCTTTTGATCTTTCCCTTTTTAAACCTGCTTTTCTCATTTCTACTATTTCATCATTTTCATTCCGTATGTCTAACTTTCAGCTGACTTATTAGTGATTTTCTTTTGTAACCACTTACATTAGTTCCAGGCTTGTGCCTTATTCCACATTTAATGCATAATATTTGTCATTTAGTTAATTACCCGAGTGATGACACAGACGTTTTGGCAGCGTGGATCAGTTCAGGGTAGAATAGTCTCGCTGTCAGCTGTGTTATTCTCCTGCCATGTCTCAACCAGGCCATTGTCATTGAGCCACAACATTTCAGCACAGCGGCATCCTGCACCGCATTGAGTTGTGATAACGGGGAACAAGGCTTCACCGGTGTCAGAATGTATCCAGCTTTATCTGTGCGCCCTGGGAGCAGCCTGGCCTGGAGAATGAGCTGCGCAGAGCGGGCTGAGAGGCTGACAGGGACTCAGGTGGTCCGACGCAGACAGACAGGTCATTTACAGGCTGCGCTGTACACACACCACTGGGCTCTTACGGACTGACAAGCTCTAACAGAGAGATTTGTCAGGCACTCAGGGAGAATAAAGAAGTCGAGGAGCAGGAGTGTGTGTGTCTGAATATGTGATGAGTGCTGCCTGGCTATCAGATGGGGCTTTCAGAGGCAGGAGGAACAGACTTGGTGTAATAACCCAACTGTGGACCCCCACGACTGCTCTGAACCCCGAGCTGCCCCCAAAACCAGCCCCCCTGCTAGGTGCATGAGCCACGGGTTAATTGTCATGCAGGGAGGTAAAATTATGGGTGCAGAGGGTCCCTGCACCTCAACAAAAGTCCCCGTCTGCCCCCCCCCTCCCCATTCCGCACCCGTGTTCATCCTTCCTTCAAGTTACAACTAATTCCTGGAGCGGTGCAGTGAGAAAGGCGCTGCTATCTCTTATTAAGACCCACTCCCAGACTCCCCATCAACACAGTTCTCCCCCCCCCCCCTTTTAAGTGCGTGCACACACACACACACACACTCATCCGCCGAGCTTGCCTTATAGTGAACACAGAGGAAAAATAGTGGCGAGTAGCAGAGAGAAAACCCAAGAAAAAAGGGGAAGTAGTCAGCAAGCAAGAGTTTTTTTTTTCCTACCCTTCTCTCGCTCTCCCTTTCCTTTTTTTCCTGATTTACCGCACTTTCCTCAGAAAGCTCCATTGTTCCCCTAGCCTAAGTCTCATCAGGCCTTTTGTGGCTGACTATCACAGCGGCAGGCAGAGAGCTGGAAATGTATAAATGGTATCATGCCTTGTGATTAATGGCGGTGCTTATGAGTCAGGTCTGATAACAGGCCTGCTCTCTACTCAATTTCAGATACCGTTAATGGAATCTGTCTTCTGCGATTGTAATGTGAGAGCGCCTAATTTGCTATGGAGCTTGAAGCTGTCACCGGCAAGGGATTGTGGGGTCATAAGGGACCTGGCAGCCGTTTGGCCTGCAGCTTGTATCTGCGGTGCTGAATAGAGCAGCTCTCTGCCTGTCAGTTAGCTGATAGGCTGATGAGGACTCTAAGCCACTCCACACAATGGCGGAAAGGGCCATACTGCCTGACTTCCCTAATTGTCGAGGCTGCTCATATTTCAGAGCCAGCATGCCGGGGACTGGGCTGACTTTTTTTTTTTCTCTCTTTTCTCTTTTTTACCCTCTCTCTTCTTGAACTTATTTCTTCCTTTTTTCTATATTTCATCCTTCATCCCGCACACTGCCTCACCCCTTTAACACACACTCTGCACTGTTTTGCTTTTCTTCCCCTTCTCGCCACCATTTGTCGCCCCTCTCGCTCTCTCTCTCTCCCCCTCTGTCTCTGATTTTGGTAAGTGGTGGGTCTTAGCGTATGACAGATTATCCCAAGTTTGCTTCAATTACCGCAGAGGAGATGGAGACAGTACAGGAGAGGAGAAAGGGGGGGGAAACTTTTGTGCGCACATTATATTTAAGAAGCTGAGGATAAAGTACTATCTCGACCACGGTGGTTTCGGTGCCAGTCTGCTCCAGATCAACCGGCTGCTGGGGAGGGAGTTCTCTCTCATCATGTGTGAATTGCCCCAAATCACTGAGAATGTTTTTCAAGGTCTCGTCCGAGAAGCAGACTTGGGTCATAGAAAGATTATAATGGGTCCCCAAATTAGTCTGAGGGAAGTGGTGGCTTTTAGAGTGTAGAATTTTATAAAATTTTAATTTTATTTAATAATAAAATACCGAAAGCCTTTCATACAAATAGATGCCCAGGCTTGGTTAATTTTAATATTTTAGTTTTATTTTAGATAACTTTTTGATGGTTGCAGCAACACTATAGTAAAACATTTATGAATGTTATTAAAGATAAAATAGTTGCGGACCCACATATTTCCTGGTAAATCAGTCAGAGGTCTTTCTGAAGTCATGTATAATAATGTAGGTCTCCTCTCTCTGACTGTCAGGTTGGCAGGTCCGGGCCCTGGCGCAGTGCTGACCGGAGGCCTGTTTGCTGTGTCCAGGCTGAGCTGGCAGTGGTCCATGGTAGCGGAGGTTTTCACCCTCAACAACCTTTTTGTTGGTCTGCTCTTCTTCTCCATCGCCAGCTTCCACTGTGCTCAAGACGCCAGAAAAAGGTCAAAGGTAACATGGCAGAAAAACAACTCTAGACTGGAGAACTTCTGTCTTTCTCTTGAACTCCCTGTGCTGTACTGACCTGCTTGCCCTCATCAGATTGCACATTGGGGGGCGCTATGCTGTGGCTTGGGGCTCTGTAACCAACACACCCTGGTGCTTTATATAATGGTCGTCATTCCCTGGGTCTTTCACCGACTCCACTCTCATCAGGTGAGTACTGCGGCCTCATGAAAACAACCACACATAGAAAACATTTTAAATCTGAACAGTACTCATTCAATGTCCCGGCTCCTACAGTTTGCGCCCAAAATGTACTTGACAGCGTGTAAATAGCGTGATAGAAAAAGTGCGGTGTATAGAAGCATTGTATGAATGTGACTTTTACTTTGAAACCCTTTGAGTGGTTGATAAGACTAGAAGGGCTCTATTTAAATCCAGCACATTCACAATACAATACATACATTTGTTTTGGCTCTATGTGGAGTAATGTAAAGATGCTTAATATACAGTAGATACACTATTTTTAACATAAACTTTTATTTAACCTCTTGAAGTGTTTATTAAAGTGGGCTCAGAGAATCACTTTATTTTGTTAGAGAGTTGTTAGCGAAGGTCCCCAACTTATGAACTGACATAAGTTTAATGTTAGATTTAGTCTTTCAGACCGAGTTGAGACCTGATATTAATATCCGTCCAGAAATCCAATCCTGAGGAGTGGCCACATTCTTTTTGCTGTGTGAACAAAAATGTGTCCTGACCTGCTATAGTCTCATAATGAATCACATGTGTTTTTATGTTCTTCAGTGATCATATGTGGATTTGTTTGTTGCCTCCATCACAATGTCAACACATAAAAACACACAATGATTCCTGTTTTATTTTTTATTTGATACAATCTGTTTTCATAGTAGATCTGCATGCAGCTCAGTAATTCAATAACGTTGAGGTTACAATACCGGGTCTGACCAGGGCTTCAGACGGTCTAGCAGGAAAAATAATGGTTGTGATTGTGTAATTAGTTTCCATTAGTCTCCTTATCTTTACATGTACTGTGTAGGTATACACCATATTTTATATTAAATACCAACATTTCTATGTAACAAGAATAAATCTAAATGTTAGACATCTGGTTTCGGGGAACGTCAACAACTTAAACGACATGCGTCTCATGTGATGTTGACAGGAGCTGTCATTACGTGTCGCCGTATCTCTGGGAGTGTGTTTCCTCGCCGGCTTTCTCCCGTACATCTACCTGCCAGTCTCCTCCTACCTCAACACAGCGCGGTGGAGCTGGGGCGATCAGACCACCCTGTCAGGCCTGCTGGCTCACCTGCTGAGGGCTGAGTACGGGACCTTCAGCCTGGTACATGCTGCTTACCCCTGCCTGCCCTACCCACCTTATATGCACCCTTTTTATTTTACATGCAAGTTTTTTTTTCTTTTCTCGTTTTTGTTGGTAGGCAAAGACTGAGAGCTCTGTGAACATCACCACTATGCTACAGTAAGTTTATTTTTTACCATTTGCCTTGTTCACACATTGGAATCATTAAAAACAACAGTATTTCCTATACTGCACACTCCCTTATTGATTGGCACTACCATAGACAGGTAGATAAAAAGATGGATGACATGAGAGCTAAAAGTGAAGCCAAAGCATCTCGATCCCCATCTGGTGGCTGGTTACAGAACCGTTCAGAAATCTAGCCTCCTCCTTCTTAGAGGATGGGACATGGACCGAAAAAAAAATACATCAACTACCTTTCACAAAGATGGTTTCTCTTATTTTAAGTTGTTCTTGATGCTATTTGGTCAAGTTTTTACTGTTTTAATCAGTTGTCTGATGCTATTAAAAATAGGGTGACTTATCATGATTGACAGGTGACACTGACTCTTGATTGGTGGAGCATGTGTGTCTGTGTGACCTCGCTACCACGGCTCCATCCCCCAATCGCTACTGCACAGACTCTGGGCGTACGATTTCTTTGTATCCAAGATATTTAAGCTTAATATCTGGATAGTGGGAGGAAATAGAAACGTGTCGTCTATTTATAAACACAGTCTATGGTCATGACATTCCATGTTGTCTGCATGTGCAGCATAGACAATTTAGTTATGGATTTATTATTGTTTACAGTTCTGTGTCTTTTTATCTTTGGTGATTTGTTTCCACCTAAAACGATTCTATAGATTCTAAGATAGAGTTGGAGAGAGACATGAGAGGAAACTGGGTGTATTTGATCCTGGCCCATAGAGGGCGCACATGGTTCTAGAAGTGGACTTCCCGAGCACACTCGCCACCGGTTCTGGTGTTTCACGCAGATTTAACCATGATCACAGCAGTCTCTTCAGAGAGCCCAGTCATTTTTGCTGCCCATCTCTTTCTCTCCCCTTCTCTCCATCTCTCCCTCTTTTTCCCTCTCTCCTTCTCTCTCTCTCGCTCTCTCTCGCCAGCAGCTTTTGTTCTTCCCATTCAACTCTCTCTCTCCCATCAAAGCAGAACTGAACCTGCTTAGAGGGCCAAATCGCTGTGTTCTGTTTCTCCAGCAGTTTGAAATGATCACTCAGCTCTGGTCTTTAAGCGTGACAAGCTGTGATGACAGACACTGCAATAGAGCTGGAGAAATTGTATTTTTCCACTCCAGCAACCCCCCCCACCACTCCCTCCCTCCCCCAAAACCTCCTCCATCCGATTCCCTCCCCTGCTCCCCACTTCCACTACCACCTCCGCCGCCGCACTCATCCCACTCCTGGTATCTTCCTCCAGTTGACGGGATGGGGGTGCGTGCGCGTCTTAAGACCCCCCACCATGGGCCCCCCTCCGCCAGACGCCCACCCCCTTGCTGTCGCCCATGCTGCTTGATGGACAAGCACACCTTCAAGATGGGGAAGAGAGGCGAACATGACAGGCATATCGCACTGGCGACGTAAACCCACTGGAGAAGCTGACACACACACTCACAAACACACACCATGAGCACATTCACACATAGTGTACATCGGGAGATACAGAGACTCAATAAGCTGTCAAATAGAGATGGGTATTAAGGAAGAGGCAGGAAACTATCCGCCTGCTCTGAGCAAGTGCTCTGTGACTGACAGGCGCTGTGACAAGAGGATGGGGCAGCGGGGGGGTGGATGACAAAGTCATTCGTATCTGCCAATCCGATTGAAAGGAGGAACATACAGTCCAAGGAGTTTGTTTTGATAGGGGATGGAGGGCATTTAATAATTGGTGTCCTTGACTCCAGTAGCAGAGAGGGTAATTGAGCTTGTCTACGGTGTCCATCATGTGTGTTAATGTGTGTGTGTGTGTGTGTGTGTGTGTGTGTGTGTGTGTGTGTAGGGCCCAGATGGACCACTGCCTTGCAGACCTCTCCATTCCCGTTTTGGTGCTGGCAGGAACAGGCCTTCTCCTCTCCGCGTGGGACAGGTAGGATCAGCGAGACGCCCGGCATGCAAAACAGCAAACTCTGTCACACACATCTCAGCAGCCACTTCAACCAAAAATATAATCCCCTGGAGTAAAAGGAGGGAACAAAACCACTGACAAAATGCTGATCTCAGAGAAAAAGAATACAAAACAACACTGAGGCACCTAACTGTCAAGCTGTCGTGACGCTCCACATTCACGTCAAGAGGGGGTTGATGTGCGTTTTGGATCTTCAAAAACATGTTGGTGTGTAGAGGTAAATTGCTGCTTGTATGTATCTGCATGTGGCAGAGTGATCCAGTTATTTCTTACAGTAGTTACTGGGGTCTATTGGGTGGAGCTGATAAAGACTGTTCCGGCCCTGGAGGGCACAGACCACCTCCCTGATCCCCCTCTCCTGGGGCGCACTTTGATAATCCTGGCTTCATTCACAGAGATGAAAAAGAGAGAGGTCATTTTCTAGGACACCAAAAGTAAAACATGCAAATGTATCTAACACTGGATTGTTGAGTGGAATTGCTGTGGGACATATTGGGTCAAATATTACATTTTTAACTTGCGCGTAATGAGATCTGAATTAAAAACATAGAAATTTCGATATTGTGTGTCAGTGGCCAGCCGGTTAAAACAAAACTCAAATCAGTCTGTTGGCAGGAAAACCAGAAGTCATTTTATCTGTTTTGAAAATGCTCTTCAGGTTCAGATGATGGTTTGTTTTTGCCACAAGGGCAACGACATGTTTATTTTGTGTATAAGTAGATTTTACAGCTGTACTGTAATGACTGTGATTCAGCAGTTGGCACCACCTCATTTTGACTCAGCCTGCATCATTCACCTCTTAGCTGGCTGGTGTAAACATTTGCTCCTTGACTCATAATATTTTCAGATAATAATCAAAACAGGTATATATATTTTTTTACAGAATATACACAAGGTACTACTTTAGATTGTGTATATTGAAATATAAAGAGAGTCAATTTTTTATTATTTTCACAAAGTGATTATGAAAGCAAGAACAGTATTTGTAGACTAAATAATTTGTGGTTTTGTGTTTTCCTGTCCTAGGACGTGTCGCTCAGTGTCCTGGCTGATTGCTGCCATGTTGGTTGTCTACTCACTGTTTTTTGCTTGGAGAGCAAACCTGGACATCAGGAGACCCCTGCTGCTCGGAGTGGTGAGTGAAGAGACACATTCAACTTAGCTGTTTGCTATTGTTTTTATCTGCAGTGGTCAAAAAATGTACATTGTGAACATTACAGTTGATATTATTAGATGAAAGTAATATGTGTAGAGGGCACAGATGGAAGGGACCTATCCTGAAACACGTAAACAGACGTACCTGAGCTGATCCTGACCAGGATTCAACATGGGACTGGACTAACAGTGCTTTTAAGTGTTAGGTGCATTTTCCAACTTGTTCATGTGTTTTGAAGTAGGAAGGTGGGAAAAAATATGGACTCTGTTCAAACTGTTTTTTATTTATGTGTTAAGAGCATCTGAACAACACCTTGAAAACATCTGTCCAATATTTGTATAGTAATGAAGAGCAAAGAAAAAGGATCAGGTGTGACCTGGCCTATCAATGATTTAAAACTTGTGAGAGATGGACATTCAGTTTGCAGATGACAAAAGTGTAACATTTGAGAAGTTCACATTAGATCTAACAGATTATTGTTGCAACTTTAGGTGGCATTTAGGTTCCCTGTCAAGAACAAATTTGTCAGATTAATCCAACACCACGTGAATGCACCATGAGATTCAAACTTAAAGAAAGTACTGGTGTTTGTGTCTGTTTGTCTCATGTCTGTACACATGTGTGCGCTCACTTCCTGCAGGTTGAGCGTTTCTGGCTGCAGAGCGATGCCGCAGTGTGTGTGCTGGCAGGCCTCGGCTTGAAGCAGACTCTCACCGAGCTGGAGAGGAGGCTTGGCCTTGGGGGGGTGTGGAAGACCACCGGCTGGGTCCTCACTGTGGCTCTGCTGGGACAAATGCTGCACAACAATCACAGGTGCAGGTTGTTACAGTACCAAACTGTGAGATGTAATTAAAACTTACGATGTCTTCCATACATATTAGAACAATAATGTATGCTTTTTATTCTTTACCTACACAAATGGAATCAAATGAGACTAGTCAATTGATGTTGAGTTTTAAGATATATGTTGGTGTTGAAATGCATTTGGGAGTGAAATTACTTTTGACTTATTACTGATACTTATTCAAAATAAAGTAAAGAATCGTCTTTTTACATTCCCCATTTTCATTCTATATCTCAAATCCAATGGTCTGAAGTGTAGGGCAAAAAACAATCGCTAGATACTAACAGTTCCATCACTACTGCTTAGTAGTTGCAGTTGAATTAGTTTTTATAACCGACAAATAATGGGTGTGATCACAATAGATCAATGAACTTGGAAAAAAAAAAAAAATATATATATATATAATTTAAACAATGGTCACACATCATTGCTAGATCTAAAAGGTTTTCTGCAATTGCAATAAATACCTGATACCATCAGTTAAGCATTTGTTCAGCAGATATTTAGTTGTATTGTACTACTTCTAATACAGTATTACTGTTGCCAAAAAACTGGAGCCAAATGTGTCCTAAGTGACTTTTTAAGTACTTTTGTGTAGTAAAGTTGAAGTGCAATAGAAAAAAATCCCCCCTCTCATTCTAGTACCTTCTAAAATTCCCCTGCACAAGTTTCCCCTGAGTCAACCCGATTTGTTTCTTATTGCTTCGTGCTGAAGGTCTGAACTCTGCGTGTCAGGTTTTTCCCTGCTCACCCCATGGTAAGGGCTAAAGAGCGGCACGGTTAGCACATAGATTCCTCTCACAGAGCTCAGTCTGAGATGTTAGCTGTCCGAGGAGGCAGATTACACCATCGTACTGCCGGGGAGTGCCAGACAGCCATCACTGAGCGGCTTTGATCACGGGGGAGAGCATGGCCTGTGCTGTCAGACCCATCACACCTGTCTCCCTGTGATTCGATAGGCAGCCAGAGCCCGCTGCAGAAGGGAAGGGGCGGGGGGCACTGACAACTTACCCTCAGAGCACCTTAAAAGCCTACCTACACTCACATACACACATACACACGACTGTACGCATCACACACATTTCTAAGCGGGGTTGAGGCCGCGCTCGACACCCTTTAAACGCAAGTAAACACAAGTTGTGTTTCGATGATATTATACTGTGTTTGCTGTTGATTTCAGGGAGTGCGATCAGAGCAGGAACAGTGTGGTGGAGCGGTTCGGCAGGGAGCTTCTGGGCTCCATCCCAAAAGACTCCATCATCTTGACGAGAGGAGATCTGCCTGGAAACTCCCTGCGCTACTTATACTACTGCCAGGGTGTACGGCCTGACGTCCGACTGGTTGACCAGGAGGTCAGAGCTTTGTCTGTCTGTGTATTGTAGATCTTTGAAGTTTTTATATTTCACACAAATACGAGCACTTTAATTTCAGGAGTCAAGATCAATTAGTATTGTTGACTAGGAAGTAATAGAAAGCATATTGTATCGTGTATTAGATTTATTGTTGTTAATACAGTTAGAGATAATGAGGAATTATATGTATGATACCATAACTCACATCTCTTTTGGTTTTCTTGTTGGAAATATAAAGCTTTAGATCCTTAAGAAGGATTGTTTTTTGGGTGAAAAATTATATTTTATACATAAATTACAGCCTGATGTTGAATAGACAAAAATGTCCTGCAGGCTTTCTAATTATGGTACGGAGTCACTGTGTGCAAAATAATAGTATATCTTTATATCAACATCCTAAAGGGATTGTTGGCCTAAAGGGCCAGTAAATGTTTTAAATAAGGTGAAAACAATACCCTCCATCTTTAGAGTTAAGTAAGGAAAGTCAAACCTCTTCCGTAACCTCATGTATAGAGGTTCAGAATCAGTTAATTGTCACACATTAAAACACATTTAAAATACGTGGATGCAAAAACCGTACCCCCCAGGTCAAAACCGAAAAGTTGACATATATTAACAACACACAAATTAGGTGAGAGTAAAAGCCACTAAACAAGTCAGTAAATCCTTTTCTTTATGTTAACTAGACACCGTGTTAATTTACGCTATCACAGTGGATGCAAAGATTTGAACCGAGTTGGGTGGTACCCTTTCTTCTTTTATAGATGATGACATACACTTGGTATGTGGCCAAGCTGGGGCAGCACTACCCCGGGGTCCACTTCCCCGGCCGCTGGTGGGACCCGGTGCACCCGGAGGAGAAAGACACCTTCAATCTGGAGCAGTTCCTGTCCCGCAACACGCAGTGAGTCACTGGAGGGAGCAGAGAGGGAGTGAAGGGACGGTCTGAACAGATGAAAAGAAGGATGTTAAATTAAGAGAGAGACTGAGGCGGGAGGGCAACAATGGTCCAGATGAACAAGTGGGTGATCTGACGAGGCAGAGATCAGAAGGACGGTCGACACGGAGGTGAGTGCAGGGAGAAGATAAGCCTGTAGAACTATTGAGGCCATAAAAGGAGTTTGATGAACTACAGAAGTCTTCTAATCTACTTGATTTGCTTAAACAGTCTCTGGTGGACTTACTGCTGCTCCCTGCTCTCACATTCACTCCTCAAGGAGAGAGTGAGACTCAGGCACTGGCTGGAGAGCTGTTAATACCAAGCCCACCAGGGGGCAGTGTTTGCCAGGCCAACGTGTCTGTCTCTCACCGGGGCAACACTGACCTGTGAGATTAACCCTCGGTGCTCAAGGCTTTGGTTAGCCGCACAGAGCTTGAGAGACCTTACAAGGGTTAGGGATGGGAGGGAAGGTTTGTTTACATGTTGTTCCTGTGTCCCATCATCAACAGTCACCTGGAGAAAATAACTGAGGATGTGAAAATGCCTCCATCTGACTATTTGTATCTGGGGGTGTTTCTGCAGGAGGGATGTTTTCGCCTGCATTGGGCTTCCCGATGGAGACCCGAGCTGGGAACGTAGCTTCACTCGCTGGCCAATGGGTGCGTGTGAATACTTGGTGCCGAATCAGAGGCAGTTCAACCCTGAAGAGTGGGCTCATCGCACGAGCAACGTCTACAACTGGAGCGAGCCACACAACAGGTGCAAACACAGACAAAAACAATGAGTAAATCTGAACAGGTTCGTGTTTTTAATCACATCCATGGTTTTCCTCTTTTTCTCCTTGGTCAAAGCGTCCTGGTTAAAAAACAAATAATCTTGATCCACAATGTCTGACAGTGCATTAGGCATCTGCAGCAACTCAGTGAGGTTATATGATGTTTAGTCTATCAAATAACAAACGTATCGATTTCTTGAGCATCATTTTCATCCACGTCTCCCCAAAGTTCAGCCTGGCACATTTGACGTATAATGAACCCTTTGAAACCTGGGAGCTTTAATAAAATTGGAGATAAAGTTCAGTGTGTTTAAACTCTCTGGCTCCACAGCGTGAGTTTGCAAAGACTATTCCACTGGTGAGTTGTTGAGGTTTAAAGGGGCGAGATTAGCAGGATGTAAATGTTGGAGGCCTACTGTTGGCTAAGAGAAAAAAAACAAATCCGTTGGCACGTTTAAAACAACCCATGATCTTCACAAATAAATAGATTCATTGAGAGAGCACAATAGACCCCTGCAAATTAGTCATCGCCATGTGTTTTATCACCGACAGCAGAAAAGATCTACTTACCCCCTCATCTCTCTGTGGTCTTCAGTGATCCTTCCTCAGACTCCACAAAGCTTCCCTCAGCGACGTTGTCCTCCTCTGTTCTCCGTGCTGTGATCCAGCTCTTTGTGAATTCAACCAGTGCAAGACATTAGGCCCTCGGCCACTTGAAATGAGACTGAAGATGGAAAATAATGAGTTTCTTATTGCGTTTTGTCAATAACTGTGTCAAAAGTGGAATTAGTCAAAGCTCTGTATTCTGTTGCCGTTGCCAGCAGCCCTTCATTCACTCAGATATCCGCAGCTGAATACTGTGACATTATTTCCCGCACCCTCACGACAAGCGTGTCCGCCGATGCCCACGAGCCAAATATTAGCTCGGGAACCTTGCTAAAATATTCTTTTGAAGAAGAGGTCAAGTGTTTACAGTCAACAAAGTGAAAAGGGGGAAGATGTGGTTTTACTCCATGTCTAATGTGCTAGCTGGTATTGTTGCTCGGCAAACATTGATGTTTAGTGAATCCGAACCTGCACAGTTGAGAGGAACAATATATTCACATAAATAATCATTTATAGTTAGTGGAACTGTGCACTAGCCAAACGCCTGAAGCTGTTTAGATTGAATGTTTTTTATTTCTTCTTCATGTGTGAACAGTTTCCATCCTGCTTCCTGGGAGCGTGTCGCCAATGAGGAGATGTGGCAGGCCAGGTACGCAAAACTTTTCTCCAGCATACTTAGGCTTCCTCTTTGGAGAGGTTGTGTTCTTCAACGTGCAGAGAGAATGCTGTGTCACGATGCGTACCAGCCCACCAGAACATCTCCATAAACCAGTCTGGTGTGGTAGAGCATCTACATCTACATGTACATTCTATTTGGTGGTGGCATCTACATAAATCACTCCATTGGAGTGGTGCGTCTGAAAGTGTGGATCTGCATGGCTCATCCATCCAGCACTTAGCCCTGAGCCTGCGTGCTTTGTTTCAGGATGAAGACGGCTTTCTTTCTGTTTGACCTGGCAGAAAGAATGCAGGGAGAGGGGAGAGCTCGCCTCTTTGAGCTGTCTTACACTGTGAGTGTGACCTCCACAAACACAAAACATTACTGATATTTATCATAAAGGTGCAGGTTCAAGTGCCACATGAGTAAGAGAGTGACATTTGTTGGCATTACTTACGGTAACACCTGTGTGTGTGTGTGTGTGTGTGTGTGCGTGTGTGTGTGCGTGTGCGTGTGTTGTGTGTTTGTTTTCTGGACAGCTGTATAAGGAGATTGTGGAGGCCCACTCGCACTACCCTCCAAACTGGGACAAGAACTTGGCACTGGCCTGTGAGAGGCTGCTCCGCTCGGGTCACCGCGGCTACACTCCAGACAGCCTGCTGACCTGCAGTACCCGGCACTTCACCCTCTACCTGGAGAAGGAACCCACAGATCCCCAGGCTTCCGCCATACGCTCGGCCATTACTCAGCTGCTCAGAGAAAGAGACGGACAGAGCTGGGAGCACATCCAATGAGGAGATCCAGGGGAGACCTGCGTGGAGTTGGAACACCTCATAGACTTATAGACTGATGTAGTGGCGTGGACGTGACCAAACTGGACCAACAAGTACTGGTCTCCTGTGAATCTAGTTTGTTCTAGTTACAAAACAGAAGGATGGAGGGAGAAGGACTGAGCCATGCTTCGTTTAATGACTGTTTACAGTTAACTCGGGACAGAGCTTGACTTCAGGAAGCCTCGACTGACCCCAATCAAGCTGTGCGTGCTCCCCCTAAACTCACCATTCGATTGCTTTATCGTTGCATCTCGTTCTTTTCCCCCCCTATCCTCTCTTCTGGTGATTATTTAGCCTCAGCTGCTGCTCTACTTCTCTTTTTCCACATTAGGATGGCGAGGCCAAGATTGAGGGAAACCCAATTTGGGGGCAGAAATGGGGGATTAGAGCCGTTGTTTAATCTCGGACAGACTTGTGCCACAGAGTCCTCACTACGCACTAACAACACGACCTACCCGCCTGCTTGCCCACCCTTCAATTCATCCATCAGTTTATCTTAGATGGTCCTTGAAATGTTTTGTAACTAATGGATTCGATGAGTGTTTTTTCTCTCTCTTCCTTCCTAACCAGAGGGCTATAATCCCCCATGGATTTAAATGAAATGTGAAATGTCACAATGCCAGGGACCCTTTTAGAGGTGTGTGTGTGTTTATGTGTGCGCCCATGCTTGCATGTGTGTTGATCTGTGTTTGCATGTCTACATGTGTGCGTGTGTGAACATGCTTAAATCTCCACCCAAGCCTTTTTCCTGCCAGAACTGCATTCAAACGTAGTCGATAAACAGATCGGGACACTGAAAAGCAAAGTGCTTTGATCATCATGCATAGGAGAACCAAATCATGCAAACTCCAGGGGCACACATTCAAACGTACAACTGTCAGCTCTCAGGAAAATGGACTCTCTGCCCTGTGTTTACTTGTAAGACAGTGAGCATGCAAACTCGGATGACGGACCAGAATCGCTTGTCTTTGACGTGCACTCGGGATCACAAACCTTACGTTCACGTGAATGCTAGTGCCGATGCTAATAAGCCTTGTGGCGTGAAATGCGTCGAGCAGAGGTCGGCCCGGTGCGTCGCCGTAAGCTGCATGAACCACCGCCGAAGGAGCCGGCTGTCTGAGATACGACTAGAAAGCAAAGGACAGCTAGTGCATGTGTAGTTTTCTCAGAATGTAATCTGGCCTTTCTGTTTGCAGGCCTGGTTAGCAGCTGTCAGCTGGCTCAACCTGCTGCAGCACAGATGGTTTGGTTTTGTGATAAAAAAAAAAAGGGAAAACTGTAACTCTGCTTTCTACAGATTAAGATATTACAATAAAGACTTTTATTTTTATATATTATGGACCTTCGTTCTACAGTAGACTCTGCCTTTTTGGAAACAAATATCTATCCACAATAAATCTCTATACATTTGTTAAATTGAAAATAAAATCACTGTATTAAATCCAGTTTTTTACTTCACTTACATATTCATGTGTCATTTTCTGTGTCCTGTCTCCTGCCCTTGTGTTATTTCGTACTTTACTTTCTTCCTCCCCTTTGTCGTCCCTTGTCTCCCACCCTCTCTCTGCCTCCTCATCCCCTCTCACCCGGTCTTTCTCTAACCCCTCTGTTTCTCTGCTCTCCCCTGTCTCTGAGAGTCAGTTGCCCACCCTAAATCAGCAAGCTGCCGAGGATTGTGGGAACCCATGGAATCGCCGTGACCAGGGATGCAGGCAGGGAGCCACGGCAATGCTGGAATGTGGGGCGTCTGAGGAGATAAGAGTTGTGTGCCCAGCCAGGGAGCGGAGAGGGATGCAGTGAGAGAGGAGGGATGAGGCAGAGTGTGGAGGGTGAGACGGAAACGGGGAGAGAGCAGCAAGTCTGTGAATGGGGGGGGGGGACAGAAACACAACACCATAAACAGCCCAGAGAGCAAGACAGAGTGAGACGGAGGGAAAAAGAGGGGTGGGGGGACTTAGGGGGGCACAAACTGGAGATGGGAAGCCAGCCTTATTCCTCTTTGCATTTCATTTACATCCCTGGCCGTATCGACCAATCGGATTGGGAGCAAAGCCCAGGGCTTAGGAGGGGAATAAAAAGACAAAATGCCTTTGCTGCTCTCATCCCTCCCTGATAATACCCCTTCTGTTTTTCTTTTCTCTTTTTCTCCCGTCTATAAGTAGATACTGTCCGAAATGCCAGCGGAAAAGCGACACCTCCGCTTGCTGCGTATCTCAGATAGACCGAGCGGGAGCAGGGGCTGAAAAGACAGCTTTAGCAACTGGGCCTATCTCCTCTCCTCTCTCTGGCTGGATGGAAGCTCGGTGTGGAGGGAGGCGGAGGGCCGGGCTGTGTTGGTTAGTGTTTGGGAAGAGAATACAGGGTGTGAGAGGCATGATATACTGAGCTGGCCACAGATTTTGCAGAATCTTGCTCTCTGAAAAACTTTGCCTGCAGATCCCTCTCCTAAGCAGGACAAACCTGTTTCAAGGATGTTTACGAGGTGCCACCCATCTTTGTGGAGGTTGCCGGTTCCTCTCCACACGTATTTTTAGCTTGGGATTGTTGTTGGTGCACAAAGTTCCAGGTTCATGTGAACCTGCAACTCTTCTTGTCGTCTGGTTGACTCCTAATTAAAAGCCCTTCTTTACCTGTGCTAATCTTTTCACACATTTTAAACGATTGTTATTTTAGCTAAAATAAACATTTTCCTATCAACGTGTATTGGGTAGAATTAGGCCCATTACCACAGTCTGTGTTGACATGACAACACGACGGACTCGTCTCAGGTTCTTGTTTGCCGTCACTCTTGCTGTGCGTTACTCAGTGTGTGGTGGCCGCTGTTTGTGTGTCTCCAGGTACAGTGTGTTTGCAGACTGACTTTATTTGTACAGGTGTTTGCAGCAGCCTTCATTGGGTTCGTGTTTGTATTTGGGAGGCTTCTTATCTATTGTGTCAAAATGTGTTTCTGCTGTTTGTAAGAGTCTTTCCTGTATTTAAGCGACCATTGTCACACATCCTTGTGTAGGCACAGCCAGACTATTGTGCTGCCGCAGGACCCAGCGATGGCCTCGCTGCTGATATAGAGCTTATTGAAAGTGATTGTTGTTGCACAGACAAGCATTCATCTCAATTGGGGTCTGCGGTGCAGCATTCAGACCTTGAGAGGGCTCTTTACCAGCTCCCGCCAAATGCCTGTGAGAGATAAGGTCACCTTCGGACCCTGTGTGGGCACCCTCATCATTCACAGCATCTTCATCCTCCTTAGCCTGCACGACCTCACCCTTCGAAAACAAATCAAACAATGGTGGCAGATATGTGAGGGATTAGAGGTCAGAGGGTTGGGGAATGCGACATCTCCATTTCCAGGATCAATCTTCAAGCGCTCAGTAATCTCTGGCCCCAGGCCTCGCGTACCCCTAGTGGTCTCTGGTTCAGGGCTTGCATCGCCAGGCTGGTAGGGGCTGGTTCTCCTTCTGGGGCTAGAGGTGCTGATTGGAAAGTGGGGAATGGGGGTTGGCTCCTGATGGAGTGGAAAAGCAGAGGAATGAGTAACAATAGGTCCTCACTCTTATCACCTCTCTTTAATCCTCCACGATAAACGTGTAAATTCATGTGTATATCTGTTTACAACATATTAGTTAATGTACATGCTTCAATGTGTGTCTGTGTGTTTAGTATGTGCTCAGTAAAGTTTGCTCTAATCTATAAATGTGCGTATGTGAAATAACTTTGGAGTTCTTCAGAGCGAACTGAATATTATCCCCGAGTTTTGGTTGTTATCTCGTGTACACACATTTGTTTATTTGATACAGCCCCTCTCCACCATGGCACTTATGTATATCAAAGACAGCAGTGCAGAGCGTAATTGAAAATGGCTACCGTGGAGAAAGGTCTCTCTCTGCTTTGACTGCGGAGAGGCAGAAAAAGCCCCATTCTCCGCTCTCTTCTCAGATCTATTTAAATAATTGAGGAGTAAACTGACAAATTAGGCACCTTTATGGACGCCCCTGGGCTCTCTCTGGGGTCCTCGAGTTTCCCCCAATACAAGAGAGCGCTACCAGGCACAGGATAATATCTCTGTGTAGTTTGAGAGAGACGAGGGGGGGGGGGGGTTGGTGGGCCAGGAGGGGTTTCGCCAATCAAGCGGGCCACACTTCCTCCCCCAGGTTCTAATTTTGTGCCACATTAAAGAGCTCGGCCTCCATTTAGGACACAGAGAGGCATTTTCATAATTTGCCGGGTCTCTTGACTAGCTCGGGGTGCCTTTCTCTCTCTCTCTCTCTCTCTCTCTCTCTCTCTCTCCCTCTCCCTCTCCCTCCGTGTCTGAATGGAGGGCCTGGGGAGGAAGAGGAGGTAATTCATTCGCCTCCTTTCAACCAACCCGCTTTCAGTTCTGCATGATGTTGCTGCTAGGTGTGTGTACAGCAGCTAATGTGTATTCTCTTTAATAATTCTCCATTAGACCTGAATATGACCCCACGTTAGAGCCGGCACTGCTCATTGTCAGCTACAAGGGAAAATGGTGTCATTCACGTTTTGTCGACTCATTAAGGATGATTCCCATGCCTGTGTTCAGCGTCCTGTTGGGGGGGGGGACTGTGACGGATGTGACCGTGCAGCTATAGAGCTGAGACTGATCAAATCTGTGACGCGGCATATTCGCTCCACATAATCTAGATTTGAGGTACTTTTCATTTCCTCCTGCCGACACCGTCCATTCATGCGGCGTGGCGTGTGTACGCATTGATTCATATGTGATTGGTCACATAATTCACAGTCTCGGGGGGGGGCATTTCATCACTGACAGACGAGCTAATCTAAAATCCCCCAATTTACAAATGAAAATCCCACCATCCAATTGAGCTAATAGAGGGGACTTGAATGGGATAATAAGATGTGGCGTAATACTGTGTAAAAAGCCTGTAATGTTGTGTTGGTGTAAGAGCCTGTGTGACTGGATGTCTGACTGTTTGCAGTGATTACAGGGGCCTTCGGGCCTGGCGGCGGCCCCGTGGCTGGGACAGGGAGCTCCTCCCTGGGCAAGGAGATACGCCTGTCTGCCCCCTTCTGCTGGAGCTACAGGGACCAGGGTGTCAGTAGTGGGAGTGCTCCCTGCGAGCTCTCCCTCTCTATTCCTCTCTCCCTCTCTCTTCCTGTCTTTCCGCTCTCTGTCTCTTTCCGTCTGTCTCTCTCTCTCTCTCTCTCTCTCTTGCTCTCATCTCGCTGCGTCTGTACTATTGCAGTGCTTGCAGATGTGCACAAACAAGGGAGGATTAAAGCAAAACGAATCTAAACAGACAAATGGAATTAGAGTGATGGGTGTCGGTGGGCTGGTTCACAGTGATAAACATAATGATGCTCTGTGAGTGTGTGTGTGTGTGTGTGTGTTCCTGTGTCTAGGGGATTATCGGTGGTTAGGTGTGTGGTGTGTATGGCTGGGTGACTGCTTCTGGGTGTCTTTGTGTGTTTGCCTATCTGTCTATGTTTTTGTAATTATGTGTGTGTGCGTATTTACTCTACTTGTGTGTCTGATAAATGTGTGATTCCATATTGCCTCACAAAAACAAGCCTGCGCGCCCTCTGCATGCGTGTTGGTATGTTCCTGTGTTTCCCTGTTCGGGGTCATACGTCCTCCCTCGTCTGTCACAGTGTCTGTTTGTATTCGTGCACTGCAGCTACCTAAGCCTGTTACGGCTCCGCTGCACATAAAGTCTCCTCGCCCGCTATTGACACACACCCTGAAAAGATGAGAAAATATTGGTGGAATATGAAGGTCTCGCACACTCAATCATCAGTGGGCTGTGCGGTTTATGTGCAGATGTTGTGTTTTCTTGTGCCAGGGGTCCGTGTGTTTGTGCGCTGAGGAGGTCAGGAGTGTGTGGGGTGCCAGCAGGGGGGCAGCGATCAACAGTCTGGGGCTCCCCTGCCGAGGGCCTCTGGGATTAGGGCTAAACCCTGCCCTGCCAGATGGGCACAACACATCATCAACATCGCGCACTAGCACCTTTAGGACTCCGCTCGCCCTGCCCCCCCCTTCAGTGGAGTGGACCCAGGGTGATGCTCGCTGGCACGACTCTCGACTTACACAGAAGTCAATAAAACACATCATCACACTCCATTCTATATGAGGTTCACACCACTATATTAATATTTACATGTATTTATCCATGTGAGTGTATGTGCCGTCAACCACCTCTTCTCAGGGCCAAACCGAGCGACAGTGGCAGGAGAGACCACGTGAGACGAGGTACTGCTCAAAGTGGCAGCTAGGGGACAAAATGGCCAGTCAGCAGGTTGAAGGGGGTCGGAAATGAAACTCGCAGGTTGTTTTGATGTGCAGAGCCACAGGCAACACTGAAATGATAAAGTGTGTGTGTGTGTGTTGTAAGTGTGTGCAGGTATGTGTGTGTGTGAGTGGGAGCTGTAGATTGGTAGCTCAGGCATCAGCAGTGTGTTGATTGCTTCCTGCTGGACTTTGACTGCACACAACTGGCACTAAATGATCTGGAAATGTAGTTTTATTTTCTTTATGTTTAATTCATTGACTCCTTAAGGAGTACTGGCCTGGTACTGTGTCAGTTTAGCCTCACTGTGATCATCAATCTTTAAATAAAGTGGAGAAAAAAGTACAACAGACCCGTTAGTCGAAAAGAAAAGACTAAGCTGCCTCTTATATGTAACTAGAAAAAGCACAGAGCCCTTATGAAACATTTAAATTCACTAAATCGAGATTTTCATTTGGATCCGCACCAAATTGCAATCATTCATAAACATCCGTCTCTTAAATGTGTTTGAATTTTCTGAATACCGTATCATTAATATAGCGAAAAAGTTAAAAAAAACGTACTTTCTTAAAATGATCTGGATTTGCTCCAACATTTGATGTGTTCGTCCATGACCTATACAAAATCCTTCCTGCCAATTGTCATGATAATTTGTCAATTTTTTTTTGCGTATATATTCCTGCTAACTAACAGACAAACAAACAGATGAGTCATTCAAACTAACACCACTTTACGTTCCACACCTTAACAAATTAACAGAAATGCTAGATTCAGTCGAACGCAGTGTCAGCCTGACATTAGCCTCTGTGATACCATCCCACCTGGATCCATTATTCATGGGCTCCCCAGCATGACTTAGGAAATTGTCTCTGTATTACTTGAGAGCAGATTACATGAGACAAGTGTACAAACAAATAAAAGATTACAGGCTGTGAACATGTTTCAGTCTAATGCCCTTTCAACAAGCACTGCACAACACAATGATTTCCTATCCCTGAGCTCAATTTGGATTTCCCCTCTGACGTGAAGGCCTGCTGGCCGGCGTCCTCTTCCACCAAGTGCACAACCTCTGTAATGACAGTGTTCCACACGGCTGGCCTGTCTCCTCCGCTGGTATTACTTAGGCTTTGGAGTTCAAGTGACTACGGGGTTTAAACACATTTCTTCTCCTTTTTGAAAGAGGGGAAGAAAGACTCGCTGTTGTTCTTGAAAAGCTGTGTTTATCCAGGATTAGAGACACCAACATGTTAATAATTGTTTCTCACAGAACTGCAAAGAAGCACTTTCCTGTAATCCCCTAATCAGGCATTACACCTCTGAGCGAAGCCACAACGCAGGCGCGTGGTGTGTGTGTGACGCAGCACGCCCCCAATGTGTAATGCGCCCGCGTCTTCCTCCACACCACGCCCACTCTGTATGAGAACACCTGCTCTTTACCGCAGCCAGCACATCCCTCCACCAGCCAACACCATTTCTCATAATAACAGACTGTTTCCTGTATTGTGCATCTTCCGTTTGGAGTAGAATCTAGAAAAGTAGGTTGATTTCTTTGTAAATTTCAGAATAATAACAGTTCAAGTTCAATCCTTTGATTGACACAATGATGTAAAAAGTGGCTCATCTAGTTTGAATTAAAGGTTTGATAGATTACAAATTAAGATTTCCTTTCCTCCCCTCATGCTTCAGATGATGATTTATGGCCAACATACTGTCCCTGTCAGATTAAAAGCCTTTTTAAAATAGTGAGATGTTTTTCTGAAAAGTAATTTCCGCCCCCTGCACGTGTGAGGAGGTGGCATGTATCGCCTCTGTGTGACGCAGCCGAGGTCACATAGTTTGCCAGTCGCCGGCCAGCATGTCAGCTGTCCTCTGTAGTACAGTGGCACGGGGGTCAGACGTAAGGCCACTGTACACGCTGAGAAGATGACGGGTCTGAGGCCGGCGTTGATGAACACTTTGTCATCGCACAGTCCCGAGGAATGTGAGGGCACATAGCAGCCTGCAGACGTGGAAGTTGTTGTTGGGCTTTAAAACCTTAAATCAGCCGTTGCAGGAGCTTTTTGTTTGGATTTCACTTTATCTTTAAGGAAGATGTTGGGTGAGGATGTGTGTTGTCCACATATCTTCTTGTTTTACAACACCCCCACCCCCCGTGAAGCTCTTCTCAATTTTCATTTTTTCACATCCATCCTCCATTTTTGTTTTGATTTTCACTCCCCCCCCCCCCCCCCGTGCCCATTGTCAAAGCTGAATGTTTGTTTGTCATTCCCCCCAAGTCCCCCCCCCCCCCACCCCCCCCCCGTCTCCTTGCGGGGCCTGGTTGAAGAGTGCGATGAGGGGATCGACGGGGATTAACCTGGGGAATTTAATTAGTGGAGCTGTTGTCGCTGCCCTTAACATTTCAATCTCGCTGAGCTGCCTGGCGAGGGTGCTGGAGCTGGACCTGTGATGGCCAGCAGCCGGGGAGGGACAGGGGGGAGAGGGAGGGAAGGCGGGGGGGGGGGGGGGGGGGGGGGGGGGATCGGGGGGTATCTAGGGTGCCGAAGGAAGACACGTGTTTGACAAACAGATTAGTCCAGCACTCTGGTGGAGTGTGTTCCTGGCTGAGAGAGGTGATGGAGCACAGAAAGGAGGAAAAACATCGTTAATTATATATATGTTAATTTAATAAAATCACAGTGACAAGCTTCGGCTGTGAGAATCCTTATCTTGTTTTTCTTTTTTAAACGAGAGCTAAACTAGAGATTTCATTTCTTCAAAAGAACTGAGACTCTCTAGTATCGAGGAAAAATACTGTTTATGTGTATTGGTTTTTGAATTTACATATATCCTGCAAAAACTGATTTAAAGGACATTTGTAGCATCTGTTGTTTTTTTTTAAGTCAAAAACACCATGAACATTTTAATTACGTCTGACTCTTTGTTGAGATATTATTCGAGTAGTATTCTGGGATCACTTTGACCATAAATATTATTTGCAGTTACAAGCACGTACAGTGTTGTTCGTTCGCCCAGTGGTGGTAAGCAGTAGAAGGGGGGGGGGGGGGGGGGGGGTAGCTATAGTGAGCTTGGAGTAATAATCACTACTCAATCCGCAGCGACACTGTTGCATTGTAATCCTGATGCTAAACTCCCCCATTAACCCATCTGGGACCCTACAACAGCCACCACCCACCCACCCACACCCCAACACAACACCCCCCTCCCACCTGCCCTTCTCTCTACAAACAGACAGTCAGAGCAACTGTGGCTGAATGTTAGAAGTGGTGTCTGTCGCCTGCTGGGGTTGGGTGGTGGTGGGGGGGGGTTCACATCCAGCAAATTAAAAGACGCGCTTGTAGGAATGTGGCCAAGTCCCACAGGAGGGACACACGCCCGTCCCTCTCCCGAGCGCTGACCCGCTGGTCACCGGCGAATCCCCTTTTTGTATTCCGCGCACACGCCCGGCTCTGGGGAGCGCTTCCAGGAGCCTCCTGCGGGACCACTGATAATTTAAGTCAAACATTATGTCCCCTGCTTGTTTGACACCCATTTAAAGCCTTTCAATCACACGTGTTTGCTACAGTCCACTGCCTAGCCCCACAGTGCTATCCATGTCACACCCTTTCAAAGACCTAATCAATTTTGTTTGATCAAGTTGCTCATGTCAAAACAATTGATTTTCCTCCGACTCACCCTGGCGGACTGATAAGATCAGAATAGGATTCATGACCTTTTAGATTTTCATTTTCTTTTTAAGACACATTTCCATAAAGGCGGGCATGTGGACTGGACGCCCCTCCCCCAGCAGGCCTTCCCTTCACTCCGGGCATGCCCCTCCCCGTCCGGGGTCGGCCAGTGTCGGTGTGCCACTAATTAAGGACTCTTAAAGAGCCATGGAGCGGACTCATTATAATGAACTGTAGCATCCTTACTGTCCATGGAGTGAGAGAAGAGGGGCCGGAGGGGTGGGAGGGGTGGATCCAGTCTGAGGGTCTGCTGGTGACTCACTTCAGTTGGAGTCCAGAAGGTCTGATTGTATTCTAGAGTGGTAAACTGGTCTTCGTAGTTTATATATTTTTTGCTAATATTATTATAATTTTTTTCTAAATAACCTTTCTAGGATGTCTCTTTATGAAGTGCTTGCAGGTTGTTCTCGTTGGCTGGCCCCGCCTCACATGAAAAAACAAAAAAACCTGCTCCAACTGTCCCCCCTCGCTGCTATTTGTTTATTCCATTTTCATGGAAATGCAAAACAAAACAAATGGCCTTGTTTGTCTTTATGAAAGTAGGCCAAACAACTGCTGACAAACAAGAGGGGGAGTTGTAGGTCAGGGCGCCACAAGCCATGTGTAACCGTGCCTGTCGAGAGAGCATGACACGCTGCAGTAAGCCACAATAGACACAATAACACACAAACAGGCCTGCCAGAATGATGTAACGTTGTCTAGACTAAACAAACCATACACATGCATTAATGACTTTTTTTTAGATCAGACAAACAAGGAGTGGACGAAATTACAGGAACACGACATTATTATGACACAGAAACATTATAACAGTTCGGAAAGATTCATTAAATGCTATTAGAGTTTATTTATGTTGAGCAGAAAATTGTTTCTAACATAAATGGAAGATATATCACCAGAGATTCACCAGAGATATAAATGCCGTTAAACTTTTATTTCATTCAAAAGGAAGATTATTTTTGAGGAGAACACTATTTGTTATCATACACGGTTTGTTAGGAGAATAACATTAGGACCCTTGACTGATCAAAAAGTTAACTATAATATAAACACTCAGAAATCCACCAATGGCACGAAGTAGAGCACATAAATACCACGAGGGCCAACGGTCGCCTTAAATTCAATCAAGCTGCGCCAAAATCCACACACTCATAGATGTCAGTTCTCTCCATGCGCTTGATTTTTTTCATCGAGATCCATGAATGTATATCTGATAAATCGGTTAGAATCTAGATAAACGTCCCATCTCGCAATGTTTGAGAAAGTGAAAAAAAATCCTTAACCCGGATCACACCCCTCCACCAAGTTTTATAGAAATCTGTTCAGTATTTTTGTGTATAGTGCAAAAACCATACAAATTTATCTCCTTGACGGAGGTGAAGAAGTTTCATCTTTGCCCATGGGAATACAAAGTAAGAAAACGTTAACTCCTTGGGATCATAGGTCTCAATAGGACGGTGTGAAGTTTACTGTTAGAAAAAGCCGGTAGCCTTTGACAACAGTTCAGGACTTGTTTGCAGCATTGGAATAATTATTCACAGGTCTTTGAAATGCACATCTTGAGTAGAATGTTTTGTTCATATTTGACACATCAATAATCATGAATAAAGTCCTGATCACATGATCAGATTCTCTCTGTGGAAGAAGTTGTCAGATCCACTTTCTTTCTTGAAACATCTCACTCGTTTGAGGCTGGAGTCACACCACTGTTGTCAGGGACCACCAGCCACAGCTTCCTCAACACCCCCCCCCCCCCCCCCCCCCGTCACAGTTTGAATCGTGTGTTGTGTTACTTAATTTTCCTCCGCCGACCCGGAGGTCAAGATCCACGCAGCCCGGACGAGCTCGACTTGACCTGACCTTGGTGAACTGAGCTGACCTGACCCCGAGGCCCCTGCTGTGTCAGTGTGTTTCCTCTCAACTGGAGTTCATAAATCACACAGCGGCTCAGTCACAACGAGGGGGCCGATGGGAGGCAGCTAATCATCGCTGGTTTGAACTGATCAATTTTATCGATCTGTGAAGCGATACATACGTGAGGAAGAGCCGACCGAGAAGAGATGCAGTCAAAAGTTTTGGACCTTTTTCCCCCGACAAACGTTTACTGTATCCTCATCCGCAGGTTTAGAGCTCGCTTGTGTTCACTTTTCTCTATGTACTCTTCTGAATGCAGTTTTATGTGTTATCGTCAGTGAGCCTCACACTTTACTGAAGTCCACTATAATGTGGTTGAATAGTAATCAGCATTCTTGTATCTAAAATCAGTTAAACACATTCATTGTACAATAAATGGGTCTAAGCAGTCCAGCATTTAAATTAGCATCAGAAGTTGACCTGTTACTAGTCAATGATGCATTCACATTTAGACCGCACTTAATTATAATAGATGCAATTGTTTTTAAGTACCCCCCCCCCCCCCCAGCCTCTCTCTCTCTCTCACACACACGCACACACTCGTCATTTTCTTTGTTTCATGCCCCTTCGTCTGGCAGAATATCTCAGGTTAGACACACACTCACAACAGATGCCCCCTGACGCTCATTCATATAAAGCGGGCACGTGATCGGCGGCCCCGAGCCCACAGGCCTGCCAGCCTCATGGCATTGTGTCCCCCCTTGGGCAGGCAGCAGGCCTCCCTAAATACCCCTTTTGTCTTGGGCGGGATAACAAAGAGGTGGCCAAGCCGCTGGTGTGGCACGCGCACAGCCACTCATCCCCCTGGTCTGTGACCCAAACAGGTGGATCCGAGAGGCAAGGGCTGGTAGCGGTGGGTGTATGGAGGGGGGGTGGGATGGGGTTAGGGTGTAGGAGTGGGCGAGAGGGTTGGTTGGTTGGGGGGGGGGGGGGGGGCTGCATCTGTCCCCACACTCAACGACTCCCCGGGTCAGCCACTGCTCCATATGCTCCCAGGAGAGAGGGAGACTCGCATGCAGACACAGACTAACAGGTGGAGGGAGGAACGGGGGATTAAGAGAAGTAAAGTTGATCAGATGACGGAGGATAGAGGGATTTTGAAACTGTCAAAAATTAGCTGTATAAGGAGAAGGGAAGAGATTTGACTATCCCTGGAAGATTTCACTTAAGACGAGATTGTTAAACCCTTAAGCCATATTAAATGTTTGGCCATCGGCGGGAGCAGCAGGTCTCTTGCCTCGACCTCGAGGCCATTGTGGTTCTCAGGCCCCGGAGCATCAGCTCCTCAACAGGCAACTGTCGCTGTGTTTGTGTGTTCATGCCGGCTGCTCTGTTTTCAAACCAGAACCTCATCTCATAACATGTGAGGGTCTCTAAAAAGGCCTTGGACCAAGTTGGGTTTTTGGTCAAAAACTCCAAATGTGTAAATGTCTAACATCAGATATCGGTTTAACATGTAAGAAAATACCAGAGGCACTGAGAGAAAAAAAACATTTTCAAAAAGTAGATTAAGAACAGATTTCACCACAATAAAACCACAGCATCTCCGTTCTGGTTAGAATATGTGTAGAAGTTCCATGTGAGATATTTTGGAACAGCTGTTCAACAAGATAAATGCCAACAGTATATGTTGGCATCTGTCATGTGCAAAATGCTGAGATTAGACGCTTTAACAGGATGAAAACAACACTACGGCTTATTTGGATAATCACATGTTCATGGAAATAGATTCATGTTAGAACAACATGGAGCTGCTTTATATATTGTATAGGAATATATCATTCCATATGCTTTCAGCTCATTTGCATCAAATACTTATCCTGATTGATATCTGAAGTGAGCTATTATAGATGCATTCTGTTCTTAGAAAGCTTTTTCTAAGGTTTTTTTCCACTTGCAACTATTGTCATTATAACGAATGTACATCAGGATGGGAGATTATTAACTGTGACTGTTTACAAAAGTAATTGAGTGAAATGCAGAGGATAAAGGTGCAGTGACAAAGGTTAGTGGTGCCAGTCCTGTGAATAGTGTTATTAATAATCAGAATCCTCAAGTTGCAGTAGTGAAGACTTGGGATACAGTTTCCATAGTGATCAATTGGATTATCCAAATGGAACACATAATTGTTTTTATTTACACCTGATTATGACAAGTCAACATGTTTGTGTGAATAGTCCTCTATACATCACTTTATTTTCATTTTGTTTTATTATTAAACTCAAACAGTTTTACTTGACAAAAACTATTGGCACACGCTCTGTATCGAATACTGCAAAAAGATATGTATATTTTTTTCTTCTGTATTCACTTTTAATATGAGATTTTGAACCTTTTGACATTAACAATTAAAAAGTTTGGAAGGAATATTAGTACCTAATATAATTTCTATGTGTGGGACACCACCTATGATTCATCTACCGTCCATCCATCGGTATTTTGTTCCTGTCTTTGCCTCATTATTGCCGTAACTGGCATATTCTGAATTCAAAGCCTTAACAATGTTGGGATTTGTGCACCATCTTTATGAAAATTTGCTCTCAGTGATGCTTACAACCATCTAATCGGATATAATGATGATGATAATGCATTTAATTTCCCATCACCTTTATAGCTCCAATAGACACCTTATAATATATCATAGATCAACAATGTGTAGTATCTGATTAGGAGACACAAACACCAAACATCAATACCATAAGAATAGTTAAAAAGTATATTTACAAATACACACTGTTAAGTATTTAACCAATAAGAAAAGTTTCTGTGCTGCAAAAGTGCTGGAGTGCAGTTTCTGGAACTTCCGATGTTATGTTTTCAACTTTTGGGTTCAGAGGCGCTGTCAGTCTCATGTATTCAGGGCACGTTGGGTAGAGGCACACACTCGTGGGCCATGAATTCAAAGGGCTTAGCTTTCGTGCGATGACACCCTGGAAACAGTTCATTGATGTATAACACTCAATGAAATATTGAAATAGGCAAAAAGAAAAGAGGAGATTCTGCCTCTCATTTGCTTTTTTTTCCCCTTCCCCTGCGCACTGCAGCCTGACTAACTGTTGTCCATCTCGTGGTGTCGCTGTGTGTACGTGCATGAGTGTATGTGAGGGGGGGGGGGGGGGTCCTCTGAGCTCCAATCTGTTGGATACAGATAATTAATTTGAGGGTTTTTTTCATATAGGCCCGTGTCTCACAAGAGAGCCGGTGTTTGCAGGAGATCAAGAGATAGAGTGTTTGTCAGAAAGGTGTAAATGATGAGCGAGGCCTCCTCCCATGCACCTGATTTAATTGTGGTAATGACAGGTCTCATGAGCTCAGCGGCCGGCGGAGGAGGAGAGAAGTGGATATCGTTCCCAGGTAAACACCGCCGTGGCTCAGTTGGAACAGGGGAACCAGACGCACGAAATGTAGTCTGAACAAATGTCAAAGACAAATCAGACGGTGCTGGTGTTGTATGTCACTGGTGGTGGTGATTTCCCCGTCTTTCACAAATTAATTCTCTGACATTGCCGAATTCACGGGGCTGGGGGATTAATGTGAAATTAGTGCATTATGCTGCGGCACTACTTTTTCTCCTTTCAGACACACTGTTGTTTGATACACCGTGCAGCCTGTGGTGAGCAGACTTCGGGAAAAACGGAGAGAAATTGGCTGCGTTCACCATGAAGTCATTAAATTTGTAAGCTATTTGTGATCAAAAGGTGTTTTTCAGTCCATTAACTATGGAGTTTGATCAGGGCTTAACACGTGATGTCAAATGTCACTTGTTCCTGCTATTTCCCCCCAATTTCAGTTGAAAGTAAGTATTAAGCCAGTGGAGAATATCAAAAGCTTCCTGTGTAAAGGCTGTTAAATACCAACACTGAGGTTTTATTATGTGCTGTATTTTTTCCGCCTCTCGTGCGAGGCCTTAAAATCCTCACTTTGCTCCGACTCAGCTGGATTTCAGATGTAGGTTACGTGTAACGGGTTCTTCAGCTCAGACCACACGCTCTGATCTGAACCATGCAGAGAGTAAAAAACTAAATTCATATTTTCATTACAATAGAGAGTTTGGGGAATTATTGCGTTTTGACAAGAACTTGCATTCGACAGGATTTCTCTTCATTATATGCTATGCATATTTAAACGAAACCTCTGATACAATAATGACAACTAATCCAGATGTGACTCCACAAATATTGAGTTGCCAAAATGTGTTTTAACTCTGGGAGTTCCGCATTATAATTGACTTTGAGTCATCAGTTAGGGATAACTCATTTATCAGCCCTTTACTTTCTGCTCTGTGTGCGTGTGCGTGTGTGTGTGTGTGTGTGTGGGACATCAACACTAGGCCGATGCGTAATCCCCTGTGAAAATACTTCCATTTGTCTCATAAAGATATATGTTTTTTGTATTAATGACCAGGGAATATTTAATCCAAGGAGGTTGAAAGACCTGCGAGCTTAAAGTACTTACTAAATGTCACCATTTAAATGTTTTCACTACGTCGAGGAACACTTTGTTCCGTATTAATGATCATCCAACATATGTGTATTAACTCAGATGTGCTGTTTTGTTCTGACGTTTGCTTCCAAAAAAGCTGATTTATGGCTTTTGTCGCCGCCGTCATCATGAAACACAGACACTTGAGCAGAAATGTCCCTTTTAGTGGACAGCCTCTTTAGTCCTAACTAGGTGAGCTTTAACTAACTAGGTATTAACTCGACCCATAAGCATAGTAATAATGTGTTTTTGAACATATGCTGAGATCTGGTAAGCTTCTTATGGGTTTCTGGCTTTTTCCCCTGCCCCTCTGAATAGCTTAACAAAAATATGCCTCAGTAATGGATGGTGCTATCCTCATCCACTGCCCTCCTCCCACCTACTATAACTTGAAATAGGCCATCAAGTGGCTAATGAACTGATAAGCCCTCTGTGTCCTGTGGGGCTTATACGAACATCATAAGCCAAATGTTTAGGCATGTTTGGAGAGACAGTTTTTTAAAGAGCACTTATGTAGACAAAGGACCTGGCTGGAAAAAAGAAACTCTCACCAGTTGCCACAGTTTGAAAATGTCCCTTCATATGTGTGTGTGGGTGGAAAAAGCCATCCAGTCATGGGCCAGAAGCAATGACTCCCTGCAGGTTACAGAAGGAACCTGAAACATTTTGAGTTAATTTATTTTCTTAAGTTGGTTCCTCCTCCCTTGCCGCTGCAGGACAGACTGTGTGGCCCGTTCACTGCATCGGACCTTCAGCTCCAGTCAGGCCGCTGGTATCATTATCAGTTCTGGATCTCTGTAAATCCGTGGATTTGTGTGAGCAGTCTGAGAAATTAAAATAACATGCGTTTTACTGCGCTTATACTTCAAATCTCTTTAGATTTCATTTTTTAAAACATCTAAATCTGTTATTATGTGGGCTACACAAAACCCCTTATAATTTAATCTTTGACAAGATTATCAAATCATTGATGATGCCACTAACTTAAATAATTTCAGAAAATGTTGACTAAGCCTGGATAAGCATTTTCAAGGGGATACCGCTGGATTAGCTTAAAACATATTATTTATTTATATTTATTTTTTTCAGCACATTTTACCACATCATCATGATGTTATTGCTTTTATTTAGATTTTCAATACAATATTTCGCACTGAACCCACATGCATATGCTGTATATATAAATATAAAGCAGCCTGCATGCAGACCAACTACAAGCAACTAATCTTCATCCAAATGAAAGAATTGAGAGACTTGTTATTTACAAATTTAACAAACCGTCCCATATTACTGGGAGGTTTTTAGAATCTCTCCTTTGTCTTTCTGTCAATATTTTTGTTTGCCTTTTCATCACCAATACTCAGACGTATATGTTAATTTAAAGCTTCAATGATGTGTACAGGAAAAGTAGATTATAATATGATTTGAATTGCTTGGATTTGGGTGAAAACACCTGCTGGATTTTGCAGTGGAACCGTTACAGCCTTATTCTAATAACCACCAGCTCCAGTAATAGTCTGTTGATTTTGTTTGTGTGTGTGTGTGTGTGTGTGTGTGTGTGTGTGTGTGTGTGTGTGTGTGTGTGTTATTCTACAAATCAGACGTCTCTAAACCTGCTCATAGAAATTGTTCCTATCAGACCTGCAGTCTAAGTGAACCTCCAGCCTCTCGAATGCAGTCGTTGCGGCCTTCTGGACTCACGCAGGCGGATGAACTCGCGGTGCCTGTGACCGGGCGGACAGCGACCAGACCCGGGGACAGGGGCGCCAGGCGGCCCCGCTGTCTGACAACAACCAGGAGGGATTAAGGCCTTCCGCGTCTGTTGGTCCCATATGCTCCTCGACCCCGCAGCTCTGGCCTGGGACTTGATTAAAAACTCCCAGTGCATGGATGGAGTTTTATTGTGGAGGGCCGCGTGTTCTAATCCTTCTCGTGACTTGTGCACTTTGAAGACGCGAGGTTACGATAACACGCGGGACGAGGCCATTGTGTTTCACTTGATATTGGAGGTATCAGTGAGCAGTGATTAGGGACATGTTGGCGCATTGTTTAAAACTGAAACTCAAAGTGACAAGTGGTGTTTAACGGCGAGGGGCCACACAAATAGTTGTTGCAGCCCAGTTCTACTGACTTTGCATGTTTCTAAGTTGTGTTCATTTTTCATGGAGGTCTTGTAATCGATGGAAATGTCGTTCAATCATCCGGATTTATTTAGATAAAGATGATAAGGCCTTTTGTTGGATTCAAGGTGATGCCCGTCCCACTTTTTTTTTTTTATCTCCTCTTCTTCAAACTTCTCTCGTGGTTCTATCTTCTTCCTTCCTCGCATTTATCGCTGCTCCTCGGGGAGAGAGAAGAGTTGTGTCATCTCAAAGTGACCCTGCGAACACTTTTCCCACTCCTCCAGCATCAGTCTGGATGGATGGATGGAGGAATTGTTGACGCTGAGAGAGGAAGGAGACGCACCTCATGAATATTCAGGCCTGTGCGCGCCCCCATTGTCTCCAAGTTCAATTGTGTCATTGTTAATTCCCACAACGCTGCATGTGAACGCTGCTGAACTTGGCGTTGCGCTGCGCGACATTATTATCGATGCTCGATTATTATTTTAAAAAACGATATATTAACACAACTAATGCACGCGTCAGAACCTGAATATAAACAGCTATTCCTACTTCATCCTTGAATAAGTCATGGATATGGGCTATTGTATAATTAAGTCTTTCAATAACACACGCTCACACGCACACACACACACCTATTTTGTGTGTCCAGGCTGCAGGAGTGGAATCAAAGTCGCTCTTCTCTTTAACGCTTCGATTATTTCAAGCAACGCTTTTAATTAGTGCGCTCCTTTAGCGAGAGACTCCAATGAAAGAGAGATTATTGGCAATGTCAAGGATGCTAATTGAATGTTGGACTTCTAACAATTAGTCCACGGCAGAGCCATGTCGACTCATTAGGCGTCCCGGAGCCGCTCATGTCCTCACGTCTGACGGGTAGAGCTGGACCAGAGAGTTGGAGCGACCCAAGTAAATAAAGGCAACATAAAAAAAAGACTTCCTTTTTTAAAAGCAGCCTTTAACCTTCAAACTCCCTAATTTAATTTTTTAGGAGCCACAACATATGCGGTGCAGTGCAGTGTGGAGTTAAAACGATGCACCATTATGAGAAGTATACTTTTAGAAAAGATATTATAGGCAAAAAACTAATCATTTTATGTGTTTCAACGTCATATAAATACTTTAAACCCCATATCATAATTTTTAATGAACATTATAGAGTTCAGGTTCAGAAATACAGCACATGAAATTGCTTTATGCAGATATAGTGTTGAGTTTGTCCTTTTTTGGGATGCTATTTTTTTTATTTAAACCCAGACATGATAAGCTTCATTGACTATGATAAAAAAAAGATCAGCAAACATATTCATCAGTAGCATTTTTTTATTTAATTTAACTCTAATATTCATAAGGGTCTTAAGTTGTTTCTCCTTTCCTTGAATGCAGGCCTAACAACATATTATTAATGCTTTAGGATCCTCTATATTTTTCTTTAAAGTATTGCTGCCTATATACATGTTTTGTGTTATTATGAGATGAAATACTGGGCTTCATATTAAAAGGGCACACTTTGCTGATCATGTGAGGCTCGCAGGGACCACGCGGTGGCTTCTGAATGGGGCCACGCTGCTGCTGCGCCCCACACAAACCCCCGCCGGTGAAATATTGGGATTAACGTTTCTTGGAGGCCGCTGGATTAAACACTGTTTTTCTCCATGAGGCGCACATGCACCGTCTTTGTGTCTGAAAAAAAAGCTACACCGGAAACCAATGAGGGAGGTAAAGAAAACACCACAATGATTTTACAACCTGAGAAATTATGATTTAAAGAAAGATCCGGTTTTTTTTCGTTAATAGACACCAGACTCATATTTAAATATGTTTTAGATTATGATTCCTATCGATTAAGGTTATGAAAGTTGGAAGTAAGAAGTCAGTAGATTTGAGCAGATGTGATCTTAAGTTGATGTGTCTTGGAATAACTGCTGATGCATGAGGACACATTTACAACTTATTATATTCACTAAAATAGTGTTGGTCCAAATTATGCACAGCCATAAATGCACTGGAAAATATTGTAAATATGTAAAAGTCGATTTCTTAACCAACCAGCCCCAGCCCAAGACCAAATAATTAAATGTAGCTATTCCTTCTTTTTTTTAAATCTATAATATTGAGTCATATTATCATGTAATGTTGCAGTTTTTTGGAAAATGTCACCTTGTGATTTCTTCCCAAATTGTATTTCTATATATTGTAAAATAGGTCATTAAATATAAATATTCCCGGAACCCAAAGAAATCCAGTTTAAACAAACAAAACACAATTTTACGCACACACACACGCACGCAAAGATCGCTCCTCGATGAAAGAGTATAAGCTCACAGGACCTTTATTCATGTCTTTTCAGCGGTGAGGTCACACCATCTTTGGAGCCAATAAAGGATCCACAATCACCGTGCGTTCAGATCAATGGAGGGGAGCAAATGCGCAGCTCTCAGCAGCCGAGAGTCTTTTCCAGAATGGCTAACCCTGGATTATTACGACCACCGTGCGCCTGGAAAGTCTCGTCTCTCTTTTGTGATGCCGGTGATTTAACCATTAGCATCTTTTGTTGTTCAGAGGAGGAAAGGGGACAAAAAGTTAAAAATCTAATAAAATCACAGCAGAGAGTCTGATGCGAGGGGGGGGGGGGGGGGGGGGGGGGGGGCTCACAAATTGCATACAATACAACAGATCACAGTTTCGAAGGCTAGCACAGATAAAAAAAAAAACACATATGTACCATTTATATAAGACACACACTGATTGTCTCTTAGAAACTACATATTGATTCCTTATAAACACTTTTTTTTTCTTAAATAAAGTAGTGCATCCATGTCCACACGCCGTCCCCGTGTCCCTCTGCCCGCAGGGCGGCAAAGTGTAAGAAGCTGACGGGAGGGTCTGTCCATCCCGAGCTCTTCACCAGGTCACAGTGAACTGGAGTCGAGTTCTTGGACAAACATTAGTTCCGTGGCTGTGTTGTTCTTTTCTCTCTGTGCGCTCTCCTCAACAGGTGTTTTTACGCACAGAGGCACACACTGACAGACATGGATGAGGGGCTACAACCTGTGAATGAACGAGGAGGGGGTTGGGTGGGGGGGTCTCTTTGCCAGTGCTAAAATAAATTAAACCTCTCCTCTAGGAGGACCAAAGACCATCATGCCAACAACAAAAAAATAACGCGGAGGCCCCTAAGAGCCCGGCCTCGCCCGGCTCCCACTTCAACCAGTCTGGTGCGTTTTATTGAGGGATGGCAGCACTGTGTGTCTGATGTGATCGTCACTGTTTGTGCACTTTTTTGAACAGCTGATTGCTCTGTTCACAGGACCTGGAATTTCCACGAGGAAGTTTGATCCTTATAATCCAAGCAATCGGCATTGAAGTTCAGCTTCCACGACGCCGCCTGGTCCTTATAATCCAAGCAGTCTGCTGTGGAGTTGAAGCCCAGGCCGGATGTCCCGTAGCCCTGGGTGGAGAGGGACGCCGGGGACTGGTTCAGATGGCTTGTGACCGCGTTCGTGCTCATCGGGCTGAGCGTGGAGCCCGCGCCCGACAACTGGTGGTGCATGGGGGTGAGGTAAGAGCCGCAGTCCATGCCGCCGAAGTAGGACGTCGAGCCGGCGTAGCCCTGGCTGTAGCCCGAGGCCTGGGTGTAGGTCATGGGGTAGGACCTCTGCATGCAGGAGGAGGAGGTAGACAGGGGGTCTGAGAGCGGAGAGATGGACGCCGGGCTCCAGATGGACACCGGGGCGGTGGTGGTGGAGATGGCGGGGACTGTGGTGGTGCTAGTGGGGGGCGTGAACTGTCCACTGGCCCCGCTCTCTGAGCTCACTTCTCTGGTCGGGGAACTTTTCTTCTTGGCAGGTCGCACCTTGTTCTGGCCTCCGTTCTGCTGCTGCTGCTGCTGCTGGCGACACTTTGCCCGTCGGTTCTTAAACCAGACCTGATTAGAAAATAATTAAACATTATTTTACTATAAACAAATACACCCAGCTCCCCCCCCCCCACTCACTCTATACAACAGCAACATTTCGTCCAGTAATACCCCCTTTAAAATCGAAATGTCTGTTCTTATGTCTAAACAAACCGTGTGCAGAAAGAAACTGACTGAAATTTAATTTGTTAACAATCAACATCAAGTTGTTTCCAGACCTTTTTTCAAATTCAATTTTAGCATATTCTGGTACCAGTGGACTGATCCGTCTCATTTAATTGGCCGATTTCTCTACACAAAAATCTATCGCTAAGTTGAATTATCTCAGCCCACTGGCAGAAGTTTTCCACTTGATTTAAGGAAGACAAAATGCTGTAAGCTCCAGTCACGGCTTTAAATGAATGATTCCCGCAGCACAGTTATAAAATAGACTTTTGAGAAGTTTCACTCCAGTTTTTCTTTGTATTTATTTCTCTATGAGATATGGATTTACGTTTATAATCCAGCGTTTTAATGTACAAAATACTCTGTTAAATCAGACTCATTCAAAAATTAAATGAAGTTCAAGTTTCTGAGAAAAATAATTGCCCAGTCCTAGAATTTAGGATACATAAATAAGTTGGGATATTTTTCCGTTTTTTACTTGACAGATCACGTGGTTGTCTCACCTGTACTCTGGACTCAGGTAGATTGATTTTCAGTGCCACCTCTTCGCGCATGAATATGTCCGGATACCGAGTTTTTCCGAATAACGCCTCCAAAATGTCGAGCTGCGCGCGAGTAAAAGTAGTCCTTTCTCGCCTCTGCTTCCGCGGCGTTGCTGCAGGGAAAATAAAAAAAATGTTACTCATTTATTCATAAAAAAACCCTTAAGAGAGCAAGAACGATAAATTAAATAATCAAAGGCAGAGATGTAGCTCCCAGTATTTATTTTTGATGTGTGCGTAATTACGCACAAGTCCTTTGAGATGTAAACGCCCTTGGCAAATTGTAGCACTTGACATAGTTAAGAGTCTAATGGACCTAAAATTTGATGCAGTTGGAAGAAAAATCAAAGCAATTTGCCTGTAAATCACTCGGGAGGCCAATCTAAAAATATAAATCACACAGGATGATTTGGTCTTCACTCCAAGCTATGCGCATTCAAGTTTGGTGTAATTTCATGTGTTTGACTGATTGACCAAAAACATACTGACATCAATTACTTTTTTCTCTATCTTCCAAAATTCAGAAGTCATCATTAAATTCAAAGTTCTTGAAATAGCTGCTGGTTACACAATGTAACACATGCTTCATTATATTTTTAGCCTCAAGCAATTAAAACCCCGTCATATATTCTTTAGAAAGTGTGAACCCACCTGGATAGCCCACTGATGGATGTAAGAGGTCCATGCCAGACGTGGTTAAGCTGAGCCCATTGACTGTGTAAGGTGGTTGCTTTAGATACGACATCATGCTAATGTTTGTCTGAGGGCTGAAGTTGGAAAAAATCTTGAAAACTGATGAGCTTCCGAGGTGCACTTGGTGTTCTCTGTTCGCCGGGCAGTGGTCCGTGTTATACCGGACACCTGTTCCAAAATGAAGAGGAAGAAAAAGACATTGATCAGAATGTGACCTGCTAAAATAAAGACACTCAATATTTAGGTCTGCTAAAATGGCGCTGTGGCTAAATGAGCCCTCTCCTGTGCACCAACCACATCTCCAGCTGTCCTTATCGCTAACCGCGCCCCCTCCTCTAAAAGAAAAAACCCTGGAACTGCAACAAGTCACTGTAAAGTGTAAAGTTCAATTTAAGCCACTGCTTCCTGTTCACAATTTAACTTAATAAAGGAAGAACTAATATATGTATATGAGAAGCAAAGGCTCTTGAAATATAACTGAACAAATAAATGCACTCATTCAGCCTCCATTTCCAAGGCAGAAATGTTACATCTTTTTCACTGTGTTTTATTCTCTTTGGGCAAAACTTTTATACTTAATTTATCTAATACTTTAAATTTGGTATTTAAAAAAAATAATCATCCTTTAAACTTAAACAAGTAACCATTCAGATTATGAAAGAAGGAACAGAATTTTTGTTAAACGACTAAATTAATAATCTGCAGACCTAATTTCTTATTTAAGATGATAAACCTATTTTCATGAAGATACTACAAATTTTTTTTCAAAATAAGACTGACAATAATCATCAAGGCCATATAGTATAAGACAAAGATAATCAAACCAGAAAATATTTGATGCAGTTAAATTCCATAAAAAGATCACCTTCCTCATTGAACACTTGATTAGTTTTTTTATTCGGGTCCAAATCAACGTTGTAATGTTGATGAGTAAACGTGTGATCTGTGTCGCTTCAGCCTCACTGACACTCACCCGTTATGTCCCCACTGTGCGTCTTGATTAGTTGCACACTTTTTTTTTTTCAATATCCAACGGTTTTAACCCCCTCATCCCAATCTGTCACACGTTAAACACACGTATCCGTCTAACAGCCGCACACACCCGCTCAATAATAATTAGCCTGTCCCAGAATTGATTGTGATAAATGTTTTTGTTTTTTTTTCCCTCCTCTGTTGATGAATTAACGAGATAATCCGAGTGGCATCCAACTGGAGCTGCTGCTTGGTATCGACGAATTCTCATTGTAATTGTCTCTTCAATAATTTGTGCACGTTCGTGTGCGTGAATTGCTGCGATGTTATATATAAATATTTACTAGTCGGATATGTATTCTAGACTTTTTTTACTCTGTCAGAAAACAAATATTCGAAATGAAATTCTAAATCATGTTTAATTTAATCAAGCTAAACTCCCCAATTACGCGCAATCTGTCACCAGGCTCTGGAAAACACGAGTAAGCACATATTGAATATGACATGTTGGTTTATTACCCTGTGAATTATTAATCACTGGAAACAGAGCAGAGCCAACAGAGAGAGGAGAGAGGGCCTGAAACAGTTAGTTCTTCTCGAGAGTATTGAGGCCTGTAATAATGCTCTTTCTTTATTCCTGCAGTGCAGCTTTCAGGTTAACGCCTCCACAAGTATCCCTTTGTGTTGCTTTTGGTTTTCACAGCGAGGAGAAGTGTGTGGCAGATGAAGACAAAAAAAAAGAATCGGCTCCATTTTAGCTTGAAACTTCTCATGGACTCTGAGTCCTGTGATTCAGCCCGCAATAGTGTTTAAATGATCAAATATATGAGCTCCAGGAATTAGGAAAACTCCAATACTGAATACCAGAGACGCTCAACCAGAAGAAACTAGTGTATAAGTTGGTTTGTTTTCGCACCATTTACCTCTGTCAGACTCCTGTTGGTCTCAGAGGGCTTTAATTAGTGAAGAGACACACTTAGCTGTCTCTGTTTAAATAGAAATAAAATATTTAATTTTAAGGAATCATCAAATGCTTCTTGGTGCCTCTGAACACTTTGGAGCCTCCTCTGTGCCTTGTCTGTGTCAATTTCATTGTGCATTCTATTTCTGTAACAGTATCATAATTAAATGTTTCACCCACTTTTTTAAACATTGCAATATAATAAGATAAAATATACATTTATTTTAAAGTGTGACTTTATTATTCCTGTGATTTTCTATTGGCCAATCTTGTTTGTAGTTTTTATTTTAATGCAACACGAATGCTTATTGTATTTGTGTCTTATAATAATACTAATAATAACGATAATAATAATAATGATGGACGCAAAAGACTTACCCTGGTGTCGACGAGTGTAAAGTTCTTTGTCTTGTTGGTTTCCTCCAGGAGAAATAATAAAAGTCAGCACAGATCAACGACGTCCTGGCGAATAAAAGCGCACAAAAGCACCGAGGAGCAGAAGGAGCAGAAGGAGCAGGAGGAGCAGGAGGAGCAGGCGTTTTCACAGGCTGAACCACAGTGCGGAGGAAAGTTGTGCGTCGTGCGCCTGCATCAGGTTGTGAAGCGGTGCGGCGGCGGCGGAGGGATGGAGCAGGCTGCATGTACGCCTTTAGGATTTGTTGATGTGTTGTGCGTGAAGTGGTTTGACTTGGATTTTGTACAAAGTGTCAGCCAATGGGAGCCGCAGGACTGAGCTGAGGTCTGTCTCTCTGTCTCCGTCCCTCACACTGGTGGGGAGGACTTTTTTCCCTCCCCCCTCTCCCCCCCCCCCCCACTCTCTCTCTCTCTCTCTCTCTCTCTCTCTCTCTCTCTATCTGGGAAACAAATGTCTCCAGCTACTTTTTTTCTTCTCGACGCACAGACCTCAGCCAATGGCAGCTGACAGGGCGACTGACAACATCCCCATCCCACCGCAGAGAGAGTAATACGTATAAAAAGTGGATGACGAGAATTGGAGTTTACAGTCAGTTTTCACATCTTTTTTTTAAAATTTTTAATTTTATATCAAGCATCGATTTTATTCAACGGAAGCATTAAGCTGTGAGGTGTAAAGACCGGCTGGATGAGGAGGGGAATATATAATATATACTGGTATAAAAACTACCTCTGCTGAGAATTTATAAGTACACCAAAAATATGTTTAGTTATAAGAATTACGATTTAATAGACCATAACAAAAAAATGATGATGGGGATTATCAAAGGAACATTAAAGGAAATAAAACAATTTGAAATTTTTGCTATTTTATTTGTCATCTCAACAGGAATAACGTGAAACTTTTACTTTGTGAAGAGTGAGAGTATAGGATGAATAAAAAAAGGGAAGAAAAAGCCGGTTGGACTTAGCAGGACTCTGCTGCTCTGTCCTCTCACATTCCAGCGCGTCGCGGAGAAAGGGGGATTTAGAGCGACTTATTTCCTTAAAACTGTCCTCCCATTCACAGAGGCAGCCAGTGTGCTCCCACCAGCCCTGATGCGGGCCTGCATGCACCACGCACAAACCCCCAAATCACCCACAATGTGTACAGGGGAGTTCCGAGAGGGAGACACCGAGCAGCCGAGGACGCATGCACGGGCACCGGAGCTCCTCCATCATCCGGGGAGGATACACACAAGAAGGAGGAAACACAGACATGGGCTTGATGTGATGTGCAGCTGGTGACTTCTACTTATTTCTCCTGCAAGAGGAGAGAGGATAACAGACTTCTGTATGAAGGTAGGCCTGTTTTATATTGGATGGGAAGAAAGTGCAATTTTGTATGGGGTCTTGTGTTGTAATAATCTATTGATATAATAATAATAATAAAATAATTCTAATAAATAATTGCGATGCATTATTGTAATTGCATTGTTTCTTTTTGTGGAAGATCTACAAGCTGGACTGACTACACATCAGCCTCCTTCCTCTACGTCACTTGAAACCTGAACCTGCGTGCCCATCTCAAAATAATGTGCCGAGGGTTTTTGTCACGGTTTGGTAAATGTATCATCTTAAGAGGCTTTGTGGAACACCTACACACACACGCACGCAAGCACACACACACACACACACACACACACACACACACGCTTTGCACGGACACACCCGCTCACTTCAGACAGATTTGAATATTGATTTAGATTTATAAACACAGGCAGACCGTGGGTTTTATGTGACTCGTCATTTGCCCCTCTCTCTCTCTCTCCCTCTCTCTCTCTCTCTCTCTCTCTCTTTCTCTCCTTCACTTCTTCTCTCTCTTCATGGCTCGTGTGGAAGGCCAGAGTCAAAGGTGCGCTGTGACAGCTGCTGGGAAACACTGGCTTCCACTCCGACCTGCACGCACACACACACACACACACAAACACACCCACATGCACACACACTCACTCGCACACACTGATTTGCATACACTGCATCAACTCTTTACAAACTCACTGACGTGTCTTTTTTGACAGATTTCGATCAAATGAAGTTCGGATCATAAAGTTTGGATTTCTTTTCCAACCTGGGATCCAATGGAGGAGAGGAGCTGCAACACACCCAGGTATCTAAGTTTTGTTTATTTCATTTATTTATTTGAATCATATTTATTTCTGTTTACACCAAGATATTATTAGAATATTCTAAAAATGTTGGTTCAAGTGTCAGATATGACACATAGAGCATCTGTAAGTGTGTTGTGGATTTTTAATCATATTGCTGAGCTTACGGTTTAGTCCTCTCACTCCAGACTGCAAAAATCGTCCCATTTAACGCAGGATGAAAAGTATAAATGAAATTCAGCTTCTGCAGCCTATTATTTTACACGCGCACCTTTGGAGCTGCCTCCTCTGACTCCACAAGGACTTCTCTCACATCTGGAGACATCACACAAACAATCAGCCTGCTACGTAAAACACAATTTCCAACAGAGGAGAAAAAGTGAATATTTCCCCCCACGTCTAGCAGATGCGTGGTAATGCGCCTTTAACGCGAGACTTTCCGTGGAGAATGGTGACGTGTGATGCGGTTATCTGCGGGATCTGAGCGTTTCAATAGCTAAATAATTTATGAAAGAGTGGAGCCGGGCCCTCCGCGGGGACCGGGTATCTTTAAAAGGACGTTTAAAGGCAGAAGCAGTTAAACGCCTCTGGCTGCGCTCCGTCTGACTCGCGGCTAATTGACGACGAAGGCTTCTTCTTTCTTTCTTTCTTTCTTTTTTATCTCCGCCTCTGCTGCACTCGACCTGAGGCTGAGGATTTCTGCAGGCCTGCTCCAACCTGTGATTTCCTCCACTTAATGCGGAGCCTACACATGCTTTTCAAAAATCAAAGTGCCCAGGCCTGGATCTTTAACCCTTGTTTGATTTTCCCTGAAAAGGAATAAATCGCATGTCAGGACTGGATAATGAAATAGTCAGGCTGCCCTCTCCTCCTTTTCTGCTCTGCCTCTTATCCACACATAAAAAGAAAACAATATAAATTGAATGTGTATTTTATTTCTTAGTAAACAAATAAAAACAACAACCTGGGAATATAAACGTTGCCTCTTTTTGCAAAAAAACAACAAAAAAACAACAACAACCCCAAAACAAATCACATATCCTGTTTGTTTGAGTGATCTGAATTTAAAGATGCATATTTACATATTTATTTATATACATAAATGAGCAGGCAGTTTTCCTCTCCTCTTCTTCCTTCAATGTTTGATATCCGCATGGCCGAATCTGGGGAATGTGTTAGTGGATTTCATTCTGAGCTTTAGAAAAGAGAGATAGAAAAAAAAGGAATAAAATCCTTAGAGTATATTTATATAGAAATGTATATAGATAATATATATAGATAATCTGTAAATAGGTGTATTTAAAACCCAGGTGCAGCAGGAAGAGATTTTTCCTGCTGCACCTGGGTTTTAAATACACCTATTTACTTGTTGCGGTTTTACAGTAAACAAGCAAAAATTACCCTCAGATTATTTTATAGTAAATTTTATATATGTTAACTCTATTTATTGTCTTTTTGTTCTTATATCAAACAGATTACAAGTTATTATCATTTCAACTCTGAGCTGGAAAGTAAGTTGATTTTAGTTCTTAAGCTTCCTTTTAACAGGATTTTCAAAATATGAAAATTTAAAAACTGTTACACTATTTAGTTAAAAAATAAAATAAAAATACAATTCCTTATTATTAGATTTAGGGGTATGGGCACAGCTAAAAGTGGAGTTGATAAAATGGCTGGGGAAAGAGCCACAATAATTAACACAGTAATTATTGTAGAGTGGAACCGAGTGTGTGTGTGTGCGTGCGTGTGTGTGTGGTTGTGTATGTGTGCGTGTGTGTGTGTGTGTGTGTGTGTGTGTGAGTGAGAGAGATGAGCTGAAGTAGGATAATCACAAGCTGTATTTTAATTAGCCTGGCAGGTTTGATGGATATGTTGCTGCTGCTTCTGCTGGAAAAAAAAAATAGGTGCACTGCTTAGTGAGCAAGACGTCTAAACTGAGGGCTTCCCCCTGAACACGGTTCCCTTGTTGCACAGGAGCTAAACCTTTGTGTAGTGTAACATGTAAGTGACCCCAGAGGTCATCAAAACACATTCAGAGCGGCCCCCAGGGATCAATAGGGTCAGACCTCACTGAGTGTCTGTTTTGAGATAAGTTTTTCACTCTGCATCAGATTTCATCTCTATTCATTTAGATAAAGTTACATTTGTTTGCATGAAATCATGATACAAAATAATAATAAGTCTGTATTCAATTTCTCAGGTTGTGCTTTTATTATGAAAAGGTGTGCTGATCACGAAATTAAAACTGATCTCCCCATGAATTCAAATGTGGTGCCTCTCCGTAAATTCTGCGTGTGTGTGTTTGCCAAGTGTGCTCTTGCCATTAATATGACATGCCTTTTAATTAGTGCTATAATTGTTTGTGTTGTGTTTGTGCAGGAGTTTGCCAACAAACAAACGGATGCAATTAAACACACTCGCCCTCAGATCATCAATGAGGAGGCAAAGTGGAGACGGGCAGGAAACAGTCAAGGGCAAATGGAAGGCGGGAGAAGACTCTGCCGCCTCAAGGTTAAAACTTACTGACTCAAGTGTGTGAGGAGCTCATCTCCACACAATATGGATGCCTTTTGCCTCTTCTACACACACACACAGACACACACACACAGACACACACACAGACACACACACACACACAAACACACACACACACACTGTTTTCCCATTGTAAATTAAATTTGTATTTAAGTGTCATTGCTTTTGTCTCTGAAGTGATTAAAGATGATTTTTGCAAATAAAGACATCAGTTTTGAAAAGCTTCCCTCGGCTCTCCTTCCCTCACCTCACCTCGCCACCAGTAGCCTTCTCCTCTGTGTGCTGAGGTGTGTGCACGGCGTGGTAAAACCTGCCCTGCAGACTGGACCTCTCCCGTCTTCAAAGGAGGAAGGAACTCAATGTGGGGGGATTTGTTCAGGCTTATTTGGTAACCTAGGATTTGAATTGGATTTTGGAAGGCATTCATAACACATTTGAAAATGCTACATTGTGTGATTTTGTGTGTAATCCCCATAATACATTTTTAGAACTGGTCACAGCACTCGCACAACTGTGACTATTCATGATTTATCAAATGGTTGTCTTGTCTTGCCTCTCCGGGGGGGAGAGGTGTGTGTTGCTGTTGGAAGGGAGAGGCTGGTGGAGGGATGACTCGGACGTTTTAACCTTTCTCTCAACACGGTGTTGTTGATTTGACCTGAATCTGTGATAGGGTCAGTCGCCGTGCTTCCACAAGGATTCTCTCAGACCCCCCCCCCCCCCCAACAGCACTGGACCATTACAACCTCTAGTGGATTATACCTCTGGGAGGAGGGTCAGTGTACATTCTCTCTCACACACAAACACACACACACACACACACACACACACACACACACACACACACACACACACACACACACACACACACACACACACACACACACTCTCTCTTTAGGTAAAGTTTATGTAAGTGTGTGTTTTAGCTGTTTTAATGTCTTAATCAAGCCCTTTAAAATCCTTCATACTATGTTTAAGCAGAACATTTAATTGTTTGATCATTTCCTTTGTGAAAGTATTATAAGTCATATTCAAAACATATTTAAGTGATATGTTTTTTCTACAATTTAGTTCATTGCTTTATTAAAATATTATTGAAAAAACATCTTGTCTCTTTCCCTTGTCAAAACATCCAAAGCCCACAGTTAAAAAGAGGAAGATATTAAACATTTAAAAAGTTCTATACACAAGATATTATTCGATCTTCACTGAAAAGTCCATCCTCTTCACTGTTTCCACGTCACATTGGTAGAAACCAGTCGATGCTCCCACATTTATATTTCATCGCCCCGCTCAGTAACGTTTGGGCCCTTCCTAACCATACACATAACAACTATGGTGTCTCCCTTGCGTGCAGACGTTTTCTCATCTTCTGGTTTTCATCACTCCTGTGCAGTACCATAGTCCATGCTTTTCTATGCAAGGTCCATCGTGATGTCATAAAGTCTTTACCTCAGATTTAAGGTGTGGTGACACAGATAAATATTTCCACTTATGGCAAATTTGAAAACTAGAATTTGAAAACAGCCTTCCAGTGTCAACATCTCTAGTGACGGTAGAACCTTTTAGCAAATTAACAATAAGCCAAAACCTATTGTGGAGCAAAGAAGTTCCTTTAAATATTATGTCCCTCTTAGTCATCAAAATAAGTTGTGTGTGTGTTTACAAAACCAATAATTGCTGATGCAGATGCCAAAAGAGTCACTGTGAAGCATTTTCACTGGAGACAGTAATGAGAACTTTGAAAGAAAATTTTCTTGCCCAACATTGTCCATCATATCGGTTGTTCCGTCGATAGTTTTCTTGTCTGGTACATGTTACTCTCCCGCCTTAGCTCGATAAGAGCAAAAGCAATGGTGTGTGTGTGTGTGTGTGTAAAAAAACAGTGTTTGTGCCCTGTCCAAAGCCCACTTTGCTTTGAATGACACTTTGGCGGTGCCACCAGCTCCCCACTCCCGACTTCTCAAGCGTACCCCCTGTTAGTGCCAACTCTGCCAATCCCTCTTATGTCTTTAATATCTCTCTTTGGGCCCTTGGGTTTTGCCAGTGAAGGCTCCCCAGTGACAGTTGGACATCGCCGTCACATTTGGGAGACAGCGGCGGGTGTTTGTAGCGTTCCCAGCCCCGGGCCTGTGGGGAATCTGTGATGGCTCGCCTGTCAGCCGGCCCCTCCCCTGTAATTAGGAGAGTAAACACAGTGCCTGGCTCAGCTTTTTTTTTGGGGGGGGGGAGACAAGTAGGAGGGAGCGGAGGAGGAGGGGACCGTCCGGCCCCTGTCCTACTGCTGCTTGAGCTGTCCAGGAGCAGCTTTGGACTGACAAGAGTGTGATGTGGACGCCGTCACCTCTCCGCGGAGGACAGGTCTGTCTATTCTGATCATGTGATGAGAAGCATCACGTTTCTATTGGTGCCTCGTGGAGGATCAAATAATCACTGTGGAGGTTTTTCGTTGAACCGAACCTTCGTAGAAAAAAATCAAAGATCACTCGAGATAATCTGAGAGCTTTTCACAGCACAGTACAGTGATGAGTTTCCTTCAAGGTATTTCATGCACATTTTCACCAGTAGTGCACTCTTGCTGAACTCCAGCAGACAGTGTATAATGCACCAGCCCTAAGCCTCCGTCCCTCCTCTCTTCACCTCTCTCCTGGTTGCTGGGGGGACTGGTCAGCAGCTGGAGGAATGTGCTGTGGCCTGGAGTTGTAGCCTTATAGTTTGGGACCGGCTCAGGGGGAGCGCCGTCCTTGCCCGGCCCCAGCCACTCCGCTCTGCCCAGGCAGGGAGGCTGGCTGCGGGAATGCCGAGACCAGGAGGGGAGGAATTTCACTGGAGGACCTGCCAGAGAAATGCCATGCGGCGAGCGATAAAGAGAGAAACCTAGACAGACAGACAGAGAGAGAGAGAGTGGGAGAGAGAAAAGGGAGATCTCAGCCAATTGAAATGCAGCCTGTCAGTGTCATTTTTGGTTCTGTAGGATGCTCACTGATGATGGGCCAGTTGCTGAACGAGCTGGTTGCCACACAGACACGGTGGCACCACATCTGACTCAGATCTCTCTCAGATGGCGTGGGGGTTCAGTGGGCGGAACAGAGGTAGCCTAAACAATTTATGAGTCGGAGCGTTTCGAAATGATTTAGTTTAGTCCTTTTTTGCAGTTTGAGTCCAGATCATCCATCTGTAATAACCATCTGTCCCTCTAATACACGAGCATGATCACATGCACTTGTTTTTGTGTAAGTACATTTTAAATCAGATGGTGTGCATCAGTGTGTGCATTAGGCGGACAGGGAGCGTACAAAGGGCGGGGGGGTGCCTGAAGGCCCGGTGTACTTGCCAAAGTCTTTACGGCGCCCAGAGAGCCATGCTGCAGCATCATGGTCCACAGCATGGAAAGACATGGGGCAGATGGGTGCAGTGTAGCAGCACAACCTCCCCCTTCTCCTCCAAAATGTGAGGCAGCAGTGGTGGGAATGGCACAGTGTGAGAGGGAGCCCGGGTTCATGGTTGAAACAGAAAAGCTGTTGGAGGGGCATTTGGGGGCTGGGAGGGAGTGGGGGCTGAAAGCTTGTGGTGGGGGCTTTGGAGAAGCTGCTGGTGGGGCAGGGATCCTGCAATGGAGAGGGAGAGCCAGTCCCCCTGTCACATCCCTTTGAAATCCAAGTGCAGGGGCACGAGCCCAGGGAGGAGTGGCAGCGTGGCCCAGCGCCTGGGCAGACAGGCAGTCACCGCACTGGGCCACGGTCCAGCTCGCCTGGCCGGGCCCCTTCTAACCTCAGCCCACCCCGTCTGGCCCGGGCTTACGGGAGTCAGGCAGCCGACCCCCAGTGGACAGGCTGGAGCCCTGCACTACGGCGTCCCACCGCAGAGCCTCTGCTGGGATGGAAACAGCGGCAGCATCCACCGGGGGGGGGAAGGGAGGGGGGGGTGGGCAGGTGGGGGAGGACTTCCGCAGCCTCGCAGCTCCTCCTGCACCCAGGCCTCTGGATGGGGGCCCAGTAGAGTCTGCTGCTGATGATAACCCCCACCCCACCGCCAGACCGTTCTGCCTTCAGGGCCTGCACCGGTCGGCACATCCCCATGGCAACAGTGGCAGGGCCGTCCACACAATGTGAGTGGGCAACGAGCCAAGTGCTGCCAAATCGGGAGGAGAAGGAGAGACATTTTGGGAGAACGCTTTTCACCTTTATTTTGTCCCTGGGTAATTGTATTTTTGGCTCCAGCGATCTCACATCAGGGACTTGCTCAGCATCTGTTATTTGAGCGGTGGTCAGTAGCAGAGACCGAGACGGTCGCACTTTCCTTTGTGAGGTTCTCCAGCGCTGCTTCTTAAATTCTCCCACCTCGCCACAGGCTGTTAATTTAAACTTGTCAGTTTCTTGACGACAACGCCAGTCTCTTATAAAAACAAGACCTTCGGGTGAAATTGACCCGATACATTCAGACGCGTTCGCTGTGTGTTTAAAGAGACCTTGTTCCAGCAATATTAAGCCTGCGTAAACACAAGTAGTTCAATGACATTCACAGCAGCCACCTAAAGTTGATTCCCCACCCACTCTAAGCCACTGGGAAGATACTGTATAAGTGGTTGGGTGGTGTTTACTGAAAGTGGATATCTGCTGTTTGTTTTGTTGTTCTGCTTCCCTACCGTAAACACTGCATAGATTTCCTTGAGTGGTGTTTGAAACGTGTGTGTTTGTGTGTGTGTGCGCCATGTGTTATATTTGCTGATAACAGGATTTACTCAAATTGCGAATCACCAGTTGAGAAAGGTTAATTGTCAGTGCATTTGGTAGAATGGCTACATGCAATAATTATTAGTCTAAGTTGCTTTATTATTTAGGGACGCTAATTAGGCATTAACTGTGGTCTCTTCTTTGGATCACCACTTCAAATGCATGTCAAATTGCATTAGGTTCACTTTGACATCTATCAAGCTAAAGGAATGCTGTTTTGAAGATGTCCTTACTGTGTTTATTGTTGTGAAATCGATCTGTTCTTGTGGTATTGATCAGAAAATTAGCCGAGGGATTTTCTAGGAATTGCTTAATGGAGTGCATCCTCATTTTATCCGCTGTGAGGACAATGCAGTTTATGTTTGTGGGTCTATTTGTTTCTTCTTGGGCCGCCGGCGGTTTTAGGGGTTTGGTAATTTAAGCTTACGTTAAGAAGGATTTTTGATACACGCACAAAAACAGAGATTTGAAGTGTTTTCCCAGATCACGGCAGTTATTACTCCTCTCAGAAGCACAAGTCTTGGCTCATGTGCCACTCATGTGGATGAGGCTGGTGTGAATCTGGCATTAAGGTGAGGTGCAAAGTGACAAGGGAAGAAAGCAAGAGATCAAGGCATGACTGCCAGTGCATGTCATTGCCCTGCACTCTCATCAAATAGCCCCGTGCTGCTTTATGTTGCTGCCCAGACGCAAATTAATTTGGATGCTTGGAAAGACTGCGGAGCCCAGGACTCATCTCTGCCCTTTAAAAAAAGAAAAGACACCAGTGGAGAGCACTCTTCCAACAGGGAGGAGGCAGGGGCCGAGAGAGGGGCTTTTGATGGACTTCAGCAGAGGGCAACACCAGCGTCTGGAATAAGATGGGAGGGTACAGAGGACACGGTTGAATGTGCTTGTCCTGCTATGATGACAAGATGGCTCAGCCACCACTGTGCCAGCGGCCTCCCTCTGCCTTTCCTCCCCTCCCTCCCCCTGGTACTCCCCCCCGAGGACACCAGTGAAGTAGTAGGGAGTACGGAGGGACCAGGGAGGCGGAGGGTGAGGAGTACTGACGGTTAGCCACCGTTTAATCTTCTCCTTGGCTCACTGCAGATTCTTTCACTACATGCCCCACTCCCTCTTCTCCCCAAATCTGTACCTGCTCATCCCTGGGCCTGCTTTACAGGGGGGCTCTTGATCAGTGAGGTGATGGAGAATGGCCCTCGTCACACACTCCAAATAGGATCGGATTGCCTGGGAGTAAAAGGTGAGAGCTTCATGGAGCTTGGTAAAAATAGAGGAGGTATTGGTGGTGGGTGAGTGTGTGTGTGTGTGTCTGTTGGGAGGGGTGGGGGGCTCCAGCAACCAGACACCAAGAAGATACAGATACAGATACCAAGAAATGAGCTCTGTTTGAGCTGGAGTTTCCAGGGCTTGGAGGTGTTAGAGTGGTTTGTGCTGGTGCAGAACAACCAAGAAATCCCTCTCCTTGTGCGCCGGTAAAGGGGGTTGGCCGTAAGAGGGGAGGGGGGGGGGGGGGGGGGGGGGTGAGGCAGAGGTCTTGTTCTCCACTGGTATGTCGTTGGCATGTCGTTAGCCTCCCAGGGCTCAGGGGAAAAGAATCAGGCTTCTGTGTGTGCTTAAAACCCAGGGTTCGTTTGTAAGGTGCCTGCGGAGAGCTGGCCCCCCTGGTGGAGGACGAGGTGACAAAACAGCAGCTTGCTGGCTGGAGGAGGGATGGACACTGGAGCAAAGGGTTAAATAAAAACACATGCTGGGTCACAGAGCACCCCCCCCCCCTGGGTTCACTATTATACAGTCAAGTGGCTCAAATGAAGTGTTTCAGTATTCTCTGATGCTTCACTTTAACCCAATAATCCTGACTGGTGATCTTGTCTTATTTTGGATCAGTAGTGAAAGAGTTTTCAGGTCTTTTACTTAAACAAAAGTAACAATACCACACTATAAAGAATCCTGTGTTCTAAGTCTTGTGCCTTAAAGTTTACTTACATAGCGGTACAGAGAATTATAAGAAAAATTACTTTTAGTTTTAAATATATAGCAACACACTGCAGTCCATTGGCATAGCACACAGACTTGAAATGTGGAGACAACTAGAGTGTACTGTATGCAGATGTCTATGGAAGAGTATTAGGGCCAGGCTTCATTAGAGATTAGTTATTTTGTTTCCATTTTAAGCATAAAGCCGAAATGTTAAGAATAAAGGCAAAATCTCGAGGTCAAAGTCAAACTAACTGGTGAAATTGTTGCCTGCTTTTAGCACATAGACACAATGTGGTGTTCAGACGGTGAATTTGCACAAGCTTGGAAATACGGCACTGTACTTCCTTGACATTTCAGCCTTATTCTTAAATTGCAAAAAATATCATCCTCTGATTTACTTTGACTTTATTCTCCACATTGCAACTTTACTCTTAATATTTAGACTTTTCTCAAAATGCAAAAGGAAAGAACATTCTCCTCCTTGATATGCTATGCCCCTTAATACTCTTCCATACAGGGTCAAAAGTGTAAAACTGCAAACTTTTCGTCTATTTTCAGTGGGAGCTTTGTGTCAGACTATTTCTTGGCCGGGAGTGTAAGCTGCTGCAAACCAGTGAATTTTAAACTTTAATTATTTGATCAGTTTAGATGAAGTAGATACAATGTGTTAAATTAGTGGACAGATTTGACCTTTGGATGGAGCGTAGTTGTTATTTCCTTATTGTTCCTAGTCCTTGGACTCAAATAATCCAAGTGTCTGATGACTGCAGCTTACTATTTACCTCACAAACATGAAATTTGTATAAATCTTCTTCATCTAATTCTACACCAGAAAGCAAATAAGTGTATTTCCCCAAATGCTCAAATGTTCCTTTTTGAGGCATCAAATGTTTGTATTCAAGTAAAGTAAATGATACTCAATTTGTTTTTTGTGTTTTGCATATGGCAAAATGAAAATCAATGATTCCCCAACTACATGCAATAAAGTTAATGCTACAGTAAGTGTCCTTTGTGTCAACTCTGTATTCATTACAGTAATAACTGGATAATTTACAGAGTCAATAAAACGATTGAAACAGACTAAAAATGTATGTTTACCACCTTTATACAATAATAGTTGGTGAAAAGGGAATAAATGTGACTTTACAGTTTGAAAGTGGTCGTGTTAATGAGACTGGAGCTGCAGAGCGGCGGGGAAAACTGGGCAGCGAGCGGCAGAACAAGAGGTTGGTAACTCTTGCTCAGTCTTGTGATCAAACACCGGTTGGTGACACTACAAACTTCTATCCCCTCTTTTCAGCATTTCTCCTTTCCAACCCCCTTCTTTTCTACAGTAGTAATGCCCCCTTGCTATTTTTCTACATCTTATCCCTTTTAATTAGAAAGCAAATTCTGCAGCCTGGAGAGACCTAATCCCCGACTGCCCAACAATGCACTGGGTGGCTTTGAACAGCCGACCTGCAACCCTCAACCCCCAGTGCCTCAAATTCCCTCCACACTGCTGGACCTTCAGTCAGGGCTGGGGGGGGGGGAGGGGGCCCTTTTTCCCTCCTCTGAACATTATTACTTAAGGATACATGTGCCGCAGCGTTTGCAGAAGCACATATTTGCATTTTCGGAGCGTTAACAGTAATTAACAACTAAGTGACACGTGACAGAATTGATACAAGTGTATGCCAACTCGGCCTATATCTCCCCGGCAAGAGACGTAGCCCCGGCTGATTTGCATATATATTAATGTCTCGTATTGTATAGATTAGATCCCATTAGTTGTGGTTATTCTGGTAGAAGGTGCAGAGACTAGGATGCTGAAAGTCCCGTTATTATGTTAAAATCATGTCTAAATTGTTGGAGGGCGAGGAAAGAGAAGGGGGTTATGGCACTGACGCAAGGTTAAGGATGATTATACACCCTGACCCTCCTGACAATGGACTAGATTAGATTCTAAAAGCCCCAAAAAGCAGAAGGCCCTCTCTAAAATGGAACTCCATTAGCCGTCTGTGCATTTACACTGCGTCTATCTAAAATGAGCAGCTTTCATTTCTTAATAAAAGTATATCTAGATGGAGCGCACAGTCGGCTGAAATTAAATTGTGGCTTCATTCCTGGCTCCGAGTGCCTCACATCCAGCCTGGCGGTTAACGCAGGGCCAAAGTGATCATTTACTGAGCTGTTTGTCGGGGGAATTATGAAGCTGTCAGTGTCTGCTGTGGTGCCATCCGTGGAAAGAGAGGTCATCTGATAGCGCCGATGATGAGAGAGAGGAGGAGAAGGAAGTCGGGTGCACAGACGCCGACAATGGCAACAGTTTAATCTACTGATTGCTGCTCTTGATTTACAAGACAGAGTCGGAGCGCTGGAAAGTTAGAAGTCGGGTCTTGGTGCTGCACTGCCTCCAGTGGCCAAAGTTTTGCCCCACCCATGTGCACTTTCTTCAGGATGATAGAAGATAGATCACAGTTTAAATGCTAAATATCAAGTCAAGAAGATGATGTTGTTAATGCACCTTTTGTAAACAAGGTTATATTTTCATTTAGTTTGTTAACAGGTTTATGCAAAAACGACTGAATTGTTTTTTCTTGACGCTTGATGGAAGTTTAATTGAAAGAAAATAACTTTTTGAGGGGATTCGATGAAGGGGCTTGATGCAGGATATTTTAATCCACCTGTCAGTTTTTCAAAAATTTGTATGAATATATCAAGTAATTACATTTACATCTTTATCTATAAAAACACGTTAAGAGGGCTATTATATATGAACAGGTGAAATAAGGCATGTATCTGGATAATGATGTGTTATTTGTGAATCAAGTATTTTTAGGGGGGGAATATTTATTAAGTTAAGACAAATTCTTTTCATCCTTTCATATCAGGGAACATATATCTTGCCATGTTTATTTTTGAGTTGTTTGCAGAAAACATCAGTTTACATGGTTTATATGAATCTGAATACATGTATCTGGCAATCTGCCTTGGTGCAGTATCAGTTTTCTTGTTGGCAATCATCAGGGTCAACGAGTCATTTACTGTTTGATTTGCGTTTCTAGGGGACATTATTTCCACCATTATGGCTTCTCTAATCTAATTTGAGCAGTCGATCAGAAAACTAGGCTGTGATTTGAAACAGCAGGTTAACTGAAGTCAACAGCTCCTTTCAGCTCTGAAGCGTTTTAATGTCTTTCAGTCCATTGTTTGGTATCACAGCCCAGAACTTTATGTTTTCATACATTAATAAACGGTCAGTGTGATGTTTATCACTTGTTTCTTGCTATTTGACTAGAGTTTACTTGATGTACTTGCTTTTTAATTGCTTTATCGCCTGATAATAAACAATATAATGTGCTGTTTATGATTCGTCTTCCATTGGGTAAAATATAAAAAAATACTGGGATAGGCCATTATGTTCAAATCCATCACTGCATTTAAAATGTGTTAAAAATTACTTTGAAATGTTGCGCTAAGTGCAAATTTGAATACACAACTGTAGATATTTCAGTTGTTTTTGGGGTGAAACTAAATTTATAGACGTGTAGCAGAACACGTGTAATGGAGCGACGAGTACTCTACATGTGAACATTAACGAATCATTGTTTGTCCGAGAGCAAAGTGAAGAAGGGCCTTTTAGTTGAAACTCCTGCCTTCTTGAAATGAGAGAGATGAAAGAAAACCTCTGTCATGAAAGAATGAATTGGATCTGTGTGGATAGGGCTCCATAATTTGCAGGCTGCGTTCTTCATCGCTGCGTCTCTTCTTCATTTTCGGTCTCTCAGATCCGTCACCTCTCCGCTCCCGCTGTAACAATGTTGTCTTAAAGGAATTCAAACAGAGTTGTATTGACATAATGAATGATCTTTCAAAGGAAACACTGATTACATGAAATAACTTCATTTAGCTTCTGCATTAATCATTGCTCGACTAATTAACATTAATAGAGATGCCCTAAGCAGGGATAGTGCTCCGTGTGTGTGTGTGTGTGTGTGTGTGTGCAGGAAGACGAGGGCATTCTCCCACTTCTATTTACTTAAGGCTCCCGTCTCAATTAGTTACTCGCGCTGTCACTCTGTCTGTCACTTCCTGGTGTGTCAGGAGGATACAGCTGTGGAGTGGGCCGCCTGGATGAACAAACAAAAAAGTCTTAGCACGAACATTCAGCAGCAGAGAGCGTGGGTCACACTCTCTGCCTAAGGCCACCATATTCCTTTCCTACTCAAGGGTTCAATTTTCAGAAAGCTACTTAGGTATTATTCTAATCCCTCCCCAGCTTTTTTCTTTACCTCCCTAGGCCAAAATCTCAGGTTACCATTTTGGACACTTGATCGGTGCTGAAGTTTGGAGCTGCACTTACCGGTTGAGTTTGCTACAACACCGTGTGTGGCACAAGATGCCAACAATGGCCGCTCTTTCTCCTCCACTGGGTCTTCAACTGTCACAGCGAGCGACTGTGTCAAATCTACGGCGTCGCGGCATCTGTCAATGAACGTGTGACTGTTGGGGAGAAGACTCCGCTGCCAATCCTTATCTGACGGAGAAGGCACCAACTTATTAATAAAACATCATCTCTTAATTTGCTATAACAACACATTAGCATGACAAAATCAATGGCTTTGATTTGGTATTCATGTATTTCTCCGAGCATATTTGCCGTCCTCTGTGGCCTGCGTGCGCTCGAAGGTGGTGGAGCTGCAGATGGAGGGGGGCGGATGCGTGGCGGCAGTGGAGGTCATGGTGAGGACTGCTGGGAGTTGCGGGGACGACCGCCTCCGTGGGATGTTTTTTTCTCTTGTACAGTTTTGTTGTCTAAATGTTTTACAAACTTAATTGGCATTCCCCGGGGAAGGCTGCCAGCTGTCTGCCTGATGGCGAGGGTTTCTAATTTGGTGCACAGCGCAGGCTAGCTGCCGGGGTAGCTAGCGGAGCGGAGCAGGGGCGCGCAACACGCCACCCGCTGCACGTGGCCTGATCAAGCCCAGGGTTTGTTTGTTTTCTCCCCTCGTTTGTTCAGCAACAGACATTGCTTCACCGGGAACCAGCGTAGCAGCTGCTATCTAACAAGCACAGAGCAGAGGCTGCTGGGCCGTGATGCTGGGGTGAGGTTTCGGAGAGAGCTGGCTGACCACTGGTGGAGCCGGCAAACCCAGCGGCTCCATAAAGGCAATCATAGCTCAGTACATTGTCAACGCTAACTTCTAGATACTTCTTTATTCTCATCCAAGATTGTCTTTTCAGGCCCCATGAAAGTCGGATTTAAAGTATGTTTCATCAAAGTCTCTCCCTGTCTCTCGCAGCAGATACTGTTTATCTAAACTGATTTTTTTATTACCTCTCACTTACAACTTTTTGTCTCTTCCTCTCAGGTGACGGTCTTACTGGGTAAGTCCTCTCCTTAACTCCAGACACCCTTTGAATTTGACAATCTGATACCACCGAGGGATTTCAAAGGTCAAGATACCAATTAAAAAGTGAAACTAAGCTTGATTTCTACTTTAAGCACTAATTCATATAATAAAGAGCTTGAAAGGTTTAGTTAAGGAACGATGGTGGATAAGAAACTGCTGACACCAAATATAGTAGGTCGATCTCAGACTGGTTATAAAGATGGACGACATGACGGCCCCCAAAAAGTGAAGTCAGAGTTTCAAGTGTTTTAATCGCCCCCCTGATGGCTGGCTTCAGTGGAGATAATTTAACCTGGCTCCTCCATGTTATTGGATGGGACATGGACTAAAAAAATTTATAAATATGGTTTCTGTCATTAAACTCATTCTTATCACACTGATGTTTTGTTCGAGTGCTCTTTTCTTCAGGTAAATTTAGCATTTATTATTTATTTGATGCTGTAAAAACGGTCTAAGAACGTGTTCATTAGCGGGATCCGGATACCAAGGTTTTGGGGAGGGCGTGGAGATGTGTCATCTATGGTAGATTTATTTTGAAGAGTAAAAATCCCTTATAAGAATATTTAACAAAGACAATACATTTCAGATGCTGTTGTAGTAACATGTACTGACGCCATGGGGATGACTGCACATCTGAAATGCATGGGTAGTAGTAGTAGTAGTTTCCAAACAGTGTATATGTGTGTGTAAGGGGAGAACGGTGTTGGAGTTAATGTGATCTGTTCAGATCTCTACACCCAACAACCTCAGCACACAGCCTTGCACTCATCCACAGACTCCCTCCAGCTCGGCTAACAGAGGTGAGCCCCGCTGTACTGACCTGTGCGGAAGGGCGGGCCGGGGCTTCGCCGGGGCCGGCCCCTGCCAGCGAGCTCAGTCTGTAGGACGTGTTGACTCTGCGCACATTGTCACCAATGCATGGCGCTGCATAGTCACACAGGATAATTGGCCCGCAGCGGTGGCACAGCAGTGGGAAATGGAAAAGTTGCTGGTTTTTCAAGGGTAAACAGGACTTGTCTCGCTGATAGGGTGGTGATTTATAAGCAATGCTCAGGTGAAGAGGGTCTGTATTCATGACTGGATGTCCACACTCAGAGATCTGCAGCAGTCTCTTGTTGATAGATATCTTTATCGTCATTGCAATCCAATGATTCTGCAGCAGTATGGGAGTATGGAAGCAGCAGGAGCGGCATTAGAGGCTGTGTGTGGTGCTCAGAGGTCGTAAAGTGCTGATGTTCTCTCTTTTGAGGTAACACGTGCATTCTGGCTTTGCCAAAATATCACCACCAGCTGCAACCTCTCTACTATTGACGGGCTACTCTGCAAAGATCTTGGCTCTGGGCCCATCAGATTTTTTTTTTTTTTCACCCACTTTTTTTTTTTGTCAAACAAGAGGCCGGATGTGGAGGATGTAGAGGATCAAGGGATCTAAAGCTTAGTAAGAGCGCTGCATTCATGAAGCATGTGGACGGTGGCTGGAGCCGGAGCGAACATATGCTGAGGTCTTTATTGGCATTCTAGAGGAGATTGGGGGAACAATCAATTAGCCATGAAGCTGCGTGTCACCAGGAGCTCCAGGGATATTCCAAATGACTTAGTGACCATGCACAGCCCAAGATGCAAATCGAATGGGCTTGAGTTCGTTGGTAAATGCCACTGGTTGAACATTCACCGACTCTCTTGAGATGATTTAAAGGATGATTCATGTATTGGCAGGTACAGGTGAACGTGCAGGTTTGTCGGTGCACCTGGGTGGTGCAGGCGAACCTGGTGTTAGCGTCGCTGCTCTTGACTTTAATTGGCCTTATAATGGTCTAATTGATAAGTGTTGTGTGCAGGACAGGGAGGGGGCACAGGGTTGCGCCGCGCCCCCAGCTGCGGTGCCGACTTGAGGAGCATGCAGGAGCACTGCTGATTATTCAACATGTTTCTCTAATCCCAGCCCTTGTGGTAGGAACCTGTGAAAGAGCCTGGTCTTTGTGCTGGGGGGCTAATCGTGTTTTGGAAAACGCCGATCGAGGCTAATCTTCTGGCCTGCCTCTAATGTGGAGCCGCTGATATCCTCTGCTGCGATAAATTAAGCTACTTATTAATCTAATTATGGTACATTCATCCCCACAAACTTTCATGTGACTTGGAAAGCCCCCTTCGCCATTAACTCCCACACCCCTTAATGCTCCCCCTCTCCAAACCCAGAACTTGAGACTGACTCCCCTCTTTCTCTCTCTCTCTCTGTCTTGCTCTCTCAGACTGCCGGGCCTTGGTCGGCCCAATTAGGAGCCCTCAGGATAACGAGTGTCCAGGCTCCAGTCAGCCTCTCCGCACAGACTGGGGGGTCAGTCTGACTCATTCTCCACCTCTTTCCTCCTCATCAAATCTTCATCTGCTAGTTTCCCCCACTGGCAGTGGTCTTGAGATGTTTCTTTTGTAATTTAACTCATTAACATTGTTGTGTGCAAAAAATGTTCATGTGCAAGAACTGTAGCTTCTCCACAAATATGTTCTATTTAAGTCGGCCCTTCTGCAGACCTGTTCTACAGTTAGCCTCATCCTCCTTGACGAGAAGCTAAAGGCCTCTTTCTGGCTTGCTTCAGATCATGCGATAACATAACTCTCTCTGATGTTGCTCCCGCTATGTTTACTGTTTTTTGTCATGGGGTGCCGTGGATCTGCTTTAGGTGGGAATTTCGAGGGGCTGGTAAGCTCGCCGTTGGGAAGTGAGAGCAGGATGACAGGACCCTTCCTTCCGTGGACAGTGACCCTGAAGCGAGATGAAAGAGGTCCAACGTCCGCACTTTAGCAGCTCAAACTGGGCTGCAGTCATCCGTGAAGGCCCTCTTACCCGTCTTCCCCAGCTGTCTTTCTTCTCTCCCCTACCCCGCTCTCTTTGATTTTAGGTGAGGTGGAAGAGTGTCGGTGTACCCTGGTGTTTTGACCCTCTTGCCCCCTCCTCATGTCTCTCTCGTGCTTTTGCTCTTTTCCCCTTGTCCCTGAGGCCAGTGTTTTTTTTTTTTTATTCCCAGCCGTTCACATGTTATAGCAGAGCCAGCTTTGTTGTTACCCAGAGCTGTCTGATATGGTCATGTCCATTTAAGTCTTCCTCCAGCACACCTTCCACAGGTATAATCTGTGAGGCATTAACCTTCTACCGCTCTCCTTCTCAAGAGACGATGTGGACGCGTTGCTTCCTCAAAAGCCAAGTGGAGGGGCGAGACAACAGGGAGGCGCTCGCTGTCATTTGTTGTTCGAAACAAAGGTTCTGTGGCGCTATCAAACTCCCATTAGATATGGAGAATTGAGTGTGCGGTCTGCACCACGCACCAAACAGCGAGGTGATAACACAACGCAGAGGCAGGCCAGGACGCTAATTGCATGCCGAATATTTATAGTCCAGACAATTAGCTGTTGCCTTTTATATGCAAAATAACAACAGCAGCAGTGGCAGCAGAGAAAGGGATGGGTGTGTGTGTTTGTGTGTGTGTGTAAGTAATTAAGATGCTCAAAACAGGACAGGGACATGCAGTCTGTTGTGCTCTGATTTGCTGCTAACAAACACAATAATTAGTCTGTTATTGTGGGATAATGAAGTTGCCAGTGTCCTTTTCCCTCTGCCAAGTGCCATCCTGAACAAGGACGTTCCCACCACCACTGATGTTTCTGCGTACAGGCCCCCGAGGAAAACAGTGTTTAGAAGCTCAAAGGTCACGTAGGCTGCCATGGATCTTGTAGCGGCCTTTATCAGGGAACAGCTTGAGGTGCTGTACAGCGGTAGGTAAGGTCTTTAGAAAATGCTAATTGTAATTTAGGATAGAGGGTTTTCCTGATGTGATGATGTTTTGGTCGATTTGAGATCAAATTTTATAAGTTTGAATCGAGACCGGACAAAACAACATGAGACACACTATAGCTCTCACCTAATTGAAAGTAAAATGTTGCCATCTGTGTGATCGACCGTGTTCACGTGTGAGTCGGTATGTGTGTACCTCGTTTGCACGTATTGGCGTGTGCGTCTCTGACCGCAGGTTCATTGAATCAACAGCGCTGTCTGGCAGGATTAGGTGCAGCCCGAGCTGATTTGATATTTGTGACTGATAGTGCTTGTAAGTACGCCTTTGTTCCCTTCCATTGTGGCCAAGATTAAGGCGAACCTCCTCTTCATCATCCTGCTTCAGTGTAGTAATAACCTAGATAAAGCTACTCTTTGATTGAATCATTTCTTCCTGTGCATTCAGGACCTGCTCTCTCTCTCTCTCTCTCTCTCTCTCTCTCTCTCTCTCTCTCTCTCTCTCTCTCTCTCTCTCTCTCTCTCTCTCTCGCTCCCTGTCAGCTGTCGCTCCGACATCAGACACTGCGTTTCTACTTTTACTCTTCATAACGCACTCACTCACTTTTCTCACTTTAAAAACAATCTCTAATACCTGTCAGTCAGAGCGCAAGACGCTAATGAGAATTTTTGTGCTCGTTGATTTCCACTAATGATGACTTGGGTATGTTTGAATATTTAGCTTTTTCTTTGTTAATGTCTAAACTGCATCTGAAACAAAGCGAATAACTTTTGCAAAAACTTTAAATTCTGGGATCAATTTTCACTCTTGAAATTCTCTGAGAAATTGGGTCAGAACATTTTCCAGAGTTTGGCTTTCACACATGAAGAACACAGCAGAATATGTGCGAATCAGACACATTCACGACAACAGGAAAATGTCCAAAGCATTTGAGTGAGGGGTGGCGTCTGGGTAGAGCTCACAGGAGGCAGGACACAATGTAGGATTTCTGCTGTGGAAATCTTTTGTTATTGTTTGACGTCGTCCCTTATCATCAAAAGCTCTCGAATCTCGTTGTCTTTCCAAGCTGACATGTTCATCGCCGTCTTCGACCTTTATGACGCTTCTTTTACATATTGAGATATTTGTTTTGCTTTAATCATGTGATAGAAACATCATCGACACTCCCGCTCGACCACTGTAAATTTAATTTATTTGTTGTTGCTATATTCTGACTCTGGCTCACTCTGACATTGTCTGAACATCCTTCTGGACAGCTGGTGGGAAAACTTCTGGAAAATGTCCAGAACAACTGACTCATTTGTGGCATTTGTGTTCTCCCATTTCCAGACGTCAGTGCAGGTTTGAAAGCAGCTTAACGATCACAAGTGCATTTTATTTAATTTTATTCTTTGACTTCTCTTTGTGTGTTTTTTTTCATTGTACAACACTTTTGGTTAACACAGGTTGTTTTCAGAAGGTGCTTTGTGACTAAACCTGACATGACTAAACTGAGCAGTTCCACTCAGGAGTTAAATGTGTGTTTTACTGTGTAATGTTGGGGGCTGAGTGTAGGAACAGTGTTGTGTTGGGTTGTGTAGGAGTCTTTAGCTGTGTTTGTTGTCATGTGGGAGTCAACAGCGACTTCCCTCTGGAGGTGCCTTGGCTTCACAACAACATTTATATTGATAGATGCCAGATTCATAAATGACATACCCACAAGCGCACACTCATATTCAAATGAAGCAGCCAGAAATGTATGTTATATGTTTAACAAGTCTTTTGGATTTTGGAAGATAGATATATGCATTGGGCTTCTGTATGAATACTAACTCAGAATTATAAAAATGATGGATTACATCACTTCATTTAAATGTGATGTATTATGTTAAAATGTGTTATTTGAGCAGCTGATTGTAACAATCCTCCCACGTGAATGAGGTCTGTGGTTCACATAATCTTATGCAATGGAATTGTTTCGTAACAGATTCCTGAGACGTCTGTTGCAAGTCAGTGGAAACGCAGGAAGCCGTACATGTTTGACTAGCTTACATGTCAGAGTGTGTTTTTAGCTCACTAGTTAGATAGTAACACTTTCAGCATTACTAGTTCGGTCCAGAGGCCCACTAGCGCAGCAAAAACCCCACTAGTAAAGACTTTGGCTCTACTAGTGCGGGGCACAGTGTTACTAGTAAGATTTCTGTTGTAACTAGTTGAACAAAAGTTCCACTAGTTGCTGAAAAAGAGTGACTAGTAAGATTTTTTCTTCAACTAGTTCAGTAAGATGCTGAACTAGTGCGACCAAATTTCCAACTAGTGCTGACAAAGACCGAACTAGCAGAGGGGACTGAAATTTGATATCAAGGATATGGAATAAATGCTCAATCGGCTGGCCATAGGAAACTGCTGTGGATATATGTAGATTAGGGAGATTCCAGTTTGATATGATTGTGAAAATTGGAATTAATGTGGAGCCCTGACACTGTGTTGTATGACAAACATGAATATATGTGATGGGCATTAAAGTTTTGAGTTCAACCTTTTGGTCTAAGAAGGGGATCTTCACCGGTTCGCAAAGTAGTTTTCCCAGATTTGGGACCTGCACAGTGTGGAATGATGCCACTTGGAGATCCTCTCCTATTTGTCATATCTGGGCCACAAGGAGGCCAGAGCAAGTCTGCATGTCAACCAGAGGGGCCAAAAGGGGCCCAAGTTTGTTTTGTTCAATTTGAGATATATTCAACATTCAGCTTTAAGCTCACATCGTTTTGTCCCGGCCATAAGAAGGCTAGAAGCCCTGCATCATTGGCTGAAGTGGTTCTGATTCATATGTCACCTGGGCATGATAAGGATTATGACACTCAGTGTTCAGAAGTTATTTGGGGTTTAGTTTGGAATAAATACATCTAAAAAGTGTAAATGCTCTGCTGCAGCCAGGCAACACACTTCAGGAAGAGATTCCTCACCTGCTTGTGTGACCTGCTGCCCCAGTTTCTCTCTCTCTCACACACACACACACACACACACACACGCACACACACACACACACACACTCTTGATGGTGGGGTTATATTCACGATCACAAACACACCTTTTTCTGTTTGCATCCTAGCTGAGGGTTGTCACATGAAAAAAGGCGTCCCAAGTCATTTATATGATTGGGTATCCTTCCTCCCTCTCACACACACACACACTAATCTCTACAGGTATTTCTCTTTGGCTTCTGTTATTAGAATGCAGCGACTGCTCTCTATTGATGCATGTCAGAGCCTCATTCTTTCATCTCCAACATTTAATTTACCGTCCTGTTGTGCCACTAATCCTGTGTCGTGCCATTTCCTCCGCTCCTCAGATTGCTCTCTCAAAGCCCCCTCTCCGCCAGATAAAGAGGAAGGTAATCGCCATTGTCTGGCTACAGATACACCAGTGCCGGCCCCCCCTTCTCTCCGCAGCCTCAAATTAAAGGGCCGTCCTGCCCTCGCGCCCCCTTAATCACTGGCCTCGTCTTTCTGTGTGAGTGGACCCTAGGGCTGCGGCACTTTCATCCACAAATAGGCTTTCAGCGAGAACCACCCAGGGCCGGCCTCATCGCAGGAGATCCCCACAGTCTCCTCTCCTCCGCCCTGCACCAACTTTCCTGCAGCACTCTCACTTCCAGCCTCACACACTTGCTCTTCCTCGGGCCCGCCCTCCCTCCAGTGATTGGACATGAAGAGTATTCTACTTTCACTTCTATTGCACTCTGATGAATTGAGTCTTTCTCTCTCCTCAGGAGGTCTGACCCACAAGTCTGTCGAGGAACTTCAAAGTGGGAGTGCACAGCTGTGAGTGGAGCCAATAACACCTTCCACTGGGTTCCCTTAGTTACCCCAGCTATAAATACTGAAACCTTTAAATGGTTTGCCTTGAAGTATTAAATGCTCAGTTTTATTTAATATCATATAGACTTCCTAATGGGCCCTCTTATGAGGCCTAAGTGTTCACGATTCATGAATATATCGATTATGCCTCAAAGTGTATATACTCAGGCTACATTCATGTATGTTCATGGTGAATTGATGATGAGGCAAAAAAGCATAAAATCTCCGAAGATTAATGTTGACAGCTACTTGGATAATTAACTCACTTCTTCTGCCTGATGCTCACAATCACATCTGCATCAGTGAAATAAATGTGAATGGCAGCACAGTGTAGGGTTGTCAGGGTCATCACCCTGACCTCACATACGCAGAACCACTCAGCAGCATTTAGCTAATTTCTGTTAATTGTGGCTCTTACTTTCCTCGGCTGAATTGACATAACGCCGGAGGGCTCAGCCAAATCATCACCATTATGACATTAGCAAGGGCTTATCCAGCGCTAAGAGCTTGAGCTGATACCAACACTAAGGAGTTTAGGATGCTAAGATGAAGCCGAGCATTCGCAGTAGCTGCCGTAAGACTGACGGACAACAATGAAAGTTTACAATAAGGATCAAAGATCCTCGCCAGGGTTAAGGAAACTATCCAATTAAGAAAGCGCTCCTTTCAGCGCATTCACACACACAAGTTCTCACAAGGCGAGACAAGAGACACTGCTCGAGCTAAAGCAGGCGAGCTACACCCCCATCTGCTAATAACAAGCCGTTTAGCTTGAGGGACTGCTGCCACGTACAAAGGAATGACTGCTCTTTGCTACACGGTTAGCCTCTCTGCCCCGGACTTATTAAGACTCCTGTAAGAGGGATTCTCCTCTTTGACTCGGGTGAAGAGGCTGTTTAATACACACACAGCAAATTAGTGGTGAAATAGTATTGTGCTTTTCATCAAACAAGGATGGAGGGGGGGGGGGGGGGGGGGGGTTGCAAGCAGCGACCAAGGGTTGTGGGGGCTGCGGGGAAAGATGATTACTTGTGATGTATCCCAGGTCGTAATCCTTGGACAAGAGATTGCGGGTTTCTTTTTAGCCAGCAGAGGGGCCCTGGCTGGGGGAAAGGCGCTGGGCTTAATTAGACTTGTCTGGGGAAGAGATGGGCTTTAGGTGTAGCTAATTAAGATCATAGCCGTGGCTGAAATGGCTTAAACTGCGCTGCAATACCAGTCAGGTCCCAGAGGAGCAGAACAATGCCAGTGAGACAGCATCTTTCTGCGGCCCATGAATTCACATGTTGGTGATTAGGGTGAGGGAGGCAGGGTGCACATATTTTAAATGTATGGAATTTAATGATGACAGTTTATGTTAAGTCAGTGCCATGATATACGATGATGTGATCTATTGACAGAGGTTGGATTTAACAAAGTAAAATTACTTTGTTGCTGTACTGGCGTACATTTGTTTATTGTACTGCATGTATCAGCAACTATCTGTACTTTCTACTCAACTACATTTTACAATGCATCACATTTAAAAACATTTTCTTTTTTTGTAAGAGGAACAAACAATGGGCCTCAGTCACCAATTTCTTCTTGAGAAATTTCCTAAATTTGTTTTTAAGAAGTTTGCTAAGAAAACTTTCATGTTAGATTCATGACCGGTTTTAAATGTATTGAATTATTCACATCTGTGTTCTTATATTAATGAATGCCATGTCTTCGTAAGTTGAAAGCATGTGTCAGTTTTTCCAAATTAGCATAGGTAAACACCCCACCAATGCCTATAAAAGGGCATGAAACTGCAGTGCCGTGTGCACACCAGAGTCTGTGGTGCAGCCACAGTAATCACAGAAACTGAAAAGAACATTTCAGAAGGAATGATTGATCAAAAAATTAAAAGACGGCACGCACCCGACTCAAATCATGTCAAAAGTGTCAGCAGTAAACATTAAATAGCCCCAAAAACAATACATTGGACACAGTTACATGTTCAGTGAAAGCTGTATCGGGAGAAAGTCACATAATTGAAGTAAACTTTTTTTTTTATCTCAGATTTGAAGTCAGAAAAAAGGAAGGTGTAGAGTTATCTCTCAGCTGAGCATCTGTGGACACTGGACCTGAGCCTGACAGGACCCATGGGGATTGGACATGTTTGGCCAGACAACATGTATTGAATAATGCGGTCGCATTTCCTTAGCCATCTCTCGTCTCAGCACAGAAAGGAACTTGGTTTTCAGAATAAAAAGTCCACACTTGGAAGGTACAAAAAAAATTGTCAGATGATTTGAACTAAAAGCTGTAAACCATAGAACATGTGACATATTTAATATGTAAACACCAGTGTGTAAAAACCCAAAGATGGTTGACTAAATATTCTTCTCAATAACATGTTCATTTGTTTAAAAAGTGTTATCCAACACAATAACGGCTTTCTGGCCCAACCTTTCCCAGGTGTCATTGTGTTTTAGTGACCGTTTCTGGCAATCGACAAGACGTCTGATGCTTCACGTTACCAGGCTATCACACTACAGCTCAACCAGTTCAGCTAAAGATACACATGTTAAAAAGAACAAGGGGCATCAAAGCTTTCTTGTCGTTTCCAAATGCAGCTCTGTTGCAAGGTGACACCAAGACGGGCGGGAAGCTATTGATGTTGAATACGGAAATCTTCTTTTTTTGACTTTAGCCTTTAGACTGTCTCATTTCAGTTCAGCCTTGTTAGTTTGAGCAATCGTCGAAGCTTTTATTAAAGTAGAAATATTTCTGATACTTTTACTAGATTTTTTGGTGGTTAATTTTTGTCTACTTATTTGAACTTTTACTCTGGTAAAATGTTTGACTACTTCCTCCACCACTGCCTATCAGTAGATATAAATTTGAGCACAAAGTAGATGAGCAAATTCAAATAATATATTATATTTCAAAAATCTGAACGTGAATTGTTGCATTTCAGTCTACAGCGGGTCAATTGCCCAACCACCGTCAGTCTGGTCGCTAGCGTTAGCGCCAGAGTCACTTGACAATAAGAGTGGAACTGAATCAGACTGGAGCCCTCTTGTGTCTTCTGGCAGGCAAAATGGTTGGAGGCCAAACAGCCGTTCCCATAATCCTCACTATTGACAGGGCCCGCTCTGTTCTCCGCCCGATCTGTTTGGTCTGTCAAGTTAAGGGAGCCCCGCTAGTGCTTGTGGGAACCAAATCTATAAACAAACCCTCAACTGATCTGCAAGCCTTTCCTATGTATTGTCCTTGGCCTACCATCATCCCTGCTCCTTCAGTGGGAATCATTATTTAATTGGCCGCTACAACAAAATGCGCAGTTTTTTGTTCCGTTTTCGGAGCGGCAAGATTATATTTCAGTACATGCGCACACATGTGAGGTTTGGCAGCAGCTCTGTAATAAAGTTTGAGGCTCGCTCCATATTGTAAGAAATGTGCCTCGGACCACAATAAATTTGTGAATGAATAGAGCAGTCGAGAAATACATTTGATATTTCTCTACGAGCTTTTCGTTCCCTTTCATCATTTCATTCATCTTTGTCGGGAGCACACATTTCTCGCTGTGACTTTGTTAAATTTCAGCATTTGCTCCCTTGTTCATTTCAGCTGAGGGTGAAAAGGGGAGGGAGCTTTCTAAATGTAGTCGCAAAGCTGTGATAACCAGGCTCTCTCTTTCTCTCTCCCCCCTCTGACCAGCCGTCACCTTTAAATCTGCCTTTTCATATTCCTCTCAAAGCGTCTTGTCCATAGAAAAGGCGCCTGCCAAACCGGATCTCTGCACAAACAAGAGATGTGGACAAAGAGAGAGATGGGAAACCTATTGGAGGCAAATTATTTGGCCGCTGGTGAAGAATAAAAATGCATCCTCTTTTTCTGTCTCAGATTTTAATGGAAAAAAACAACATAGGGAAAATCTTGCTCATTTTAATATAGTAAAGGGAGTTTAAAAAGGCTCTAGTGATGAAATAACTCATTTTAATTATGGCCTCCTCAAATTGCAGAGCATATATTATACCTGAAAGAATTTTTCGTATTTGTCGTAGAAAGCTAATGTTGCATGTTTATGCATGAATGTCTCAATGAGTAAATCTTTTATAGAGTGTGAGAGACAAATGTGTGAGCAAAGAGTGCAACCTATCCACCTGGGTGGTTGTCCAGTGATGGGCTGTGGGACAGCACCGGGCCGGTTTGACCGACAGGCCTGCGATGAGTGACGACAGCCCGGCCTCCTCGGCGATGAATAGCCGGGGGGCCCAGCGGCACCTAAAACTACATCTGCCAGCGCTTCAGAAAAGGGGAAATATTCAAATGGTAATCGGAAGGCCGTGAATCATAAGCCCAAGGTAAGCTATGTAATGCTGGTAAGACAGTGAGTAGTGCTTTATTGGTGGAGAGGGAAATCCTTTTTGCCATTCAGGAGAAGAATTGCAACAGTAATACCATTAACTTGCACCCTGAGTCGCCAAATGCCATTTAATTGCCAATAGCAGCCCATTGTTTGGAGTGGGTGAGTTTAGGCTTCGGTGCGGCTGTGCTCATACGTGTGAGGGTGACAGGGGGTAGAGATGGAAGGGTTTATGTTGCCGGGGGGTTGCAGGGTGTCATAGTGTAAGATGTCTGAAGAATGATGGCCCCTCACACTTGCACAATCGCACACAAGCAACCGACGCCTAACTAAAGCTCCGCAGTAACTAGCTTAACTAAAGTCTTTAGGGAAAGTAAATTCGGACAAACTCCTCTCTCCTTAATACCTGATTTGTTCAACAACATGATTTGGGGCGCGTCTATTCAAGGCCCTTTTAGGCCAAGCTGAGGTCTTAAGGCTCAAGCCTTGTACCTCGTGGTTATTGTGGTCTGTTTAGGGTTTGTCTCAAATCTCCTTGTGCGGGTGCGTGGACGCTCTTAATGCTGGCTAATGGGCTTCGGCAGAGTAACAGTCTCCCAGCTCCCATTGAGGACCCCATGGAAAGCAGCATAAGCTCCGTCGAATAAAGGCCCTGGCCAGACCTTTCTTTTGGAGTTTTTTTTTTATTACTGGGAAGAGGCCACCCTCCATCACCCCCATTTTCACCCCAAATCTCCTGTCCATTCTCTGAGGATCCTCTGTGCCCGCCAACCTCCCTCCAACCTGACCACCACCAGCACCCCTTCTCTGGACTATGGGCCCAGAAACATCAGCATTGTCATTACACCCCTCCTCCCCCTCGAAAACCTGCCACAGTCCAAGACATCGGCCTCCACCCCCAGTGTTGTGTACTACCGCCGATGCTGACCCTGACAGCCATGTCCCGGGGAGGGCTAAATTGAATGTGAAATGCATGGTGTGTCTTCGCAGACTCCATTGTGCAGAGGGGGAGTCTGGGAGGCGAGCAGCGTCACTGTTCCTCGGTGCTGATCGAGTTTGACAGCACAACGGGAGGAGGCAAGAGAAACGTTCTCTTGCTCTCATTCAAAACTGAAAGAGGGCCTTTTTCAGTCCCCCACCTCCTGCCGCCCCCACCCACCACCACCCAGCTCTGCCTTCTCTCCTTTCCCTCCATCATCTTGCCTCTCTTCTTCTTTTCACCCCGCAATGAAAAAGACCGTAGTTTTCTTTGGTCCACCAGCTCCCCTGAGATCACACTACGTTTCACTGAGCTCATCCCTGGAATGACAACAGAGCAGTGACATCTACGATACTGAGATCATGTCGATGCTTTCGACTGTTCTCTTACCGTACACCTTGAGCAAACCCACCTCAGTGTGGATGTTACAAAACACAGAAGTTTCCTTATAACGCAATCATTTTCTTGGGTTTAATTATTTCCCATACAACAAGAACTCGCGCGACATAACCAGCTGTGTTTGCATGTATGTGTGGGTTGACATATGTATGTACATCAAAGCCTGTGTGTGCACTTGTGCATGCAGGTGTGTGTGTGCATTATGGAACATGCTATTCAGCCTGTTCCGCTTGGTATCAGGCAGCCCTCCTCCCCTGGATGCAGCAAACCCCTCATTTAATGCAAATGACAGTCATCTAGAATCCAGTGCATCTCTCATCGCTGCACATTGCCTAATCAATGTGAAGTGCCCTGTAAAAAAAATGCATTGCCTCCCAGTAATAGTTGTTTTTGACCGAGTCAAGTGCAGCTCCTAGAATTAATCCCAACCTGAGATTCAATTATGGGTGCCTGGCTAAGCAGAAGAGGGATAGCACTGCGAGCCGGGGTGCAGGGACTGTGATTGTATGTCACAGTCAGTGTGTATGTTTCTGTATTTATGTGGAGTGTATGAATGCGTGAACATTCCTGGTCTCTGGCCGGTGGGTGAGTTCTATATGTGAGGTTATAATGTGCTGTTGGCCTTGGCCCTTGCAGACTTGAATCAGGGGCAAAAGGCCCTCCAATCTCTCCCCCCAGCGGTCTTGTCATCATTTGAAGGCAGCACACGTCAGTCTCCGAGGCCACGCTCTGCGGTTGTGAGAGTTGTGAAACCTCATTGTCACCTTTTTCTAATGAGTTCCCTGATCGTCCGACGTGTTCTCAGTTCTGATTGCGTCAGGAGGAGGCGGCAGCGGCGGTTGTGGGAGGCGAAGGCGAAGCTGCACCGTGGCTTCATCAATGTGCGCGAAAGTCAGGCTTCCGGAAATGTATTTCTGCTGCCTGTGCCAGATAAGCATGTTTCAGGTCAATGTTTGCACAGTGTGTTTTTTTATGAGGAGACACACTGTTCATTACAAGGTGTTAGAGTGGCTCTTGTAATTTTCATTCACATTACATACTGTTGTTGTTGGGTTCCATCAACACCTCAATTTTGTATAACGACCAATTTGAAGATATTAGATTAGCCCATTCAGCGTGCGCCTCCTCGCTGAGGGCAGGTGGGAATTTAAGTTGGAAGCTTGAAGTTGGATTTGATTTTGTTGTAAATCTTGGCAATGAAGTGTTTTTGCGAAATCCGTCTGAATGTTCACGTATCTGCCGTCTGTCTGTCTGTATGTGGAACTCAGGTCTTGCAAGCCGTTCGTTTGATCTGCTTCACAGTTGGCATGTGTATTGTTAATGGCCCAGTGCAGTGCAGTGTTGAATTTGGTGCAATTTGAAAATGCGATACGTTCAATATTGATCTAATTGGAATAAAAACGCGAGCAGCGCTTCATTCCGTGGACCGAGTTGAACATTTCTCCTTCAACCTCCTCGGATAAACTCCAGCAGCAGTTGGTAACTGGGTCAAATTGCGAGTCATCTTTTCGATAATTTGATCATTTTTATTTCATCATATTGGACTGACACAGACATTCACTGGTATGTCTCCTTGCACCCGCTCATCTCCTTCATGTCAAGAACTTTCGTAGAAAACTTCCTGTGTTGCAATTTGTTTGCGTCGTTGCTGCAATGCTTCATATTGATCTGAATCACAGAGCTTTGATTTGTTGTGAACTTGGATCTGACGATTGTGTCGGTCGCTTAACAAACTAGAATAGCCGACAGGCAATGTATGATAAAATAACAGCAGTTAAGCAAATCTTTGAAATGTATATATATATATATATATCACTAAAGTGAACAATACGCTTCATTTTATGGAAAAATATTGACAATAAAATCTTCACTGCAGATAAACCAGGTAAGATGAGCAGAAAGTTTTCTAACTTCACTCTGCACCATAGACAATGTCCAGCATACAAACTAAAAAAAGTGAGTGTGTTGTGGATCTGAGGAGGACTCACCAATGACAAAGAATAATTCTAAAGTAGCTCCAGAGCTTAAAAAAGGGCCAAAAAATCTGCCCATACTAAACAGGCAGGTTAAGAACGGGCACTGCACTAGTGTACTTAAAAATACACACCGACTACTTCCCTGCCATGCAAACACAACACACATGCTTGCAGTATATAGTATTTGCTGTTTTCCACACACACCAAAAGTTGATCTTCCATCCAGCCCAAGGACATTGCTGCTGTCTCCCATCCTCCCCCTCCTCTACCCTTCCCAACAGCGGGCCAATGACAACGTAAACACAGAAAAGGCAATTTAGCTCCCTCTTTTAGAACTACTTTGAAAATAAAGGAATTTTAATTATGGACACAATGAAAAAGAAAAAAGGACTAAAAAGGGAGAAAAACATTCACGCACAGTAAACAAAGCTGAAACAATTATCTTCTGGTGACCAGTCGGTGTTTTTAGAACAGTCATTTTAATCTTTTATTTACTGCAAAGAGAGCGAGGGGGAGCGAGAGAGCAAGAGACAGAGAGAGGGAGAGAGGAGAAGAGAAGAGGGTGTCAGAGAGAGGGGGGGAGGGGGTGAGAGAGAGGCTAGGGTGAAAGAGAGAAAGATAATATGCATATATTTAAAATATCCCCACCCTCACAATCAAAAGATGTATTTTTTTTTATTTATTTATTTTTATTAGAGAAAACAATTTTTTTTTTCTACACACACCCGGGAGGAGGAGGAGGGGGCGGTTTGTCATTTGTTTGTTGTTGGAAAATTGCTCGCTGTCAACCCCCAAAGACAACATTCAATTTCTTCCCATTCATCAGTGAAAGAGAACGGAGTGACATTGTGAGTTTCAACTGGTGGGATAAAGCCAACCGGCGACAACAGCACAACAACAATACAATGTGATGATGGCAGGGTGATTTTTTATTTTTTTCTAGAGCAAGCCATAATTGAACCCTATAGAAGTGGCCTTTTGTTGACTGGTGGTGGGGTCAAAGAGAGGCAGGCAAGTTCATAATAGTCAGGTGATTGACATTCAGACGATTCGATGACCTGCGGATTCACAATGTGCGACACCACAATTAATGGTCAATTTCAGATGAGACGCTGCTGCCTGGCGATTTGTAAAGGAGCTGTGCTGTGGGACGCCGGTGTAAGTGAAATATAATGAATCTATCATATCTTTTCCAAATGAGCCATTGATACCTCGCCTTTGAAGCGGCGCTGCTCCGCGGATGTAGATGCGTATCGTCTGTGTCGGGCCCCTGGGTGCCTCAGATATAAACATTCACCTCCACCGGATGCTGTTATCCTCTATTGAGTGACACTGATGCGTTATATGGGACTGGTCGAGATAGCAAGGCAAAAGCTACAAATCTCCATTTGCAATGAGGAGAAAATTCCATAGGATTAATTTTCTGTATAAGACCCCTGCCCGGGCCCCCCCAGCCCCCGCCTTGTCCACAACTTCAGCTGTGCAGCCCCGTGTTAAAAGACCCAGAGGAATACTGTCTTTGTCATCTTGCCGTTTGGGGCCGAAGAATAAGAGAAGTTTTAATCCCCATTGTCCATGAGTCTGGAGGGGGGGGGGCGGTCGGCGGCTGTAAGATGATCCAACCGGCCACACTAATCCCTCCATACCACTTTCGCCTTCACATCAAAAACACCCCCACCCTCTCACAAAGCAGTGGTCTTGTGCGTTGGACCCCAATGTGCTAATTCTAAAGGGGAAAATGGAGCAAAGAAAAAGTTGCAACAACAGAGCAGAATAGACTTAAAGACAGTTGCACAGAAGATAGGGCGATCTCCGGGGTGAGGATGGGGGCACGGTGGACCCTTTCGCCGCGAGAACACACGCTCCCTCTGCTGCCCCTCGCCCCCTCAGGTCGGGCCGCCACGTTGCTCTTTTATAGGTCGCCCTGGTAACCGAAATATTTCCCGAATCCTCCATGTTTTCCATTTTCCGGAGAGACGACGGGCCAGGGGGAAGGGGACAGGTGCCACTCAGCCGAATGCACATGGGCTTACGGTTGTTCGCAAACACCGACTGTGATACACCATATTGTTTCTCTCTCAATCCTGCTGGATTAGCCAGCAAAACAAAAAAGCAGCCATATGTGAACGACTTGAAAAAGTGGGGATTGTAGCTCCAAGGGCTTCTTTTTGCTCGTGGATCAAAAGTGACTTTTAAGAAATGATCAAGCGAATGTAAACCTCTCTTCAGAGTCCTGAAATGGGATTCACCTACTTGGATATTTCCATGGAAGACAAAAACTGGTTGTGATAGAGGGATGACATGTTAAAAAAATCCTTCTCCTTTATTTTTGAGGTCTGGACGCACATGGACCTCTGCACATTGATGCATAAATAGCCATGGACATTTGTGTACTTGTTATTGAACATCTTGGGAACAGAGAACAGCAATTCATTTCTTTATATCGTGTAAAATGCAACACTGGTAAGACAAGAGGGGTAAGAGAGCTTCTCGGTTTCTGACATTGAACTCAGCGGGGATTCTCATCTTATTTTTGTAAGTTTACGAACGTTTAAAAATAAATTGCGTTTAACCTCTCATTTTGGTGTAAAAGAGCTAAATCTGTAGATAGCAGCAGTATGGTCCAAATTTGATGTCGTTTTACTAAAATCGCATCAGAAATCTTCAAAAAAGACACTTGCCAAGTGTATTGCATAGGCATCTGATAAGAGTCACCATGATGATGATGATGCTGATGATGCTGATGAGACTCAAATATAAATTGAGACGTCTCAGTGAAGCGGGGTTCATTTCATTATGAGGGTTGGAACCACCAAAGCAAGAGGAGTGAGAAAGAAGATGAGGACCAAAGCTCAAGGCCACCAAAGTCATCGAGATGATCCACCATGTGGCCTCTGGGGGCACTCACACACACACACACACACACACACACACACACACGTACATACACACGTACACACACACACACACACTGGAGCTGGTCTGATGAAGTTCAATGTAATAGAGTGTGTGTGAGGAGTCAGGGTGGGGGCAGGGAGAGAAGGCATGGTGGGTGTAGGGTGTGAATGTATGCCTGTGTGTGTGTGCATGTTCGTGCGTGTGTGTCTGTGTGAGGGAGCCAGGAGACAGCCGTTTAAAATTCTGTTTCCTGCAAGTGAGGAGGCTAATCCTGCCCCCATAATTCCCTGCAGCCACGGCACCCCTCCTTCCTCAACATCACCACTCCCTTTTTCTCTATCTCGCTCTCCCTCTATCTCGCTCATTCTCTCTCTCTCTTCGTGCACACTCCATGAGTGACAGCACAATGCCCAGGCCCTCGCACGCTTATCTAACTCTAGCAGATGGTCGACTTGGATCAATGCACACACGCCACGATCAATGGCTGCGATAAAGAGCGGCGGGGATGGTACCCTCTCCCCAGCTCCCTCTCTCCTTCTATCTGCCTCCCTTCATGCCAAGCCCGCTGCCCCCTGCCCAATTGTTTCCCTCCTCTCCGACGCTCGCTCATCTGCATCTGCACTGGCACCTACCCGGCAGCCCGGTGCCGGGGTCCCACTGATGGCAGGGGTCCTCGACGCGCCGCCTGCCGCATCCATCCTGCTCCCTCGACCTGCTCCCCGAGAGAACTCTGAGCCCTCTTTCTATCAGGCTTATCATGAGATCACTGCCTCATCTCCTCCTCGCCCACCCTCCTCAACTTATCTCGCTCTCTCTTTCTCTCCTACACTGGCTCCGGCTGTATCTCACATGTTAATCTCCCACGGCTATACTCACTCTCTTCAGCCATACAGGGAGCTTTCTGCTTCTGACCTTCTATGCTCTCCTTGAACGCACCGTTTACCACGTAGATGCCGCTACCTCCGATGACGCAACCTCTTGCTCATCTCATCACCCCCCCCCCACCGCATGTGATATCACCACAGAATATTTCATTTTATACATCCATTATTCCTTCCGGTTCTGTCTCATCCGGTGTCGCCATGTTCAGAAGTTGTTCTAATGGGACACGGAAAAGAGACTGGAGTGAATCAAACTGGGTCAAAGACGGAACTGTGAGGAGAAAGTGGAGCAGAAGTCTGACTGAGTGAATCCCCAACAGGAACTATGGGTAGAAGGGAGCCAGCGTGCATGCTGCTAAACAAATTTAACCAGCATAAGCAAAGATTGTATTCAGATTGCATTCAGAAGCAAATTCAAAAAACAGGCACACAACATACTTACTAACTTTCTCTTTTTTCACCGTTACATCGCTGCATCTTTGACCCTGTTCAGGCCTGATAGTAACAAATCCGTTAAAGTTTAGTACAGGTGCAAACGTATCCAATGTATCCTGAGATCTGATCAATGAGACCACATTCAGAGGTGGTCTGTTTAAGTTCACTTACTAGATTTAGCATTTCACTGTCATGCAATGGGTAATTCAAATTTCTTCTAAATGAAGTCCAGTGATTTAATGTGCACTATCATTAACATAAGGGTCTTGAATTGCCAGAGACCGTGGAATAAAAAGAACGGTGTTAATCAAAGCAGAAGATGAGCTGAGATATGCTGCTTTCCGGTTTTCTAGGATGGGTCATTATTCTACTCTTCCCATAATTCAACTGGACAGAGTCCTTCATCACACCCTCCCAGTAAATGGGCTGTAACGGCAGCCGACTTTCAATCTCTACTCTCTGTCACACAGACGCACTGATTAACATTTGACTTTTCACGCCAAGCTGACTCTCTCCAACTGCCCAGTGCCTCATAAGACACGATACCAATGTTTCATACTTTGAGTTATAATAGAAGTATAGTAGTCTTGAATTCCTTATTGTATTAATACGTTTATGTGTCACTTACCATATGATAAGATACATTTACATTTATTTATCCCAAACACATGCACAGACATGCACAGACATGCACAGGCACACTCATGCAATTGTAGGGAAATTTAACCTCTGCTTTTAACCCATCTGGTGCAGGACACACAGAGCAGTGAGCAACCATGTACGGCGCCCGGGGAGCAGATGTTGGGGGAGTAAGGTGCCTTGCTCAGGGGCACTAGACAGGGCAGGGAGAATCCTCTTGGATTTTTGGACAGATCAATCCAGGTCCGTCTTTTTGTTTTTTCTCCGTGGAGTCGAACCAGAGACGAACCAGAGACCTTTTCTGCCCATAGTCCAAGTTTCTGCCACTAGTCCACCGCCTCTCTATTGTCTATTGTCTTAAAATGAAACACAAAACACATACACCACTGAAGTAGAGAAGACAGCCAATAAATAACGGAAAAGTCGTCATCGTTGTTGTTGTTGCTCAGTAGGTGCTTGAATGTTTGGGGGCGTGGCTTTGAAAAGATTGCAGATTGGAGAGGGTGGGATGAATGGCTTGCTCATTTTCAAAGTGTAGCCTGCTCTTGCTAGCTTTTCCCGTCTCACCAACCCTGGTCCATCTCTGATTTGCCACCTCTATATAATGAAGGTCAGTGGAATGTAGTTGGTATAGTATGTAATGTACCTACATAGAAGAATGAGGAACAGCATCTCTATCCAAGACAGTGGCTCAGTTAAAAACGTACATTGGTTGTGGAAAGAGAGGTTTCTTTGAACATCACAAAAGAAATTCAACTCGTTCCCATGGCACTGGAGTGGAGACTGAACCAAATGATTAGGTTGAAACATTAGAAATGAAGAACACTTTAAAAACTTGTCCCTATAGGAGTGTTTTTCATTGTATAAGGTTTATGTTTTGGGCTTTAATGTTATCAGCAACGTGTAACAAGCTTTCACACCAAACAATAGAGCATCATTATACAGCTATTACATGGTACCTGAAAGACAAACGCTTCTCCTTTAACCAAACCATGGTCCACTAGTCTTGGTGAACAAACTTCGCCCAGGAGTAAGCTCTGCCTTTCCCTCTCCCTCAAGGAATTTGTAATTGGCTGTTGGTGATGTAATGCGGTTCATAATAAGCCCATTAAAGCCTTTCTCTGTGCTGATGGAAAACGCAGTGGCAATATGGACACCTCCGCTATTTATACCTCTCAAATCCTCATGCATATTCACACAGTGCAGAGACGGGGAAAGAGCAGGCAGACACCCTGACAAATAAGTGCCTGGATCTCATTTCTTTTGGAGCCTAAGCTATTTCAACACACTGGGGCCTCCTCCCCTCCTCACACTATGGCCGCAGCCTCATCCATTCTCTGGGTCTGCCTGCTTTCATTTGCTCTCGGTCAACACGAGCAGGGGATGTGTGCGTGTGCGCGTGTGTGTGTGTGTGTGTGTGTGTGTGTGTGTGTGTGTGTGTGTGTGTGTGATAGAAAGAGAAAGAAAGAAGGAGCAGGGTGGTAATAACGAGGCTTGGCTGAAGAGTTTAATCTGTTTTGGCTGAGGCACAACTGCCCCAAGTTACTCAGTAAATGATTCTTTACTCCACCATCTTGAAAGCAGCACAGAGCAACTGTTTGGTCACAGTGAACATCGCTGACTGGTATATAAAGCTATTCCCTCACACCCAGTATTCTTCAAGATGACTCATACCCATTTTTTAAATGTACTCTCAGGGTTATTTTAGCTTCTGTAAAAACAGGTCTGTGTAGCTTTTGTACACATCTGATGCTCACTAATAGTCCAACAATGTTCTTATAGAAACCTCCATGGTGTGTGTTATTCAAAATGATGATCTAAATGTATTTAACGGCCCACGGGAATGATATCTCAGCTCTGTTTTAAATGAAACATCTTACAATGAAGACAGACTGGAATTTTCCAAAGTGTTGCCTGTGTTTTTAATTGGTAGGTTCTGACTGACTTCCCTCACATAAATGATCCCATCCTAAAGTGTCAACAAAACAAATCTAAAATACTAAATTAATACTGGGGCAAGAATTAGGTACGGTGTTTCTTCAAAGCTAGCTGCCTACTTTAATGAGGAAAAAATACAGGAGAAAAATAGATAATTGCAGATAAGATTGACACAACTGTTGTTGTTTATCAGATTTATCTCTTTCTTTCTAGCCATGGAACGTGCCAAAAAGTATGTGAATGTAAAAAGTCTGCTTAAGACCCAAGTCTGCAGCAAAGGAAGTCCTCTGTGCCACTGAAGACTCTGCTCTTGAAGAGACTGACACAAGTTGTTAGCATTCCTGCCTTTTATACGCACTTATTTCAAGCTATGGCCAAAGCCATTGTTACCTTTGCTGCAGCGTGTTTACAGATAATCAGGAAGCCTCTAGGTGTAAGGGTGTGGCTTATCTGACACCTGCTCTGAGTGGTTGGCGAATCACAAAACAATAAGAGTTTGCATTTCAGACATAGATGAAAGGAGACCTATAATGAACAATCCTACCATTTTTATTATGAAATTTTGAGAAAAAAAAAATGGGATGAAGGTGTAACTTCCTAGTGATTGTTTTGGCAAAACCAATTAAAACATTGACCCCTTAAAACCAGGTTTGTCCACACATGAAAACAACATCAGAGTGAATGAATGAATGAAGTGAAGGGTGATTATCAGGGCAGGTTTCAGACACTTGGAGACAGGAGGCTGTGTTGAAGCTGCTTCAGAACTTTACAAATACACTTTATGTCCCCGGGGGCTAAGTCACAGCTCCCTCGTCGGCCCGCCGCTGGACACATAGTCCGGCTGACCACACTCAACCATTGTCACATGAGCTGTGGTCTGAAGAAGCCGGTGTTCCCCCCCTCTGTCCCCCTCCCTGCACCCCGTTAATCCTGCTTAATTTGAGTGCAAAGAATTTCACATGTGCCACTAAGAACATTTACAGAGTACACTGCCTCCATTTTCCTCCCTAAAATAAAACAGAGCTTAACCACTAAGCTTTATTGATCTTACAACTTGATAGTGTGATAAAAGGGGGACGATGGTGCCTCTAGAAAAGTGCAAGCTACACTACACTGTTTTTAATTGGCAATTCATTAGCATGGCCGCAGAGCCTTGGCAGGGTGGTCCCAGTGTATTTCATTGTGGACATCTCCATGTTTCAATGCCTTTCAGCTTTTAAAGGTAAATAGTTGCATGCCATCAAATGGTTTCTCCTCCGAAACAGTTTGAAGCTCCCAAAAGGATAATCTGTAGATGTGGCGCTAACTCTGGCTGCCATCACCCCCACTTACCCGCCATCGTAGGGGTGGAGTGGATCTCTGTGTGTGTTTACGTGCGAGTGAGTGAGGGAAAGAAAGCATGGGAGAGGAAGGAGAGACGGAGCTGTGGGCCAGAGAGATGCAGATTTGTCCCAACACCTCCATATAATGTGGGTGGGCAGACACACAGAGCGACACAGAGCTAAGGGGCTGCATGGCCACCCGGTAGGAGAGAAACTCTACACCCAGGCGATGGTAGGCATTAGTTCAGCACCAGCTCTCCAGCTCGCACACATTGACAAACCCAAAGGCTGCAATAGTAGCAGCTTTGATCACTGAATCACTGGCAGTGACGACACAAGCATATCTACCATTAAATCCACTTCCTCTAAATCACAAAACCTCCAAAATCATTTTCTTCCCCCCCGTCGACATCGAACGAGTTTGAACGGCACAAGGTTCAACAGTCCTGCAAGGTTGCAGCTCGATTTGAAAAAGACAAAACACACACTCAGGGTTTGTCTATAAATGTTATTTTGGGAACTACATCTTCATATATTAGATGTTTGGTTATTTTTTTTATTTAAATATCTAAACACATTTATTATTGAATCATTCAATAATTTTTGTTATAATAATAATGGTACTACGACCACTACCACTATTAACACTTACCATAAGAGCGTCAATTGTACCTGTCGACATCAAACAGCACAAGGGTACTTGTCCCTGCAAGATTCCATCTCGATTTAAAAAAACAATAAGCATTTGTTTATAAATGTTATTTCGAGAACTATAACTTCACATATTAGATGCACTGACAAGTCAAACAAAGGCAGAACCTGCTCCACATTTTTCCTCTAAGATTTTGTGCACATGAAGCCAAAAGGTGCGAAACACGAGAAGAAAAAAATCCCCAGTTGATAATGGCCCTATTCCTCATTGTTTGTGATACTGAATGTAATGTCTCAGATCTCACTGGCATCTTCCTCTGGCAGCTCCGCTCGCTCTCCGCTTTTTGTGTTTTCATTGTGGATTGTTGTTTACTGGCTTCAGTTTGTTATATCAGTGCCTCTCTTTCCTCAAAACACCTACTCATTTGAGGACTGATTCATTCCAGGCTAATTCATATTCCAGAGGGATTAGAGACATCTAATTTGGTGATATTTCTGTCATGCACACTTTGGATGTAGTATTCAAACAGTCTTCCCCTCCCCCTTTGCCACAAGCACAAATAAATGCACCAAAAAACAACAAACGCTCTGCAACCCAGTGTAGTTATCTCTCTTGCCAACTATCTTCTCCTTTGCTTGAAAGACACTGGGTTCACATCTTTATTGGACATCAACATTATAGTGTGTTTGGCAGATAAGGGTTCAAAACAGGGACAGGAATAGAAAATAAGTCTCACAAACAGAGAGATAAGTGTTTCCAAAATGAAATGAGGGTGTAGAGGCACACTGGAGCACATAGTCGCTGATGGATCCTGATAAAAAGGACAAACGGAGGCTGATTTGGATTTGGACAAGGCCTCAAACTTCGATTAAACAGATTAGATCAGATTAAATATAAAATGTGTGTATCCAGTACATCCCTACAGTGTATGCTGTTAATTCATTCTAATGCTTACAAATGCCAAGTGCAATTGTCATTTAACGAAAAAAGAAATCAGACAGGTGCATGTAAAATAGGTTATCAATGATTGGCAGTGTCACCAAGGTTTTCATACATAGCTGAAAAAGCAGTTTTCTTCTAAAACCAACTACAGTGGCACTTATTAGTGTGTTTACCTCCGTCAAGCAGCGGTAGATCTAGGATTTTCTTTCATCAGGGGCCACAATTTACCCAGAGGCACCAATTATATGTCAAACACCCATGCACTGTTCCTGATTCATTAAGCTGAACATTTAAGTAATTCCTTGTTCACTGTAAGCTATATAGCTTTGAGAAAAGCATCACCACTTTTATCATTGAATATACTGTATGTAAGGTAAAAAAAAGGTGATAAAATAATTCCTGCATCCATAAATAAAGTAATTATGGATCTTTGACTTATTTTTAAGATAAATTATCTAAAAATTAATAAACTTCATGTTACTTAAAACCCTTTGAAATCCACAGACCTAGGCCTCAATTAAAACAGTGTGAATAGCTTTAGTTGTTTGACATCATTTGACAGAATCAGACAAATTATTTACTCCTTAAAGGCTGGACTGCGACAAAAATACAGAAAATACATATCTTCACGGTTTGTTTTTAGATGTAAAGAAGACAGACGGTCTTCCCTGTTTAAGCAGCCCTCAAAAAGATATTATTGGGAGTTTGAGTTTAAGTATCTTGTACAAACTCCGGCGCCCTTAGGGTGTGAAAACTAAAACAAACATTTGATGCATCAAAAAATTCCCTCTCCCCTTTGTCAATGGAGCAGCTCCAGGCGACGCATCAAAGTAACATCACAAATTAGAGTAAACATTTTTCTCTCACTTGGAGGATTGTCTATTTTCACGGGAGGAGGTTTGAGTGGAGTTTTCAGGTTCAAAGCTTCCACCCTGCAGACAGTGACTTCTAGATTCCTGGAGCCACAAGTGTTGATGCGGTTTCTCCCCATGTGCGACCTGGTTTTCAGGGGTGGCGTGACAGTGATGGATAGCTGTAAGCTTGGTACCAATAAGAGCCTGCAAGTGCTCGATTTGGGGCCCATAGCTCCAGTATATGTGGCCCTCCAGGAGACCCACTCTAAATTAAATCCTCCGAGGCTGCCAGGCTACTATGACGCTTTCCCTGTGCCCCACGCCCGTTCTTGAACGCTGCCTCCAGCCAGCCTCACTTTTGTTCCGCAAGAGCAAGTTTTACCCCCTTAATTAATTCAACAAAAAGTAATTAAACCTTTGCATTTCGCCGACATGCCTTGTCTGCCCCCACCCTCGGGAGACACAAAAGAAAGGTAGGATGGAGAGAGGGGAGGCGAAGAAATTAAGAACACTCAGTGCCAAATGACCGTCGGAAGCAAAACAATATTAGCCCCCTGAGTTAGTGGCTAGGACTTATAATAAAGGAATAACAAGACCGGGCATGGAGCTGAGATGAATGCTGCCGGGTGGTGGTGCAGGTTGTTTTGTTCGGCGGGGGCGGTGGAGGCTGCTGAGGTGGACGGCCCCAGCCGCGGAGCCCGCTCTTAATTTGCTGAGTGATGTTAGTCCTCAAGGGTGCGTGTTGTTTGGCCCTGAGGGGTAATAATGTACTTGGCAACTTCGCCTCGTCTCCCGTGCATTCAGCACTTTATGTGGAAATATTGAAAAAAAGAAAGTTTCTGCTTCAGCTCAGCGTTTCTCCTCTGGTTTAGTTTGAGGTTTAGTTACTGGAAATGTAATCACATTTCTTCAGCTTTAATAAATGAAGACACAAAGGTTTAACTCCAACCTTTTATATAGTATTGAAAAAATGTATAAATACCAAAATCTTCTTTATTGTGAACAGATGTTTAATTAAACTTTATTATAGATATTGTGTTGTTGAAAACATTGAGAACACTGCAGAATCCCGTCGCTCTCTCCCCATTTCACCAAATTAATCAAAACTCAAAAAGAAAAAACATGTTGTTTGTCATACACACATACACTTATGCAGTGTAAAGGCACATTCAGAGATAAGATCATATAATCTTATTGAAATCTTAAGTCAGCTTAAACCGATTCTATTTACATGTTCACTTATATCATAATATATTTGAAAATATAAGAAATTCAGTTACGATTGAGAAATCTATTATTGTTTCCAATAATAATGGCACAATGACCACAAATATATGCTTCTATCGAAATAGTGTCAGTAATACTCAAGTAGAAGAAGTAATAGTTGTTATGTCATGCATCATTTCTAAAAGATGAAAGTATATTGACCTTATATGGATATGAACCAAGTACATTCAATCAGGTACTTTAACATCGTACTTTTACTCGACTTGAATATTTCTATTCTATGCCACTGTTATCTCCAACATGTTATTATTATACTATTTACTCCACCTCATTTATATGACAGCTGTAGTAACTTGTTAATGTAAAGCTGTTACAAACAAAACATAAGATTAGTTAGAAATATCATTTTTAACTGTAGATTAACCAAATGATCTCACACAAGAGAACATGCATATATCTCCATTTGGACCAGCTTCAAAATTTAAATTCTACTTACTTAATTAAGCATCTTTAATAATGCTTAACATGACACACACGTGGACACGTTTCTCCTAAGTATAGTTTCACACTTAGTTCAGCTAATTGCATTTTTGTGTGTTTGCTTTCATTGCATTTTGTACGCAATAGGTTTACGTTTGGGTTTTGATACTTTTTCTAAAGAAAACACATCTGAAGGCTTCCTGCAACTTGCACAAGCTTTGTGTTTTCCACCGAGAGCTTGTTTGTTGTAATCCATATGTTTCTGTTCATCGGGCCCCTCTGGTAATTACCTCGGTGTAAATGAGGCACATGATCCATCAACACTTCTCCGCTCCGTATGTTAAACTCACTGTTTAAACCCAAAGCTTTACAGTTAGATGAGAACACTGATCATCGTCTCCAGTGAACTGTGGCGAGTAGAAACGATTCATGTCCTGTGTACTGGGTGTGGTCCGGTGATGTCTTGATGGTTTGTCAAGCAAAGAGAGAAGCTGGTTAAGCCCGTGTCTTTGAACTGTGATGTTGGGTCAGACAGCCAAAGCAGATATTTGCCCAGCAAATATTTTAATCCCCAACTAATCACTTGGTGAGTCCAGTGGGTGGAGGTTTGGGGTTGTGGGGGGTTGCGAGTTGCGAGGGGGGCTGCCGCGGTGGCCTGGCACATTCTTTCTGTCAGTGTGATGCCCTTTTTTTCCAAGGGGATTGTGGGAAGAGTCAAACAGGGCGACCTCCGGAGCGAGCCGCTGGAAGGCGGGAGGCGTCGACTCTGGGCCTGTGGAAAGGCCACGTGGGAGCGTGCATGTGGCACCTAGATCCATGCAGGTACTCACAAATCCAGCAAACTGCCACGAACAAATGCCTGTAATTAATAAGATATGATTGCGTTTGTAACTGATCTAAATATTAAATCTGAGGTATAAATCAACATTGTGAGCGTGCGTCTCTTTCATCCCCAGCATAAAGAATCTGCCCTCTAGAAGCCCCTCTCTCCCTCTGCACTTTGGATTACATTCCCTTTGAGCAAAAACGCTGTGCACGCACCGCTCGCTCTAAACATTTTTTCCACTGATGCAGAGGAACACGCTCTCTAACGCTGTGGCACTCCGGATTCCTCAGCCGTTCGGTGACTCTTGGCATTTTGCTTATTATCAGAATATTCTTAATCATAGTGGAGACAGTGCCAGTGGAGAGAGCGAGCCGAGAGAGACACGTCAAAACATCTCCAACCGTAAAGGACCAGACAGCAAGCGTGATGGGCAAATTAGTCAGAGGCGCTGCCTAAATGGATGGCGAGGGCACAGAGGGAGAGATAGGGAGTACGAGTGTATGTGTGGAAGCAGCGAGGGAGCAGGAAACAGACAGAGAGAGAAAGAGAGCAACCTTCTCCGTTTCACCATTGAGCCGTGCCTGGTATTCCCGGAGCACTTCGCCAGATCACAACCCACTAACTGATAGAGAAATAAATTAAGGAAAGGCTGCTCAAATAGATATGATTCTGAAGGAGATTTAAGGACTGGAACTGATTGTGCATGTCTGATTCCTGCGCTTCAGAGCCTTCACCCGGGGGGCTTGGCTTTCAAAGCTGAGTGACTTGCACGGAGAAACACTCCATTAACAAAGTTCAGCTCCCCCCCCCCACACACAAACACACACTCACACACACACACACTCCTCTCTCCCCCACTCTCTCCCACCACAGAAGACCTCTCCCAGGCAGCACAGCTTCTTCTTCTAATGATGTTTCAGGGTGCTCTGCCTTAATAAACAGGAAGAATGGAAGAGAGCGAGCCTCGGGCCTGGTTAGAGCGTGGAACGAGGATTCCACTTTATTACAACTTGGGTCGTGTTTGATAGTTCAGGCCTCTAATTCCATCACTTACGCTAATATTGTATTCGCCGATATCTAGGAACATGCCTACCTCATGCTACCACATGGGTCGCCTGTCCCTACCCTCAGATACGACCCACAGGAGAAGACCAGTGACGGGCACATCTTCGTCGCCATGGTGACGGCAGTGGTTATGAGGTTAAGTTTGAGGAGGAACCACAGTTTGGTTCGGCTTCAGGTCTTGATTCGCTTCGTTAAAAATATTGTGGTTTGGGTTCAAATGAAAACTTCCTTGAGGTCAGAGGACCTCTGTCGTCGTGGTGACAAAAGCAAATACCCTGTTAACAAGGTTTTGGTTCTGTCAAACTTTGACACTCACTCTCATACAACAGTTTTGTCAACACATCCTCCTCCTCATGAATACTCTGTCGTTACTCTGTTATCTAACTTTCTTTATTTATGTCATAAATACAACAGAAACTATGGCTCATCTATATGCTGCTCACCAAGACGACCTATGGCCTTGTTTTCTACAGGATGACAATTTAGCTGGAACGATATCAATACTGATACTGGTGTGATTGAAAGGATGAACTCACATCCTACCATCACCTATATTTATCATATATCCTGCAGGTCACAATTTCAGTTTTTAGAGCATCACGTTATACCTTGTGTAAAATGAAAGTTCTACACAGCGATGTTTTCCAATGTGTTCTCTGGGAAGAAGGGGGGGGGGGGGGGCAGTATTGGATGCCCTGAGCTGGATACCCTGAGATAAGATTTGGGAATCAGTATCAGAAGAATGAAAGTTTGATTCTATTGACTCTCAATATCACATGTCTGACTAGAATGATAAAGGAGGGAACTGCGTACTGAGTCTCTCCTCGCATGGCTAAATAACTGCAGGTCACTTTTACAGTATCAAAAGGAAAGCTGCCACCAGCATCACCACAGAGCAAGAAAACAGCCCATTAGTTTGCTAGTATAAACAAAATTAGTGTGTGCACATTCCAGACAAGTACAATATGTCATGTTGTCTAAGTTGGTATTTAAACCTGCTTGGGTAATAACTTTACTGTTTAAATCTGAGTTCTCTCCCAAATAAGTTTGACGAACCCTGGGTTGCAATCCAAGAACTCAGTGGTCCTTTCAATGAATTCGCAAGATAATTTGTTTGAGCGCTGCCATTCTTATCGTAGCTTAACTGTTAATTAGCATTCTTCGGTCACTGAATCGTGGTAAAGGGTTAACGTCAGCCGAGGCAGTTCAGAGAGAGACAGAGGGGCATTGAGCAGGCAGCATGGACGAGAGCAGTAGTTCGGGTCCCGAGTCCCAGGATTAGAGTCATGGGACTAAGCAGAGGCAGGACCATTACCTCTGAGTGGAAAGGCTCAAACCCAGTGACTCCTTCTCAGATCAGATGAAGAGGAAAAGACTCAGAAAAAGAAGAGAGGGAAAGAGAAGTGGAGGAGGGCTGGAGGGCGGGGGGTACACGTCCGAGAGGAGAATTGCAGAAGTGCAGAGCAATTAGGTGCCGCGGGACGGGAGCAGATGTGTTTTTATGTCCAGAGAAGAGTCTTGTGATCACGTTTGAAAGAAGGTGTTCGTAATCTCAATGGAAGGGTTACTGTAGTGAGAGTGATTGTGGTAATGGAGGTCAGATGGGCCCTCGCCTCTAAACTTCATTTAACTTATTCCTTCTGAATCCATCTGATACCAGGCCCCTCACAAAATCCCTGTATTATACCAGTGGGGCTGTTATCACCTGAAGGAGTTGCAACTGTATCACTTGGCTCATGTCTACGAGTGAGCTCTTCGCCATTAACCCCTTAACTTGTCACTACGACATTGGTGATATTAGACTTTTATTTCTTTGCATGGGTGAGGAGAAGGAGAAGAAGGGGAAGAAGAGGAAGTGGGAGCTAGGTGGGTGTGGATAATGGAGCAGTCTTCAGGCATGGAGCCCGGAGATAAGTGAAAGAGTCAGAAATTGAGTGTGATGCTGAGGCGAGGGCCGGGCCCTTTATTGATGGAGTAAAAAGAGGAAATGGGGAAGAAGGAGAGCAGGATGTCTCTGAGGAGGTGAGATAGACGGCAGCGGAGCGAGGGACATAGAAGGGGAAAGATATGGATGGCAGGCAGCAATTACTGAGACTGCGGCTCAATGCGAACACTGCCAAGTGTGTGTGAGTGTGTGTGTGTGTGTGACAGTATGCGAGGAGGAGAGAGGCACAGAGCAGGAGAGGGGGGTAGAGGCAGAGGGAGGATTGAGATCTCTGCCTGCCTGGGCCCCTGCTGACTCTCATACAGGCAGATCACAGGCTCATCATGTCAGCTCTGTTTGTGGAAATCCTCCCTCATCAAATGACAAATTTGCTACACGTTTACCTTTATCAGATCTGGGAGAGAGAGGCAGAGGAGACGAGCGAGGGGGAAAGGGGTGTGTGTGTGTGTGTGTGTGTGTGTGTGTATAGGTGTGTGTAAGTGCCTCTCTCTCTGTCGCCGCTACTGTCGAGGGGCCAATTACTTGCTCCTCCGAGAGCAACTCTGCCATCTCAGGCCTTTCATTCAGCCACCCTCCTCCTCGTCCTCCTCGGAAACATCTGTCTCTGAATATGCAATGAGCGTGTCCAAGAGAATACACCCACGTCCTGCACAAAGCTAATATTTGCTAACATCAAACCTGCCTGTTCTGCCCTACAGTGCCTTGCTTGAGCGGGACGCCACCAGTGCTGCTGGGAACCTCTCCCCCTCCCGCTGTAAGATTACTGGCGTTGTCACTGACACCAAACCTCGCTGCCCCCCCCCCCCCCCCCCTCCTCCCTTCCTTCCCCTCGGTCCTCCTCATCTTATCATCCAACCTGCTCCTTCCTCATCTTCTTCATCATCTTCCTCCCCCATTAGGGCTCAATTAACTAGACTTGGGCCTCATCAGCCTCCTTGTTTAAACATCAATTTTGACCACATTTCTTTTGCATGTCACATTAGGTTATTTATGGATCATGGATGAGTGCATTGGACCGAGTCTTCACTGGAATAAAAAAAGATTCAGTTTCTTGTGGTTTTATTGGCTTAATCGTCTATTTAAAGAAGAATCCTAAAATCAATAGGCAGATATGGACATTGGATTATATCTGTAAATCTTGGTGTAAATCTGAGTCCGTTTAGCCGTTATTTACTCATCTTGATGTTTTTTTTTCTTCCACATTCTTTTGGCTTCACTGACTCTGGTTATTTATCTTATTTGTTAGTTCATCATTATTAACGTAGATGGCAATGACTCGAAGAAGATCATTTGTAGCCCTCTCTCATGTTAAGCCTTTTAAATGTAGATTCAAAAAATAATAAAATCCTTCAACACATCATCACAACAGAACAGCTGAATGATGATTGTGTGTGTGTGTGTGTGTGCGCATGGCATGTACAGTATGCAAGAGTGTAAGTACGTACAAGTTTTTAATTTGTGATAGGCCTACAACCACTGAGACATAACAAATGATGAGAATACATGAATATTGAAGTTCAGCTCTGTTGCTTTGTCATAACAAACAAATGCCTCCTCCGTTCTCAATTTCAGCCTCACGCATAAACTCCCAAAGATGGTGAGCTTAAAGCTCCGGGGAGGGGGGACAATTCAGAGTCTTCAATTAACCTTACCCCAAGCCGGAGTAGGGGAGAGCGGGGTAATGTGGGACATTTTTTACATTTGCTCCCCTCTAGGCGAGCTGAAATGATATATCAGTAAAATGTACACATTCCCCATTAATTCAGGATGTTTTCTAGCAATGGAAATGATCAGAATGTCTTCAGGACCAAGGGCAATGAAAATATGATTGTTTTAAAAAAAGTGGTCTTGTGTCCCACTTTACCCCAGCTACGGGGTAAAGTGGTCCACTTACTTATTCCACTTTAAAACTACCATAACAACACATGTTGTAATAGTTAAAATCCCGACAGCTAGATTGACAACCACTGTGTTTGGCCCCAGGTTGTCTTCCTGGTTTATAGTTTCTTGGCATGATGGCTTTTCTACAATGTTTATGACATTACAAATAAAACATATATAATGTAATATAACACTAAAATATGTTTAAGACTAAACTTAACTTGTGCCACTTTACCCCACAGCCACCGTTTTAGAAAAAACAACATCTCTTAGCAATACTGGCTAATCTTCAGCTAGCATCAATTACATGATTTTATATGTTGGAAGTTCATCAACATGTATGATGTAAGTTTTTCTACCTGATTCAATTTGTTTTGACACAACAGTTGATTAAGTTCAAAGCAAGAAAATTAACTTTTACATGCAAAAAACACTTATTTTTTTGTGTGAAAAAACATACTTTCCACGATGTGTTCCGCTGCCTAGATACAGGGGGTGTTTCACATTACCCGATGTCCCACATTACCCCGCTCTCCCCTACCTGAGAAGATCCAGATAAACAAACATGAACATGTAAACTCCAGACATCAGAACTGGAAACCTCCTGGCTGTGAGGTGACAGTGCCACTGCTTTACCACACCACAGGGGCAAAATAAAAAAAGGAAATTCAAATTCAATGCATAAGAATCTGAGATACTTTTTAATTCCATCCTTATTCCTTGCCTAAATCTGGCACCTACATTACCCATAATGCATCAAAGAGGAGTATGCCACAAAGGTGTGGTTAGTTCACTTCTTTCCAAACTCTAAGTTCCATCATTTTTGAAGATTTTGAAAATGTTTGTCATCCCTAACACTGCCTCAAGTGACATCATTTGAGGTAATATATCTGATTTTGCACTGTTCCCTCTAGAGTCCGAAAACCTACATACAACATTTTGTTTTCTCGCAACCAATAGTGTAACTCAGATGTGAAATAAGATTATCACAGGAAATATCATTTTTAAAACTGTTTGGAAAGTGTAAGGATTGCTGCCTCAAGTATTTCCTCCCAAAACTTGACGGCTCCTCCTGATCAACCCTAATTTCTGAAGGACAGAAAACTCCACCCTAAATAGTATATGTGTAACCGGTAGCGCCTAGCGATGTCTGCATCGTGATTTATTTGATTAAAAGGGTCGGAGAGTGAGGTGATCTCGGTTTTCTGACAATAGTAGAAGAAGCGCACATCCTCCGGTCAATTGGAGCCCCTACACAAACTAAACCACACAAATAAGTCATCAGATTGCACTTTAACTTAATAACATGGAGGCTAACATACAAAATCTTCAATGACCAAAATGTCACATATCTCTCCCATGGAGTATCACAATATAAGGGAGGATGTGAAGTAGGAGAAACGCCCTTATAAGGAGGGGTCCCTCAAAAGTGGATGTGGGGTCACAGCACTTGATAAAAATATACACAATAAAATAAAATAAGTTTCATGCATAATGGACTCTGCTGTATAATTGCCATTGATTCTAGACGTGCATCTCAGTGCTTAATGTTGAGGTTCCTATTTTTCCATCATCTTTAAAAGCTTGATTTTTTTACTAGGATCTGTGGATGTCAAGGATTCCTTCTCCTGACTTTTAATTTTGCTTTTGTCATTTTTTGGAAATCGTCACTTCAGACAGAGGAGAGAGTACAGCGAGTCGGAGCGCAGCTATTTCGACAGGAGACACTCTCCACAGTGTCTCTGTCTGTGCTGACGGATGGAGATTAAAGAGACAGGAACAGAGAGGGGGAGATTATAGGAGGGCAGAGTATGACTGCTAAAGAGAGAGAGAGAGGGAGGGATGGAGAGGGCTTGGATGATAGCAGGCTAGAGAGAGAGAGAGCGAGAGGGAAGGAGAAGGGGAACATTTGCATAATGTCCTCCACCCCAGTATGTCCCTGAGGCTCGCCATGCTGGATAACAGAGGACCAATACTCTTAATTCAATCGCTTTATTTTTCTAATACTTCATAAATTAATAATTTGTCCCCATTCCACCCACAGCCACCCCCGCTCGTCCGCAAAACCACCGTGAGCGTCGAGCTGAGCTGCCTAAGTTTGTAACTTTAACCCAGGAAATTGATGTGAGCGGGGCCTCGAGGCAGACCTGCTAATGAATGGATAGAGAGAGAAAGAAGAAAGTTAAAAGATGGTCTTTTATAAAGTAATTTAAGAAAATCCTGTTAGCTGGATCAAGTACAAGAGTATAATTTCTCAAAACGGGGGAAAGAGGAGCTTTCGCGCCTCTCCCGCACACTTAATAACAAAATTAGGGAGGTAAAAAGATAAAGAGAGGGAATCAATTAGGCCAGGGCTGGTAAACAGTGCTAATTGTGGAGAGGCTGGGATGGCCCGTGGAGGTTGGAAGGTGGGTGCTCACACCCTTGGGGGGCGGCCTAATCTCATGACATCTCCCACACTGATGTCCTGGGTGAGGCCGGAGGGGGAGGACAGGTAACACATAACCCTGTCTATACACCTGCCTTCATTGTAATGCTGGGTTTATTCTAATGGGAATGGTGCCACATGGATATCATTTATCGATTTCTTCCCAAATGGATCTAGCACATTATTTATTTTTGTCTACAGAATAAGATAACATTTTCTGTAATATTTTGATCTACTTTCTCCCCCACTCTACAGCCTATAGCTGTATTTGTCAGGTTCCAGATGACACCATCTCTCCCCTGTAGCGGGGGCGTGGAGAGACACCCATCACGTAGACAGCCTGTTAACCAGGCACTAAACACACTAGAGATAAGAGGAGATTATCAGACTGTTATTGTTCCAAAGGGGAGTCCTCTGTCACACAGACATGGCCAGACTCGGTGGGTCAGAGAGGAATGAAGGAGGGAGGATTGAATGGATAGATGGATGGATAGATGGTGAATGGATGGATGGATGGATGGATGGTGCAATATGTGATGTTGGTGCTGATCACTCAGAGGGAAGAGGATCCCTCACTCTCTATCTGTTCCCTCTGTTGAAGGCAGAAAACCTTGGTAGCTTTCCTCAGGGAGTAAAAATCTGAATATTGAAGATTATATTTTATATTAATTCTAATAATGACCGCAGTGTTATTTCATTTTGATTAATTTGGGCATGTTTTTTGTTGCATTTTTTTTTTATCAAATGCTTCAACCCACCATTACGATAACATACAGTTTCCTGCTTTTATTTATATTTAATGTTCTTAAAATCATCCTATTCACATTGCCTGAGAGTTTCATATATTGTACTGTATATAGATTTTCTTTTCTATACATTACATCTATATGTCATATATATATATAATACTTTTACATGTGGTCATTTCGGAATCATAATCATTTTGAAATATTTAAAATATTTGGTCTATTATATTATACACTTCAAATACAGCCTTATATGTCTGATATTGCTGTAAATCTTTTGATGTCTACTAAGTCCCTTGCTGCTTCCAAATTACATTTTGATTTATTAAAACTACCTCACACATCACATCTCGATAATACAATCTAAGAATATAACATTTTAATTTCCAGCCAAATAATTGTCTATGATTTATTGTAATAATAGAAAAATATAAGATTATTACAAGTAATTGTATAATTTCAAATTAATGTTTCAGTATTATATATACTGTCAACTGAGTAAGATTAATTACTCTGGACGATGTGTAAAATTGTCATGTATATTTAGTCATTATTTCCAATTATCATGCCATTATTTTAATTACTTGCTGTACTTGTATATTATCCAAAAGTCTTAAAGACATGCGACATATAATTAATCACAACCAGTGCAAATTACTGTGATATACTCAAAATAAAAATGAATATTTATATCTGATCTGAAGATCTTGGCGTATACATCTGGATGATTTGTACCTTTTACGTGGCCCTCAGAGGTGAGCCTTTTGACCTTTTATCCAGTGTCTCACTTGTGCTCCACTTCCTCAGTAGATAAAAGCCAGGATGAATGGTCTCTGTGGGCATAACCAAACACTGAGCATTATTTGATTCAGACTCCCCTGGGTGTTACGACTGGGAAATAATTGTATGTATTTGTATTTGTTTCTTTTGCACTGTGGTGTGCTCTGGGTAATTCTTAATACCTTCTAGAGATTATACGGTAACTCCCAAACTCCCATGATTATAATTAAGCCTGACTTGGTTATAAAATGAGCAAATAGCAATTTAGTTTTGCATCGTGTGAGGGAGCATCTGTGTGTGTGTGTGTTCCACTGTGCTCTCGCCTCTCCATACGTCTTTACATTTCTGAATATACTTGTGACTGAGCTGGAGAGTTTGAATGTGCACACGCATTGAATGTGTGTGTGTGTGTGTGTGTGTGAGAGAGAGTGTGTGTTTGGGGAAAGTGCTGCAGAGGAAAGGCATATATACAGAAAGGTTTGGTTAGGCATGGAGACTGCTATCATCTTCCTTCTGGGAAAAAATACAGAAGAGAAAAAACACAAACATTCCCCCATCCATTCTCTTTCTCCTCCTTATTCTCTATCTTGCACTCCCTCTCTCCCTCTCTCTTTCTGTATCACTTACAAAGGAGCCGTTTCCTCCAAAATGAGGCCACGTACGGAAGGTATGCAAATGAAATCATTGCTCGTGGATTAGAATGGGACACCATATACCCTAAATCATGATTGTCAATCATGGCTGGGGATTAAGGGATATGGGCTCACAGACCTAAAAAAGCAACATTTCCCCCCTCAGGCAGATCCCCATTGTGAGGAGCTCCAAGGAAAAGAGGGGCTCCACGGGGGAGGAGAGAAACACTGGAGCACTAGTGCCCCCTTCTGTCTGATGTTCACTGCCACCATTTCATCATCATCATCAAACACCGGCAGCCAGTCTGAACAGAAATAGCGGCTGGCATACACGAGCCTATTCATTTACACTCCACGTAGCCACGGGCGAAAGCTTGATTAGACAAACGCACATGCTTTGGTGATGCAGTGTTTCATCTTCAGTGGAGGAGAGAGAGAGAGAGAGAGAGACCTCATTTGTTTCTCTGGCAAATGTGCCGGCTTGGTTCAACATCAGTGGGTTAGGAGGGCCATGGGCCTTACACATGTAACAGATGTTTGTTTGCCCTGTGAGTGAATGTGTTCAGCACTGAAGTCCCTCAACCATCACAATCAATTTGTTCTTCAGATATGTTGTGTATTCTCTATGTATTTGTATGTGGACTGTACTTGTACTACATTTGCCAATTAGTCAATTAGGGGTACAAGGTGTGTTGTATGTATTTAAGCATACATCCAAATATTGTATTTTGTACTAGTAAGAGAGGGAACCACACATTTTGGGTATTAATTACATAAATAATACTAAAACTAATAATAATTAAAGTTTGGTCAATTCATCGATTGGACACAGACATATTGGTATCAGCGTTAATATTTGCATATGCACTGATATGAAAACCTTTATTTTAGAGAATACACATTGGGGGGAAATTGTAGTACAACATAATTGGTTGAATTTTTTTTATTTATAATAAAGTTTATGATTAAATTATAAATATCCAGCCTGAATTACATTTCTTTGTCATAATGGTTGATTACAAGATCTCGGGAATAATTTATATTTTTTAAATAAATATATATCTGCCAATATATATCTGTGTTGGAAATGTTTTACTTCCTATTTTAGTATCTGCATCCGACCGAAAATAACCAAACCAGTCAGGCTCTTCTAATAATACAGATTAATAATAAACAAATTTATGATTAAACATAATATTGGATCATTGAAAAGTATAATAATATCTCGTGAAATGTGCTTAATATGTTGAATTCAGGAGTCTTCTACTTCATATTAAGTGCAGCTTCTCACACAGAGACATGTTTAGTGGATTGTGTGTGCAGACCCTGGAGCCCTCAGCTAGAGTGCCAGTCTGTTCCTGTGGAGCAGTCAACCAGACAAACCCAGCCAAGAGAGAGCAAGGTACAGGCACCGGGCCAGGAAACAGCACTGGAAAACACTCCACGGTGGCACCGAATTAATAGTGTTCTTTTTTTTATTATAGGTGAAGGCGTGGGGCGAAGTGGAAAAATACACAAGCACATTAGTTTGGGATCATCAAAAGGAAAGTGGTGTGCGGTGGCAGGAATCAAGGGAGATTGTAGATAATAATAATACGAAGGAAAAGTGAGCAAAGGAGGAGAGTTGGCACCGTTCACATCCTGCACAGTGCTGCTCCCGCCTGCCCAAGACTGAAGGTGGCGCGGGCACCTGTGCCGTTTTGGCCCCGGGAACATACGGGCAGGAGGTCAAGGCCGGGGCAACATCTGCATCGCATCAGATAGCCTGGCTGTCAGCCATAGCCATGAGAGCCTCACGCTGAGAAGTCCTAAAGAATAGATTTATAAATCATCACTGTGAATTTTATAGAAATATAGTTTAAAACCCATTTCAACTCAAATGCTCAGTATTATTTTCATGATGTCTCCCGTGGAGTTTCTTCATTTTTTTTACATTTGTCTCATCTATTGCATGATTTATAAATGCAGAACTTTATCTTTGAAAATAGTTAGGATCCGACAACACTTACCTTCATGTAAAGCTTGGTCTGTGCAGTAAAAATGACCTGAGTCATTTCAAACAGGGGGTTCCCAGTCTGCCACAGCGACATCACCTGAGTCCTCTTCCCGATGGCGCGTAAAATAAACCCCCGAAATTAGTATGAGCCACCGGCACACTAAGAGCAAATCATTATGCATCATTAGGTGAAGATTTAGTTTAAACGTGTTTAGCAGGAATTAAGCAAAGCTGTTGTTGACATGGATTGACTGCTGTAATGCTTTATTGTCAGTGCTCCAGGAGGCAGAGGGAGGGCCGGCCTATTTGGGGTATGTAGCGGAGCAGAGACGCACCGAAAGCAAGTATTTGCGGGATGCTGGGAAGGACCGACTGGTTGGAGGAGAGAGAAAGAGAGTGGACGGACAGGAAAGTGTGGTTGATGATTTGGCAGAGGCGGAGGAAGAGAGGGGGATGAATGATGAAAGGGTAAACACATGTGGTCAGGGGAGGAGAGGGTTTGGTTGCAGAATTTTAAATGTTGGATCTTAAGCTCAGTGTTGATGCTGAAGTGTTATTAAAGACTCAGGATTTGGCCTGAATCTGCACGAAAGAGGGTCCTATTTAAATCTAACGCGTAGGTGATATGCACTCCAGATAGATGCCACTGTATCAACAATGAATTTGGGCTGTGGCTTCATTGTAACTTGGAAAATATTAACCTATTTATTGCTCAGTCCGACTTTTTAAATTCTAGACTAACATTTTCCTGCTACTGCATAGAGCCAGGGGGATCTTAATGCAAACGGATACTGACGTGGGTTATGTTACCAATTCAAGGCCAAACGCTCGGCTATAAGGAGGATTTTCTCCTATCTGATCACAGGGGGAAATACAGTATACTGCAGCTTTTGGATGAATTAACTCCAGTAGTAAGGGGGGGAAAAAGCCTCAACAAGAAGCAGAATCAAAGGTGGAACACGAACAACTCTTCCATGGTCGGCTCAGCCACAGAGAAGTTTCCCCTCTCCCGTCCTGACGCCCCCTGTGTTTGTATGTACTGGCGTCTTTATGTGTCTGAATGTGTGTATGCAAGAGCTGCTCAAACTGACGCGTAAGAGAGGACAGTCTTATCCAGCTCTCCAGTGTTGACAGTATTACTAATCCCCTCCACCTGCTCAAACACCCACCCCAAAAAACACATCCCTCCCCCTCTTGCGTGCGCCTGTGCCGGTAGTCCCTGGGGCCGGGCTGCGCCTCTGCCTCCGTCTCCACGCCAGTTATCGTTCCCGGCCCGGCTCCGCTCCCCCAACCTTTCCCCGCGCCACGTACATTAATCGCTGCAAAAACAAATAGTTTTCAAATGTTTGGAAAAGACCCACTGTTTGCATCAGGGCCTAACAAAATAATTTTTACAAGCTATCCGGGTGTGATTAGGGCTGAGAGAATTGAATTTATGTGGCATTGATAATATTAATATTAACCTAATTAATTATGTTGTTTGAGCTTGCACAGCACTGTGTGTACCTTCTACACAACACTAACCAGCCGGAGCTGGAACTGAGCTCTCAGGCGTCTCTATCTCCCCGGCTCTCCCCCAGTCCATGACTACTGCACACAATTCATCAGCTCGTAGATATCTAATCCCCTCTGGCTCCGCTCACTTCCTGAAGTCTAAGAAAGAACTTTACTCTGGTGGCAAGTATTCCCATGAATACTTGATGACTTCTATAGAAAGGAGGACCGTTTCATCTCACTTTGAAAGTGACATTCACGAGAGAACCGAAGTGACTTTGGATTCGCAGCTCTGCATTTATGAAGGATATCATGAGCAGGGACGAGAGTAAAATGAAACATCTTATTTAATGAGTCACTAATTAAGGTAACAGCAGCACATTGGGAGCAGCTTTGCGTATGAGACAAGTTTCAGGCATCGGGACGCGATCTGGCATCTCTTAGTGCAAAAGACAGTGAGTGTGAACCTCCCATAAGCCCTGTGTGAAGACGTCCCCTCTAGTTGGTTTCCTTCATCGCCAGAGGTCAACATTTCAATGTCTCCTGACCCAGAAACACTGCAGATCCAGTCTGTGTGCACCGCTGGATGAGCAAGTGTTGATCTGTGCAATTACAGTGACACATACTCAGTGACCCATCGCACCAGTCATCTGAGCCCAAGAGGGGACCACCCAAATCTCCAGAGAGGCTCCCAGGCCTGGGTGTAGTTCAGATCACAGTTCTCTGTGATGGCCTGTTGACCTTTTGCTTTGTAGTCGGAGCTTCGAGAGGTGGTCATGTATCTCTCTCAGCCAGACCGAGCTCTATCTCATGCTCGGCCGGGCTGCCTCTGTTGTCTACAACTCACTAGGAAGAGAAGCTGTTCCCGATAGACAGTGCCACTGCAGGCCTGATGTTTGACTTTACAGAGGGATTGTTGACCGTCTCCCTTTACAGCAGCTTCAGGGACTTTTCTTGTGCACAAGTGCAGCCACAGAATTTATATATTTGGCACAATAAAAAAAAAAAAGTTTCTCAATTTTCTTTTACATAAGCACAAAATTCTACATTGTCCATTTACTTACAATATTCAGAAATCTTAGATTGTGATGGATTAGTATTTAAAAACAAATGAAATCTTAAGTCAATAGATATTTAAATTTCTTGGACAAAATAAATCGGTAAAATGCACAATTCCCAAATTCAAGGAGCACTGGCCTTCGCCTCCATGATGTACAAAGCGATCCCAGTCAAGTCTGTATGCCAGGGGCCAGACCGATGCGTTCTCTGAAACAGGGATGGGTTTCTTCAAGGTGCGTCATCTCATCAAAGCATTGGTTACTGGACGGAGGGCAGCAGAGTGTTGTATCAGTCACTAACTGAAGTGGCGGCCCAGTCTGGCTGAGCGGTAGTCCACTCTGAGCTGGACGAAGGCATGCAGGAGGTTCCGCTCCAGGTTGGTGAGCTGCTCACCTGAGCACACCTGCTTCAGGTTGTCGGGGGCGACCACCAGGAGGTTACAGAGGGCGTGGAGTGTGTCGAAGAGCTGCAGCACTAGAGGAACCTGGAGGACGGAGAAACAACATGTTCAGATGATCATAATAAATCACAGTGTATCTTTTGTGCACTAAAAACCACACAGGGACACTTTGTGGTTTACTTTGTGGTTATAAGACTTACACATTTGTAAGTCTTATAACTATTTTGTCATTTTAAGTAATAGATCAAAAAAAAATCTCAAATATTTGTGTACTACAGGGAGAGAATTTGCTGCTTTCATGTCTGATATAACTGACAAAATAATGAACTTTTCAAACTTAAATTTCTTAGATTTTCTGGGAGAAAAATAAATCAACAAAAATAATCATCCACATAAGCATTCACCTAGACTGGCCATTCACATATAAAGTTTTCTTTTACCATCTGACCCATGTATCCTTGACCTATGCCCCCGTCCCTCCCTTACCCTGAATTCTTTGGCGCATCTTCGGTATTCAGCTACGTCGCAGATGGCCAGCATGCCTCCCATTGAGCTGTAGCTGTACTGCTGTAGGTGCTCGTGGATGAGCCTGTGGAAACGCACGCCCAGCTCCGTCAGCACCACGTCCACATTTTTCCCATCCATGGATTTCCGCACGTGTTCGACCTGCCGACTGACGTAGGAGCACACCTTGGAGCAGGCCTGTCGGGCAGGAATACACAAAGGGAAACATGGAGGAGATGCTGACAAACTAGCAAAATCTGTCAGTGTTTAGTCAAAGAACAGAACAGAAAAATGAGACAGAGGCCTCTTGTCTCTCTTAGATCTCTTACTGTAGTGTACTGGATCATGACGTTGTTCTCATCTTCAGGCCTAAAGTCGGTCTTCTTCTGCTCTGTAGCCAAAACGTGCTTCATTTGCCCCACCATGCAGTTCAGTGTTCTGTGTGTGGCAGAAAAATACATCAGAAAACGGCTCGTCATGCCATTTGTTGGTTTTAGTTTTCCCATATTAAAAATAAAACATCTCTATTGGCAGTAGTTTCCCACCTATTATAACCTCACCTGTCAATTCCCGTGTCCAGTTTCACTTCCATCTGTTCTATCGTCTCTTTCTTTTTGTGCAGGCACTCTGCCAACTTTTGAGATGAGCTGGAGAGATATTTCAGAGGGTAAATCAGAGCGCCACTTTTCATCTAGAAATGTTGTGTCTATGAAAGACAGGAGGTATATAGCTATACAAATATTCAGAAATATTTATAACCACTAACTGACCTTATAAGAGGCATAAGCTGGTCATTAAACTGCTTGTCAAACAAGTGGAAGATAGAGTTTGCTTGTTGAACCACATCCAGGAAGTACAGGTTGGCATTCTTGGCGTCTGATGAGGGAATGGCTGTGGATCAAAAGGAGAGGAAGAATACATCAAGAAAATAAACCAAAATGTAGGTGAAAGAATAAATCAATGGGATTCTCACAATGCAGAAATTTGCTGTTGCCTGTTCTCTATGGGTCGACGTTAAAGACGTGCAATAGATGAAACAGAGATTCTCATTCACATTAACACTCAGTCAGTGAGGAGAAAGGGGATCAAACCATGGGGGGCATCGGTAATTCACTTCCTTAAAGCAGAATATACCTCATGAATCCACCACCGTAAGATACCAAATTCATGTTTAGTTCCACTGTAGCTGCCTGGAGGTGATAAGCTGTCTCCTTATTATACAGGCACATGCAGGAGGTAAAGAAGAGCCAGACACAGTCTCCTTCACAGAGAGGTAGCTTGGATATTTATCTGTTACCCCTGTTAACTGCAACAAAATGGGTTAGCTATAGCGTTGGTATGGTGTCCATGGCAACACGCTTCCTCATCTGGTCCCTGACAAAGTGAAAGGCTACAGGCGCAGTAGGCTCATGTAAATAACTCCGGTTAGTGATGAGACATCAGGTGTTTTTTCCCCCCCTTCAGGTGTCAAAGGAAGAAAAACTGTGGCCATCTGATTGAGATGTGGCACCAAGGGAAACAGGCTCGAAGGTTGAAACTCAAACGCTACATTGTCGAGATCAAAAAGTCACAGACAGCAGCATTTCAAATGATCTTGTCCGTGTGGTGAAGAGCTTGTAGCTTCATTTTGCCTGAGAGGACACAACCTTTGGATTCTTTGGTCAAGTTGTGAATAGAAGACAATATGAGTATATTTATCACCACAACTATCCAGGTCCATTGCTTTTTATGTATTTTATTCAAAGGCAACTGTGGATCAGGAGGTAGTGAGGGTCGTCCACTAACCAGAGGGTTGGTGGTTTGATCCCCACGACATCCAGTCTGTATTCTGAAGTTTCCTTGGGCAAGGTACTGACCCCCAAATTGCAGTTGACAGTGTGTGAATGGTGGGTGATTGATAATAAGCGCTGCATAAAGATATATAAACATACTATATATATGATGGTGTGTGTATGGGTGAATGCGACTTGTACTGTAAAGCACTTTGAAGGACTGGAAAAGCTCCATATAAATACAGTCTATTTACCATATAGGCATTATGGTTATAATGCGTTTAGGAGGATGTACCTGAGAGGCCAATCTCCAGGGCGTAGTCAATGTGATCCACACACAGATGTTCGACCAGCAGCAGGAATATTGAGAAGGCATTCTTGGGTAGGTCCGAGGGATCTGAAAGCTGTGGGACCCCAAAACATAAAACTCTTTCAAAACTACTTTTCTCTAAAAGACTTCATTAATACACTCCCCCCTTCCCCTACAGAATAAACAAAGCAGATTAGCCTCACCCTGTTGCATCTCTCAAAGGCATGGCGTGTCTCTTGCAGCAGGTTGACGACCAGCTCTGGGGAGAGAAAGGTCTCCCCGTGAGTGTCGATGCTGGGGCCCAGCGGAAGGTTAGTGCGCTGTCTGATACGCTCCTTCAGCTCTTGAATGCTGTAGAAGAATGTGGATCAAGATTACTTTGTGCATCTTCATTTTATTATTGTGCAAAAGAGATTTTAAAATAATCCCAGCTTAATATGGCTTGCTGAAACTCTGACCTTCCGGTGCCTATGAGGCGTTTCTGATGGTTCTTGGAGTCATAGTATCGCTGCAGAATCATAGCACCTCGAGTGCGAAGGTATTCCCTCTCCATGTCAATGTAACTTTCCAGGTAGGAGGAGAAGATGCTCTTTATCAGCTTGGACAGGAACGTGTGCTTGTCTGAGCCCAGGTTGAACTCCGTTAGCTTGGTGGCTAATGCTGTGGTTCTGAGGAGTGCGTAAAGAGAAAAGTAAAAATGTAAGTATTAAGGTGTGTGACCGAAAGGGAATAGAAAGTATGCGGTCAAGTTATTTACTTGGAGTAAAGGTCATAGAGGTTCTTGAGGTACTGTTCCACATCAGAGTGCCGGGTCGTATCCAGTTTATCCTTGACGTGGGCCTGGAGACACAAAGCCCGTCAAATATAAAACGAACAGATGAAACACAGCTAGAAAACACAAAACACACGGGCGGTAGTAGTAATACCTGTAATTTGATCTCAAAGATGTTTTGGATGAGTTTGGCCATGACAGTCTCTGGGCTGCTGAAGACTTCGCCCACCTGCTTGTTGACCCTCTGGCAGAGGACTGCAGTGTCCTCAAACACATCGTTCCTCAGGTAGGCCCCCTTGAGACAGAAAAGGGTTATTCGGGTATTACTGACACCCAAAACGTGCAGTGTGTGACATATAAGAGGAACTTTTTTTTACTCACTTCTTGACACTGTTTGATATAGACGTCCACACAATGTGCATAGCCCTTTAACAAGAAGAAACAGGAGTTACTCCGGTACAACATGTATAAATCAAGTGACAATTTTAATGATCAGACTCGAGACATAAAAAATTATATCAAATACACGGAAAGAGAATCACCTTGAAATGTAATAGTACTGCCGCAAGTTCCCTCATCCGTCCGATCTCGCCCCTGCGCTGGGCAGCAGTGAACTCCTGGATTAGCTGTCGCTCTAGGTCGTGGTACTTACCTGGATAGAAAAGTAAACACAAAGACAAAAAAATTATATTATAATGAGTTAACTTTTACCGTATTTATTATCATTATATTGCAGATAATAGTGCATAATGAGTTAGTTAAAAAACCACTAACTTACTGGCAATTTTTGCCTTGACGTCTGCAAATCTGTCAGAGAAAAACACAAGAAATCATTCAGACACAACTATGACTCGTATCCCACAATTAAGGTCAAAAGGTTATGGCACTTTTTTTGGGGGGGAAATGCATTGATTTGGATTAAATGCTTAAATACTCGATTTGTTCTGCAATGGCCTTACACGACCAGCAAAAGTCGACATCACTAATACACCACCTTCCTCTTGTTTGACAGGGCTCTTGTCTAAAGCTGCCTCCAGGATGCCTGACTCACCTGTCGAAAGGCAGCTCCTGGGCAATGAGATGCAGCTTCTGGATGATATCAGCAGCCTCCTTAATCTGAAGGAGCGAGAGAGAGAAAGAGAGGCGGAGAGTGAGTGGGTGAGAGAGAGACAGATGTAAGGTGAGGGAAAAAGAGAGAGAGCACGACAGAACCAGGAGAGGTGGACATCCGGGCAGAAAGCGGGCAGGCCGCCGGCGGTGTTCTCCACTTGGGGGGGGATCATCATCTTAGAGCAGCCCTCCTCCACCTCCCCGTGTTGAACAGGGAGCTGATAACAGACAGGCTGCGCTCACCTGGGCATCGGCAGCAACAACAGCAGCAGCAGCCCTGACTTAGCGGCCCATCCCACTCTTTATTGGCATGCCTTTTCTGAATGGGCTGTAATCCCACAGGAGTCTAAATCGCCTTCAATAATCTGTCCGGCCAGGGATATCTGTCTAAAAAAAGGGGGCCCTGTCGAGAACTCCCCTGCCTCCGCCCCTCCTGACATACACGCTGGCTGAAAAAGCCCCAGACCTACGAAAGGCCCGCCGTCCGCAACTCCTCTGTTCCTGCAGATGCCTGCCTCAGCTAACATCATTACTCCGCTCCCGTGAGGAGGATCCAGCCTTTCTGCTCGGCGAAGGTTTTCTAAGTATCTGTCCCCCAGCTAAGATTAGCTAAATCCCATGTAAGTAATGTAGCCGTCTCCCTGCAGTCAGGGTTTAGCAGCACTTGTCTCCACGCTGGCGGCCCAGCCCTCCCTTTCAGAAGGATTAGCAAAGCCACCCCCCTTCAGCTATTCACTTGCAGCTTTCCTCTTTCCCCCTTGTCTGGAGGTATGCTCAGGAAAAGGAATCTTGCCAGATATTTCTGCATGCCTCTCCAGAAAACTAGCTCCATCTCCAGCTCTCGTCTCTGGGATTGACCCCAAGACTCTCTGCTCTGCATCTACTAATGATGTTCCTACCAACAGGAATTAATCTGAGGCTTCCCAGCCTCTCGTTCTCACTTACAAAACTGCAAAATCCAACTTTCAGGGGGTCACTTTTCTAACATCTACACGGCCTCGGTGTAGGCGGAATCTATGTGCGTCTCCTCTCACAGCATCCATGTTATCGCCGCCTTTAAATGTACGATCACGCCACAAGCTCTTTGCCTCTGTAATGCGGCACAAAGCTGAGGACCAACTAAATTCTTGCTCCGAGACAACTTACTGGAAATGCAATTAGGGTTGACATGAGCATGTTGACATCCATGTGAGTCGATCACCCAGCTATTGTCAGGCAGCAAATGACAGTTTATTAATCCAAATTAGCTGAGGGATCCAACTAAAGGGATAAACTTGACAAATTAATATGGATGCTCTACCTCCTAATCCCGTTCATTCTTACCTCCGGCAATATCACAGCAGGGGACCTTGTCAATGGTCACACCTCCGCCAGAGTGAATGGAACGAAGGCGTGCAGCGTGTACGCACCTTGTCTGGGTTATTGAAGACGTCACTGCGTAGGTCTCCATCCAGGAACTCGTTGAAATAGGTCATCAGACGCTGAGCCTCCACAGCCCTCTGCCGGGGTGTGTTCACGCCCTCCAGCTGGTCGCCAAGGTGACAAACCTTGGTGGCCACATAGCTGATGTGCTCGTCAAGCTCTTGAAAATGCTGAAAGGCCACCTGAATTGACACAGAAAAATAAAGACATTAAAAATAGATGAAGAATTCTGTGTTCTGGGCTATGAATATAAATGATATTTGACCATACAACACACCTGGTTGCTTCTCTGCAAATCTTGCACTTTGTGGGCAAATTCCTTGGCTTCACGATGACACTGATGCTCGAGCTTCTCCACCCGCCGCTGGATCCTCTCATCCAGTAGCTTTAGCTCCTCTATGTGGTTCTCAAACTCCTCTAAGAGCCTATAACAGAGGAGAGAAAGGTATATGGATCCAGAACTTCACATCGGTTTACATAACACACAGTAAATCCTCAACAAACACACAAGTAAACACACACAAATATTGCTCTTGTTCATGAGGAAGTGATTGCAGAACACAAGGTTAAATCTGTCCCACTGACCTCACACTCACAGTTAATAGTTACTGAATAGTACCGGTTGCTTAATTCCTGGGTCCCCAGACTTAAGAAGCTCTGAGAACTAGCAGCTTCGTCAGCTGCATTTTAAGTGTCACCAGGCTCGCAGAGCAAATGTTCTAAGTCAGCACCACATTTCACAGAGTAAGAAACATCCCAAAATGATGAGTGTATAATCTCTTGACTAATTCCCTCAGCACTGGCTACAGCTTAAAGACATCTCCCATCCCTTCCCAATAGACACTCATTCCCTGGCTGGTGACTCACAGTATGGTGGCCTCCACAGATATGTTGTCTCTGACTCCTCGCTAAAAGCTTCCAACGAGGTGGTAGCAACAGTTTTGTGAAGGAAGAAGATAAGGCAGGACGGATCTACAGTACAGTTTAAGTGTTATGGCATTTTTGCTTACGAGACGTAAGTAGGTCCCCAAGTGTAAACACAACAACAAGCAGAGGAAATGCCATGGAAAAGAAATCTAAGCATTGATATTTCAGTTTTTTTCTCCAACCATCATCGACATTGAATTAGCGTAGAGGACACCAAGATGAGCTTTGGTCAGTGTAAAAGGAAAAACTTCAGTTTCCCTCCAAGTAATGGTGAGTTGACACTGAAAGGTATAAAAGAAGAATCATAATTTACAGTAAGATATTTCCGTTCTATGATTAACCTCGGGATTTTTTTGAAAACAGACAAAAAAATTGGCACATTTGCCCTTCAAAATGTCAAAAACTTCCTGACAAGTAGGATCAAATAAAACGAATACTTAGTTTTCTGGTTTACTAGTACCTCTTGACTTGAGAGATAATTCAAGACATTCCTTGATGTCACAATCTAATCAACTTCAATGAGAGTCTGAAAATATTAGACATGAGTCTGATTGTGGAAGAGGCCAGGAGGACGGTATGAAGACATACCAATTAGTTGCATTGCTGTGGAGGTGATTACACTGTCAGTGGAAGGAAATAGACAAGGCTGTTGGATATTTAAAAGTCATAATATGATATATTACTAAAGCATCTTCCTGAGAAGTAAGTCTGTAATTTTCATGTTCAAATTTAAACTAAATTTACATGCAAGATTAAAAGAAAGCTCACAAGATGTAGGAGCATTTTACACATTTGAATAACTCAATATTAAATGTTTATTGTGATTTTGCAAAAATTAAAGAAATGCATTAGGCTGTAGAAAAACTGGCACCATAACCTGCAGTATGAGATTTCACTAAGCTACAGCCTCATATTCAGAGTAATCTGAGATGGGTTAGGGGCTGGTGCGGTTGTCCTCTAACCAGAAGGTTGTCCCCATCTGCATGCCGAAGTGTCCTTGGGCAAGATACTAAACCCTGTATTGCCCCTCATAGAAAAAGTGCTACCCGTAGATGCACTGTATGAATGTGTGTGAATGTGTGAAAGGCAACAACCTGCACTGTAAAGCGCTTTGAGTGGTCATCAAGACGAGAAAAGCTCTACATAAACACAGACCACGTGTGTGTTGTGAATGTAAATACAAATTAAAAGCTGCTTCTGTACCTTTTAGGGTCAAAAGCCTCTGCTCCTCCTTTGGAGCCTCCTCCAGGAGTCCTCCATGCCAACCTCTCAATGTACTCATCTGCGTCAAAGGGCTCCTGAGGGGGAGAGAAGGTCGTGTTAGTGCTAATGTTCTCCTCCACGTACGATCATTCAAACACTGAATCTAATGTTATGATAATAAAAGCACACACAAACTGGGATGACTGACAAAACGGCTAATAACAGCTAATAACGAGGCCAATTCTTCGATTCATGAAATAAACAGCGTTCGTCCAGAACAGTTTTCACGACATGACGCAAACTTCCTCCCAGCTGCTCGAGTCCTTATTAGACCCTAATAACAGAATGAATAGTGACGGGCACCGTTAGGCTGCCGTCAACGATAACTAGCAGCCTTGCTAACCTGACAGCTAACAGTGCTCCGGTCATTGTACCTCGAACAGCTGAGCGGTCGTCGCCATGTTGACGCTTCAGCTCGCTTCGTGTGGGGATGCAGGTGAGGGGAAGGAGCTCGGAGTCGGTAACGCCGCCGACTTCCGCATGGATTTGGCGATTTGGTGCAGTTTCGCCCTTTGTTGACAGCCTGATGATTAGCAGCCCAGCTTCCTGTATGAAAGCAGGGTGGGGATGGCTGCGGCCCGGGGCGCATGCGCGCGGGGTCGGCTGATTGGCGGTGGAAGTCACGTGACACAACAACAGGAAGTCGGTCCACCGTGGATGTGTCATGAGACCAGAGCCTGTTTTTATTTGTGACAAAATGTGATCGTTAATTCAGGTCAGGTTTGTGTTTGTATCACGTGAGGATTCAGTGCAGCCGGAGAAATGAGTGTGCGAGCTTTGTGGATTGTTTCTCACGAGAAGGGAGAAAATGTGTCGATACGATTCTCGAGGTTTGTAACTAAATGTTCTCCTGCATGATACACACGTCCCGCTATGAAGTGTCACATTGTTCATAACTGTATGTCATTATGTCTTGTCTAATCTTCAATTCATCTAATTTAGTCTGGAGCTTATCTCAAGCTCATTCTTACAAGGTTTTACAAATGATCGACACCGCTTCTCAGTTTTTTATTAAATAGTTTTTATCTATTTTAAAATTGTCTTCAAAAAACGGTTTCTATTAAAAAGCCTTTTTCAGTTTGCTGATGGTTTTATGAGCATCCTGTTTCATTTGGCGTATTGTTTCCTCCATGTATACCTGCTTGTTACAATGTTTAGAAAGAGCTAATTATTATTATAATTATAATTATTATGTCTCACCCCCACAGGAGGTTCTCCACTGTGGAGCACCGTGCTAAGTGCCTGGCAGGTTCCTCCTATGTAGCCGTCCCAGAGGACGGCACCGTGCTGCAGCTACTGCTCACTGAGCTGGGCCTCTCCGAGCCAGACAAGACTTATGTGGCTCTCAGAGACGACTGCCTTCATCGCCAGCGGTCCCCGGCACTGGAGCTGCACGTGGACGGTCCTGGAAAGGGAATACTGTGGCCGGTGTTGGCCGTCTCACAAGGGCCCCTTATCCTGGCTTGCCTGTGTTTAGTGGATGCCCCTCCTGAGCCACGGCCACCCCTGGCCAACTTGCTCTCTGTCTCACAGGGTCTCACCCTCCTGGCAGGCCTACAGACTTTTCTCCTGGGCTCGGGGAACAAGCCTGATAGCGAGGGGCCGGCCTCTCGCCTTGCAATGCTGCCCTCTGTGCTCCTGCAGGTTTGTCCACTTGGGACACCCCTGGATCTGCCAGCGCTGGGGGCACCGGGCACAGCGCCCACACCTGCTGGGAACCAGAAGCAGCCGGCCTGGAAGACAGGTCTCTACCGGGGTCGGGCAGTTGTGAATGTAGCTTTGATAGAAACGGTGCGCTCCATGCAGTATGGGAATCCGAGCACACAGGACCTCTGGGATGTGTACGGCACAGTGACATGCAAAGTAAGTGCACAGTTGAAAGGGAAGTTAGTAAGTCAGACATTTTTGACAATTAACTAACTTTTCCTCTTGCTTTCTACTTTCCTCATATCTCTCCATAAGTGTGAGGTGGAGGGGGTGCTCCCAAATGTGACGGTGACCCTCACACTGCCACCAAACGGTTCTCCACTGCAGGACATCTTAGTCCATCCCTGCGTCACCTCACTGGATTCTAGTATCCTGACCGCCAGCAGCGTCGATAACAGTGACAGCTCAGCGTTCTCTGGGCCCTATAAGTTCCCCTTCTCTCCTCCCCTAGAGCCCTTCAGACTATGCAGTTATACATCTCAGGTAGAGGATATACACTTCCTTCTCACATGCTTCTCATCCCACATGTTCACTGTGCTGTCATATGTGACTCTTCCAACTTTATCAACAGGTTCCTGTTCCCCCTATCCTTGGATCGTATCAACTGAAGGAAGAAGAAAACCAGCTGCGTGTGTCAGTAACCCTCAAACTTCACGAAAGTGTGAAGAACAGCTTTGAGTACTGTGAAGCACATCTGCCATTCTTTAACAGGTAAACTACAAAAATGTATAACAAACCAAAGGGGTTCTGTGTCCGGTCATTTGATTTTAATTGTTAGAAAGGAGTATAAATAAAACGAGGACTGATTTGAGAAAGTAGTGACAGTTCATCAGACGCCACATGTAGCTGTGTCGGCAGGTGAACATCGTGGGGTATTAGGTTTCCACCATCCTGTATCGTAATTGAGATTGTCCACGTTTGTACTTTAGTTTCAGTCTTGCTTTACAGAATCATTACACTCCCATATCAAGGATTTATTATATCAGCAGATAATTCATCTGCCAGCTTCTCACATTTAATACACTTGAAGAACATTTGTCCCTATGTCGGTTTCTTACAGGCTGAAACTTTCATTCTCTAAATGCACCAATCAAGATTGGTTTAAAATATGCTCTCACTGCTTGCCCCTGTGTCAATATCTGTGTAAAAACACAGTTGAATGTGGTTGAACCCATGAAATGTAAATTTTCAGAATTCAGAATTACTATCTACTATTATCTCAGTTTAGCGTGGTTGGTAATATGAATACAACCGTTTATAAATGGGCTGTGTGTGCAGGGATCAGATGGGTGTGGTGGATGTGAAGGTGAGCTCCGGGCAACTGGATGTTTCAAAGGAGAAGAACCTGCTGGTCTGGACCCTGGGTAGACATTTACTTCTGCTCATCACTGTATATAAAAACACTTTTATTGCGGCTGTGTATTTGAAAAAGAAACTAATCAGCAGATTCCTGTCACTGACATGTAGGACAGAGGTTTCCTAAATCTCGTGAGGTCATGATGGAGGGCAGGATCACCTTCTCTGGGCCCACACCAGGACCTACTGACCCTCTCTGCACAGAACTGACTGCCTACATCAAAGTAGGTTCATATGTGTGTTGAGAGTCAGAAACATGTCTTTAGTCTTAATGTTTGCAATGTTCTACAGTCATTAACAAATCCACTGTTATTTTCACAGTTGTATTTCAAGGTGCCTGACACAACACTTTCTGGATCCTGCGTGGATCAGCATTCAGTGCAGGTTTATTCTTCTGCCAAACCACGGATTGCAACATGTGAGCAATTTGAATGTTTTTGTATCAACATTTTTTTGATGTATAGTAAACACATTTTCTGAAAGTCTCTGTCTGTCTGTTGTATTTACAGCCCGAGAACTTCAATCCAAAGAGTACTTTATATGGAACTCAGCAGGTGCCGCTCCGGTGTCCTCTGGGCAGATGATGCTGTAGCGTGGATCTGTAAAAGAGGAGCTTGGTGTTCAAGGTGCACAGTTCACTGTATTACACTGTATTATATTCAAGGGACTGAAGAACATGTGCAGAATATGTGAAGTACATGTGACTCCATTAAATTAAGTTGTTAGAAACTTGTTGTGGCTGGAGTATTTATAAATGAGCACCTGTCAGTGGTTTATACATGTTACACGTTAATCTAATATTCCCTTGTAAATAATTTAGCAAATCAGTGTTCAAACTTTGACTGGCAGAAACATGTTTTTTTTTTTCATCATACCCTTCCTTGTGGTTAAATGTCTTTCATCCCCCCAACTTTCACCCTCCCTCAAATTGATCCCATTGCAGACACAAGGGCCACCCCTCGCTCTGACAGTCCCACTTCAGTGGCTCTCCATCAGCCGGATAATTAGCAGCTGGGACCTTTTCATCAGCTGTTGTGGGCCTGAAGGAGACAGGCGGCTGGGCTGTGAAAGGCCAGGCTTCTCTGGCCAGTGTTTTGGCTACAAAAGGCTCCTCTTTTAGAGCTGGCAGGAGCCCTTACCCCGTCCAATCACTCCCCCGCCTCTTCTTGACCCCGTCCCCGCCCTGTCAACTAGTGGTTCGTTCAAACACACAACCCCTCCAACCAGACTGTGATTGAGCGCTGACCCTCTGGCCCTCAGAGACTTTAAAGGCAGACGGTCCCATTCAGCGAGCAGGAGCTGCCTAATTGGTGAAAAAGTCACAAGGACAGTAATGGTGGGGTGGCCTTTTGAGGTTGCGGAGGTGCTTTAACTCGATTAATCTAGAACCTCAGGTATTTGATTTCTGAACCCTATTGTTACAACACAAAAGGTCTTCCTTGATCTTTACTTAGATAGGTAAAAGTTCTATGAAGACATGTTTTTCCACAGTTAACAATGACTTTACCTGAACTCTGATGAGTAATAATAATGAATAACCAGCCGTCGAAGGGTTAAATTTGAGGCCCACTGCTTCTCAGCAGCCAGACTCCTCTGAGTGGCCTCATTGTGTGCTGTTGGCCTCTTGTGCCCCTTGCTGGTCCAAATGCTACATTCTCACGTGGATTTCCACTCTGAAGGCTGACCATGACCAATCCTCTGTCAATTGGAACCAATTGCTCACACGGCATCCTTCACCTTCTTTTTATGTGGCAGTGCAGAGTGGTAGACACCAAGACCTCTCGGCTCTCCCCTCCAGGATGATTTGGCTTTAAGGCCCAGTGTATGTGGCTAGCGAACCGGAAGAGGAGAAGATTTCTTTTTTTTTTGGAGGAGTTGGGCCACTCTAAATCTCCTCAATATGTGGCCAGTCTGGCTCCTGTAGTCTGCAGTCACTGGCCTCTCGCTGGCAGACTTTGCCTTGTTGATTGAATGGCTCGCTAAGTAGACGGACTCGCTTTAATGCGTTGCTGTGGTCCGATGCCTTCTGCTCACGCTTTGGGTGTGAAACCTGATGAGCTTTTCACAATTATAAGTGTATTTCCTCACTGTTAACGTGCAAATATTTAAGGGATTTAACGATTTTCTGTTACAGTAACCTTTGAACAAATACATTTCTGAATTTAAAGCAACACTGTGGATCATTATTAATCATGTTAATACATACTGAGAATGGACAGAATAAAGTGATATAAATATATGTGATGATTCCGAAAGTTTTTCCATATGAAACACACATTCTGTAATAATAAACACAGTTGATGTCCACTGAGCTGTGGACATTCACTTCACTGTGTCCCTCAGCACAATCATGACACCCAGTGGCAGAGCTCTATACAGTTCTTATTACACTTCTTCTCTTCAGTTCACATTTATTTTTATCAAAGTAGTTCCACTGAGATGGCGCAACACAATCTTTGCTAATTAATTTCTGTCCGGCCCCCTGCTGTGTGATGTGATCTCAGCAGGGTTCCTCTAACGTACCATGCCTGAGGAGGACCCAGGCTTTTTGTCGGCTGCTGTGGCCTCAGGTGTTTGGTGGGAGTCCAGTTCCTCTCAGCCCCTCATACCCTCGCCGAGAACCAGCCTCAGAGAGACCACTTGAGGAATGATGGTGCAATTAGCATTTTCCTCTTCATGGGCATAATTCATTCTTCAAGAACCACAGATCTTTTCAAATAATGGGACACGTTATCTTTGGAAGCTAAGGGATTCTTTTGTGCTAATATCTACATCCAATGTTCCAACGAGAATGCAGATGTGAATCTTTCTGAACTTAATTTTAATTTTAGATGTATGTTATCAGTATTGTAGAAAGACTACACGAGCTTCTCCACATTAGTGCGTCAATCTCACCTGTAGAGGGCGCCATAAACTCAGTCATGCAGGAAATTTGATCTGAGCCCAAGTTTGTTCATCTGGAAAGTTGATTGGATTTGAAATCATACAACACAGTGACATGATGAAATATGAAATGTTGATTTGTTAAAGCATATAAAGATAAAACTAAACATGAGCCCATGATTGGATGAGAGAAATCATTTTTTTTAGTTTTTTGCTTCAGAAGCCATGATGCTCTGTTGATAATTATATTATATTACCTTTTCTTGTGTTTACTAAAAAGAAAAAAGGTACTCTTACTCCACTTTTCCCAACTTCTATCGCTTATCCTCCCTGACTGATGCTACATGCAACTATCTTACCCCTGCCCTTCTCTCAGTTTCCCTTTCAGCTGTTCATGTTAAGTTATTGTGCAACAACAGTCCTTTAAGTCCCGTTTCTTGAACAGTTCTTTCCTTGAGTCTGTTTTTGGGACCTTGAGCTCGATCATTTTGGCTCCCATCTCCTGCTCCGAACAGGTGTTTGGGGCCGGTTGAGCACAGGCAGAGATTTTGGCTCCAGAAAGCGACCAGGGTCCAGACTTTCTTCTGTTGTCTCATCCCAGAAGATGTTTCTCGCTGTGGGCCTTCTTAAAAGTTTCAGCCTCTTGGTCCCTTCTGAGTTCGGAACTCAAGCTGCACGCCCAAAATGAAATGAGCAGATCAGGTTAGAATCAATCAACAGGCCACATTCGGAGGGAAACAAAGATAAAATGCAAAAACAATAATTTGCATTCCTACCATTAACTGTATAGACAGTCTTATGTCTTCTCTGTTCTCTGGCTTGTCGGGGGTTAGCTTGTCGCTTTCGATGAGCCTGTTGGGTTAGATCTGTTTGGGCCTCCAGAAATCCTCCCTAGAAACCAGTGGTAGAAAGTAGCTACATTTACTGTTGTTTTCTTAATAATAAAAGTAAATCTTTTGTCCATTATATGTACCTCACTTCACTTTACTTTGTAATTATCAAATACAAAAAACTGCTATTAAATCAATGATTCCTAACTCATTTTGACTTGTAACCCTTTACAGGAAAGCTGAGATCCCTTGTCATGTAACAGATGTTTTTGATTTGTTTCACCTCAGATGATTATCTCCACCAAGGAGGTTATGTTTTCACCTCTGTCCTTTTGTATGTTGGTTCGTTTGTAAGATTACGCAAAAGCTACCGGGCTAATTTTCACAAAACCTCTTAGGTTTTTCACTAATTTCAGTCACATTTAGGAACTGATATTTATGAGTGTTCGGTCTTTGAGCGGTTGGATTTAGTTTAAGTGGACTGTTGGGCCAAGGTGGAGGGTTGTGCTCCAGTGAGTGCCATTTTAATTGTATTTATTATTTTAGTCCACTTTTTGCAGCACGTGCCTGTACTTTAAGTGCATTTTGTTAATAAGACGTATGTACTTATACTTAAGTATTTTAAATGCAATCCAAAAAGCATTTTTATATTGTTGTATGAGTACTTTCAGGCTCTGACTAACTTTGTTATTGACATATGTAACCATCAATACTATGAAATTTATTGGATTTGTGATTCTGTAAACATCTGTCCCATAGACAGAAGTGGATTCAGAGAAAACCCAAAATAGTCATGTGACCATCGAGCCCGTACTTTCCTTTGTGTCTGATTCTCTGTGTGTCTAATAGAGGGGGCTTTTCTATTCCCTATACCCTGAAAATAGATCCCATTGAGGAGCGGTCATGGCTGCAGACCACCCTACTCTCCACTCCACCGGCACTTTAATCAGATCCACTGGGACAGGAAGGGCCCACACTCCAATGCTGAATTTATATCTCTCTTTCCAACTCTCGCTCTCTCTTTCTTCCTATGCCCCCTCTCCACCCACCCTTCCTCTCTCTCTCTCTCTCTCTCTCTCTCTCTCTCTCTCTCTCTCTCTCTCTCTCTCTCTGTCTTAAGCAGTGCTGCACACTTTAATTTGCCTACGGTATAAAAATGTCTGATCTAAATTATTGATGCTACAGATGCACTTCAGCTCTTCAATACTTGGTCCTGAAGCTTTACCTGAATCATTCTGCTGGTGCCGGCGTGTCCTGTCTGGCCGGTTATAGAAAACTGGTGGACACCCCCATCTCTGCAGTCCCTGCCCTACAACAAACATCAAAATGCTTATTGGTTTCAAAAATAGCACGAGGTTAGGGACATCGGGGCAATCGGAAGGGGTGGTTTTCCTCCCCCTTTTTTTTTTACCATGGCAATTTGACTGGCAGTGCCTGTGTGACCAATTTGAGGAGCCAGTGATCGCAGTGCCTGAGGAGAGATAATGATGCGATGACTGGGTAAAATTCACAATCTGTCTGAAGCAATAATGCAAAACTATTTATGCCAGACTCCCCAGGACATGGTTGAACAGATGGGATTCTTCTGATATTAATAAGGCAACAAGAATAACTGTTATAGTTAACAATACTATACTACTATATATTATATAATATACTCGGCAGCTGGATTTGCCGCGCTAAACTTGAGTCTCAAGGTGAATGAGAATGAATGATGCTGGAATGATGCTGAGACTTCCTGCAAAGCTTGGGTCTTACAGCACACACATGCACACAGTGTTAGCTCATACCACAACACAAAGTGATGTTAAAGAAAAAGAAAAAGACGAATGAATAAGACTTCCACTAACCTGAAAGTGAGGAAAGAGTTATTTCCTGCTTCGGCGGAGGTAAGGTTGTCTTCCTCCGTCCCAAAGACCCTGATGGCTGCTCCAGGGCGACTGGCAGACAAGGGAGGGTCCATTGGGGTTTGAGCAGACCCTGTTCTTCTTGTGGAATATTACATGGAGCTACTTTACGCAACCTGGGTCTGGAGCCTGTGGAGCCCATTGTTCTGCTCTCTGGCTCGCGCTAAAGTACTTGTTGTACAGTGCAAGTGAGATCCGTCCTTCAAGTCTTGTGTTATTTGATAAATAATCTCACCTTTTCATTGCCTTGTCGTCATTTACCTGGAGCTTCTGTCACTATAGGTCCGCTTACAGAATAACTTCATCCACTAATTCAATTGACCCTTCGAGTCCCACTTGTTCCAGCTGCCTCCAAACAATCCTAGTGAACCCTCTCACAATCTCCCCCACTGGAAAACTTTGTCCTGAAGCATCTCCGGCTGGTTCCAAAGTACAAATGCAATAAACTCTTTTGGTTATGGCTAAAAGACTTGATGCGTACTTGATCCTGCCTGCATACTTGACTTTCTCATTATAACGAGCAAGGTTTCTATGGCAACTCTCCCTACAGGTTTCTGAGTAACTCACAAGTTGATGCTTGAAGGGACCTGGTATTTTCCTGAGCCCAGAGGGTTGAAGAGAGAAGCAGGTACTTCAGGAAGTTAAAAACTGTGACTCTACTAGTGCCCAGAAGACAACAGGAAGAAGACAAACACTGTTATTAGTGCATGTTGGAGTTGTATCTGCCCCTACACCTAATGTTGGTAATGAGCCATGCTAGAATCAGGAGCTATCTTAACACATGTTGAATGGATTTTTGCAGACATTCGTGGCCCAAAGGATTCGTAATGACTTATTTATCCCACGACTTTTCCTTTAGTGCCACCATGAGGTTGACACATAATTTTTTATTATTAAAAAATCTCATCAGCTATTGCTGTGAAATTCGGTACAGATACAAGTGGAGCCCAGAGGATGGGTTGTTAAAGCACAAAGTGTTCATTTAGGGCCTCCATTAGTTCAACACAAAAACTGTATTTTCCATTTTTGAGCATATACATGGAACGTGCTGATGTCAGCAGTAGCTCAAAAGCACTGCAGTGCCTATAAGTAAAGTCTGACAGAGCTGCTTGCCCTGCTGTCAACTCTTGTTGTTAATATTCTTTATTATTCAGCTTGTTTGGAGCACTATTAGTTGTCTCATGTTCCGTTTAAAAGTGCTGAATGCTCGTCCCTTTTGGACCAAATGCTGCTGATTGGCATTTAAACGGTAATATGACCAGTCCTCGTAGCAGAGGGTTGTAAGTCTCTTCCGTTTCTGCTCATTCTCTCTCTCCCCAGTGTCTCAGTAGTGAATTAGAATGTGTACTCAAATCTGTTATTGTGGCTGAAGCAGCATCTTTTAAGACCCCTTCGTGTTTAACGTCTCTTATCTGCATCCACACAGTTGCTGATGGGGTTAGAATTTGAGCATTACACATTCCTTTGTTTCTTCTAGCTCATTTAGTTTGGTATGTTAAAATGCCACTGAAGCTGTCAACTCAGCAAATGCTTCATTAAACGTCTCACCTCACTGACTGTACTTCAGCAACCATAATGGCACTGTGGTGTGACTGTGTGTGTGTGTGTGTTGTCACAATGTTATATGAAAGTCAGTGCGTATCACAGTGTTATGCCCAATAGGCCAAACTGGTCCCATGAGCTTTTTCCATTGCCAGACAGATAGGCATGCTTTATTACCACAGAATGTGTGTATCTGTGCATGACCATTAATTATAGTAGAAATTATCATTCTGACCTTTTTTCAGGCTGCAGTGTGTGTATGTGCCATGGAAAGCTGCACACAGCACAGAAAGACATTGAGCAAGTGAGGAGAATTCTGCAGTCATTGCTGCTATATCAATGCAATACACTCGAAATTGCTAATGTTTAATAAATCCCACCCCTCTGTTCTTGGACTTCAAGTGGGGTGGTGACAGCTTGGGTTGTACACTGCTATATGTCTAAATAAATAGCATAGCTTAAACCTATCATCAAAATATGTGTCCTGGCTTTTTGTTTATTCTGCATTTTTATGTTGGAGTGATTGCAAACTAGGACTTATTTAAAATGTTATGTTATCAGCCGGATTTACAATATTTGCATATTTTGGGCAACATATAAAATAAGTGGGGGAAAAAAACATGATAAAATATGATAATTTTTAATAATACATATTTTTAAGTGACATACAAGAAAGGATTAAAACTAGTAATATGCTGCAGTGAATGAAGGTTTTAAATCTTTTATTAAGAAAACCAAAAGATTCTATACATTACACATATAACAATAACCGTTTTTTGATATAATACTCTATAGCGCTTAAAATGTATACTCTTATTGAAACAGCTCTAATTAAATATCATAAATATACGTATAAGAATGAGCCAAACAGGCCCTGTCAATATTTATATTCACAGAATACAGTCTGCAGAGCAGGTCGGGGGAGGCAAGTCAGCGCTTGGTTTGGGTGCGTGCAAAGAAAAGGATGGAGCGTGGCAAATTTTTTCAAGAAAGTGAATTACACTTTCCACCTTTTCAAAAATGTTCTCATTTCTCCTGCTGCGATGAAGTGATGTAGACAGAGATGCACCTCCAGAGAGAAGTTTAAAGTTGAAGACAATACTTCCTGTCTCAATCACGGTGGATCCATGTGGACTGAACATCCCACCACTATCGCTGGGTTGGTGATGGATGGGCAGGAGCACACAGAGCTTCATGACTGGTGAATAGAGGCCCCTAGCAGAGCTCATGTCGTCACGCCAAGGGAATGGAGACAGTGCCGTTCGCCCGACTGCGAGTGTGAACGCTGGACTCCGTGAGCTCCTCGCCATGTTCCTCCGACTTCTTGTCTGCGATGGTGGCCAGGAAACGCATCGTGACTGAATCCCACTCCTCCGGCAGCAGCAGGAGCAAGAAGCCCAGGCAGATGATGCAGGTGGCCGCCAGGCGCACCACGCTGAAGATCGCCTCGTGTATCAGAAGATCTACGGCTGCAGCGGGCGAACGAAGACAAGAGGAGGGAGCCGGGGAGCAGGGAGGGGGAGAAGATGGGAGAGAGAGACAAAAACAAATTGAGATTAATTACATCAAGTAAAAGATAAACCACAGGACACTGTGGCTGTAGGGGATGAGTGCAGCAAATGCGGCTTATAATGAGCACAAGCGATCCACTTCATCCTCTGTGTCTTTGCGGTGTAGAGCCATGGGACGAGTTGGCATAACCCACTGACCTTCATACAATCCATCATGGTTAAAGAAGAAAAAAAAAAGTGTCTGCAGGCATTTAGTGTCGCCTTGGCAACCTGATCCTCCCTCAGCGAGAGAAGAGTTGCAGGGTCTGTTGAGGCACAGTGATGATTGGGTTTCCAGGATGAGAGAGCCAGACTCGCTGCGTCATCTGTTTGCTAGAGTGGCCCGAAGTGCTGACCTCTCAATACCAAACCACAGCGTCCGTAATAACCACTCACTCTCATTCTACAACCATCTTTGTTTTCAATCACAATAATCAAAGAAATAAGAGTAGATAAATTGGCGGTAATATTTATTAATATTTAAGAAACCGTACCTGCATTGCCCGGCACACTGAGCAGTGTCCCTATGGAGATGAGAATGGGGTAGGTCAGCACCACACCGACGTGAACCAAGATGTTGAACACTGTCAAAGACATGAAAGAAGGTGAAAACACTGACAAACAATTGAATTAGAAGTGAAACAGTTAATCATTCAGTGGATTGACAAATTTATTTGTTAATAATTAGTTTTCTTGGTTGATTTGTTTGTTTGTAAGCAGGATTACACAAACACAAAAAACATAACGGATTTTCACGAAACTTAGTGGAGGGATGGGGGACAGGCCAAGGAAGAATCTATAACATTTTGGTGCAGGAATCTTTTTATGACTTTTGTTAACTTTGTAACATAAGGGATTTTTCAGCATTTTTCTTACTATCTACGGGTAGGTATTTGTGACTTGGCATTAAACTGGCTTAAATATGTTTTCATAGGAGGATAGTGTATTATCAGTCACTGTATGGTAAAACATACCCCAATATGTAGCTGAGATAATGTGAATTCAGTAAGGTATGAATGCTTTTTACGTATCTCTAATAGGTTTTATTACACATTTTATTGTGTTTAAAAGCCTGTGTGTATGGTGAAGTTGACTCAGATAAGACAAATGTGGTTTGGGAAAACAGGATGTGAACATAACAAAACAATTGCTGTGCCTTGTCAATGGAAACACATGAATGGAGCCTTGACCCTCCCACTCGAAGATGTAAAGGCACTCTCACCCAGCCAAAGTCCTGCCAGTCCACACATGTATCCCCAGGGCAGTGAGGACAGCGAGCCCCAGTGCTCCACCTTGGTGAAGTAGAGGATGAGGGGCACGCAGGAGATGAAGATGAGGTTGAAGAAGCCCATGGTGGAGAGGAAGTGAGCCACCTCTCCCAGGTTGGCACTGCCCAGAAACATCTTGAACAGCACCTGGTTGGTGAGGAGAAAACAGACCCTTCATGTGAGTGACTGTACGAGTATTACAAGAAATCAAACACCCTTCGACCTGCAGCCTGACCTTGTATAGAGCTGATGTTGAGGCTGAGCCCACAGCTAACGCCACGCCCACAAAGGAATCACCGTGGAAACCGTCCGCATAGGCCATCATGACGATACCCGTGATGGCCATAATGGCTGCCACAATCTGCAGGGGTAGAGATTATGTGAGTGATCCGTATCTGCATCAGAATCATTTTGCACTGTTTTGGTGTTTTCATACGGACCCGGACGCCCATGAAGCGATCCTTGAGGACGATCCAGGACAGGAGGAAGACGAAGGCCTTGTGGCAGCAGTAGAGCGCTGAGACGTCAGTGGCAGTCAGTTTCTTCAAGGCCAGTAGGTACAGGTAGCTGGTCAGAGTCCACAGGATTGAAAAAGGTGCTGTTCTTTTTACAAAAAGTTTGAGAGTCATCCCGTCCTCCCCAAAGAGCTTACTGCACTCCCTGAAAGAGAGAAACACCACAGGAGGGTAACGGGAGTTGTGTCGTCCTTTGTCGTCTCTTGGATCAGTGTTTTGTTCAGTTTTAGCCTTATAACGAAAGTTATAGTTATAGTTATAGACTTAGCTATAACTTATCTGAACAAGTTTACAAAGGATTTAACAAAGTACCTTTGAGTAAAACAACATGCAACAAAATGAGATTAGACAAAAATAAAAAAGATAACATACATTTTTCGGGGAATGAAGTTCTGATCTTGTGGGTAAATTACCTGAATTTCTGTATGGGCGTCTGCTTCTCTCGAGTGATGACCATGTGTCCAGAGTAGTAGATGGGGAAGAACAGGATGTTCCAGTTGCTGCTGAACCAGGAGATGAAGAAGGGACAGGAGAACGACTGGAAGGTCAACTTCACCACCTGAGTGGTGCCCACCCAGGAGGACGACACACACAGCACCACCAGCAGACCGCCCAGCACCTTCAGGAGCGTGTTGGTGCAGGTCTGGTTGGACTGGCTCTCTCCGCTGGTCTCGCTGCCTGGTGTCTCTGCGTGAGACTCGGAGCCATCCTCTCCTGACGAGAGACGAGAAGGTGGATTGTACCATCTGTAACTTGTTTTCTAGTGTCTCTTCAAACTCCGATGAGAATCAAAGATATTAAACTATGTGCTGGACAATTTAACATTCCTTAGATTTGATTATCTCTGTCGAGGTTATGTTTTCAAACTTGTCCAATCGTTTTTTTGGTCTGTGTGTGTGATTATGCTTATCAGATTTCGACAACACCTCGGGGAAGGATGCGATATGGATCAGGGAAGCACCCATTCATTTTGGTGTGGGTCCAGGAATATTTGTATCAACTTTATTCAACATTGCAATCTAGTAACATTTTGACATTTTCACTGATTTCTCAGAGAATAACACGTTGATCTAGATTTAAAAAATCCATATTTTGGTGAGGGATTTCTATAAGTGTGTGAACTTTGGTGCAGCTGATTGGATTTAAAGGAACTTGGTGGCTCTTGGTGAAGGTATTCGCTCTACTTCTAGTTTTTTGCATTCGTTTGGTAGTTAGCAGGATTATGCAAAGCCCTCTCAACTGATTTCCATGAAATTTACCACAGGGGTGGCGCATAACTGGAGGACGAACTCATTCATATAAGGAAAATAAGGAGACTGAGCGATCTTAGCAGAGGTATGATTGTCATGGTAGTTTCAAAATGTCACTGGAAACATATTTTGTCCAGACTTTGCATATTCAGTATTTTGTTTTGATTAGTGTATTTACGTATACTACAGTGTAGCCTACAGGCCTGCGGCTGGGGTCTAATGTCAGGAACACATGTGAAAAGCTTGTGTCGGGGTTAGCCTCGTGACCGTGCATGGCATAAATATCTTTGTCACCTCATGATGCAGCACCGTCGTGGCCAGGTGTGCACAGAAACCTGATGAGAGCAGAACTAACCACATGACACTCTACAAGAAAGTCATGTCAACCTTGGCAGCCTCTCTTTTGACTGTCGATACTTTCCTGCTGCAGAAATAAATTGTCGGTTTTTAATCTTATTTCCAGTGACGCATGGCAGATTTGGCCCAGTGCCGTGATGGACTGCGGAAGTGAATGTCTGCTGGATCTCAACTGTACTGTAGAATATGTCAAGTGGTGAGTGTGTGGGGGTTTGTGTGGGTGTGTGTGTGTGTGTGTGTGTGTGTGTGTGTGTGTGAGCATTTCCGGAGAGAGCGAAAGCTCAGATCCGTTCTTTACCTTTCAACAGCGTGATCAATTTTCACCATGGCAGGCATAACAGATGACATGTGCGGGTTGTTGCTGCCTGTGCTCTCTTTTGCTAACTCAGCATGTGAAGCTCTGCCATTTCCATCATTGCTGTAGACACTAGTGCCCTGCGCTGCACTGGTACTTGTGTTTCTCCTCTATAGGAGCAGTTTAACGTCAGGCAATGAGAAAACAAGGGGATTGTGTTCCTTCAAAACAAACTGTAACACACAAAACCTTTGATCAAGTAACAGGTTTTTGGTAAGAACATTAAACTAGTGTTACTGAGATTCCACTTTCTACCATCTAAATGAGTGTAGTTCCCTGTTTACTTTATTTGTTTTTTTTCATCTAGATCCGTAAATTATTCTCTGGGTATCAACAAAAATGTGGCAACCTGAAAGAAAGTGATAAAAAAAGTCATGGATCCTGATCCAGATCCGAGCATGTATTAAATGGATTCTTCCCTGGAGCTTGCTGCATCCTTTTACCAAGTTTTGTGGTAATATGTCCAAATCGTTTTTGCTTAACAGATAAACAAACACAACCTTGGAGGTAAAAAATCAAGTGACACTGACTATACACTGCTTTTCTGTTCGGGGTCACAACTCATAATAGATGGAAACCACAAGTTTGGTCTTTAACAATGCAACAACATTGTGTTTCATTATCACATGATGTTGTGTGTATGTAAAATCTTTATCTGAAAATCATCCTTTCAAACATAATAGAAGTATTGGAGTTAAAGAATAATGGAGTACACAATAAAATACTCATGTACAAGTTTCTTTAACTGTATTCAAGTAGATGTAATTAGTTACTTTCCACCACTACATCAATACTGGATTATCCTCATCGTTGTGTTTGAGGCCATGAGACCATCAAAAAACACATATTAAACTAGCCATGAAAACCTTTAGCATCCAGAAAGTGTGATGACTCTCATGGATCATTCAGAGTCATTAGCTATTCAGTTTATTCTAGTCGATCTATCACCTCAAAAATCTCTCAGATTAAGCGTTTCACCCCAGCAGGGAGCAGGTCCACAGATTGCAGTGCAGCCAAAGTGTTCAACAGGGATACAGATTTGTTTCTGCAGGATCATCGAGGGATTTGGTCTTATTACATTCTCTCAAAGCAAAGATTCTCAATCAACCTAATGATCCTGGTGGTTGCAAACTGGAAAGACCTGAGATCTGATTTTGCTGCAAAGGAGAAGCTGCTCTTTTTATGCAGCTTTTTGTGTTGCTTCCTCCTCGTCCATCGTGCAGTCTGGTTTGTGTTTCATGGCGATGACAGAACATAAAGCCTTTTAAGTGTTGGATGCAGGCTCGTCTGTTGCTGAAGTGAGAGCCACTACAGGCTGATCTAGTGCCAAGATGCAGTAATATTATAACTCTACTATTCCCCTGCCTCATGAAAGCAGCTCCCGTGGCCAAAATGATATTCTCATCGCACACCGTGTTACTGCTGAGTAACACTGCTGCTAAAAGGAAAGGAGCGAGCAGGGATGTTTCCTTAAAACCTAGTATGATACATTTGGGGTTTGTTTGTTCAAATTGAAATCCCAAAGGTTTGTGATAAAAATATGTTCATGTAACAGTACTAATAAAAATCTAAAAATAGAGACTTACTAGACAAACACGGCTAAATATGACCAGAACATCCACTTAAAGCATCTACCTATAATTGGAATTGACACAAGCCACAACACACGATCCACAGGCAATGCATTTAAACCTATACTACTACTATATGCAAATACATTAGTTTTGGAAACATTTGTATTCATAGTTGGCCAAAAGTATATTTCAAGGCTTTAAAGGGCCATTTCATCACAGAAACAACAACGTATATATCATTCACTACTGGCGTCCATTAACAACGCGTATCTTCTCCATGTGACGCAGTACACCGCTCGAACCTTTTCAATCTCTCCTCCGTTTTATCATCACCACTGACGCTGCACGCCGGTGACACTGATGGATGGAGCCCTGCTGCATTCGATTTGAAGCTCGCCGTCACGTCTGTAGTGCCATAGGTGGGCTTGTGCTACAGGGTCAAACAGTCTTTAACCAAAATTATGATGACGCTGATGAAAAAGTGATCAGTGGCATCGTTCCCTAATCTCTTATACTAAAGTAAGGGGTGTGTTTGTGTGTGTGTGTGTGTGTGTGGGTGGGTGGGTTGGTGGAGGGGTAGGTGACGTTCTAGGCTTTGAGTGATGAGGATGCTGAAGAGTTGAAATGCTACATGAAGGAAGAGCAGGTGAACAGATGTGGGAGCAACTGCATGCTGCCTTTTCGTAGTTTTTCAGTGCCAGGTTACACAGGGCGGCCAAAAACAACACATTCTACTCCACTTCCTGTCATCACTTTGAGCTTCTCTACTCTGCCAACTGGAAACTGCAGTGATACAAATGCATTTTTTAAGCCATCCAGATAACTGTCAAGAAAACATCTAACTGCTTTGTGTTTATTTTTCTGTCATTTAAATTCCTGTAATGACGCGCGAAAGAAATACACCTCAGATTTAACAGTAGTATTTCATCTTAATATCTTGTTCACTCATTGACAATTCCCACCACGTGCCTGATGGGAAACCATGACGTCACTAAGTAAGTGCTGGTCATTAAAATAAAGTACTCAATGGTTGGAAGCAGCCTATTGGATCTGGTGCTGCCAATGACTTAGTTCATGCCAATGCACACACACACACACACACACACACACACACACACACACACTCACACTCACACACACACACACACACACTCACTCACACTCACACACACACTCTGTCTCGGGCCGCTCTGGTCCGTCAGTTTACCTTCAGAGATGGGGCCGGTCAGGACCTGAGTGCTGTACGAGCTGAGAGGAGCCACTCGGGCTGAGTGCTTCTTCATCCTCCACTGGGGGCACAACACACTGTCCTTCCCTAGGCAGTGTGCGTGCGTGTGGTGTGTGTGGTGTGTGTGTGATGTGTGTGTGTGTGTGTGTGTGTGTGTGTGGTCAGCAGCTCCTCCTGTTAGCACCGTGCATCCTCAGACTCCTGATTCCTCCACTCCGTCTCCGCGCTCCCTCAACTTCCTCACAGATCCCTGACAACTCTTCTGTCTTCTTCTTCCAGCGCTCCAGTCCTGACTCTCCGTTCCTCTCCAGCCCAGTGCTCTCACTGTCAGGCCTCCAGCTGCGCTCTCTCTCTCTCTCTCTCTCTCTCTCTCTCTCTCTCTCTCTCTCTCTCTGCTTCTCTCAGTGTCTCTCTGTCTGTCTGGATGGGGACACAGCTCGGCGGAGACAGCTCAGTGAAGTGGAGACTCTACTGTTTCACTGTCATGCCGTTACTGTCTCCAAGGGAGACTGAGCTTCAAGTGTGTGTGGCATGGCGCAATCACTCCCCTCATCTCTCTCTCTGTCCTCCTCCTCCTCCTCCTCCTCTTTTCTGTCTGTCTCACTACGCTGCTCCCCTCCTCTTCGTTTGCTCCACAAATCAGCAGCTTTGTTTGGAAGGTAACCAAGCAGCCCGACCTAATTATGCTGAGTTAGCTGCTGCCCCCTCCTTTGCTCCATCCTCCTTCCATCCCCTTTCTACCTGACCAGGCGCTCCTCTTCACTCTTCCCTCCTCAACTCTCTCTAAACACTCTTGTCCTCCGTCTTCTTACTTCTCTCTCTCTATCTCATCAGCTCTTCACTACTCCTTAAGAGTTGGATTATTAGTAGAGGTCTCTCCTGTCGCCTTCAAAACTGCAGATGAGCTCTTAAAAAAGAATACAACTATGCTGCCCACACAACACAAAGTCATGGCAATCCCATAGATGCTCATTCTGTCACACACTGAGGTCATTTCAAGAGGAATATGAAGCCCTATACCCACATACAACTCGCACCACTACAGCATGCCAACACCCCCATTACCACCTCCTGATGACACCATGTTCCACAGTGTGCATGTAGGAGACTGTGATCCAAATCTCACATTTTACAGACATTTTGCTGAACCAGAGTTTTAAGCTTAAAAGCTACATTTTCAACTTTATATTAAGAACCAGCCCCAGTTGTCTGCTACTGGACCGATTCACCTTTTCTGAAAAGTACCAAAAAACAAGCAATCTGTCGGAAAGAGTCGGAAAGCATTGTAGGCCATTGTGAAAGTTTGGATGAGGGCATTAGTGCTAAAACTTTTTTATGGGTTGAGGTTCATTCTACTCTACTCAATGATTGTTTATCCTATGCAGATATTATGACAACTGTTTAGAATAAGTTTAAAGTAGCAGTTCAACCTATAGCAGAACCTGATCACTAACATTAATGTCTAATATAATCATCCAGACATCTCCTAAACAGCCTTGAGGGTCGTGGGGGGAGCTGGAGACAATCTGACATTTGGGCAATAGCCGGGGTTCACCCTAGAGTTTCCAACCAACCTGAACCCAATCAATAACCTGACACTTTGAGATGAAATGTTGTAGTAAATTGTTATAGAGTCGGATTTGACAGAAAAGCACCTACATTTCAAAGAGTCAGAGCAGCAACTGGGACTAACCCCACCTAAGAACTAGAAGGCCACTCAGAGAGCACAGTCCCCTCCAAGGCTGACGTAATATGGCACCGTGTTACATTAGGTGAAAAAAAAATGGATCCACTCTAAAATGAACCCCAACCCCCTCAAATCTCTGAATTTTTTGTGTGACCCCGCTTACGATCAGACAAACCCCAATGAAAACCTAACCACCTTAGCACATGTAGATATACAGGGCAATAAATTAAGGATAACAAATAACAGCATACACTGATGTCACGATGGTTGAGGGAGCTGAGCTGCATTGACATGATCATATCAGGCTTAAGATTATAGTGACTGAGCTGCTCACCTACACTAGTATTTAGACTAAACGTAACTTAGCTGTGAACGAATCAGTGGCTGTGGATCATGAATGACACAGATGATGCCGATCAACCTGTGCTGACTCTGCCTGAACCACATTTATGCTTCATTACTGGACTTTTTGTAAGCCCTTCTGACTCATTCTTCTCCACTTATATTGACGTAAAATCTGCTGTGCCAGACATTTACTGTTAGTGGTACGTTTGCACATTAAATATTAACGTTATTATGCTGCTAACTTCTTAACATTTATACTTGTTTTATCCCTTTTGCACAGTCAAGGGAAATCCTCCCATCAGCAGCTGATATGGACCCGAGATGAGGAGTGTCAGTCTGAGTCATGTGAGTCAACCTGGGGTCTGCGGTCAGGAGTTTCCATCTCAAGGAAAGCCCTCAGACCATTTTATCTCCGGCTGTGGTTTTTCTATCTGAAGATATAATGGACCTGATTATCATGTGGGCCTTTACATCAATGGCATATCAGTATCTAGTGTATGTGGTCAGACACGGGAGGCCTGGCAGCCTGTAATATAATCTTAATATAACCTATGCTGTGCAGTGTTCACCCTCGGTAAAAATCGATACCTGCCGAGCCAGGAACAGCAGAGCTATGACCTGAGAAAAAGAGAGCACCCGACAGTATACATGCAATGCAGTGAGAGCAGCGTCCTGAACGAAACGAGTGCAATTATGCAGTCAAGTTTGGTCCAGGATCTCTGTCATTATATCAGTATCACCGTGGGTACCTCCACTCTCGGCTGCCTCTATCCTCCCGGGCTCATCAGCCAAAGATCTGGCTCCTCCACAGAGAGGAGAGCAGATCAGAGTATTTTCCTGTGCATTCTTCGGGCTGAGAGCAGGAGCACAGAACAGCACAGTTACTGTTGGGCCGTTACAGTGGAACTGATGCAGGGCCACATTTTGGAAATACTATCGTGATTTTATTCGTTTTTCAGAGCAGTGGCAGGGTATTTTTGAGAACGAATGCAAAATGCACTGTATCGTGAGGTGGAGCCGTGTTTAAAACGTTTGTGCGCGGAGCGTGGCTGATAGTGATGTTTGGTCAGGGGTAAGCAGGGGATGAGCTGGGGGTATACGGATCCCCTGAGACAAGGAGGGTTAAACTTAAAAATAGCTCTGCTGATGAGTGGAGCCAACAGCTAGACAGGGAGGGGACAGACAAACCATGTAGTCAGCAGAGCCCAGGATGCTAATCACCATCAGATTAAGAGAACTACCTGGAGCAGGGAGGCTTCAGTTCAATGTCAAATATTAGACCAAGCGTTATCAGGACAACATGTTGTTTTTTAGGTATCTTACTTAAGCTCAACAGAGCACAAGATCGATGCTATAGCACACATCTATATCACATGCAGTGCTGCAGCGGTACAACACAATTCAAAAGCACAACAACAACCCACAGCTCCAAAATAACCATATTAAGGTTAGTATAACTTATCTAGGTGTACCAAATAAACTGGGAAATGAGTGTTTGTAACACAGTGGTTACTGCTGCATCCACAGATCAAAACAGAAAACGATACAGCATCCCCTCTCTTTACCTCCATAGCAACAGTGAGTGTCCTGTGCACACTGATGCACCCAACTCATTCAGGCTCTTTTGTCATTTAGATGAACAGACACTCATCAGTTTGTGGTGCGAGGCTCTTTGTCCCCAGCCCCTCTCTGTTAGTCACCGCATCTCGACAAAGACCATCACCAGAGACTACAGAGGAGGAGGAGGATGCGGTTTTTGATAGAAACGTGGACAAGAAAACCTCTGAGTGAAAAAGTCTGGTTGTTAGATGTTTCAAGATGTGAATCGTCAACTCAAAGTAGTCGGGAACACTAGAAGATGAGGACACCTAGTGGTAGATATGATGAATTGCAGTACAGGTGCACTAGACGTGAGGATGTTCCTTGATAAGACTTTACCAATTGAACCTGTTTTTCCATCCATCCATTGTCTTTACTGCTTAGCTTTTGAGGGTCGCGAGGGAAGCATGGAGCTAATTTCAACTGACAATAGGCAAGAGGTGTGGTGCACCAGGGACAGGTCATCATATCGCAGGGCCGACATACAGACACAAACAACCATTCATTCTCACTTTACACATCAGTTAGAGTCTCCCAACAACCTGACCCCAATCTATATGTCTGCAGACAGTGGAAGGAAGCTGGAGAACCTGGACAAACCCATCAGCATGTGCTTACTTATCCTTAGTGACCTATTGTAATGCATTCAGTTCCACTTTGATGTGATGAGGTTTGATACATTTTGCAGATGAAAAATTTGAGGTTCTGAAAACGCTGAAAAACTAATCAGAGTGATGTCTGAATTTAAATTTGTCTCCATGTGGTTTTATAGAATAATGTGCTACTGGCTGTAGTTTAACATGTGAACAGTTGCGTATTTTGCAGGTCCATGTCCCATTCACTAACATGGACTAGGCAGGATTTAAGGCCCATACTGTATCCAACCACCAGGTGGCAATCAAGATGTTTTGGCTTCAATTTTTGGGAGCAGTCACGTCCTCAATCTTAATATGCAGTCTATGGTTTGCCAAAAAAACTAACTAGCACACTGCTGGAATATTTCCTGGAGCTGCCTGATTCAGTTTATGGCAGTTTTGATTAAAAACCACTTTGTACATGACATCCAAATTAGAAAATTAGATTTTCATACAGCAACATATGAACATGCAGTAACACAACTCTCTGAGATGACACTTAACTGAAGAGGTTTAACAGTTTTGTGACTTTACAACCAATCACATTACTCAAATACCAATAAGCAATCCAGCGAATTGTTGCTGAGTTTGTCAAATTACAGTTTTGAGTTAATGCTTTGAGCAACACTAATTGAAACATCTGTCAGCCCATATTGATCAGCTGTGACAGCAGAAATCTCAGGGGAGCAGGTCTCCAAGCGCTGGCCAATATTCTTTTTAACGGGTTTAGCTGAAATGAAATGTCCCCCTGGATATATATAGCAGATATTAAGCATTGCTTTGAATAACAAGATCAAGTGCTAGCTTCACTTTGCATGCACTGTCTTGCAGTATGCAGTAAATGATGCAATAGGTCCAGGACACACACGACCTGCTACTTTCTTACAGCCTCTGTGTGTGAACCAATGCAGACACATGTTAAATAAATTGTGTAAGCCATGAGTCTTGATGATTGACACATGTAGGGTAGTAATTAGAAAAAGACTGACGTTTCCCATCCAGTGTGAAGGTCACTTTGTTGTTGTTGTAGGATTATAGGACCACTAGAGGGCAGTGTGATACTGCTGACAAGACCAGTGTTGGCGTGCTCAGCCTGATGGAAAGACCAGTAACACACATTGTGCCTCAGAAAAGTTCCTCACACGAAAATCATCTCAACCATGAAGCAAACTGCTGGAGCCAGCCAAAAAAAACGTGCAGCACTACAACACATTCAGAGCTATGTGCATGAGCACAGGTCAGCACTTCTGCAACTCCTGGGCCGAAACATCTGCACTATTACTTGCCGGGTGTTTCTGCTCGTTCCCCCAGGAGAATGGGAGGCTAACAGCACTCCAGCGGTCGTTCAGGCAAAGCTCATATCCCATTCGACGCTGGGCTGGTTATAAATAGCACAGAGAGAGCGGGCATGGGAACGGGACAGTCCAAAATAAGTGCGTGCGTATACAGAACGTCTGAGGCCACGCTTGAGGAGGAAAGTCAAGATTCACCTGCTGTTAACAATGGCTATGGATGGTTTCGGGAGTGCAAAGTGAACTGCCAATCAGTACAAGCAACATCATTTGTGCATCTTGTTTTCTTTCAACTAAAGTGCATTCAAACTCAGCATTATTGTAAATTGTTGCCTTTCCTTCTTAATTTCCCTGAGTGCCTGGCTGTGCCGCTGTCTCGCTGTCATGTCAGCACTGAACACAGGTACATGGCTGAGTGTGAGTGCCACTAACAGTAGCTGTCACTTCTCCTGTGCTGCACCTAGTTACTTCAGCAGGGAGCGAGCCAGCCTCACAGACAGCTATTATCTATTCAAAATAATACACAGCAAATTTTGGTAATGGCTTCCCGGGAGGTGCTGAGGAAGCATTCACTACGCACATAGAATTATTATCTGCTCCAGCGGAGCCGCAGATGCTTTTCCAATATGCTGGTGTTTATGGCCGTGGTACTTGTACAAAGATTTTTACGGTTTGAATCTATTTGGATACTTTTGTTTTATTCTATTTCACTATTTTATTATAAGACCTCTTCACCCAGGAGGACAGAATAAGATAAGAATTCACCACACAATTGTGCTATAATAGAGAGTCCTCTTTTCTCTTTGGCATCTATATAGGACCCAAGGTTGAATAATGAAGCGTCTTGTGGAAAAAACAAAGTGATTAGAGACAAGATCAAGTTTTGAGATATTCGTCCAATACAGAAATTCTAAATATAATCTATTGGTTTGGAGCCACCTTGGCTTTTTAGGCTTATAATGCACCTTATTGTGAGGACAGTACAGATTGGTGATGGCAGTACAGCTGTTAATATGTTAACTTCTTAAAAACTAGAATGTTTTTTCTTATCTTCATCCGTCTCCAACTTCATTCCCTTACAGCTGCTATCAATTCAGCAGGAAATATTGCACCTTGCCTTGTCTTTTTTTAGAGACTTATTGTTCTTATTATTCCATTATATCATAACTGTACAGTACGGATTACATCTCAGACCCTGTCCCCAAATGTAGTCCACAGTCCCCCTCGGAGGCATCTTCTCATTCACCGCAGATGGCGAGTGGCAATAATAACAAACTGGCAACAGGATCTTACTAAATATATCATTACCCCATAGGCTTGGCAGGATGAGCCCACTGTTCTATTTACGGGCTCCTTTGTCTTCGTCACACTTTATGGAAAAGAATACTTCCCACCCTGAGGGACATGTGATTCTCAGCTCAAAGTTTACAATCGCGTAAAACAAAAATGTGAAACTGTGACTTTTCACATTCTTCTTTCTGAGAATAAGACAAATAACACATTGGAGAGGACGGTGGGCTTGTAGAGGAGCAGTTTAGTCGCACTCCTTCAGGCTGACATTACTGGTAATAGCATGTTTAATAGCTGGAATATCCACTGATAACTGTGGCAGGCGGAGAAATCAGGGGACGGGTAGATGGAGGAACACAGGGCTACAGATGGCATATTTTATCAGGGAAATGGGAAATGTCACTCGAATCAAATAACCTCTCCGCTCGCCGATGGCTTTATAGGCTTAGTATAGAAGCTATTACAATCCACACCTGCTCCTTATACTGAGAATCCCATCATAGATGACACAACATCTTTCATTTTCCTCTCCTAGAGTACACAGCAGCCAGGGAACAGATAGAGGCCTGGATGCTGAGAGCTTGGGCTGTAGCTGACAGTTATTTTAATTTTCTCTTTTATTCAGTCCATGATTTTCTACAGTAATCAATCGTATAACCTCCCGAAGCTTAGATTTGTATTTCGAGAATATTCCGTTTACCGTGATATAAAAGAAAAAAAAGCAGCAAATCTTCACGTTTGAGAATCCGAAATAAGTCAAAATGATAACTTAAAAATATTTTAATCACTTTATTAGTTGAATTAGTTTTACAGCTCTATTGAGAATGATATTATCTTATCTGCCTTAACGGGCTAAATGTTATTTACAAACTTGCTGAACAAACTCAAAAATACTTTGAAACAGCTTTCTGTAATAATGCCCGAAAGATTTGGAATATATTAGAAATGTGCTTAAAACATTTTAAGATCCAGCTTTTAATTTCTTCAACCATTTCCCTTTATTGTAATCTTAACCTAGCTATAACCCTTCATTTCCATATATTTTATTCTTTTAACACCTATATACTGTTCTAATATGTTCTTTTAGTTGCATTATATTCAAAATTGAATGAAAAGTGCTATATAAATAAAGTTTATTAATATTTACTATCACACAAGCATCAGTAAAATAAGAACTTCATTAATGGACAGAAATGAGCTCTGTCTCACTTCGTTGTTGTATTATCAACATCTGTCACAGAATTAGTCAAAACAAGCCTGATTATAGAACTTAATTATCCTAATTTTGACTCTCAGCCAAAACCTTGTCTAGGTTACATTTAATTGCCTTTGTATCAAAGGTCCTTGAACTGCTAAAAAATGCCAAATCTGTTTTCCATTTTAATTCCTGGGCGCCCCCTGTTAATCAAAGTGTTTCCCAAATGAAAGTGTCTGATTGCATTCATGGTTAATCTGCTGCAACTGTCACCCCTGCAAATGAGGCTGTTAATGAGAGACAGACTCATTTCCTCTCTACTCAGCCTCCATCTGAAAATCCACTGAGGTGCTTTCAGTTAAAATAACAGAACCCAAACGCCTCAACTGGTGATTTGTGATTGGATTTGGATACTCACGTTTCCTTTGAGAGTATTGGTGCATTATGTCACATGGTGCCAAGGTCGTAGATTTTTGGAGGAACGTCACATTCAAAACAACTTTATTTGTCCCCGGAGGGAAATTCAAACAAGTCACGACATCAAGAGAGCAAGTCGCTCCTCTACGTGTGTTTCTAAGTGATGCATTTTATAGTTACTCTTTTATGTAACTGCCAGAGGGAGATGTTGGGGAGCTTGCGTGACAGGATCAATTGTATTTGTGGTGAAGTGTATCAGCATGTGATAAACAGGAAGGTCACATATAGATATTACATTTATTACATTATATTTCAGGGGGATTTATTCAAGAAAAGTGCTGGTTCATCCCCACGTTTAATGATGAAGATTTATATTTGTACAGGCTGAATATAAAACAGATAAGTAAAGTCCCTAATACAAAGCCTTGATGCTAGAGAGATATAAATTCCTTGCTCTCCTCACCTAACTGTATTACCATAAAGCATTTGTTGAAGAAGTAAAAGAGCAGAGAGCATTGCAATCGTCGCTCTTTCCCTTTGTGTTATAATTCTTCTGGCAGCGGCCACACCGAGAAAGGACTGGAGGGCAAGATTTTAAAGATCATCTCCCGAAAAAAAGAAGAAAAAAGCATGATCAGCTCTCTCCTCCAGTCCCAGCCATTGTCTTTGTGTCAGCAAAACTCAGAGTATTGCTCCACCAATCAAGATCACGTTGACAAAATGAAAATGACAGAGAAGCTGAACGGTATTGAGGAGTGGCCGTATCTCATACACGTCAGGGAAACAGCTGGCAGTGTTCACATACATCAGGAGAGGAGCTGCTGTATTTGTCATCAGGGAAATTGATTGTTTAATAAAAACATTTGGAATTCAAGATGAGGCTGCCACACAAGTGATTGTTTGCACAGATTCACCAACGTGGCGGGTTTTGATCTGAACAACATTGGGCCACAGACTAAAAGATTAAGTCTTAAATTTAATTTGAAAGGCCTGCATAATTTGTGTGCCACACTTAGCAGTGTAAATGTAATGTCTCAAAGTATTACATTGTTTTCTCTCTCTCCTTGTGGGTGTGTTTGTGTGTGTGTAGATGTGTGTGTGTGTGTGTGTGTGTGTGTGTGTGTGTGTGTGTAAAAATGTTTCTTACCTCTTAGGACTTTTTCCAGTATTAACACTGACCTTGACAGGACCAGTTGGCCTCATGGGGACCAAATACTGGTCCTAACTGGGCAAAACTAATACTAAATAATTTCTGACGTCCTGGTTAAGGTTAATGGTAATATGTGGATAGTTGTTATGTCAAGGTAAGGGTTAGGCTTCTATTGGTCATGGTCATATTCACAATATATGGAAGTCAATACAAAGTCTTAATTAGTGTGTGTGTGCGTGTGCGTGTGTGTGTGTGTCTGTGTGTGTGTGTGTGTTACTCATGTCATGGACACATTTATCTGTTAAAACAGTCACATTATTGGGACGTGAAGGGATGTTTTAAGGTACAGTTCAAGTTTAGGTTAAGGTTTAGGTCAAGGTTGGGTTATGGTTAGATTTAGGAAAGTAGTAACTATGGTTAAGGTCAGAGTAAGTCTCCATGAAATCGATGCAAGTCAATGTAATGTCCTCTGAAATCTCGCAGACACACTGTGTGTGAGTGTGTGTGTGTGTGTCTCAGATGGATAGACCTGTGCAGCATCACTTAGCCTCCAGCTCATAGTGGCAGTGATCGACATCATGCTGCTCCATAACAGCCTTAATTACAGGCCGGTTAGCTGAGTTTGTAAGAGCGGTGGATTTTGCAACAGCCTAATTAAAATGACAACTCATTTGGAAGGGAGGAAGATGCGTGCATTGTGCACACACACACAAACACACACACAAACACACACACACATACACACACACACACACACACTGTCACTGCATTAAAAACATTTGTTTTTTTTATTATCATTAAGTCCCCTGATAGCACGCATGCACGCACACACGCACACACACACACACACGCACACACACACGCACACACACGCACACACACACACACACGCACGTTTTAACATCTCATTAAACTGTATTCTCTTTATTCCTCACACCTTGACACTGACACAGGAACATCCATCACTCTCATTTCTTGTCATTCTCTCTCACTCACTTCTGTGACTGGAGTACCCCGGGTTGTAGCCGTAGTAGCCGGTGATCCTCAGGATGCGGTCCTCTATGTCGGGCACCCCGTTCGCCGTCACTTTGGGGCTGCCGTCCGTCGGCGGCGCCTTGCCCGGCAGGTGCGTGCTAGTCAGGGGATCCAGCCGGATGCAGGGCGGCTCTCCGCCGTCCTCTCCTCCGGTGCTCTCGGTGCTTATCATCGTGAGTCCGAGCGGGCAGAGATCAGCGGGGAGCCGGAGGACGGATGCGCCCCGGTCACCATGTGTTCCGGGCTGCATCAACACTTAGTAAAGCTGCGGGAGGAGGACATCCAGAGACACGGTCACATTCCCTCAGTGAAGCTCGCGGACAAACAACAAGGTTATCAAAGTCCTGGAGCCTTGGCACGCATGAGACACTAGGGGGCGTGTCACTACTGTCACATGCTGTCTACCTGTGGTGGGGAGCAGCAGAAATGAATCACATGTTACCTGCATGAAAACAAGTGCGTGGAAACATGGGGTCTGTCATCGCGTGTGGCGTCTCTAATACATGTGGTATCACGACCTAGATTTGGGTGAAAGGGATCTGTTGGCAGAAATTGAATGTAAAATAATCCCAGTGACGTTTTTCACTATAGTGTGTTTCATCAAGTTTTACAAATTGTTGTTTTGTTTACCCTTGAACGAGCCCTTTGTATTTAACTAATTAATATTTACGGACTTCTTTACGGAGGCCGGCATGTTTTTACCAGTAGCGCAGACCGGACAAACTAAACACCTTTTGCGTTTTTACGACAACTGAAGGCTACCACAGGTTCTCTGTCATGTTTGGAAGAAAGGTTGACGTATGTACTTTCAGCCTCCAGACACTGCTTTACTCTCTGATATCTGCCACATGGGGCCAATTTACATGTCCAATATCCATGTACAATTCCTGATTCAGTAAGGTGAACATTTCAGTCATTCCCTCTTTACTCTTAGCTCTACAGCTTTGAACAGAGCCACACATCATTGAAGGAATTTTGAAAATTGTCATATTTATTGTTCGCATTGCTAATAAGTCACTCTCTTGTTTTAGGGGCACTTCAGGGGCCAATCAGATTCCAGGGCCCCCATGGATCCGCCCTTGTCTTGACCCTCATTGATTTTTCCACAATGGTTGTTCACAATAACAATAAATGTGTATATGTGCGTTTGAGAGGGTCAGATGAGCCCCAGGTGTCTCAGGCCCTGGCTCACTGTCCTCTCTACATAAGGGCCACGCACGTCATTTCTGTTTTCAGCACATTCACTCTTTTCCCTTTTAGTGTTATAACTTCAAGGTTAAGAAGTCTCCGCACACTGCCGTACACCACACCAAATAAAAACTTTCTTTCTTATTATTTTCAAGCACTTATCATGACAAGAATGTTATTCTAAGGTAAAACCCAGAACAATCTCTTTTCCTCAGCTGGCCACAGGTTCTTGCGCTGGCTTGGGGAAGCTCCACTTGACTGGATCCCCCAGCTTGCAGATACTGCGCAAGAAAAAAAAAAAGGAATTCAGAAAACTGGGCTCCAAATCCAATAACACAAGATGCAGAATTTCAGTGTCTCCCTGATACGCCTCTTTCCAAGTCCTCCACTCTGTGTGTTAAATCGATTCCCTCTGTGTGTGGAGAATTTGCGCCCCTGTTGGCATTGTTGTGCAGACACATGCTGGGGTTTATGATGCCCTTGGATGCCAGAAGTGCTTCCTCCCCCTCTCTTACTTACTAAACCAATCTCCACCTCATGTTCTTTTGTTTCAGTTTGTTTGTGCTCCAAAGCACTTATCTCACACATTCAGTTCAGGGACAGCTTTGTGGCTACAACAATGAAATGCCAATGCCCAGAAAGTTTCTCCACGCCTTCTGAGAATTGCTAATTTATTATTGGACACTCTCTTACAAGTCTGTGCCGCTGCAGTCCAAAAAAAGTTTTCCTCAATCCTCTGCTTTTGTCGCGGTGCTTCACAAGTCTGTAGCGTTTATGCAACACAAAGTGTAAACAGACACATTCGGACATTATGCGTTGGCTCCTCATTTCTGAGGAGCTAAATTATAATTTCCTATCAGATGCTAATGTATAATTTTTGGGTGATAATTCAACTCAAAGAGGAAAATTGTTCTCTCAGCAGTGGGCTCATTAAAAGTCTCTGCATCCACAACCTACATTACGAAGCAATTTATGCATGACCTGTGTCATTGTAGGTCCTGGCTTTTTTAGACTTTTTAAATGCACATATGATGTGATACACTGTGTAGCAATCATTTGTCGCTGCCAAATAATCTCCATAAAAATCGTTCAATCATGGGAGGAATATCTTAAAAGCTATCGCGAAGGGAAGATCCTGGTATCTGCTTTAATATCATCTCTTATTGTCCCCCAAGCAAGGAGGAGGGAACGAGGCTGACTTCAGTCTCAGACAACATAATTAGCATTCAGAGTATCTCCAGACCAAACTCCTCAGTGCATGTCGATTGTCTAATCCTCGACTACTCTTTCTTTTCAGGGGAATAATTCATAGACCCTGAGCTTAAAGTTCCTATCAGCTTGTTCATCTGATCTCTGAACATTTCTTTTTACTTTTATTCTGTTCTAAATGTGTCGTGACAGTGTCCGTGTGGCTTGTAATGTCGTTGTGTGCAGAGACAGAATCTTAGGAGATTAATACAATGATTTTCACCATAACGGCCTCAGTCTAATATCTCATTGACTCCTCTCTCTGGCTCTTGCGGTGCAGGCATCCGTCCATACAACATAATCCTCTGCCCAAGTAGAATAAAAGGACACACCGAGGAGACAATATGTCCCCTGCGACTCCATCCCAGGCCAGCCCCAGCGCTCCTGCACTCCCCACAGAGCCTCATAAAGTCACCTTAGAGATCAGTGACCGACTCCCCAGCCACCTGATGTATAAATATTCAATGTGCACTAAAGATAACCTGTTTCATGCAGCGGGGCGAGAGAAAGAGGGACGTTTGCCAGAAGCAGGGGTTTGTCATTTGAATATAGCGAGCTCAACTGCGTCGGCATGCTGGCGCGCTGGCCCCGCAAAGGTCACGTTTGAAAGCTCGGTAAATATTTAATAACTGGTCTCTGAGGTAATGTATGGCTTTAATTAGAGAGACAAAGGAGAGGGAACACAATGAAGAATCAAATAATCCTGTTGGAGCCGATTTACACGATGAATAATCACATGTTTCAGGCGACGAGTTTGTGATCGTGCCAGAAAACAACTGTGATATTTCTTCTCCGAGTATAGAGGCCGTTCTCTTGCAGAACAACAGTGCGTGTTTTGCTTTCTACTCCATTGTGTCTGTGCTCAAGATAAAATATCATAATGTCCTTTGAAGCCCGATGTGACCTTTCTTTGTTGTCTCTGTGCAAAGAAAAACGCAGTCTGCTGCTTACGACGCCTCACAGAGCCCTGAACAGCCTATAGGATTTCCTCGTCCTCCTCCGCCTCCTCCACTCGCCTCAGCAACAAAAGTTAATTTGCCCGAGAAGGCAATTGGTGACTGAGTCTGCTTGCTCTCTTTTAAAGGATGCCAGTCTGCGCATAAATAAAATATACAATGACCAGACTGCGTTTTTAAAAATAGACAATCCACAGAGCCTAGCCTCTGTCATGCCAATGCACTGCCATGCTTTTATAGGACCATGATTAAACACTGTGCATGCATTACAAACTACAACGCTGTTTTACACAGCAGTGCCACATGCTCTGTCACAGCTGGCAGTCAGCCTCCATATCACATACATGCTACATCCACCGGAGGTGTTTCTGCACATGAAAATGTGATTAGCAGCTGTCTGAGTACCCACGTTTCTGAAGGTCAACAGCTGCATGTGAGGTATCGTGAAGCATGTCGTGCATAATTTTATGTTGCCTGACGCTGGATGTACGTCACAGAAACGGTCAGTAAAATGGAAACATATATATCATCTAAAACATGTGGCACGAAGAGACACTTGGCCTTTGACCTTAGATTTGACAGTCAATAGCCTACAGAAAACTAATTAACTCAATTAAACTAAATTAATTCACCTGAATATATTGAATTGAACTTACTGAATTCAATGTTTTTAGTCAATTTAATTAAATTGATCGGATTTATTAATCTAAATTTATTTGAGGGTATTTATTTGATTTGATTTTGATTTAATAAATGTCATTTCTCTTTAAGACATATTAAACCACTGATAAACATTTCACTGAAGCCTCGGGCACATTTGCATCATTCTCAACACAACCCAAGACATTCCCAAGTTTCTCTTTGATACCTACAGTATCTGTCATGTGTTCAATCATACAACCATGATACAAAGAGTTCCTGGTCTCATTTAATAAAAGGATGGGTTCCTCTTGAGGAAGTTAGACTTAATCTCACCTGCAGGATCTGGGGGGAAAAGTCTGGAGATTTATGGCCTCTGGAGACAACAAAGTTAAATCGCCCTGCATAGCTTCTCTGCATGATCCTTCCATCCTCACGGCAGTCAGGATGATGGATTAGGCTGCTGGTTTGTGGGGGCCAAGGACCAAGGGCCGGACGACACCGGCAGGAATGGACCATTTAATCTGATCGACCAGATGAGATAGTGAGTAATGCTCACATCGATGTGAGTTTAGACTCCGTCTGACTCTCACCTGCTCTGAATTTAGATCTTTTCAGGATGTTTACTGAAAAATAATTTGCTCAGCCATCTGCGTGCCCAGATATTACATTTCCTTTCCCCCCCTCAGGATGCGGAAAGAAATATGACTGTACATAATAGTAAACATGAATATTGTGACCTGTTTTAAGATCCAATAAAAAAAAAAAAAATCTGGCACCACTTTCTGATAAAGCCTCTGCAATGGGAATTACAGTTCTTTGAAGGGAGCTGTATCTAATGGCGCTGTTCCACCTTGAGAGCTGTTCAAACAAACGGCTCATCATTCTTTTCTAACTTTTGGCTGGACTGCAACAGTGGGGCCGGCTGACCGACTGATTGACTGACCGGTTGAATGTTTTGCCTTTTTTTCTCGCACGCTAAGGCCTACACCCATTGTGACAGGCTGTATCTCACTGTTCATGGTAAGGGGAAATGGTAATTTGATGTCAGGCTCTGCCAAAAGGGACAGAGGTCTCAGTTAAGGGGCTGCATCCTTCAGAGGCTGCATTTGAAGACCGGTTCTGTCACAGCAGCACAACTTGACGTGCCATTGCGCTTCAAATCAACCAAACAGCTAAAGGTGAACATGAGGGGTATTCCAACTTTCTCCGCAGCACTGTTGCAAGAGTGGTGGGACAAGCATGCAGATTACAGAGATCCTCTGAAGACCAGACCGTTTTTTCCGATACAAAGACTTGACCACTCCCAAGTCAGTCTCCGCTTCCAATCATTCACCATTTTTATAACATCAAATAACAAATTAAAACCAAGTTTACTGGAAAAATTAAGACTTGAACAAACATCAGTATGATAACAGCTATCTGAGGGAAACAATTAGAAACATGTATTTGACTCGTAGTTGGACTTTTTAGTTGGTCCATGTCAAATCAACAAACATAGATTCTTGACCTTTACTGCAACTAGCCACCAGGTGGTGAGCGAGACCCTTTGGCTTCACTTTTGGGTAGCTGACATGTCGTCCATCTTTATGTACAGTCTATAAAACTAAATATTGGACAAAGTGAAATGTTCAACCCATGGTGGAAGTAGAAGCAAAGGGGATTGTCAAAATTGTTGGCAGCCAATGCCCCTGTGACTGTCAATGTTGCATCTTCTATCCTCAGCACTACATTGACACATACCATTACCTTACAAGGTGGAACTGGTGTCTCTCTCTTCTGCTCCTCAGGCAGATTAATTGTCCCTTTGAACTCTCAGCACTAAAGCTACCCCCCCTGACAGATCTTTAAGTACCATCTATTACTGAAGGGGATATCAGACCAAAGAGTCAAACTCGTTGAACACTGATACAAGAGGCACGCTGACACTGGGAATTCAAGGTCGAGATGGGTATTGACTGGAAGATCTATTAAGGGAGTTGGAAACTCTCCACAGACAATAGTGTGTGAGGCTGCCATGGTCTTAGCCGTTGCTTATCTGTGCTCGGGTGCACAGGGAGAGATGGTTGAGATGTGGGGCAGAGCATCGTTCAGGCGTTTCGCTAGGTGCACTTTCATTCATTAAACTCTGGTTCCTTACACTTACTCACACAGACAGAGCCACTGAGGGAGAGAATAAGCATTGTGAAGAAGTGCTAGTCAGCAAACACAATCTCATGATGTAATAAAACATAATTTCAGTGGCAAACACAGTGAAAGAAATGAAGCTTTTATGGGACAATAGTTCATACCTATGTATAAAGATGCACGACATGACAAAGATGAAGCCAAAGCATCTCTATCATCACCTGGTGGCGGGCTGCAGTATAGGTCATAAATCCCACCTCCTCCATGTTAATGAATGGGACATGGACCAAACTTAAAAGTCGTGGTACATGTCTAATATTTTTTTCTTAAAGATAGTTCCTTTTATTATAGGTTGTTCTTGTCACACGGATGTTTGTTCAAGTATTAATTTTGACTGACCCAAGATTGGTCAAGAGCATGTTCCCACAGGAAGTCAAAACCGTGGCTCCATCCCTCAATCGCTACTGCACAGACTCTTGCTACAGTTGCCAAAGATGGCGCCTTTCATACCTGGGCTATTTTAGCTTCGTTTCTGGAATGTGGGAGAAAGTTGAGACACGTCGTCCGTCTTAATGTCCACGCTTCATAGACACGCACAGCACTCATTGGAGTGGATATAATAGATTGAGCAATTTGGTAGTATGTTTGTATGCTAGGTTTTGTGCTAAACGAGTAGCTTATTAATGACTTCATATTTAGCACACAGAAACAAGAGTGGTGTCAATCTTCTCATCTTACTCTAAAGCGTGTTTCATAGCATATCCGACTGCTCATCCACCTGTGAGAATAATGTTTAAATGTCTGAAGAGCAGTTATTTTTATGAGTGGGACTAAGCTGCACATCTCTGAATGGCAATTTCAGATTGTTTGTTTGAGGGTAATTGTGTCCCAGCTGTGCTTTAAAAAATCCTTCACAGCTGACCCTGTGTGTATATGAAACCACTCGGTTCATCAAGCTGTTTGTTATTGGCACAGGACTACACTCTTTCTCTGTCACTGTACTGGAAGACAGGAGTTCACAGAGAATCACAGCTTGCTGGTAACACTGGAAATGATCACCAGCACTTACTCTATAGCCAGCATCTAACAAGAGATACTTATGGGAGTAATGATGGATAATCTGTTATACCTCTGTGCTGGCAACAGCTAGTGGCCAGAGACATTATGTTTTTGTGTTGTGCATCTGTCCATTCCAGTCTTGTGAAAATGATTTCTCAACAACGTCTTGAGGGAAGTCTCGAAAATGTGGTACAACCATTCACTGGGACACACATAAAGATTTTGTGAGGTTATCGTAGCCTTGATTTTGGAGCTCCGAGGTAAAATGTCAAGGCTACGTTAACCTCACAAAACATTTTTTGATCCTTGTACACAATATCTTAAGTCTCCCTTTATGGAATTTAAACAGTGGTCTAATACTTAATGTCACAGTGACCTCATACGACTCTAGAAAAAGTGGATGTAGAAACTGCATTGGTTGGTGGAGGCATGCAACAACCACATCAGCTGTAATTTGAGGGAGCAACAAGCCGATTGACAGATGGGCGGACTGGGGTATGAGGTTTGATCATGTCCTGGATGTAGGCTGGGCCCGATCCGTTCGAAGCACAATACGCAGTACTAGTATTTTGAAATGGATGCGGGCAGCCACTGGTAACCAGTGAAGGGAGGGAAGGAGCAGAGTAGTGTGAGTGAGTTTAGGTAGGTTTAAGACCAGTCGAGCTACTCATTCTGGATGAGCTGCAGAGGTCGGATAGCACCAGCAGATAGAACAGCCAGGAGGGAGTTGCAGTAGTCTAGGTTTGAGATGACCAAGTCCTAACTATAATTTCATATTCCACAGTATTCTTTATAGTCACTGTCATTGTTTCCCTTCTTAGTATCTGGTTTGTTTGAGAGGAATTACTCAAACCCCACATTGAGTATAACCAGGTAGTTAATAGTGATCCAATGGATGTTTATTATGGCTGCCGTCCCTATCAGTGGCTTCCAGAGATAGAAACACAGGGTGATCTGCTGTTTATAGGGAGTGACATGTTAGTGTGATCTGTGTAGAGACACTGAGTACTCAGAGAAAAGAAGGAAAACTCACTCACAGCCATGAAACTGGACACATTAATATATCATAGATCATATCATATAACCTCATTAATGTTTCTTAGATGTAGCAGGTTTGTAAAGGAGGCTCACTATTATATAATTTAACATCGATGTTTACATTCATGACATTGATAAAACAGTTCAATTCAGTTTCTCTGTTGCGCAAAATATTTCTACGGCTGCAAATCTTTATTCGTAAACTTGAGTTTGGTTGTTTCATAAATGAACGAATGTACAAACTCAAAATACTTGTGATCCTCACTTGACTCCATACACTGTTTATCTTAGAGTTTACATTCTTTATCCTTTTATTTACAGCTCCAACTCTTCCTACTACTTCATGTGTTTCTTCATACAAATTCAAGTAAACTATGCAGCTTAGTTTCCCCTCGTGCATGAGCCACCAGTCCTAGTTGCTAAATGTTGTAGCTCTCTGTGTTCAAGCACTGGTGCATTAATTCATGTTGTATTTATTGTGTTTTGTAAATGCAGATTTGATGTTATATAAATCATTATGCATTAGCAGAAGAGCAGATATTACCTTTACTATTCTTAGTTTATCCATTAAAATCAGACTTTACCTGAATATCGGTATCTGAGTATTTCTTAAAAAAAGAAAAAACGTTGTTGTTCTTTTCAATTATTATTTTTCTGAACTTTAACTTCCTCTCTTCTTCCATCGTTGCCATGATTTCCTTCAGGAAACCTATACACGTCCTTGTCAGTGCACTCCTGGTGCTGTATCTATCCTGCCCTCCTATTACAACATATTGTATTGTTTACCATCATTTTACAGCTGTTACCAGAGTGCCATCATCTGGTGAATGTGCTAATCACAGATGCAGAGCAGTTCTAAGAAGCTCTTCACTACAGACGTGCTGTAAACAACGGACGAAGAGGCAACAGAGAGAGAGAGAGAGAGAAAGGGATATGTGGCAGTATTTGTGGTGGCGTTTTGGGATTTGGTCTTGTGTGTTTTCATCAGACTTTTCACAGAATTTGTTCTTTAAGGATGTAGATATTTTCATAAAAGAACCAAAGAATAACCCTGCGCCAGTTGATCTTCTTAAATGCTTTCACTGTTTTTTTCACTGTTTACTTATGTAAGGGACATTATGCAATATTGACAGACAAGAATGTGTTTTATTATTTGAACTGTGGCAATTTGTTTCTAGTTTACATTCAGTCATTTGCATCTATATGTTTCGTGTGCATGTTTGGATTTTAGCCTCTAGAGGGAAACAAGAGTCATTTTCTGCCTCCAATTAAAAGTGGTGCAGAGTCCACTACTGCAGCACAGGTCTTCTAAATACCTGCTTCTTCAATTCAAGTCTTTTCTCATTTTGTATTGCCCCATAAGTACAGAATAACATGGGAGAGATCACAATGAAAAATAACCGACCTTGCTGTATCTCTGTTCAGCAGAATTATTATTATTTATGTGAATATTTGGTTGAGCATCTAAGATGAATTAGGTTGAAAAACCACAACAGCTTTAATGAAAAATCATTTTGTCAGAATATGCAATATTTATAAAACTGAATTGTTGCAGAAACACCTTCTTTACAATATATGTTATTTTCTCATTTCGTATCATATGCTACACTTTACTTTAGTAACATTAGGATCTCAACGAAGTGTGATTGTACAAATCAGGTGTACACATACTGAACCACATATTGATTTGCATGAACATTGTATATCCATGCAAATATTAAGCATATATTATCCTTTCTAACTATATGTAACATACTAAGATATTACTTTTTTAACATTGGGTTGCCCAAAAATGAATCTGGTGTCTCCATACTAATACTGTCCGATTGTTAATAAACATATGGTATGCTCATATTGTTAAATAGAAAGTGTTTAAGCCTAAAAATCAAAAACAACCTCAATTGACTGGCTCAGAGATATGAAAATGAACAACATGCACATGAAGGGGAAACTATGACAGGTTGCTGCCTTACAGTCAAACCTCAGGGAAGAAATCCCCAATATAAAATCCAACCAGCTCTTTTAGTGAGATGGTTGAAGTGTCACTTGTATCGTGCCGCAGTGATATTTCATGAGAAAAATGATCCAGTGAAGTCCAAGTGAGGAAGGTCAACATTCTTCTTAAACAACTTAATGGAGAATAGCAGACACACACTGTAAGACAAAGACGACCATGTCTGGAGAGAGCCTGACTATTTATACCTCCCTTGGGGGATTTAGATTTAAAGCTTTTATTTTTCATTTCATAACCTGAAATGAGAGCTGGTCTAACTGCTATAAAGACACGCAGAGCATAGGGAACACATAAAAAAATTGTATAAAGGCTGGCTTTGGGCTACAATCTTGTTGCTCAGCTCGACTTCATTTTCCTAAAATGAACATCTTCCCAGGGCATCAGTTACATTCCTTTTTTTGTTAAATATTTGCAACTATTCACTGATAGTTCAATTCACCTAAATTAATAGGACTATGAACTTGTAGACATTGTATTCAATATCCAGTGGCCTCACGACTCCGCCTCAGCAGCCAGAATAATGGCTGCGTCTCACTTCTCTGCCTGCAGCGTCAGTGCTCGCTGTGATTCGACCAGACTTCCTGGTGCAAGCCAAAACCTATCGCCCTGGCACCTCATGAGAAACATAATTTACTGAGCGAAGCAGTCGCGGTGCTGCAACTGCACAACAAGTCTGCGTTTCCCAACTACTTCTCTGGGAACTGAGATTAGGAGCAATTTCAGATGTTGTAACGATTTCCAGGTCTCCTGGAGCTGAAGTGAGGCCCAAGCCAAAGTTTGTATATCCAGTCAGTGGGTAAGAAAAAAAAACACATATTTACATTTGGAACAGACTGATCAGTTCCAAATGATCAATATTGCTTCTGACTGGGACAATTGAACATAATGTTATATTTAAGATTGTGCAAATGTGCAAAAACTACAAATGTTTATATAATGTTGTAATAGAGGCTGCAATTATCCATGATAGCACAATTTCTCAAATTCCATCAGGTGATTAATGTGTGACACATTTGGATCTCAAATACATGTTCACATCGTAAATTACATCATCCAGTCTGCTGATCTGAAACTTACTCTCCAGTGTAGAAGTTGTTATGTATTTGACATGTCTCAACTCTATTTTACTTTTCCCAATCTCTGACAATTCCACTGTTCCCTGGTTATTTTATTCACCTACAGTATACAAATTCACTTTTAATAATACTTATCTCATCCTTCGTTGCAGGGGAAGCTGGAGCCAATCCCAGCTGAGCCCATGAAAACTCCACACAGAAAAGGCACCAGTCCGCCCTCAGGCTGGGCCCAGGACCTTCTTGCTTAGAGGTGACAGTGTTAACTACATCACCATCAACAGAACATGCATCCATCCATTCATGATCTATACCGCTTATCCTTTGAGGGTTGTGTGGAGAGCTGGAGCTAATTGCAGCCGACATTGGGCGAGATGTGAAGTACACCCTGGACAGGTCACCAGCGTATCACGGAACAAACACAGACTAAACAACCTTTCACATTCAAAGTTACACCTGTGGTCAGTTCACATTAAATACAGAAAATAAAAATTTAAAACCATGAATTGCTGCTTTGTCAATTCTCTCACTGAACTTTGTCGCGCAGTCACCCTCTCATTTAAATTCAAATTTTTCATCTGTTAGATTTAAGAACTGCAAATGAAGCAATTTCTCAACTTTTTTTCCACATCATTTTCTTCTTTTATATTTGCCCAAAGAAATCCCTTAATTACATCGCCATCATTTTTCTGCTTGTTGTTGAGTAGCGTGTCCTTGAAACAGTTTGTTGTCCCTGATAGCTCAATCCTAATTCTGTAAATAAACTTTTGATCTGATAACAATGAGGGAAGCTTTTATGACTTCCCAGCTGCTCAGTGTCACAGGCTTTGAAGCCACTGAATACATTGACGTCACATAGTTAATCTACTTCAGACAGACGCTTGATTAATGATATTCTTGACTTTTATGAGTATTATAAATAAGCTATTTAAAGCATTTCCAAACTGTTTCTTCTCAATAAAAAGACAAGCGCAATGAAAATGATATTTCATCTATTTTAAAATCTTTCTTTTCTTCTTAATGCTAAAATCTTTGGGGCAGTGGATATTGCAACAAAACAGAGGTTTCACTTTCTGATATCAATTACAGTTTACGGCATTGTGCTTCTCATTAAAGGTGGATTCATTATTATGAGGTAAATACAAACACAAAAAACACACACATTCAGCAGAAAACCCACCAAGTCAAGCGCCAAATTGCATAATATCTTATCCTCTGTGATTCCGATCATGGGAAGAACCATCCCTTTTCTCAGGAGATTCCCTCTTGGCTCCCATATCCCATCATCGCAGATACCATCTGCTTCGGACGGGACAATGACTGTAGTATTTGAGCTGGTATCTGCCTGCATCTTTGAGAATTACAAATTCCTCTTGTCTCTTCCCCTGCTCCACTTTTCCTCAGCTTCCATCTCATTCCCAGAGATAAATACGCCGTCATTTGTGCCTTTTTGAAGTTTAGTACACGTACGTAAGGAATAAAACACTATTTATCTGAAAGGGTGAAGATCAATTCCACTAGACCACTCTATTCAGAAATCTAATTTATTCGTTTCAGTTCAGACAATTCACACAGTAGCAGTCTACCATACAGGCTATTACATGTGAGATGCACTGTGAACTGCACACTATATTTCCTTCCACTTATTTCCCATGCCGTAGTTCCTCATGTCTCCCAGCTGTTCAACATCTGCAGATTTGTGTGTTTCCTGCCTAGAGTAAAAAGAGCCTGTCGATTCATGAGCACATTTCCCATGCTTGCGTGCTCAGCCTGATCCTGCTGCTTCCATTCTCTGCGCTCTGCACCGCTCTCTTGTCCAAGGCCTGTAATCTGATCCTGGGCTCAACATGTTGCCCACCATCCACAGCGCCACAAGGCACCCTGTCTAATAGTTACGAGACATGCAGACCCCCACACCCCCGCTGCTGCAAATCCCTCGTCACTGTGGTCAGAGGATGAACAGCAGTGTGCAGACTCCTCAAGTTAAGTTGGCATTTCCTTCAATGACTTCTTTACATTGATAAGAGCCCTCTCGGGGGAAACATGGGAGCAGAGGACAGAGAGGGGAGGGCGGGGGGGGGGGGGGGGGGGGGGGGGGGCTGCAGTGTAATTGCTGGTATCACGTGAGTGCGTAAAACCCACTTGCCAGAACCCATTTGTCTGGGTTTATCTGCGATTTGGAGGGCTGCAGAGAGCCGGACCCGCAGAGGGGGAGTGGGAGTGAGAGTTGTTGGTTGTGGTGGTGGTGGTGGTGGTGGTGGGGGGGGGGAGGGTGCTCCCTCGGGATGGCGAGCCCCTTATCCCTCTAACCTCGCCCCTCTCTGCGGTGAGAGTGGACAGAGTCACGACAGAGAGAGGAACCCAGACTCTCTCTCTTGTGTTGCAGTGTGGGAATATGTCTGTTCAGGAAGAGGCAGGAAGAACAAGAAGATGAGGGGGGGTGGGGGTGGGGGGGGGGGGAACACTTGTAGCTGCACCATCAAAGGCGGCAGATGTGGGACCGCTCCGACCCCTCGTTTCCCTTGGTTACGAGACGGGGGGAGCCCCCTTTGGTTTTGAGTCCGAGCGTTGAATTCCAAATAATGGCCCTTTTAGTCTGCAGGCCTTCCCGCATACATTTCTGCATGTTATGACCACACCGTCACAGTTTCCCATAAATCACCGGCATCCCACTGAGCGCTGTGCAATTAATCTCTCCATCTGCAGCGTGCTGGCTGTGCAGGTGCCTGTGGGCTGGTGTTTCTTTACATCCCAGGTGTGGTGGAGTGCGAACGGGGAGACTGGAGGTTAAACAGTGGAACATTAGAGCGGAGTGGCAATTGTTCAGTTCCAAAATATGTCAGAATGATAGATGGCTTCAATAGTAAGTGCTTGCTTTTGAATGTGGGGAGAATACAGGTGTAAACAAAAGGCTGTGATTCTCCTCTGATCATGGGCACAAAGGCAGCTGATGATTTCTGAGCTCTTTTAACGTCAGATTTTGAATGTGTGACAAAAGTGACAGAGATGCTGTCTAATCCAAAAAAGCAAAAAAGTCCGTCACTCAACTTTTTTAGAGTTTCTTTGAGGTTTATTCTGTGGTTTACGAGTATCAGGAATCCAAACCATCCCTGACATCCTCCAGCTACAATCTGAAAGTAGGACAGCAAAATCAATCAAGTTGCACAACTCTCCCTGAGAAGACTGTGAAATTGCTGAAAATCTCACTTTGTCAAAGAAAGCAAAAATAAATTTCTAAATCCTCCTCCTGATCTGGAGCTACACCAACATTTAGCAGGTTCTTCCCTGCGACATATCCTTCCACCAAGTTTCGTAGAGCTCCATTTGGTTGTTTTTTTCTACTCTTACTTACAAACAAACAAACCAAGCAACAAACAGGAGTGAAATATTAACCTCGTCGGTCGAACTTATCAGTGCACGTTATCAGGAAGCAATAAATTGTTGATGTTAAAACCTACTAAACTTAAAATATTATTCAGTGCTGTTGCCTAACCACAGTATTTTTGTGCACTCTTGTTTTAATAGTCAATGTGGCATGTAGTTGCCTTTAACTTGGCATTGTGCATTGTGGCTGAGTCAGTGGGGGGGCAGTCAAAGTGAAAACAAAGTGTCTCGATCGCCACCTGTCTCCTCTATGTTAGTGCATGGGACAAGAGCCAAATGAAAGGTCGATATACAAGTCAAATACATTTTACCCGAAAAAAATATTCAATCAGCTTGGCTGGTTCTCATCACACTGGGAACAAACTGCTCACTTTCAAGGTAACTTTAGTTTTAATTGGATATTTGAGGCTATAAAAATGGGCTGAAACATTTTCATAGTCAGCTGAGACTGACTGGGATTGTTCCATCCCATAGCAGACTCCAAATGTTGAAGATGGAAGTGTTCGTATCTGGGTTATTTTGGCTTCATTTCTAAATAGAGGAAGGAGAACGAGACACGTCGTCCATCTTATTATGGAGTCCATGATCACTATGTAAATACGTGGTGAAAAAACAAATGACCTAGATTTCCATTAGTTAAATTAATTAGGTGTAATAGTGCGGCGCTGTTTATCTGGCCTGCTCATGTGCTTTGTAGTTTGATACAGAGAGTTTACCTTATGATAAAATGGAGTTGAGGAGGAGCAGTTCTTTGGATGATGGGAACACGCATACCATCAACTCTCCTGCTGATATGAAACACACGGTAATTCCTGGACACAGCTTGCAAACCCATGTCGGCACCAGTGGGTCGTGTGTGTGTGTGTGTGTGTGGGTGTGTGTGTGGGCGGTTGTCTGCCATTAAGCCACCGCTAGCCCTCCTTTTAATCCCAGGTCAGTCAGGTCTGCTTAAACAGTGAGCTGCAGAATGTAAACACAGCCTTATTAACACTGCCAGACTCAGTAATCTTCCTCACTGACATTCAACCATGACACAGGCTTCAGCCTCAGATGTGCATTGTGCTCTGCTCATTACAACACAGGGCAGCGGTTTACAGTCATAGTGTTTTTTTCTCCATTTGATTGGATTCATTTTTTAATTGACCTCAACATTTAATCACTTGACTGAGATAAAACTATTAACATAGTTATATTTTTGAATAAAAGACTTCATAGAACTTCAGCATCATTAGGTACATCAAATGAGATAGCTCTGTTTATTATCAGTCTGAAGAAGATATGTATTTATCCACAAGGAATGTTTCTCCTTTGTTTGCTTTGCGAAAGTCGGTCATCAGGCAGCATCGCAGAGGCTCATGGGGATAAAGCGTCTTGCTCAAGGACACTCAAGCAGGGAATGTTTTACTTAATTGGGGGCTATAACCTTGGTGCTTTAATTGGTTTGGGGGGGGATGATCTTTCCAACCAGTAGGCCACCCTGTGATCCTAACTGCCTAAACAACCTCATACCAAAAACCTTATCTGAGACAATGGCACGGCAACGCAGACATTTACCAGGCACCCGTGTGAGCCTTATATCTCGTCCCTTTGCGCTCCCGCCTCAGGATAGTCAGTCAGTCTCCTCTCCAGTGGGAGCTCCTGTTCCTCCTCATGCTGATCTGTTTACAGACCATAACCAAACAGCCGATGACTGGCCCAAAGTTCGACTGTCTGTTTACGCTGTGAGCCGGAGTATGCACGTCAGAACTGAGCCAGGGGAGCCGAGGGGTTGGGCCCTGGGAGAGTCGGAGCAGGGCTCTGGGGAGCTGCAGGTGCATTAGGCAGAGGGGATTTATGGCGAAAGCATAGACTCCAGAGGCATGATGAGAAGAGGTCTTATCGCCATGATTCCTCTTCCTGCCAGTGGTCAGGGATCATAAACAAGAACACAACAGTGTGGGGTCCACCTACAAAAAGACAGCCAACCAGTGATTGTCCATCTTAAGTGGGAATCGCCTGAACATGACGTTGTTATCAAATCGCCTTGTTTGTGTTTTTCCATGAGAAAGTCGGGAGCTCTTGGATCAGTTCCATGTGCTCACAGCTCTGCACCTAAAGGCAGTGCCTCCCTAAAAAGGGCTTCTCCGTCATGTGATTGGGCTCAGGGACAGCCACCCTTCCCATGGTGCTCATGTTCCTCCCCCTGTCCCCGGGGGGGACGGAGGGCCAGGTTTGCCTCAACGAGGGACGGATACAGAGACTGAGTCGGTGCGACAGCGAGAGAGCGAGACAGAAAAAGAGAGACATCTGCTTCTCATCTCGATGGGAAAATTCCCCTGATCCTGTAGATTAGGATGGAGTCCCCCAGACAGAGCATGCTGGCTCCTCCGAGGCTCACCATTTGTAAGCAGGCTCCCTCAGGCCTTGTTGGCATTAATCCAGAGAAACCCATTTAAGTGGAGTGGACCTCGGTTTTAATTGTGGTGAAACACCCCCGAACAAGCCAGTGGTGCAGACCAAACAATATAAAGAGTTACTGGTACGATTGTGCTTCAGCGTCCACATAAAGCTCAAATTCATATAATTCAATAAAAACAAAACGGATGGAGATAAAAGTGTGGAGCATGTCTGGTGATGGGCCTCACCCTCCCGCAGTCATTCCTCCACTCACCATGTTGCTTGGGGGTGGTGCTCTGTTTACTTTCCCCTGATTAGCACTGCACATTTTCTCTCGTTCATGGCTCGGGGTGTGGGGAGTGGGAGAGTTTGTGGTCTGCGTTCATTCAACACCAGGTCTTACCACTGTTCAAAGCTTATAACGACACCTTCTAAACCCCCCACCCCTAGCTCTTCCAGACCTGCACCCCAGCACCCAGGCGAGACCCCCGTTCTGATCTTTGTTGATCTTGCCGCTGAGATTGTCAAACACCAGTTTTCGATCATTTCCCAAACCGATTGCTGAGGAAAAAATTAGCATTCGCCCAAGGTAACATGGTTTTATGTAGTCTGAAATAAATCATGCCTGTAATCACGCTTGATATTTCTGGGATGTCAGAGTCTTACAAACAGCATGGATGTCCTGGTCTTCATCAGGGATGACTATTGGAAAGACATCACCGTTGGTTTCGAAAGAAAAGAGCCTTGGCTCTGATCCTTTGGCTCAGCCTGGTGGATTTACTGACATCCCTGCAAATGCAATGAGCAGAATGAAAGGTCGAAGAGCTGGGAAGGTCTCACAGATCAACATCATCACAATTATCATCAGAGATCAGTTTTTTTAAGTGTGGGGAATTCACATTATATTTCAAACATTCATATTCTCCCTGGATCAGTTATATTTTCTGTTTTGACTTATTCAATCATTTCCACATGTTTGAGGGATGTGTGTGGATCAGCTGGAGCACTTATTCCCGTGCAATGGAGATGAAATCAGAAACTGAAGAGGAGGAGAAGATGTGTTTCCAACTGCGGGGCAGACGTGCTCCTCCTTTCTCACAACCCCAGCCTCACCATCCTGGATCTCATCTATTTATTTGCTTATTTTTGTTTTCGGGGTAATGGAAAGTCAAAATTCAGCCGCAGTGTCATTGAAAGTGTTTCCTTTAAAAGAGGCCATACTGATTTGTCACAGACAATCTGAGACTCATTCAATGGAGCCCAGTGAGAATATCGCTCAAGACGCTCTGGTCGAACTTCCCTCTATTGCCTGACCTTAGTTCATATAATGCGTGTTCATCCTGCAGACAGGGTGCCACTGTCTGGGTGTTTTATCCAACCGGGTGGTCCTCATTTATCTGTCCCCTCCGGGCAGAGTACCATCTGGGATTGGTTGTCTCCCTGGCAGCAACACTTCCAGACCAGAACCAGACACTTTATCGCAGCAGTGAAACAACAAACATTGTCTACGTTAAAGGAAATCTCCTCTGTCCCAGCAAGTGCACAGAAGCCACTGAGCATTTAGCCCAGTCTTTGTCTTTGTGAATCTACTGATGATAACAAATGGCATTGCGGCCAAATTCCCATCAGTCGGCCATGTTATTTATTATTTCAAGTTATTAACTTTCCACAGCTCTTTGACCTCCACCGATCTTCACTCTGCCCTGCTCCCATTTCCTTGTTCCTTGTTCTACAAGCTATAGCGACTTAAGTATTTGTATTTCTCTACACAAAAATAAATCTCAGGGCACAGTTTGGTTTGGCTGCAGTTAACACACAGTTGAACTTCACCTAACACTTGCTCAGGCCATGGCCTACTTTGGTCATTCCTCCTCTTAGGGGCCTCCTCTGACAGTAAATGGATAATTTCACCATAAAAACTCAAAATCTTCAAATATGAGTCTCTGCGGTTTCATTATAAGCTTTTGAGAAAGGTTAGTCTTTCCAGGTTTCTAGTATTAACATAGTTGTGGATATTTTAAAGATCCAGCCTTTGAGGGTCATGATTCGTTATTCCACTTATCATTTAAAGTTCAGTTAGTTCATTAGAGAAGTCCCCTTTAAGCAGACTAATAAGGACATAAATCATGTGGCACATAATGCCAAATAAACCATATTATGCATTTTTTTATTTTTTGTACTGATTTAAAAACAACACATGAATTTGTAATTTTAGAGATATCAATCTGTGGAGTTTTTCAGACCCAGCTATTGTGCTTTCTAAATTTTCACCACATCAGAGTAATATAATTATCTCATCTAACTCTTGGGAAGAAAGCAAATAAGTATATTTCCCAAATGTCCATCTATTATTTTAAGACAGCGATAAGGGCCCAGAGGCTGATGATGATTAGGTTGTTTTTTAAAGCAACATTACAGCACGTTCATGTCCACATATTTACTCAAGCTTAAAAAAACGTTGATTTTAATGTCATCTTTATACTTAGTGCCATTCTACACAGCTACTGTCAATTCACCATGTTTGTGAATGATGACTAATGTGACTAAAAGACCCTGAGGGAGGATAAACTAATGTGTGATTAAAAAAAAAGAAAAACTCTGTGGACTGAAAAAATAAACAGCAGCATTCACGCGCAATGGCAGTCCAGTAAATCTTGCCGCCTGATTGAATTCATGTTTACTTTAGTGTCTCCAACTTCTAGGAATACATCTAATCTCACTGCCAATCGATCTCTATGCAGCATAAACTATTAAAGGGTTTACTCCATTAACCTCAGCCTCCTTTATCTCATTTAATAACATGTCAGAGGGCTGGAAAAAATCCTGTTTGCTTACAAGGGAGCATGTTTATAGAGTAATCTGAGTACACCTGCTGTCTCTTACATTATATTTACACTAACCACAATGTTGGGGTTATATTAGTAGAGGATTTTTTTAACATGAGAGGGATTTTAAAAACATCTAATTTATCTGTTTTATGGCCCCCGGCTGAATCACCACCAACAGCGTCAACCCATGAACTCAATGTGCTCCACATGTGGGACCTCTTAATGGAGTTTAGAGTATCACCACAGGCCTGAGTTACAACCTGCTGTCTGACTGCTGGACCACTTCCGCACACTTTGCACCGCTCGTTCTTCATTTATAAAGCTAACAGCTTTTATAACTGGTGCTGACACGAGCCGCAGTAACTCACCCTCTATGCTGCTTTTCCTTTTCTTTGTGACAGACTGCAGGACCCCGGCCGCACAGCTTGTGGAGGTGATGACATTTTATTGAAGACAAACAATCAGCTTCCCTTTCGGAGCGCCGCCAATGCTGCTTTGCACCACAGTGGGTGCTGGGTGAAATGGGAGTCAATGGAATCACTTTGTAAGCTCAGTGTGGCTGCAGCTTCATCATAGTAATCAGCGGTGCCAGGTCCCGTCCATACACACACTCAACCAATCATGAGTCAGTCTCAGCTGTCAATCATAACGTTTCAACCCGTTTTCATAGCATCGAATAATTAAAACCAAACCTGCCAGAAAATGAACACTTGAATTAGTGTGATCGGAAGTACAGAAAAATTACAGAAACCCTTTTTGAGAAAATTGTATTTAATGTGTACTTTGATGTTTTAGTTTGGCCAATCTCTCATTCATCAACATGGAGGAGGAGGGATTTTCTGCAACCAGCCACAAGGTGGCGATCAAGCTTTGGCTACACTTTTGGGGAGCAGTTATGATGTCCATCTTTACACAGACTAATCTATGGTTTGTACATTAAGCTCAACTGGCAATTTGCTGAGCCAAGCTTTAATACTGGAAACAGCTAGCGTGTCTCTTACATTTTAAACAATCCTCATACCAGCATATTTTAAACCCACATGTCGTGTCTTTTTGGTTTGGTCTGATCACAAGCCAATATGTAAAAACTTCCATATGAAGTTTTGAAGAAAGTTAAATGCTGTAACCGCTTCTTGATGAACCCCCTCAACCATCCACCATCCAACTCTTTTTGTCCCAAAAAACTTCAACATATGAACTAATATGTAAAACCATAAATCCTGAGTTTCATTGTTTATTTCGTACATTTCAGTTTAGACTAACTAAACACAAAAACAATACTTTTCGAACTTTAGTGGAGCTAGTAGGAGTATTTTAGACTATTGATTAGTTATGTGTCTAGTTTTCGATGACGGCTTGGCTAAACGCTTCCTAGTTCTAGAAGTATCTCCTCATATGTCACGAGTGTTATCTTAATCTAGGACTGAAATTATTAAGTGTATTTTCCATTATAGGCTTAAACACTCATTGAATGCTATAACTGCTTCTTCATATTAAACACACATTTATAACATTGAGTTATATATAATATAAAGAATATAATTATTGTGACACCAAGAACTTACCCTGGTTATCACAGCCATCTGATATTGTAATGTCTGAGACACAGCTGCTTAAGGTCAAACAATATCCGGAGATTTCTGCAGTGACTAATTCATGATATCTCAAAGCTAAAATAACTTCCAATTGTCTTGTTTGCATGTTGACGGGTTTTTTACGAAACAAAACAATGAGCATGAAAACAGGATGACACCTGACAACCTTTGGAAAACATGTCGGAGACAAAAATATGTCAATGCAGCCTGTAGGTGTAAACAGGATTTGACATGTTTTAAATGAAAGAATGTGTCATAATATAATGCTAAACACCTTAGGTAACAGTGAGCAGCTCTTTACTCACGGCTGAAGCACTTCCTATTTAGCATCCGTTTTTTTTTCCGGCCGGGTTTAGTTTTCCTGACAATAATACAGTCCTTGTGGGAGGAAAGGATTCATCGTTTGTCACAGCTAATTATTGGCAGGAAAAGAAGGTCTGGGTGTTGAATACTGTCATATCCTGTTTGGGTCGACTGTCCAGGTGGTTCAGCACGAGTACAATCACATTACACCATCCCTCAGAATACCCAGTGTTTCCTATTTTTAAGTTTGTGTTTTAGGTTTCAAAAACGTGCACAGATCTGGACCCCACCACAAGATGATACATAGGACAATGAATTAATGTGTGTGAATAACAGTGATACTAAAGAGTAACTTGTGTCTTTAGCAGAGACTTTGGTCTCCCTGAAGGGCTCTAACCATTGTTAATGAGATCCTTCAAAGTGAGCGGCTCTCCGGGCTCTCTCCACCTTCCCCTTGAAGGCCCCACTGTGGAGGAAACCAAAGTCGCCCCAACAATGATGAATGGACATCATTAATGCTGATCATCTGTTTACCTTTTACTCAGCAATCTGGGAAAATGAGGGGTCACCAGCAAAAATGGAAATGTGCTTACTTTGGCGGTCCGGTTCCTCACAGCCACACGTTCGGTGCGCACATCAAGAGACGCTGGCGAATGCAACGCACTCATTCGTGCGACCGGCCGACCCTTCCTCAATCAGGAAGCCTCATCGCAAAAGCCAATTAGCGAGGAGGTTTAGCTGACATTTTGGTCTCATATTACACCCTCAATCGGCAAAATAGATCAAAAGATTTGTAATATTCATGAAAATATGTTTCATCCCTTGTTGCAACAAACTTTAAATCTTGTGTTCATTGGAGGCATCATTTAAATAGCCAATGTGTCCTCAGAGTACATTTTCAACGAGGTGAATATATAATCTCAGGCAGAATAACTTTTTTTCTCCCAAAACATGAGTCGTACTGTCAAGCTTTGTGGTTTTAGTAAAAACAATCAGAGCCTCTAGGTTGTTCCACGAACTAACAGCAGGGAGATCCATCTCCCCTGGCATATGATATCACTCGAGCCCGGTTTATTTCTCCTGTCAGCTTGTGTTTACAGTGCAAACAATTTGGAGTGATCTTATTAGGCCCTATCAGCCGCCGCACCTTTAAAAACACTCATAGATCACAGAGCAGTCGACGAGACGTGTGTTAAGAGTCTGGTTCTGTCCTCCGATCAAACAAACACGTCTGTGTGGCTGCAGTAGCCGGGAGGAGAAGCAGCGATCGTTTGCTCCACCATTCAAGATCTTTTAAACAAAACATAAAAAATGACTTGCACTACATCATTATAGTCTTACATAACCACTTGGAAAGAAGGAGAGAGGGTTTTTTAGAGTCACCTTCGGTTCATCCACACTTGCAATAATGTGGCGATAATGGATAATTAGACAGTTGGGGTAAAAAAGGCTGATATTGCTGTGAAGTAAAAGTTTCACATCCAAACAATGCTGGCTCAGTTAGAAAGAGAGGGCGGCACTAAAACAAAAAATAATTGTGGGTTTAAATTTCCATTCTGTCTCCTGTCTGAATTTCAAAGAGCATCCATCACAGTAGTAGTGTAGAGACACAATTTAAGAAAAAAACCACTTTGATGCAGCCTGGTATAATTAGAGGAAATGTCTCTCATCATCCCTGACTGTCTGCTCCCTCTGATGCCCTGGCCAGGCTGGCTGGCTGGTAATGGAGGAGATGGCATACTTCTGCCGTTAAGTGTGTAGAAACGCCAAACTCATGAGTGTGTGGTCTGTACAATGGCAGAAGGCGGCGGAGCCATTCAGCACTGTCGAAGGAATGTGTGGAAGCCCACAAGGAATCCTTTTGGTTCCAGGGTTTTCAGCAAACACAGAAGTCCCACACTGGAGATTAACTCCAGTGTGTCAACAGTAATGGAATCTTCCTCTCGGTCTCTGCAAACTGACGCCTCAGAGGAGAATCCCTGCAGCCGGCGACGAGTATATCACCCATGTCACCAATGTGAATAAAACAAAAAAGGGTCCCTTGATGTTTACCCAACTCACATGTGAGTCCCCAGAAGAAGGTTTCTGTGTGTGGTGTAAATCACCTGTGGAGTGTATAGTCTAGAATTCAGAGCTGAGGCATCAGCAGCAGCAGTGTGGAAAGAAAAGCCCCCCAGTTGCAGCCATCTGCAGCATCCCAGAAATGACCATAACATGCAGCAGCTTAGAAAAAAAGAAAAGCTCTCATGTCATGAGTGAGTTCAGTGGAGACGGATGAAGCAGGGCAGCGAGGGGGAGGAGATTTAAATGGCCAGCTTGTGAAAAAGGTAGTCTGGGGCAATTAGAGGCAAAGCGTGTGTGTTTCTGCCGACTGGAGCCCAGAGCTGGAAGGAAAACCGAAACTGTCGGTGCAACTACGCGCTCTGTGTGTTTGTGTATATATATGTGTGAGTTTGTGTGGCTTTTTTGTTGGACAATCACTTGAATATTTTGGATTTGAGAAGAATTTGAACTTTTTGTCTCCAGCCTTCTTCTTTTTTTTATTTCTCGCAACTTTTTTGGGGCTTTGAAACGTGGACCTTTTTTATTTCTTTTTTTAAACCCGTATCATATTTGTATTGTTCCCAGCGCCTCGTGTTTGCCCCCGGGGCCCGTATTCATTAGTAAGCACCATCCACTTCATCATCAGGTTACACTCAGCGGAGGAGCTACGTGACTGCGCTCAGTCACTCTCCGCTTGAACCGAACCCCGGGAGCAGCAGCAGCAGCTACTCACGCAGCATCACCGCTGCTTTCTTGGGACTTTAGTTTCTTTTTGTGGATTGTTTCATTTTGTGCGTGTTTGTGTGTGTGTGTGTGTGTGTGTGTGTGTGTGTGTGTGTGTGTGTGTGAACTGCCACCGCCCCCTCCCCACCTCCATCTCTCAGCACTCGCACACATCACGACATGATTCTCGGTCTGGTCTTGGAGGCTGCGGCGGCGCTGTATCTGCTGCTCTCACCTGCACAGGTAGGACAAGTTACGGGATTTTCTTGTTTGTGATCATTTGGGGGAAAGAGTCCGTTTGATGTTGTGTTTCAGAGCAAAGTCGGACTTTGATGTTGAAGCTTGTTGAAACTGCAGAGTAACAGTAAAAAAAAAATGATCCTTTAATACTTTTAAAAAGTTGCCAGCCTGTTTGTTGAAGTCCACAATGCAGGCTATACACAGAAACCGCCTGAGTCAGCAGAATACGTGATGGATGTGTCAAAGTGACAGGAGACCACGGGGCTCTGACGCTGTTTTCATTCATAAGACGGAACGTGACAAAGTGCATCACTCTCCCTGTGGATCACATGATGCCAAGTGACTCACTGTTGTGTTTGGCGAGACTCGCTAAGCTTATAATTACAGCCGCGTCGCTCCTGAAACACCAGCTCGCTTCTGTACGACGAGCTCTCTCTCTCTCTCTCTCTCTCTCTCTCTCTCTCTCTCTCTCTCTCTCTCTCTCTCTCCTCTCTCTCTTTTAATGTCTAGAGTTCCATCAAGGAATGCTCTGATTTCTAAGATGGTGAGAAAGCTGGAGCTACTTTATAGAAATACTATTACAAACTGAGAGAGGTGAGACAAAAGTTCTATGCAGGTAAAACTTCTTTTATACTTTTGTTCTGCATCAGCACTTTTTCATTTCTTTTTTTTGTTGCATAAATCTGTACGTTAATTGGACACAAGCAGGCTGAAATATCATGATGAAGAAGAATCTTGTGTGTGCGTGGGTGTGTGTGTGTGTGTGTGTGTGTGTGTGTGTGTGTGTGTGTGTGTGTGTGTGTGTGCATACTCATTTTGGTTGCCTCTGTGGGAGCTTTCCCAGTAGAACCACTGTCTCAGTCCTAATGAGGTAAAACCACATTTTTGAGGGGGTGGTTGAGGTTAGGGTTAAGATGTGTATCGTGGTAAGGTTAAGTTCATGTAGTATAAGGCTCGTATTGCTCATGGCTTAGGAGTAAGGTCTTGGTGCTGTCCACAAAGAATGGAAGTGAATGTAAAGTCCTTACAAGGATGGCTGTTTCTTATTTTTACCATGAAATAAAACCGCATACATAACCAGCAGAATGTGTCAAACATCAAAGTATCACGATATATTTAAGACAGGACAAGAACAAGAAACAAGGATCAAGGGAATACAACTGTGGGATACATAATATGCATCATATGTAGAGAATAGTACATTAAAATTGGATAATACATCATATTGTACATGTCATATGGAACACATCATACTCTTGTAAAGGGTGAAAGTCCTCAGTATATCAAGATACTGTAGCATCCTATTTTCATGTAGATATTTATAAGCTCATAACACAACCAGGCGGACACTTTTGTGAGTGTGTGTGTGTGTGTCGAAAAAATCTATTGAAACTTAAATTTCAGGTCAGTCATATCACTGTCAGGCGACGGTGGATTAGCACAAAGCTGTCCTGTTCTCCGTTGCCTGGCGTTGCCTTTTAGTCTCTTTTTATGACAATGTGCCAGAACGGGACAGAGCCGAAACTGGACCGAAGAGGACTCATGTGTCACGCCGCAGAAACACTTGTAAGAGAGATGCGCATTGTGCGGCAGGACTTGTGCCAACACTCAGGCTCTTGAACCCATTCAGTCTCTGATTTCCCCCCGAGGTGCCTGGGGGTTGGCAGCTGTCTCGGATGCTTCTCATGTTTAACGCACAACCAGGCCATTCCTGCGTCCATCACACTGCATACACTGCCGCTGCCTGCTGATCTGCATGCAGTAGCCGGTACAGTATCACTGAGTCTGTTGGAGTAACACACAGACTCGGTGGGGCTCTGGAGGTTGGAAAAAACTCCACGTACTCCACAGTGTCTGAGCGGAGTCTTTGCAGCTGTTGCTGAGTTGAGGGTGAGTGGGAGAGGCATGGGATCACCACATCTCCACTAATCCTCATAATCAGCTCATGGCCTGCTTAGTCAAAACAGGAGTGACAAAACCCAGGACCCACAACATGTAGTAGGCTAAATGCCCCCCCACCCCCCCCCCGCTCAGAGAAGAATGACAGGGACATTTAAACGGTTCAATACAAGAATTCAACGTAGAGTCCGTCATTGAGATGATCTGTGAGGTTCTGAGGTCTTGCTCCAAACCTTTCAGTTTCCAACTCTTTCTGTTGAAAGATCACCTGCAAACGAATTCTTGTTTAGTTTCCCTGCAAACAAGCTTCTTGAGGTTTCGCCTTGAACATATTTGAGGAACTAAATATTTCACAATTTCTGCAAACAAGTGGCACTCATACCAGTAAGCTCTTTTCTGCTCCCAGTGACTAAATTAGACCGTCCTGGTCTGGCTCCGTTCTGCCAGCTCCCACAGTAAACTGCCAGACGTGGTTAGTCTACCGAAGTTGAAGGAGCAAACATTGGCAATGTGGCTGGAAATGCTATTTATATATATATGTCTGTCTTTTGGTTTCTCCACCATTCAATATAGTGCCCCTTATTGATAATGATATTTCCTCATTGCCTGGTGACTCATGCAGTCATTCATTCATGCTGTGAAACCTGGAGGAGAGGTCGAGGTTAACATCAGCTGCTTAATAATTCAGTTTTACGACCAGGGATTTACAGCAGAGCTCAGTGTCAGTGTGTTTGGTGGGAACCTGTAGAAAAACTGTTTCTTATCAATGGAAGTTCTCTGTTAATTGTAGTCCCTGTATTTTGTTTTCATCACAATTTAGTAGAGTAGTTTGACAAGCAACTTGTCTCTATTTTATGGCCAGGTTATCTATAGAGTGATATTAAAAATCACAGGCAAACAGTCGACATGGAGAGAGATAGAGATGATTTTGTCCGAAATGGCTTTTAGCTTTTTAATTGTTCACAATTCATGACTGCTAGCTGTGAATAGACATTAGCCAAGATGTTGTCTGGACCTACAAGACTTTAAAAGAACTGCTATGTTTTGTTGGGAGAAACATTTGACTTGTGGGGACTCGTTGAACTGTAAAACATGCACACCTTGGCTCGGATATCCGGAAATATTGTCCACCACCCCTAGGGCTTAAATTTATCCTCAGACAGTAGTTGTGCCACCACAAAATTTAGACACGTGCTATTTACTTTGTAAAGGCCTAATAATGTGCTAGCACATGGCAAAATTGCAACTTACACATCACTAAACAAGCAGTGACTGGTGTACAGACATGAAGCTTACACATTATGTATCACCCAGGACATCACGCACCAGTCATTAAGCATCTGCATATGTATATGTGGTACAATGCATCAATTCATCTTTGCTCAATGATTTATCCAAGATCAATACTGCCGCTGGTAAAATCCATGTATCCCGAATCCTAACAGTTCTAAGTGCATTCTGTTAATATGTACTGATATGATTCCTTATCCAGAGCTTCTCCTGGTCACATGTACATACAACACATAACCATTGCCTGGAAGTGGAAGCACCTGGGGTTTCCTCTCTGAACAATGGCGACCTCCTGGTCACCTCCTCACCACGGCTAATTTATGGAGAACATGCTATAACTGGCATCCACCGGTTATTTTGCTCACATTGCTCGACTTTTCAATTTATTTTTGGTATCTCCTGTGCATGACAACCACGTACTAAGTACAGTATGTGTGTGTGTGTCCACCACAGTGTCAGTATCCCGACTCAGATCCTTTCTGCTCCAGATTCAAAGGGCTTTGGAAATCACCACTGTACCTGTTGCCTCCTGCCCATTTCATAACGCTCCCCACCTCGTAACAAAAACCACTGGAATGCTGCACACACAGTACCTCACCTCCACTGCCATGGTGGCTGTGTGTATGAAAATGCAAGTGAAATCTTGCATCAACACAACCGAACCCGACTGTCATTAGTCAGTGTTTCCATGAAGATACAGTGCGAGAGCTGGAGTTGAGGGCAGCTGCACAGCCCAGCATTCAGCTCAGAAAGAAAAGGATCCAGCACTATTAAGGAAATCAGTGGAGGATAAGAATTGTAAGCCTCTTTGGTATGAGATTATGAAATTCTTTGTTGGTGTCTCCAGTAAAATACAACATTTCCCTCAGATGAAACCAGAATTTGGAAAAAACTTCTTGCCCAACGCATTTCGATTTTTGTCAGACAGAGGAAGAGGAAGAAAAAGAGGAAGATGGCGAGCCTCAGCCTCAGCTCTCGCTTGTGTCTGTGGGGACGTGTTTGTTGCACAGGTGTTTCCTTTACGTCAACTCCAGCAGCAAAACAAGACTGCATCTCACACATGTTTTTGTGTTCGTTCACATTTCGCCACGTGTACGCCACCTTTCCATCACAGCGGAGCATGACAAGCAGAGAGCTTCTATAAACACACTATATCTATGTTTTTGTCCGCTCAGTTTCCAACAATCAGACATTTAAAAGTCAAGTTCCTCCTTCCCTCTGCGTCTCTCATGCACTTGAGTGTCTTTTCTCTCTAGTTGTAATGTCCTGGCCCATGGGAGAGTCTCAATTGCAATCAGGAAATATGGATTTCTTCTTTCTCTTTCGAAAGGAGGAGGAGGGGTGTCGCTCGGGGGCAGCCGTCTGCTCAGCGAGCTTTAATCTCACATCTGGATGTAATTTACTGTGGTTTACAGAGGGAGAACAGCGTTTACTGTAATAGAGACCACAATTACCACCGGTCAGCCTTATCTCAAGACCTGTGTCGTGTGTGTGTGTGTGTGTGTGTGTGTGTGTGTGTGTGTTTGCAGATGGGGTTTTATGGTTTATACAGTGGAAGTGTGTGTTTGTGTGTGTGTCTTTGGGGGGACATTTGTGCATGCATTAATGGACTTATACTGAGGAAATGGTGTTTATCTAAATCAACATTTAGATGTTGATTTAATCCCTTGTTATTTGATCACTTTTAGTTGTTTTTTCTACTACTCCAAGAAAAAACCTGATAGTTGGTAAACAAACCCAATGTTGCAGATAAAAAAGTTATAATGAAGGATATAATTATATTTATCAAAGGAGGTTTGCATTTACATGAAAGGAAATACGTTAATTTTCTTTCTTGCTGAGAGGCAGATGAGAATATCGATACCACTCTCATTTCTGTGTATTAAATAAGCGACCGTCAGGACAAGTTCTGCATATGTTGCAGAACTTATGTTCCACCCTGGATTGGAGGGTGGTGGGAGTCACCCTGTAATCTGTATAAAAATCTTTACAAAATATGCTGCTGCTTTCAGACATGCACTTAACTCAAGAGATCCTCAGGAATTACTCCGAAAAAGAAAACAAATATCTGCAGCCGAAAAAGATATGCCCTATCACGTGATGTTCTGTGAACAAAATCACGTGATCTCCGCTTCGGAATTGATACGTGACACCCTGCCCCAGTCAGCTGCCCCACCCCTCGCCTGAATCCAGTATCGGATTACTTGGTTTTTTGAACGTGTCTGAGCAGAGAATCTCCCGCTGCGTTGTTTATGTAAGAAAGGCAAACTGCGGTGAAGTTCCAGACCCAGTTCTCCAGAGATCCTTGGCATGTTATGTCGGAAAATGGCTTAAGTAAAGATGGATGGCGCATCTCCATTTCATTTTACTATTTCTAAAATATCCCAGATACTAACGCTGCCATATTGCACATTTGGGGCTAGAGTCTGCACAGTAGGGATTGTGGGTAGCGAGCCATAGGAGCGAGGTCCGGTCGATGCAAGCACTCGATCAATCACGAGTCAGTCTCAGCTGTCAATGAGAATTAACTAGAGGGTCATTCAAAGAGCACATTACTCCACAAAGGCTACATCCTACCCTAAGAAAGTGAGAAAACAAACTGGATTTGCCCAATTATCCAAATCCGCTAAATATAATAGGTCCTTCCTTTGGTCAAGCTCCACCCCTCCAAATCGGTTGACCAGTTTTTGGGTAATTCTGGCAATTGAACAAACCAATGCCAATGAAAACACAACCATAGACTGTTTACAAAGATTTACCACTTCCTCCCACTATCAAGAAATGTAGCCAAAATATCCTGTATACGATGGTCGCCATTCTGCTCATTTGGAACCAAAGTCTGCAAAGTAGTGATCAGGTTATGGAGCCCCAGCAAGGTATCAGCTGTCCATCATATGTCACCACATGAAATAACTAATTAAAAACAAGCTTACCAGAAACATGAACACTGAAATATTAACATCAATGGGATAAGAACTAGCCTAAACCTCTCTCTTTGAGATCTTCAACCAGACACCATTAGGCAATCGAACTGATTTGGTTTCACTTTTAGGAGCTTTAATGTCGTCCATCTTCATAACGAAATTATGGTACAAAAGCTGGAGCAGGTTTTTACAGCGGTTTAGATGACTTACTATTTCTTACGACAGGCCACGACAGAGCGCTACATACTCATCACTCTTGATTTCAAAGGCCCCACCCACCCGGATTGCTTGAGAAATTGTTGTGTCTTCTCGACCACATGCTCTGTTGAAATTTGTTGCTGTTGTTGCCGCACTCTTGAGATCACAAGGCCTGACCTGACCACCAGCCGAGAGACCCAGCTGGATACTGTCTGACCTGTAATGGCGTGGCTGTCAATGCCTGTTTCGCCCTCCTCGTGTATACAAAACAGAACCTGGCTTTCTTTTGTAGCTGCGGAGAATAGATACAGTGACCTGCAGACCCCCCTGAGAGGCCTCGGAATTAATGTCGTAGTCATGGGGTTGATGATGCGGAACCTTGCTCTCGGTAAAGGATGGATGAGGGGGATCAGCGAGGCGGGAGGGCTGGCTCCGTTTCTCACCTCTCGAGCTGTCGGTGTGTTTGTGTTCACTCTTTCTGCTTTAGCGCGTTCTGTCCTGTGTGGTCTCGACTTCTGAGTCAAGCCTTAGTCGGATCAAAACCAGGACAGCATCTGGCCTAAATGCTGCCTCCATTACCAAACTCAGTCCAGAGCCACAAGCTTCGTCCCTGCACTGTTTACCCACACTGTTACCCTCACTCAATGAGGTTTTAAACTGTTTTGGGAATCTTTATAAATAATGGCATTCTGCCCGGTAGCTGGGATCATTATTTTTCGAGAGGGTTTTTCCAAAACTCAGCCGCTCCACTTTTGCTCTTGAACGCTGACATATTTACTAAATTTAGTTAGTTTTCTCTTACTAGTGAGTTTCTGGAGAGTGTTTTGCATCGTACTGCTTCAAGAGGATTAATGTGTTAAGAAAAGGAAAATACACTACAGCCGTGGATGTCGCAGTGGAAATATGATGCTTGGGACTATTATATTGCTGTGGCATGTTTGTGGTTTGACATTTTTCATTATTCTGATGGGTTTAAGAATCAAATGCACAACTACCCACATCTTTGGCCTCCAGCTATAGGAAGCTACTGAACCACATCAAACATGGCAAAGTTCTTGTGTCTTGGTTTTTAGCCAAAGTGTGTGGTAAACTTTGATGTGTGGTCAAATACAAACACATGTGATGCTTTTGTATCTGTTTTGAACAGTGTAAATTAAACCTTCTGGCCCTTTCGACGAAATGAGGCATGACCCATCATGCTAGTCATCATTAACCCCTGCCAAGGAGCTTTGATGGTTGGTTTCTTTGTAAAAATGATTACACAAAAGCAAATGACATACAACAAAACTTGGTATAAGGATGAGGTACAGGTCAGGGAAGGAACCATTCAGTGTTGGTGCTGATCTGAATCAGGGGGCAGATCCTGGATTCTTTCTTCCCTTTCTTTAGCATTGTGATTTTTTTCAGAGTTTTCCCTTGTCTCTTAGGCCATGATTCACGGATGTTGATGAAACGTGTCAGGACACTGATATCTATGAGAGTGTGTCATTTGGTGTAACTTGATGTAACTGTTGGACCTTGGTGGAGCTGTGTGCTCTCTTGAGTACCATTCTAGTTTCTCATATGAAGTAACATCGCCAATCTGTTGTAAACAAGCAGGTTTTATGAAACTCTATCAACACGATGGATGTGTCAACAATATAAACCCTGTTCATGAACTAGCTATTACTAAATGTTGGAGCATATTTTGAAATCAGAGGTTTCTGGTCTTTTTATTTCATTAAACTTGGAAACAAGACAAGCTTTGCCTTAGCTGTGATTGTATTACAGTCCTAAGGTGAAGAGAAACATGGATGAGTGAATCTAGTTTCACATCATTTTCCAGTCCAGTCGTCCAGGAGAAGGAGTCCTATCTATTTAGGCTGAGCTGACAAAGAAACCTCTCTGCATTTGATTTGCGGTACTTTACACTGTGGGATACGCAGACTGGCTGGTGTCCAGATCTTTTTGGCAACTGACCATAGTACCTGCTGTTAAATTGCCCATCCACCCCCTCCCACCCCTACCCACCCACTCCTACACACACATACACACACACACATCGAACCCCTAACCCGCCCCTGCGTGACTCTCAAAGTTGAAAAACCTTTTATGACCATTATGCTGGGTCCCCATCATGTTTTATTTTTGCTCCCTGCGCACCCTGCCCCTCCTCTGACAGATGGAGTTAAGCAAGGAGGTTAAAGATGACGCAGTTCAGCTGTGTGGGAGTGGAGAGTAATAAGGCCTGGGGCCTCTGTGGCCTGACAGCAGGAGCCCAGGGACACAACAGGTCCTCTGATCTGACCCAGAGAACGGAGCAAACTCTCAGCCGGCAGTGCACAAACCTTCAGAAGCACAGAGGACTAGTTTTTAAAGCAGTCAAGCATTGAGGAAACTCGGTGCCAGAGGTTTTAGTCTGATCTCTCCAGCTCCAACAAACTGCCCCTCGCTCTAAAAACCGCTCATCAGTGGCAGCACGGATACACAGGTCTCTGAGAACCAGCTGTCCTGACAAGAAAACAACTTGCTCAACTATGGGACAGTGACCACAGAGGCCTGAGGGACTATGACGCTCACTTCATATCAAACATGATAATTATCCAATGATAATTTAAGACCGGAATCCTCTGACTCACTGTGCTGAACAGTAATCAGTGACTGTATTGCTAAGTTTGTTTGGAAAGTTATCAAATGAAAATGATCAAGTGCCAGTTAAAGTAGAGCTTCTTTAATTTTTATTATTATAATGACATTTTGGAGCTGTTTTCAGAATAGTGAACACTGATAAGGTGCCAATCTTTGTGCTGTTAATTATAATATTAGATCTTCTTTTTCCAGGAATTAAAAAATATCCCCCAAATTGAACTTTAACATAATTTGAGTCAGTGAAGCCCTAACAACATGTTAACTTTACAATCAAATTTCACTCACACTTTTACATTTACACGAACTCATTTAAACTTTATAAGCTTCAGTTAATGTTCACATCAAATGTCAGAATGCTGGATAAAATGAGTTCTCCGTGACTTTGACTGCCACTTGGGTTAGATTGGGAATTTCTGAAACCGCTGATCTCCTGGAATCTTCGCCAAAAACTCTCTCTGGAATTTTTACTCAAACAAAAACATTGAGTCAGCGGCAGCCTGGTCGATGGAAACGCTTCAACAACTCTGTGCAACTGTGGTGAGCAGAGAAGCCAAGGAGCTCAGAAATTTGAAGCTGAGGTGGACACAGGTTCACCAGAACAGGACCGATGCAGAGTGGAAAACATATTCTGTAGTGATTCATATGGATTTCTGCTTATGGTTAGAATTCAATGTCAGCACCTAACCCCTTAATGCCTGAATTAATTTCCAATTATATAAAAAATATATTATTTGTGTTTTTGGCTGTCATACAGATAAATTAATTGGAGATTGTTAATTTCAATATAGCATATACAGTAGATATAAAATTAAGGTATGAGGCAAATTAGCGACATTAGGCATAATGGGGCATAACCTTAATTTAACAAATTTTCCAGTCTCTGGTATGTAGATTGCTGCTGCTTTTGCTTGAAATTGAATAACAACATATATTTCTGTACAATCATTGCTGTTCCATCATCACAGTAGTTCAAATACAGCTTAATACCTCAAAATAACTTTGCTGCACAGTCCCAAGGGGCTAGTATGTATTTTCCACTCCGACCACTAGATGGCGGCAGAGTGCTTCCAATACCTTCCTTGGTATGTGTAGTATTTGCACCATCAGGCACAATCGTCACCTTGGCGGCATTAAGACCGGAATTGGGTTTGAGGCAAATTCGCGGCATTCATCCACAAGGGGATAAATCCATGGACCCTAGTCTGTCTTGTGTGCAGAATCCATGGGGCTGGTAATGTAATGTTATGAATAATGTTTTCAGCACCCTTTATACCAGCATTCTAATAGAACATCCTATCTGTGTATTATTGTTGACCATACACATCCCTTCATGGCCACAGTTCACCATCTTCTAATATTCACTTTCAGCCCAATGTGACACAACAGAGAACCATCTCGGTTTAAACTGGTTTCGTGAACACGGAGATGAGTTCAGTGACCGTCAGTAACCTCCATAGTCAGCACATCTGAATCCTACGGAAAACCTTGGGGATTTGGTGCAAGACGAGACTCACAACATGAATGTGCAGCTGACAGATCTGCAGAAAATGCTACGATGCAGTCATGTCAACGCGGAGCAGAACCCCAGAGGAATGTTTCCAGCATCTTGTTAAATCCATGCCAGGCAGAGCTGAGGGTGTTTTTCAGAGCAAAGGAAGTTCATGTTGGGTTTTTCTTTTCCCAATTGGTGTCGACAAATACAGTTTTACTGGATTCGGGTCTGGTTTTCGAGTGTTTCCTAACACAGCCTGTGAAGTTTAATCTACCGTCCTCAGTCAGATATTTTGTGTTTGATTGTGCAGGAAATCAAAAACAAAAATCTCAGCACAGTTAAGGTACTGTTTTTCCTTTGTTGTTGTCCTGATGTTTTTCCGATAGCATTGGAGCATTGGAGTGTAACTTTTGAAATGATTTTGTTTCCAAACCCCAGATTTTGTGCAGAGGACACAGAATAGAGGTATTTAATTTGCCAAGACTATAGGATTTCAGAGTGAGGTCAGGTAAAGTCAAGTTTATTTGCATAATGCTTTTAGACAGAGTTATTCCGTGCGGTCTAAATAGCCACATTATGAAAACAATAGTTAATAGAGATACATAGCAACACCCAACTCCCTGATAAAAAGTCACCAGGGAACCAAGTGAAACTGCTCACAAAGTCATTCTGCTCCTGGGGTTTATGAGACAAGTTTATACACATACTGCATCCGAGTGGTTTTCCTTTTCTGCAAGGAGCTGAGTTACCTCACAGTGAACATGAATCACACGGTGAATACTGTAAGCACACAGGGAGGAAGGAATGACTACGTGAGGATCTTCATGCAGCCTCTTATAATCTGGCAGCTTCTTGTGGCCAGCTCACTCCTCTGTTCTCGACCACGGGAGGTGCCAAGGGTGCCTCTTCGCCATGTCAAGGCTTAACCCACGACCAAGGTCAGAAACCCCACCCCCCACCTCACCGCATTCTCGACAGCAACACAGACCCGGAGCCAAAAAGCCCTTGTGATGCGGAGCAGTCTCATGAAACACCCACAGACGAGAAGAGAGAGAGAGAAAGAGAGAGAGAGAGGAAGCAAGATCATATGCCCATTAACACTGGAAAAGGATTTATTTTATCAGCCTGGCATTGCTGCAGAGGATGAAAAAAAAAAAAATCAATGCCCCCCCGAGGGCTGGAGGTGACTTTTGACAATAACCGAAAGCCAAACTGTGGCTTTCCCATGCTGCGCATAAAGAATATTCTGCAAGTGGAGCTCATGTCCTGCGGTGCTGTTGTAAAAACCAACACAGTTCAGTGAACGCCACTCTATAGAACAACTGTCAGTGGAACAGCTGCACGCTTTGGCCGGAGGAGCCACCGCTTTGTGGAGGACAAGGGAGGCGCCTCATCAGTTCCCCAAAACTCAGGGAGGACTGAGTCTAAGTGGCTGACTGGAAGCTCTTGTGTATCTATTGAGGTCTGTCACGCTGCACTGTGCTCAGGCTGCAGTGAAGACAGATCCCTCCAAAATAGCCAGACCTGCCTGACACACATCTCACTGACACTTTTACAGGAACCTCTGAAATGTTTTGTGTGAGTGTGAATGCATCATCCTCATCAAAGCAGGACGTTCCTCTTTAATCACATTGCTTGAAGGGGGTGTGTGGGGGGGGGGGGGGGGGGGCTGCCGAGTGTAGGGCTGTGCTGACAGATGCTATCCTCACCCTAAATTGGGTTCATAACAGGAAGTGGATGCAGCGCGGCAATGGACAGATGGTGTAAAAAAGCAACGGTCCCAACATCTGGGGAAGTCCTTCTCAGGCTGCTGTCGATTATATCACACATGCTGGGCCCCAACGTTTCACACGGACAGTGTTGAAGTATGAATGTCAGAAACAGTGACATGCAACACCAGTGATGAGGAAGACAATGAGGAAGCAGGTTGTCTGCCGCCCCGTCCCGCAGCATCCGCCGGAGGGCATTTTATTAAAATGCAGATTTTTCCCTTCCCTGAGATTGGAGTCAACGGGAGGTTTTGTGTTTTCCCAGGCGAATGAGAAATGCACTCTTGTTTATCAGGGGCCGATGGAAAAAAAACAAGACAGAAGAGGAAACCATCAATGGGAAAATAAATAGAGAGAGAGAGCTGAATCTTACGCCACAGGAAACAGGTTTTGAACCTAAACACTTGGGCAGGCAGACAGAATGTGATGTATATGACAGACGGAAACTGCTGCTCATCCGAAAGACTTTTCCACAGCAGGGTGAAGGAAAAAGTGCTCGGTCGTCCTCTTGACTTTACTGTACTTCCAGCTATCACCTCTAGAGGACAAAAATATCTGAGTATCTGATATTTAAATTGAGGCTGATACGTGTGGGTTAGGGGAAAAGAGTATAAAGTGTGAACATCTTTTGCATTTATCTGTGTGTTTTCCATTAGAACTGCATGGCGATATGGCCAAAAATTATAAAAAAAATAAAAAATGTCACCTGTCGAAATCGATAATTATCGCGATAAATATCACATTAGTATAATCTTTATAATTTTTTTTAAAAAACCTCTGGAACATCAGTGATTTCACAATGTACAAGCATTATATTGATATATTTGTTAAATTGCTTTTGATGACAATATTCTTGTGATAATAACTTGTCCCCATTGTGTATGTTTTAGTCTCCTCTATTCAATTTGGATGCTGAACACTATAACCCAGATGAATAATCAATAACTTTATTTTCACTTTTTTGTGTGTTTTGCAGAGTCTCCCTTTGGCGAACATTAACCGCACAACTGAAGGTAGGAATTTCTACCTGTCTAATTCCTGAAATGTCCTCAAATCAAATCTGGCATCGATAAAAGTTACTTTGAACTATAGTAGCTCCAACTGTTTGGTTTCACCTGTGTTTGTTTTAGAAACTGGAGTTTGATGGTTGCCAGTTTGTCACACTATGATTTATAAATATAATTCACTATGCTTGTCAAGGTTGCATTTCATAATGAACTCAGTCTGAATATAGAGAATAGCAGGACATGTCGGGACGGGCAGGGATTACTCAATCGCTCACCTTCTCCCGCCATATCCTCCCTCTCCCTTAAATCACTCTAATTTAATGCTGCTAGATGAGAAATGAATTCAGTGTTAAGGACTTGTAGAACTGGCGGCCAAGGAGGATTAAGAGGAGACGCAGCAGACATACAGTCAGCTCGAGGAGCAGTGGCTGGCCAGCGAACTGGCCCTTGGCGCTGTACAACATTACGGTTCACGGCCTCATCTCCCTACCGTAGATCCTTCCCCCAGCCGTCTCCTCCCAGCCTGTCTGCTTTTATAAACAGATGTTGTGGTGTCAGGCTCCATTCGTTGACCCCGGGGGTCAGTGCAGTCCCAGAGGTGCCTGCGGGGTAGCTCAGCTCCAGCTCCGGCGGGGCTCTGTTCATGGCCATGTTTTCCAATGTTTGTTTTCTCTTCCTTCTCTGTTTGCTCGGCCGTAGTCGTCCCTGTTCCTCCCACACAGACTGTGCAACTGGGACACTTTCACACATATACTCCCACAGGAAAGACTACTGTACATTATACAAACATTTTTAACTTCAGAATGAAAACAGGATACACACTGGTGTATCGCGACTGCTTGAAGGTTTCCCTGTACATGATATGAGCATGCCACTGTTGGACTATTCAGGTAACGACTGATACTGTTTGTAGATGAGAGTTTCATCAACAGCATAGATTTTTTTAAAGGGAAGTCGAAGTGGTTTTATTTTTATGGCTGATCTGATCAAGCTCAATAAACACCTTGAAATACACAAATTAAATTTGTAAACCATCAGAGGGGCTTTGAATACCCTCCGCTCACATTGTATATGCCCCAAGCACAAAACTCTTTTATATTGTAATGCGATTTCACAACATGTTTGATTATGCATGACGTAATTTTTCCGAAATCACTTATCGTATGACATATGAAAGACAATAATTTTCTGATCGATATAGTTATCTACCCCCACTATTTGTAAAGTTATATTGGAATGTGTGTTTTTCAAACAACTTTTTTGTTGATCTTGCCCTGAACTTTTGACCAATCAGCTCAAAAATGTTATCATCTGGAGATACTCTCCCAAGTAATAATACAACCAAGGTTGGGTCAAAATCCGTCCATGTGTTTTTTAGTTATTTTGTGCACACACACACACACACAACAATACCTCGCTTTCTGCTCCATCCGATACATGGTCATAAACTGTCAACTGCACTCTACACTGACAGTAACACGTAAAGACAGATAGGTGGCGATATTACTCTTATGGAAACTGAGCATTTATCTTCCTATATTCCACTCAGCACTTATATCGTCCTACACAAGCTGATTTGGTTGTAATTCCAAAGTGGGCCACACTCAGCCTCCGGTTCTCATTCACAGTGATAATGTTTCAAGAGGTGTGGAGTCGCAGCTTCTGCCGGACCATCGAGAAGCTCGTGGAGGTGGTGCAGGAGTATCCGACGGAGGTGGAGCACATCTACAGCCCCTCCTGCGTGCCACTGGTGAGGTGTGCAGGCTGTTGCGGGGACGAGAACCTGGAGTGTCATCCCACCCGCACCTCAAACGTCACCATGGAGGTGAGAGAATAGCCTGGTTGGATGTAACCGCTCTAATAAAACATTCGGGTGATCCATCACTGAACATGCTGTGATCGCTTCTATCCCTCAGCTGTTGAAAATCAGGCCATCAGAGCCGGGTCAGGAATATGTTGAGATGACGTTTGTGGAGCATCAGACATGTGAATGTAGGTAAGAAAACCAGTTTGTGACATGAAATATTTATAAGTATACAAATACCAACCTACAACAGCAGAGCACTGAGTTACATTTCATATCAACATGATGAGGAAAAGTTTCTCATAAGTTTCCCTGCCAATTTGCAATATGTACATATGTGTCTGTCAAAACTTCCCAGACAGTAGTTTCCTACTATATCTGCCTGTAGCAACCAGCACATGATAATGTTTTCAGGTTTAGCTTTGCTTTGGAAGGTTAGAGAAAGATCGCAGACCTGTCAGATACTGAAAAATCCAGTTGTGGCCTTTAAGCATGAGATGGGATGTGTTTATTTAATTAATATTTAGAACAACATCCACCTCTTTTCTAAATGTGCAAAAGTGCTTTTGTTGCCAGGACACACAAAGCTCAGTCTCTAGGTTCCCCGCCCACCACACCCTCCTTCATATGGAGTGTGCTAATAACATTTAACACCTGATTAGAAAATATTTTCTGAGAGAAGGGCCACATTTTTGTGAACATAATCAATAAGGAGTATACAATTATAGTTATAGTATTAATAATAAACTTTATTTCTATAGTGCCTCACAAAATATAATATTAAGTGCAAAGTTAGGAAATCATAGAAAAGCCAGATCATACTCAGCAATGTGATAAAACAAAACAAAACAACTAAAAGAACAGCATTAAAACAATACAAATATATTCATTAAATGTAATTTCTATGAGACTGGGTTGGTAAATACTTACAATGGCTGCTAACTAATATTGCTCCTTGATGTTCTCTCTAATTAATTGAAACATTTCTTCTTCAGAGTCAGGAAACCTGTTGTGACGGTCGAGAGGTAAGAACCTGAACCCACTGTTATAGCACCAATTTTTCAGAGAATTAAAAAAATGTCCATCTCGGTAAAAAGGAGGCTTACTGGTGATTTTGTTCATTTTGCAGGAAAAGACCAAGAGGGAGAGGACGGAAGAGAAAGGAGCGACAAAAAAACAAAGAATGTGACAGGTGATTTGAGAATCCTGAGAGAAATCATGTAAATTCCCTCCAACTATCAAACAAACCGCATTCAAAAGCTGTGTTCCTTCCTTGTGTCCTGTAGGTGCCAGGTCCCGCGCAGGTAACTGCAGTGGTGACCCAACCCCCTGTTGCAGTGTGGCTCATTATTTATTTCCAGCCCAGTGACGGCATCAAGAGTCTCCTCTGCTCATCTATCACCACTGTGTCTGCGGCCAGAGACTCAGAGAGCTGGGTCGTGTTGCTGACGTGCCCTTCTGCTGCTGGGCAGAGCGTTTTGTAATGACAAGGTTCAAAAGGAAGTGTGTTCTGATTGGTGGAAACACTGCTGACACAAACGGATATCCCTGGGAGCCAGTGCAATGTAGAATCAAACCAACTGATGCCTTTTCTTTTACACTAGTTATTACTGTATCAGTTATTGTAATTTGTGGAGTTCCTCTGTATTTAAAGGTGGTTAAGTTTAAAAATCTATATTTATTGATACAGCCGAATATATTTGAACCAGCAACATGTAAAATGTTTCTCATTCCTTTTTCAAACTTTATCCAAGACACCTTGACTTGTCAAAACTGTAAATGTTGAGTGTGCAGCTGCTTTGTACACCCTAATAATGAAATGTCGCCCTCTAGTGTCTGTGGAAACAGTGCTCAAAACTGAGCTATATGAAATTATTTTTGTAAGGGGAAATACATGAATATAATTAGACACAGGACAGTCACAATCAAACACTTCATCCCATTATTGGCATTTAACTATCAGTTATTTAAGTAACAATCCCATAATCATTGATTCTGGATGAATCCTCTACATGTCACGAGACCAAACAGGAGTTGTTTGTATTTTGCTGCCAATTCACAAATGTATAAGAGCAATATTTATCAGAAAGGTTTATCAGCTGACGACGTCCTCAGAAGATTGTGTATGAATAAATATATCAATTTGACAAATATCCTAATTGTTCTTTAATCCTCTCTTTATTGCTTTATTGTGAGCAGGGTAGAATAGTAAATAAAACTGCTTTCTAAATGAACAAAATTTGGCCGTGTGATAAATCAGTTCACTTTACAAGACAACAGATTTTGATTCCTTATGATTTTTTATTGCATTACAATGTTTTCACAGATGATATATATTTAAAAAGATAACATGTCTGCTGGGTGGGCCCCAGTGACACGAGACTCACATGAGCCCACAGCACAGGTGTCTTCCTCCATATGTGTTTCTTTTTTCAATCCTGCAGTAAGGAAGGGATAAAATGAAGTAGTTCTGTTAAACAATGTGCTTTTGTTTTTCATGTGCTTCGCAAAGAAAATCTATGAAAATGTACAGAGTAACATTTCTACTGTTTTAGCATTTTGTTTCATTTGAATATTTATTTTGTAATTAAATTGTCATGGTTGTCAGGTTGTCTGCTGTGATTTATTTAATTAAAAACAGACTAAACAATACAAATGAGTCCAATTGTCTCTAAATGAATTGAAACATCATTAAAAAAAACTGTCAAGTGTTTCATTATATTGATATTTATTTGTTTTATAGAAAAGATATAATTTATATAGAGGATTTTTTAAAGTGTTATTTATATATCTACATTTCCAGAAGTTGAGGAGTGTCCTCACCTGCAGGGGGCGCACTCATCCCTCGTGGAATAAAACAGCATGCGCTGACTCGTTTCCCTGGCAACTTGTTTCAAGTCACACTAACGTGGAGATATTCAGGCCTCAGTTTTGTCTTAAAGGTGCAACAGAGAGCCAGGCAATCACTGATTTATGGAAGCCACCCTGGGAAATACCATTATTTGAGCGGATTATTATAATTCGTGTGAGTCCACATTATGTTTCCAAAAGTAAAGAGTACAAAGCCTAATTACTCAATGAAAATTAAGCGTAAATTGTGCCACAGGGAAACCGTGACGGAAGAAACTGCATTTGCCTGTGAGACCGCGTTGAGGGACTTTGTGTAAGCGGTGGATACATCAACACTTAGCTATCGTTACGTAAACAACAACACACGACAGGAGAACTATTGTCCTGGACGTCAGTGTTAACTGGTTTATGTTTTCCAGTAAACTGCGCATTGGTAAGGATTGTAACAATCATGCTGTTAGCCGAATATCTTATTGATAGCACTGCTGTGCAGCAAGTTGCTGTGCTAAAGCTAGAGCAGCTAACTGAGCTAATAGTTAACACGGGAACAGACTCGTAGAACACACATCGGCTAACGTTCATTGAGTTCATGTCGCTTTTCTTTCGCTGAGATTTCGTTTTTGGCGTCAGTTTGTTTTCTTGGTAACAAGTTAGCGAGTCGTTGGAAGCACGTTGTGAACAGCTCGCTAACGTCAGTGTGTTCCAAGTTGCGTGTGACACCAGCAACCACCGCTAGCTGCGTTCGGATGTTACCAACACCGCAGAGTTCAGACCGACAGCTCACCATGCGTGTTTTCCTTCACATGTCTCCTTCGTTCCCACGTTACAATAAACACAGGGTATGTCAGGACATGGGGACAGGCGTCACATGAGTATCAGACGAGCTGACAGTGTGGGAGTGACAGGCCGCTAGACGTCCACCTCTGAACTATGACTGACCGCAATGGAAACTCTATTGGAATCTACTATTATGCTGTTGTATCTTTTACCTCTTTCTGTTCCCTGTGATTGAACAGACCAAAGTTAACGTCTGTTTATATAATTATGAATATCAGCACAACACACAGGCCTCAAACTTAATGTAAAGTAGCAGCTGCAATAAGACAGAATATGATATGTATAGATTCATATCAGGGATAGTGCATTTTGCCTTAGATAATATGAAACTACAGTTCCTTATTGTATTGTCACTTGGTGTAAAGAAGTCTGATCAGGCAGCATCACTGTCCTACTAACACATCAGGACCAAATTACATGCAGATAATTCATGTAGTGCAGATTTGATAGAAATTCAGTCAGTGAAATATTTCCCCTTTAAATTGAGTCTCCAAAATGACAAAGGAAGATGAAAAAAATGAAATAACCCAGTGCAAATAATAGACAGCCTCTTTACTTTGACTGTGCTCGATGCCATCAAATATAAATTCTTCTCCATTACAGGAAAAGCAGATTGAACTGAGTTTTACGATTTGTTCTTACCAGATCCCTGCTCTCTGTTCTGATTTGCCATTTTTGACTTTCCATTTTCTAGAAAAGGCAAACATGAGCCGCTCTAGTCGACCCGGCAGACACGGGACACCCGTGTTCACCAGGGCAACACGCCTCGGAACATCCAAGCCTGACCTGGAGAGAGATTCAGGCTTCTCAGGTTTGTTTCAATTACGTTGCCAACGCTTCATGTAATGAATTGCTGTAAGTGTATATAGTTAGCATTTCCCTGATTAGGAAAAACGTCAGTTGAGACATAAACAAGGTCAACTCTAATCAAATCTGCAGATCTAGGTCACATTTTTATGTAGGTTATCCTCCAGTGGGCCAGTTTTTCAGATGCCCTTTATTTCTTCTATGAAGACTGCCCTGGATTTGGTTTAATCCTCCTCATCAGGTTGATGCTATCTTTTTCCGAGATGCTTTAGAAGTGCTCTTTCACAGCTGCCACAGCTTGTATCAATGTTCGGTCTCAGTTACAGTACACAAGAGAAAGGTTAATCCGCTGGTTTTAAACATGTCAAAATCCATATGCTTGTCTTCCCCTCCTCAGATGCTAGCTCTGAGTACCTCAGTACAGTCGATCTGACCGACTCTGAAGATGCAGGAAGGCCGGGGTCCATATTCGGCCAGGACCCAGCGGCTCCACAGGTGGCTCTGATGGGAGGCTCATACGCTGCACTGTCTCCAATGATCATCATGAACAACTTAGTCCTCAATCAGGTAAAATGTAGTCATTTGTTTTTGCCTATTTTTACTTATTAACATTGGGCTTGTTTGGTTGTTCACCCTGACTGTCCATAGTTCCTTTTCCAGCCAAATGAAACAACATTTTCATTTGGAGTTGGTTTGTCAGGATCTACAGCAAGTGGCATTAATTCTCCATTGAAAATCATGGCAGTAGAAAAGGGCTCAACAAAATGATGCAGTTAAACGTGCACCAATCGAACTGTACAACAATGTAGAAAATGGGCAAATTATGTTTGCTTTATGCATTAATTTAAGGATCTTAACAGACTCATAACAGAACATGAATGCTTCATGTAAGTTATGATAATTACACAAAGTTTCTTTCTACATTTCTTTGTTGAATTTGGTCTTCATTGATCTTTAACTTTTCTACCTCAGCATAAAACCTTCTTTGCGATTTTTCAAGATTTCTTTTATTTAATTTCTGGCATTTACACTTAATCTTTTTGTGGTTGAAAACACATATTTTTTCCCCTCACATGAATCTGCATTGTTTGTTTTGGTAACTTAAAGGGCTTGTGTAGAGCTTTTTCTCTCAATTTAAAGGCAGATGACCTGTTGGGAGCAGAGTTACCAGTCAAAATTTCTACAGAGAGGAGGACTTGATCTAAGACTAGTTAAGGTCTTACTCTCATTTGATCACAGTTCTAAATACATTTACTAAGGGCTTTGGTGTCTATACAGGGATAAGTTACCTTTAGCTAATAGAGTACCTTTGTCTCTGTGTCTTCATCATCATTCTAGCTTAGATCATATTCATAATATATACAATGGGATTTGTTCAAAGTGTTTTTTGATCATGATTCTTGTGTTTAATGAGTTCTGTATTAAAGGTACTATAACAGTATAAAATAAAGTTATTTTTCTTCTCTAGCCATCCATGATGGCTCCAGCAGAAAAGCAGTGGGGGTTTTCTTCACCCTTGGAAGTGATGCCTCAATCCCAGGTGGTTCTTCTCCAACCCATGGTTTCTAATGGCAGCAGCAGCTCTGCAAACACTTGCTCTGAAAATAGCCGACATTCAAAAGGCCACATGCCTGTCGTCAAGTCATACCCGAGAATCGCCCCTCATCCGAAAGACATGCCCACTAAAAAGTCGGGATCCTCCCGGATGAGGGGACATTCAACATCCCAAAATGACCAGCAACACAGGAGGCATCGTCGCAGCCACAGGGCTTACAGCTCCCCCAGCCCACAGCTGCCACTGCAGACTCCTGTCAAACCCATCGTCAACTCTGAAGCAGCAAACACTCCAACACAGGCAGCCGAGGGTCAGGAGCATCTTACTGACAACTCTCTCTACCCACTGGCAGAAACCAGCTCTCTGCCCCCCTGTACAGATGAGTTCAGGACAGAGATGGACGACGACGGGATCCATGCTGACAAATACCAGGACGACCTCTCAATGGACAATGACAAGCTGAAACGCTTCAGCAATACCTACAATATTCTCGACAAGTCTGGTTTGCTGGGGATCACCTTGCGCACAAAGCAGCTCATGAAGGAAAACAAGCGCACCCAAGGCCAGCTGCAGCAACTTCAAGAGCAGACGGCTCTGCTGCTGGAGGCTCTGAGCAGCAGAGACCCACAGATCTGGACTAAACTCCAGCTCTCTCTGCAGGACACAGATAAGGAACAGTGGGGAGCTAAAGGTCAGAGGCTCCTGGCATAATGTATTGGTGCATGTGACCAGCGATTCTCAATCTGGGGGACACAACACAATTTGCAGAATGTGAAAAAGATAGTTTCAAGAAAAGCTTTCTTTTTTGTGAAATAGTCAACACAGCACCCAGCATTTCAATTAACCCAAAAAAGGGTTAAACTCAATGCTTTAATGCTTTTGACAGCAGGATGTTAGTACAAATTATCTTATATCCGCAGATAATGGAGACAATAACATTGAGATGGTATAATCTCTAAATATGAAGCTGTAGCACATTATCTCTTGCTAAGTGGGAGTTAGGTAGCATGCTTACATTTCAAACCTTTGCCTATAATAGTTTTTCTAGCCTCTGTTGTTTCAAAGAGCAGGTATCGCTTGCAATAGGGCTAGGCCTTCTATACACCGAACTGCTGTCCGCACAAGCGCATGCCTTACAGCATGGGAGGGCATGTGGGGTTAATTCCTTATACATGCTTTGACTCTCTGATCTGCAGAGAAAATATGAGCATAATGTTAACTTTAAGATCGCATAGAAAACCTGATATGGATAAATGCATTTAGTTTTTCTTTTACTAAACGCATCCCTAATTGTGTAGATCTATCTACCTTTAACATATAGATAGATAGAATCCTTTAATAGTCCCACAGTGGGGAAATTTGAGGGTTTTCAACATTGTATAGTAGATGAAATTGAAAAAGGACATGTCTCCTTTGTCAGGAAGTAGATCAGGGGGTTGGCTAAACCAGTACTTTTTTAATGTAAATTTGTAAATATACATTTGGTATCTATACTATTTATTTTTAAAGGGGACCTATTGTGCTCATTTCCACCTCTGTTTTTTATTGTGGTATACCCTTACAAGAGTTTTGCATGATGCACAATTCGAAAGCCCATATTTATCTCAAAGTGCCAGTTAAACAGCCCCCCCGGTGGGCTTCTGTTTGAAACAGGACATATTAGTTCTGGACTTCTAAAAGCTTACTCTCTTCTGATTGGTCACAGATCAGGAAGCCCGCCAAGGAGTAGCACACCAAGCACTTGTGAACAACACCTCATACATTTACTGATGGGGAGGTTCTAAAAGCAAACAGTAGAACTAGCTAGCTAAAATTGCTAGAGAAATTATTCTTCCGTCGCCAAATTAAGTTTATTTGTGTTTTGGAGCTCAGTAAATGTCTATAATTCTACTCAAGTAGATTTTTTGGGGAGAGGGGCTGTGTTGTACTTGGAACCTTACAGGTGGAATAGACAGTTGGAACCAAGCACTCAGTCACCTTAGCTTCTGTCTCACAGGTATTACTTTTACATATTTTATCCTCATTATTGCAAACTTAGACAATGTGTAATATGGACATCTGACATTGCAACATTATGTACATGACAGAAGATAAGGGAAAAGCATTATTGGTCCCCATTAATACTTGTTTGCATCCATCGACTTTTTGATGGTTTGGTTGCAGTGGCAGCTAGTTAACCCAGGCAAATAAATCTCTCCAGCACGTTGAGGGTCTGCCCCGGGGTCTCCTACCAGTTTGAATGTTGAGGGTGTGATAAAGTCAACAGAGCCGATCTGTGGCTATCGCACATTGAAACTCCACTGGGGTTCAGATCAGGCAGCCTGTCTCTCCCAGTCATGTCACTCCAGGTTTCTCCATTGTTGCCTAATTGAGTTTTGAAGTTCCCTGAGTCAAACTATAGAGTCTCCAAGTGGTGCCTTTCCTGAGATCTCATCCACAGACTTAAAGAAGCCTGGACACTTGGAACTTCTATTAGTAGCATAAGCACAAACAGTCAGAGGCTTCCTCTTTGCGACTTGCAGTAGCATTCTCCAGGGAGAACTCCATGACACTCACCCTGGGCAACTCTGTAAAAGGATTTCAGTTTGGTTCCCGAGCCAGAGCTGTGGGTCGAGGTGAGCCCTGTCTAGTATGTAGCTGGTCCCTTTCCACCTCCTGCATCCACTCTGGTTCCTTCCCCACCATTTTTGCTCTTTGAACTAGAATGGAACTCGATAGCATGTATGAAATCATAACCTCCTCGGCAGAGGTAGTGATATAAGGACATGGTGTCAGGTTTGTCAGTCTTGCAAGCTCTTTTCTTCAAAAGACACCTCAAAGGTCCAGCGTGTTATAATTAAAGGGGTTAAAGGGATCCATTGGCAGAAATTGAATATAAAATAATCCTAGTGATGTTTTCACTAGTGTGTAATCACCTAAATTCTACAAATTGTGGTTTTCTTTAACCTAGAATACCATTAGGTTCTCCTTCATGCTTGGGAAGGGACGGTGAGGTGAGGCGTATTTAGCTGCAACTTGCAACTTCACCTCTATATGCCAATAAATCGTACACACTGAACCTTTAGAATGTTTGGGAGTGTACAAATTTGCGAGAACTTAAATTTGAAGTGCTGTAACCATATAGTTGTCTTGATTTTGCATATGTTGCTGCCAGGCTTATTCCATCTGTAGTTTCAAGCTTGATAGGATGTAGTATTATATTCATTTCGTTTTTTATAACAAACTCTTGCACTTTAGTTACAAGATTACTGCTAACATTTTTTGTCAAATGTTATGACATTCTATCTTGATGAAATAATGTGAATAGAAATGTTTTAACTGGAGGCCTGTGCCTATTATATGTCCCTATGTTCGTCCATCATATCAATGCGTGAGCAGCTTAGATTTCTGTATTTCTTTGTAAGCTCCATGTGACTGTTGAATGTCTCCAAAGCATTAAAATTATTCTTCGAAAGTGTTAAATAAACTATAACTCTAGGAGCACAATAGAGTCAGAGTTGCAGTGTTAAGATAATCATAAAGTCATAAATGGTTCAATAATAAATGTTAAATCAACTGTTGCAATACTTACTCATCATACATCTAAGAAATAATTAGTCTAGGTTTTCAAAGGGCGGGTAAGAGGGTTACAATTTATCTTGAATGATTTAGAGTTTTCCATGTTATTGTGAAATGTGCTTTTCTTCAGCAAATGTCACTTTAATAATAATAATGAACTGTCATAAAATAACATCTGAAAAACCCTTGCCTCATTCCTCTCAACCCATTTATTGCACTTAGCTCAGAATGTGGAGTTTGAAAAAGAGAAGCTTGTTGTGTTTTTAATACTTTTATTGGTATAACGGGAATAGACAAAATAGCTCTAGAAAGTATACATATTGAAATCCAAAACATCTCTTGACACAATGTTGAATATACCCATAGCAGTAGCTGCAGTATAACAGAGAATAGTTCTTACCTATTGTTCTACCAGGGGCTCTATCAATAGCAGTTCAGTGAATAACTCATCTTTGGGGTCATCGGTAAGCATGCAAGACGGGATTTTATGGCACATTGTGAAAAATACCCTGGATAATGATATGGTTATCATCTTCACATTTCCCCCCAGCCATATAAAGGGGAACATCACCTTACCCTCATCAAACCGAGTCACATTCTTTTCAGTAGAAAACATGAGGCTCAACAACATACAACAGTGGCCTCGCAGTTTATTTTGTCCACTGTCGTTTTCTCTGTCTGCTAGCCCTTAACGTCAAGTGAATGATTCTTGTAAAAACCATGTTTCCTGAATGTCACTTTGTAGCATCCTACAAGGAAATGTGGAAGAGCAACACACTTTGATCATCTCAGAGCGCTGTTGTTTGGCAGATCAGAGGCATAATACAAATTTACAAAGCAGTGAATGCATGCACTTGTGCAAAAGCATCTTTATAATCTTATGTAAGCATGTCGTAGTGCATGTAAAGTGATCTATGGCAAAAACAATTCATGTTTCTTAATATTGCCTTGGAAAAAGCTACGTAAAGTTTACACCTATGCAGTTTCACGGTGCTTATATGGCTCCTGTCCTTAAAGGAATGTTTACTAAAAGCTAACTATTTCAATGACTACTCAAAAAGTCATAAAGCATCCATGTAGAATTTAAAATGACCTTAACCACATGGCTCCGAAGAAAGCATTTAATCTACAACTTGTGCTGCTTGCGTGACCTATCGTGAGCTGTTGATCTGATATGTGTGTATCCCTCAGTCTTGTTTATGTGCGTCTGTTTCATCGGCGCACATCTCCACTGTCTGCACAGGCAGGATAAGGCCGAGGATCCAGTGGGTACCGAAAACATCCTTTAGGTTGTTTCTCCAGGGGCTGCGGTTCTCCACGAGCTGCCCTCTCTGCATCTGACACCAGGTCTGACCCCGGGCCACCAGCAGGACCTGCTGGCAGCAGAACCCTGCACAGACCAGGCCGATGCCCAGCCACACGTACAGCATCAGCACCACAAACAGCTGCATGCCTGAGATGGTTCCTGTGAGGAGGAATTGAGAAGGAAGTTGTTAATTCATCACCAAGTCATGTATCTGAAATGATCCCCTTTTACTGGAAATAAAATCACCCATGAAGAAGTAGCCTGTGGCGAGGAGGAGGAGAGTCAGGAAGGTCAGCGGGTTCTCAAAGGAGATGTTGTACTCCACTGTCAGGAAGGCCACCCCGAGAACCAGAGAGTACAAACAAGTGCACGACGTGTAGATGCAGAACATGATGAAGTAGCGCATGTTTTTGTTGCCAATGCAGTTCCCGGTGAAAAAGCAGTGGTGATCCCTCTTGAGAATGACTTTCTTACACAGTTTGCAGAAGTGGCGTCCGTTCAGGAGGTAGTGGGCGTCCACCTTGTCCGAGCAGTGCGGCGAGCACACGGGAACCCCACTCATGTTGGCGCTTTCAGCTGGATATTTGATAGTCATTATGTAATTCCCCAGCGCGTTGAACATCAGGAAGAGGAAAACAACTGTGTGGAGAGCTGTGGAGCCCCAGGGTGATGTGTCGGGGTTTGGGAATATCGTTGGGACGAAGAAGCAGAAGTGCAAAATGAAGGTGACTGCTGTAGCTGTGAAGAAGTACGCAGGTGCTACTGCGTTGAGGAGTCTCAGTTTCAACATCCTGGTGAACATATCTGTGTGACAGTGAAGAGGACAAAGTGAGCCTAATGTTATCATAAAGCACTTAACAGTAACTTTGACTAATGATAGAGGTCAGTACTTTATACTCCATCACTAAATATTTTGTATCTTTAAGACGATTTTCTTTATTTTCTTTCTTGCAGTTACTTGGCTTAGTTGAGTTATACATTACATGACAAATCATTCATACAATAGTATCATCATAACATAAAAGTCATGCAATGAGTTCATACTGTTTTATAATTTTTTTAATACATTTTTGAAATAAATATTAGAGCAACTTTTTAATTGTGCAGACAATTCCACAGTTTCATTCCATACAAAAAAAATGCAGGTGTGCTGTAAAGTTGTAAATGCATATGTACTATTGAAATTTTACTTCCTTCTTTGATCCCCATCACTTGCTCTGATTCTTCTGTAGGTTTTCCCGCAGCCGCCCATTTTTGGCTTTACACATAACCAACAACATTTTGAAGTCAACCAAAATTTGAAGTTTCAAAAAATTTGATTTTGATAAACAGTCTGTTGCTATATGTTCTCCTACATTGTCCTTTTTTAACAAGTCTCATTGCTCATTGCTCACGTGTCTGATAGTTTGATATGTGTTGCCCATAGACTGTATATAAGGTGTTGCCCCACTCATCAATGCAATAATCAAAATATGAATATATAATCAAACACTACAAAATATGAGGTGACGCAAGATCTACAGTGACCTTTGCTTTGTACAGTACTGCAACACGTTTGCTCTCTTTCCTCTTTATATATTATATATGTGGTTACAAGTATGATTGTCATCTAATATAAAATCAAAAACTTTTGCTTCAGAAGCTGTTTCAATATGAACTCTAAGCATTTTGATTTAACCAACCTTCATTAAATTATCAAAAACCATACATTTTGTTATATTCCAATTCAAAATTATTTCATTTCATTTTCACACTTTGGAAATATGATGGCAAACCTCTTATTATCTGGTTGAGAATCTGACTGAGAGCTATATATTATTAAGCAGATCATAAATAGAGTGTCACCTAATATTGTAATACGGACAGTGTGAGCGTGCACTGAAGAAAACTCATTTCTGAGCAAATGTGGGTCTAGGGATTCTCAGGGGCCACTGAGAATACCAAGAATACCTCAGCCTCTTCACATGTGATCTCCTGACCTAGAGCACTAACAGACTAAAACACCGACAGTCAACCTGGAACCGAGTCTCTATGCCCTTAAAATCAAAACACTGGGAAATGTGATCCATTCATTCGCTAGAGGACAGAGAGGTCTGCTTCCTCTCCGTGTCCTGCTCTCTCAAGGAGATACATTAGACCGGTGCCGGTGATGGCGTCAATCATTTTATTTCCATGGCCACGCAGATGGAAGCTGTGATCTAACGGAAGCGCGGTGACCGGGCGACCTACCTGCGGACGTCAGGGCGCGGAGGAGCGGAGGAGCTGTCCGTTCAGCACCACAGACCTCAGCACGTTCATTCACACACAGCAGCACAGACAGAAAGGTGTTGTTTAGCCACACTGACGTCTCTATATCATTTAAACTGTCGTCTGCTCCTTTGTCTACCGCCGCCTGTTGGTCTGGATGCGTCTTTTTTCCTTTCTTTCTTTACTCACATTTTAGATTTTCTTTTTAATCGTTCTTATGATATATCTATCTATCTACATACATGGACATGTCCAATTTTAAGGCAAATTACACCTTTATACCGTGGAATAATATTAAAAATGATTAAAATGACAAAACCTACTTAGGCTAAGTTTGGTTAGATTAATATTATATGTATTATATTATATTATATTATATTATATTATATTATATTATATTATATTATATTATATTATATTATATTATATATACTCAACTCCTTTTGCTATGTTTTTTCTTTTAAAATATGCTTTCATTTCATTCTCTGATTGCAAATTGACAGTTCTTACATTATTTCGAGAGGCGGATGCAAGGGGGGCATCGGCCCCAGCTGAAATATGGTTGCCCCCTGAGCTGCCCCCGTTCTGTCAGTAGTCTCAGTTAGGGACTTTGCTCAAAACAAGGATTGACTTAAAGGTCTACTGAATCAGAAGGATGTTGAACATATAATTTGCCCGTCTGTGTGAATTATGGCCCCTTTATGACCCCTAACTAATAAATATCTTAGGTCCACCATCTGTCATTGCAGATAATGACTGATGGGATATTTTGACCCTATGCTTACTTAAGAGTAGCAGTACTAGAAATAAAGAGAAATGCTTGAAATCAAATTAAGTTAAAAAAAACTCCCTCCCTTCACTTAGTTTTTTTTTTAAAGCGAACTAACTGCTGTATGAACTGTACGAGTGGAATAAAAGCATAAAGTGGTATGAACTGCAAAAATACAGGGGAAGGGCAAGTACCTCATGAACTTGAGTCAGTGTATTTAAAGAGACATGAAAGGTGCTTTGTTTTAATAGCGTTTGTAGAAACTTGTAGGAGAGACAGTTTTCCTGTAGGTGGCAATATATCCTCACCAATTCTACATTTCCTGCCTCAGTGCTTTCATACTTATGATATGGATTTATTATGTTCTGCTGTTATATTCCTCTGCAGGCGAAAACATATCCACAAACATCGTGTTTTTTCTTGATCCTTGCACGTTCATCTGCAGTTGTTCTCGTTGTAAGCCTATATTGAAAAATGTCACTTTAGGGAGGTATTGCTTAATTTCATTAAGTCTTATTTGTGCATATGCAAATCAATGTTGATGGGTGTGGAGCTGTCTGTGGGCACAATGAATTGCAATATATCACAGAAAAAAATCAGTTGAATTCATTCACTGTCTCACATTTGTCAAAACAATACTGAACAATAAGATCACAGTCACCAATATTAACATTTGCATCTGCACACAACAGAAATTAGGCAATTCTCCCATAAAGTGACTTTTTTTTCATGCACAAATCATAATCTTCGCCTCAGCCTCTCAAAGCTTTACACATTCGTACTACAGATAATTTCATCTGCTAAATAAGTGACACAAAACTGAATAGCTGCTATTATTACTACTACTACTATTAGCTGGTGCTGTTATTATTAATAGCATCATTACATCTGTATGTAACACTTTTATTATTATATTCATTTTAACAACCAGTCTGACAGGGGTCTCTCTTCCCCCTCCCCATGTTTCTCCTCTCACCTCAACCGGTCGAGGCAGGTGTCTGTTCTGTTGGAGGTTTCTTCTTCCTGTTAAAGTTGTTGTTTTTTTTATCCTCCGTAGTCACCACTTGTTCGCTGGTTGTGGGAACAGTTAACATTCTCTATATTATTCTAAGGTCTACAACCTTAAAATGTAAAATTAGATGATGCAGGTTGTGATTTGGCGCTAAACAAATTAAATTAAATTGATATCATGAATTTGCATGCTCTAAAATCATAGACGATAAATTTAAATATTGCAGTGAAATTACTTGACGCTCCCTCGGCAGGTGTGTCATTGTCAGACGGTCCCTGAGCAGGTGGGAGTTTCTCTTGTTTCTTAGTGTTGGATAAAAACACACGCACACACACTCACACACACACACACACACAAACACACACTCACATACACACACACACAAAGCGGCATCTCCATCATCGCCAGACGCCAGCGATCACCGACGCTTCCTGAGGTGAGTGTTTTTTTTAAATATTTTTAAATCCTCATGAATCATTGCATTGATTTGAACGTGGACCGGAGCGGTTTGTTAGTGACGATGTTCGTGGCGCCATCGTTTTGATCAAGTTACAGAGCTGGAAGGAGGAAGGGAGGAAAGAAGGAAGGGAAGAAGGAAGCAGGGTGCGCAGAGTTGTGGGCGCTGCAGTGAACAAGAGTCGCCAAATGTACCTGAATCAGAATGTTCCTCCATTTATAAAGATTTCAAATGTGAAGGCTGAGTCAGGTTCTTAGAGAAGCTTCCCTGCATCGTGGCGCAGCGCTGCTGAGCATGAGGATGTGTTTGGCAACGTATCAAACCTTTACACAGAGCTCCTAACCATCGCTACTACACCCATTGTTCCTCATGCTTCCGTTGACTCGTCAATAAACACATGAATCTGTAATATGAGGAACTCATGCGTCAGATGAGGAACATTAGAGGACGTGGGACCACGCTGTCTTCACTGTCTTTTGGATTTCTACAGGCTCAAAACCTTCAGTGGTCAACTGAGCAAACTGTTGACCTGTTGAATTCATGCTGTCTCTGTTTGTATCACAGACAAAGACAGGGTTTTAATTTTATTTAAGAAGATATTCTTGAGGTAATATAAGGTCATGGCCCTCTCACCTGGCTGTGTGTGAGGGAGATCTGGCAGGGATGAAGTTTTGATACCAATGATGTCTTAAGCAGATATCAATACCGTCTGCATCAGGGAGACCAGGCTGATGAGCCGCACAGAAGGTTGACAAGTTAATCGGAGATGTTCCTGTAAAAAGGTGTATTTTATCTTACCAAGTCCCAGTTATCTCACAAAGCCAATGAGCTTCTCTATTGGACAAATATATCTGAAACTTGGCACATTTCCAAACCACTGTTGTGTCTTCCCTATCTGTCTCCAACAATATGACATACACAATGGCATACTATCAAAACATTCATATATTGTCGGCACAGTCATCGGGGGCCATTTTTGGAGTTCCCACTCTTGTCCAATGATACTTAGGAATGCAGACTGCACTGGGAATCGATCTACCGACTGTTGGTGGCTGACCCTCTCTAGCTGCTGATACTCCATAGATGCCTGGATACTGCAATAATATGGGACTCTTGAATTTGGATACTCTTAAACTGATTTTAATCTATGTGCTATTATCCCTGGGTGAGAGAAGCCCCAAAAAATGCTCAACTGGTGAAAGAGACTTAATTAGAAAAATAGATTTAAACAAATCTGCATAAAACTATTATGAAAATAATCGCCCTTTCAGATGCCAGATTTTTAATGTGTTTTTTTTAACATTTAAGTCGCTTTTGCGTGACAGCATGCTGAAGAATAAACGTCTCATTATTTGAAGCCTAATGGAAAATTCTATTTAGCTATTCAAATGAGGACGCAGAGAGTCATCAGACTAATGTGTCCATGCACACACGACTCATCACATCTGAGGATTAATGGCCCTGATGGTGACAGTTAGTGTTGTTCAGTATTTATAAGGAGCTCCATCTTGTTTGGCTTCACTACACACAGACATTGTGGCTTTTCAAAGACATCTAAGGATTGTAATGGACGCCTGATGAGTGCCATCTCTAAATTCACTTTGCACAATCCTTTGCAGTTATTTAATTGACTCAGGTATCTGTGACTTGAACCATTTTAATTGGATTGCTTCAAATGTGGATTATAGTAACTCTTAGTATAGTATAATAACTCTTTCATGTGTCCGTGATGGACAAAGGTGAAACCAAACAGATTTTCAGTGGTCCATCTCTTTAAATTTTAATCCGCGACTGCTCAAGGAAGAGTGCTCCATACATCTCCCAAGAAAAGGGAGCAAATGAACACTGGGCATCCTGTATTGCATGTGCATTAATATTTCAGCAGACTAAGCTGAGATTGAAAGGAGAGATTTCAGTGTGTGGGATGTGCTGCTTATACATCATCAACAGCTGCTGAGTAAGAGGATGACAGGGAGTAAGTTATATTTGAGAGAAAATCACAGGAAAGCACAAGCCTCTGTCCATTATTTATCACCTCTGGGAAGGAAGTTGTGTTTTCAACCCTGTTCCTTTGTTTCTTTGTTGGTTTATTAGATTTTCTTCTACAGTGAGAACTTGACAATTGTGTAGAGAATGAGTAGCAGGCCCAGAGAGTAAAACACTGAAGTGGGTGTTCAAAGCTCCTTTGTAGTGTTGTGAGTTATCTCCTCTTCTAATGGTGCAAAGCATTGTGCTGCAGAGTCACATCCGCTGCTCTGAGATTTAAGCTCCAGGAATTTCCAATATGAAACCAGAAGGAGCTTTGGACTTGAGGTCATGGCCGAATTACCTTATATCTTTTTTCCTTTTTCCTTACGTAGGTTTATTGTGTTCATCGTGTGCCTTAAAGAGCTCATGGCCTTGAAAGTATTGTATATTTTCTACTATGAATATTTTCATTTTAGTTGTTTCGACATTGAAGATATTTTTCCAAGTAAACCGTAATATCATCGTTTGCAAAATCTTGGATTTCCATATTTCTTTTTACATTCTTTGCATAAATAATTGCTGTTGGTCTATTACTTCTATTTATTTAAAAATGGTGGTTTTTGTTTTGGACATATACGGTTACTGCTCAACAGTGACAATATTTTCAGTTTGTACAATAGAGGGTTGTCTGAAGTGGCTAAAATCCTCTGTCATGATATTTAGCCCTGATAGTCTATATCATATTCAGTTTTCTGAGAATTGAAATAAGGAGCCATTTGTAGAAATGTTTTATGTCTGATCCAGTGAAATAAAAGCTAAGTAATCAATGTGGTGGCTCACCACTGTCTATTACACACAGAGACATCAAAGAATTTGCTATAGATGCCACGTGTCACTGAACACATCAACAAAATGATTATATTTATAATCATATATATAGTTTTTATGGAAAGAGGTCCCAATGTTTCAAGTGTGTATACATCAATATGGAATATACAGCAATGACAATTGATTTGAAGGAGTCATTGTCAGTAATGGTAGAATATGTGTGTAGGCTTGTTGTTATCATGGTCCATGATCAGCCACCACCACCATCATCATCTCGGGTCTACACCATCACAGTCTACGAGCCACCATAATACCACCAATCATTTAAAGATAATGGCAAAGGATCAGCAGCTGAAGGAGCTGCCCCGTGCATTGATGGTGTCCTGCAGGGAGTGGGACTGGTTGTCCAGCAGAGATGACAGCTTCGCCATCATCCCCCTCTGTCCCAACGCCTCCACTGGGTCAAGTGGGTATCACAGGACCGAGCTGGCCCTCCTAATCAGTCTATCCAGTGTCTTCCTGTCCGCAGTTGAAATGCTTCTACCCCAGCAGACCACTCCAAAGAAGATGGCCGATGCCACCAGAGAGTCCTGCCATCCTCCTGCCATCTAACCACAGCAGACGTGTACCGCGGGCTCGTCTTTGTTCCCTGTGTCTTCAGAGGCTTCCTGCTATTTGAGATTCCTGCTGTTATCTTGCCTGCGATTCCACAGGGGTCCCTCTCTGTGACAGCGACGCATGCAGCATTGCCACTGATGTATTGTACATTCATTCTTACCAGTGGATAGTATAGCACCAGGCAGCAGCACTTGATGTTCGCAGACATACACAGGTGTCAGACGACCTTATCCTCTCACATGCCACGCAGCATTTATACTGCCTGGGCCTCTTGTTTACATGTGCTGTGGGCTGGTAGAACAGCAGAAGCTTTTGTAGCAACATGGGCTCAGGGTAGAAATTAAAATGTTCACTACTTTGTAATATTTTATACTTCAAACATGATTAAATCATTTACTTACTCTCATTCAAATAATGAGAGATAATAGAGATAATATTAATAATCAGGTGCTGCCCTTCTTCACAGCTGCAGACCATTTTCTAAAGCATATACTGTACCTGTTAATGAACCCGAACTCGAAAGCATTTATATGTTTTTATGTTGATTCCCTGAGTTGTCTACTATTTAATATCACAGTATGAAAACTAAATACTCCTGCAGAGAGGGTTTGGATTTTCACATTGAAAACAAAAAGGAAAAACAGATGATAATCACTAAGTTTTCTGGCTTACAAACACGGCTGCTCAGCAACTGACTCTCATATCTCCGATTTTGTTGCTTTTCTGCCTCACGATACCAAGCATCCCTGCAGGCAACTGCACGACCACACAACTACAATGTAAATATGACATCACACATGATTGATGTGTCAGCACCCAGAGACATGTTGCATATTGTGTAAATGGATTTAACTTTTAAACGTGATGGGTGCTGAAAATATTTATCAGAAGGAATCTTTGTGTCCACTTGTTATTGGATGTGCAGGTGAAGAGAATTCCCCTCTGAGACTCAGGTCTACTCAAGCTCATTTTTAAGATTCACTGAGGGGAAATCTTCCAGAAGTTTTGCGGAGGAACCTTTGATCATTCAGGTTGTGGTTCCTTCACACACGTGATGTTAGACTGGAGCTCTTGCTGAAGCCAGATGGGTCCTGGTGAGTGTTTGGCACAGTCCACACCGCAGCAGCAACAGCAGCAGCGGGGCAGACCCACAGTGCTCCCCTGGGAGGCTACTGAGCATGTGCAGCCAGGCACCGAGCTGCTGTTATGTTTTGTCGAGCACAGCACGTGCACGCAGTCGTCGCTCCAGTCATGTTACGGCTCATTCATCTTTCCGGAAAAGAGGCTAAATGAGGGGAGGCTGCCATCACTGTGCCCTCGTGGCAGACGCACATCAGTGTTCTGTGATTGTGTCGTCTGATGGAGAGAGAGAACGAGAGTGAGCTGTGTGAAGAGTGAAGCTTCCTCCCTCCTTCTCCACTGAGCAGGTGGTGAGCAGATTGTGCTACAAAACCTCCGCCCCCTTTCTTTCCCTCCCACAGGCTGGGTCTGCCCCCTCTCCATCCCCCGCAACACCAACCTGCAACCACAACCAGCACAGCAGAGGCCTGTCGCTCCTGTCGAGCTGAGAATAAGTTGCATTCACACATGGCTTCCCCATTTCAAATCAGGAGAGACTTATTAGCTGTGTCTCAGTTCAGGGGCTGCCTTTGAATACAGATTGCGTAACAACGGCAAGACTTTTTCGATGGCTCCCTTCAGATGCGGCTGACAAATGCGTCCTCGAGAAACAAATGCGTTGAATGGGTGGATCATTCTAAGCCCTTTCTATCCCAGGATTCATTGTGCTTCGATTGAGCATCGCCTGAACTCGAACAGTTAACATGTGAGAATGAATAAATAAGAACAAAATGAGTTTCATTGTGAACAGAGGAAGAGACTTTGGGGCTTAAACTTAAAGTAGAACATCATGGAAGCGTCGACACAGGTGCTGGTGGTGATGAGGAACGGAGCACTATAATTGGACGTCTAATAAAGGCTTCTGATTGGATGGTTGAAGGGCGATGACCGGTGATGTGAGGCAGTTCAGGGGTGGAGGTGGGTCACTCACTGATCAGAGTACTGAAGTGACGGCTGAATGACAGCTTTCAGGTTATGCGACTTTTTCCCGAGTTTTTGCGACTTTCTGTTCCAATTTAATTCATTATTCAACGGTATGAAAATGGGATGTAACGTCATGATGGCAGCAGAGACTGACACAGGGTTGGTCAAGCGCATGTATCGGTGGGCTCTTGAAACCGTGGCTCCATCCCCTGATCTCTACTCAACAGAGTCTGGCTCCAGATAATATCAAAAGCAGAAGATGGCAGCAGCCCTTCCTGGGATATTTCTGCTTCATGCTTTTATAACGTCAGGAAGTGCAGCTGCATCGTCCATCTTTCTGTGGTGTCTTTGACTTCACCTTGTTTCACTACCCACAAATGGCCCAGAAACAATTAGTGTGCCTTCAAAGCTGACGTAATTTTAACCAAGATTTATTTTCATGACTGGTGCAGTCAATTAGAGAAGGATTGTTTTCAGGGAATCATATTTAAACCCCTGAATTTCACAGAGAAGACACACTCATACATATTCTACCAGCTTGGGGCCTTTGCGATGGAGCCAGAGACGAGGGAAATGTCAAAACCTTTCCTCTTCATGTTGGTACCACTGCCACACACAGTGAGGACAGTGTTTGCCAACACAAACATGACGGTGGCAGGGGAGACCTGCATGTCGAACAGGGCTGCAGCCGGGTCGGTCAAGAAAAAAACAGTTCTGAAACAGTGTATTCTTTTATTTATGGTAACGGCAAGTTAACTTTTTTCCTCACAGCGTCTGGCAGATGATTAGGTGCAGAGGTTTGGAGGTTGGTGCAAGTTCACTTTATGTTTAATTTGTCTGTAGTAAAACAGATCCATCTCTCCCTGGTTCCTTGCGGCAGGTAACGTCATCTGTCTTGGTCCGGCTGAACGGTTGACGATGGGAGGCGAGGCTCTGCTGGAGTCGTCCTTCACATGCTTTATGGTGTTGATTAGACTTCGCTGCTGCGGCCCAACCCCTTTGATACATGTTTAATTGTAAAGATGTTTTTTATGATGACAGAGATTCAGTTTTCACGTGTTGACAAAGCACTTGTCGAGAGATGTGAGAGAGAGACTGAAAGGATGGTAAAAGTGAGTAGTGGATGAATGTCATCACTCACCCTGGTGTTTTTAGTGGAGGAAGGGAAGCCAAAGCGTCTCTATCACCACCTGGTGGCTGGCAGCAGTAAATATCATAAATCCCGCCTTCTTCATGTTAGAAAATGTCTAAATGTCGAAGAGCACGTCAAAACATTATTCTCAAAGATGGTAATTTTAGGTAGTTCTTATCACACTGATGATGGTAGTTTTAGGTAGTTCTTATCACACTGATGATGGTAGTTTTAGGTAGTTCTTATCACACTGATGGTTCTGATCATTCTTCCGGTAAGTTTGGCTTTAATAAGTTAGCGTTGCTACAGAAACAAAGGTCACGATTGACAGCCGAGACTGACTCCTGATTGGTTGAGTGTGTGTATCGATGAGATACTGATACCATGGTGCCAACCCTCGATCACTGCTGTATAGACTCTCCCTCGGAAAGCGCCAGATAGCGGCTTTTATATCTGGGATATTTTGGCGTCATTTCTGGATAGAGGAAGGAAGTGGAGACGCTTCGTGCATCTTTACATACAGTGTATGGTCCAGACTGAAATAGGTCATTAGCAAATCACAGCATTTGGATATTTTTGGTGACATGGTTTGACAGTTATAGGATAGATGAATTACCTTGAAATTTGTTATCTAAGGTAACAGGGAGAATGTTAGGTAGAAATTCATGTTCCCAGACAATGTAGCCTTGTTACTTCAGAGATCTGCTGACACCAGTATGAGGTCGACATTTGTAGTTTGGAAGAAGGTGAAACATCATAACATCATGAATGGCCTGTTAATATCGTAAACCATGGCTGTACACTTTCTGTTTGAAGCCAAAATATGCAGTTGGTGACGCCACCAAAAGGATGTGGGTTAGAAGCAGTCTGTGACGCAGCGGCAACATGAGCTGATTGAATCAAAATATCATAAAGCGATGATTGATATTGAGTTATCGATCTTCCGATTTACGATTGAATTGCTGTGTCTCTCTGTCTCACACACAAACACAGATACCTCAGCCGTTGTTGTTGTCTTGGTGCAATCAGCAGAATAGCTGACCTGTGCTACAGTAGCTTTACCTCTCTACAGCTTCCCTGACTCAAACTCATCTCATCACCGTCCCGAGGCTCCTGCACTGACTTCAGCACTTCTGATCTTAATAGTCCTCACTAAGCACAGGGGAGAGATTTCACCCGAGCTGCCAGCGGGAGGCACAACACTGTCTCCCCAGCCAAACATCAGTTTGTCATCTGCTGCGTTGGCTTGGAAGAGCCCGGCTCAGGGATGAGGAGGAGAGAAACGAGGCAGAGGATTAGAAAGATTTTCAGTTGAATGTGCCGCAGAAGAAACGGATACCACAGAGAGATTGTGAGCGAGTGTTTACACTCGAGATATTAAACAGAGAGAGAAAATCCGTGGACTCTCGTGGTTAAACGGCTGAGTCATTGGGTGACGTTTGTCCAAATGTTGTGTGAAACCACACCACAGTCTGTAGCCCGGATCCTCCGGCACCCTATCACTGCTCCGGAGGTGGAGAAGGAAGAGTTGCACTGTTTAGCAACCAGCAGTCTTCAAAGTGAGCGGCTCATCTGATGCGAGAAGAAAAAGCAGCTCAATGAGCAGATAAAGGTCTGTTTAAGCTTCTGCATGTCAAGAATTTTGTCATTGTGTTTCCAGTTTAGAGCTATAGATGGAGTTTTCTTTCCTAACTGGGCGTAATGTCTGTTTGATTTAGCTCCTGTTGCACATTTCACACAGCTCGTATTCAAATAGGCTCTGAACTGCTTCCACTTTTACTGCAGCTATAAACATCAAGCCTTTAGACTGGTGACTGAATAGATTATGCAAAAAAACAGGCACCTATTACAAACAGTTTCGCCATAGTGCTAACACAAGTGATGCATTATCTGCAGAGAAACAGTTCGGACTCTGTTCTGTTCAAACTGTCTTTCCTGTAAATCAATTTGTTAGTTTGTCCTTTAGTTTGTCTAAGATGTTTCCAAAATGAACATTTTAGACCAAAATCTGCACCTTCTCAAACATGTGATGAGAGTAGAAGTCTTTGTTTTAATTAGTTCTTCAGAAAAGTGTTTCCTCTGTTCTCATTGTCCTGTAAGCCTGTGTAGTGAATAATCTATTTTTAGCAGTAAAATAATCCTTTTGTCCATTTTGATGGGTCAGTTCATCATGCTGTGTATGGGTGTGTGTATACTCATTTATGTTACCTCCTTTCCAGTAAACATTGACCTTGTCAGAAGCAGTTCACCTCCTAGGGACCAAAGCCTGGTCCTGGTGAGATAACAGTTCATTTATGAGCTCCTGTAAGAGCTCCTGAGTAAGATGTGAATTGTTGTTATGGGTTAAGATAAGGGGTTACGCATGAATAAGTCATGGTTAAGGTTGGGGATAATGAATGGAGGTCAACGGAAAGTTCTAATGAGAATAGAAGCGCAGAGAGAGGACGTGTAAGATATGTGTGTGCTTGTTTTGTGATCCACCCTCAGGGGTAAACCTGGATACATATCATCCAAGCCTCGCCTGTCGTCTCCATAGGGAGGCTCAGATTTGACGTATCTGACAGTGTTCACACAAATCTTTACAGTTTCACAACATGAACAGAGAGTGATGCAGTAAGAGCTGCGAACAGAAAGAGCAGCGAAAGGACTGCGGCTTTTGTATCTTACATACGTAGGTTCCTCAGCGCTGCTCTCTGACACGGTGATGTACAGCAGCTCTGCCATTGATCCTCTCGCCTCCTACACTGAGACCTGACTGAGACATCCTGCCGTGGCTCCTGTTGCACAACATGCACCATTTGGTCAACGCTTCATGAAGCTGCTCTGGGAGTGATATTACTGGTGTGGTGATAAATCCCACCGGGGTTTGGTTCAGTATCGTGTGCCAGTTTGGAGGCCTTCCGCTTCCTCTTCCTTTTCTCACTCGCTTCACTCTACTGCTCCCCCACAGCTCTGGTGAGAGTTGGACAGCAGAGGGCTGTGATGCAGTTTTTGGCTGCCGCTTACTGCTGCAGACCCAAACGCAGTGTTTACAACAGAGCACGCCCTTCTGTCACAGCTACGGCGCGGCTGAAAAGGCTTCGGAATCTCGCGATAGACGTCTTTCACTCAGGAGATTTCCGGGTATCGATGCACAGCTTTGTCAGCGCGCCACCGCTGCCGCTCCATTTTGTCGGACTGTTTATTCAGCGGGCAGAGTACACAAGCCGAGCAGCTGGGAGCCGGAAATGTATTGATCGACCGCTGGGCGAGCGTGTGCTTCTGGAGGATAGATGGTTCAGGCCTGCGTTCTGTGGTCATGGCGGTGTGAATGATAATGTCCTCTGCATGAGGGAAGCACACAGAACATGGTCACAACTGACAATGCCCAACAAGCTGTTCAAACACAGTTTAAGCTCTTACTCTTGTACTGTAAATGGAGTCTCTTCATTCTCACCGCCGCGCTATAGTGTCGTCTGCATGGTTAAATGGATTTGTTATCAAAGGCCTTTTAAAGAGTCTGAAGTGAATCCGTCATCCAATCAGTTCGTTCCCTCCTTGTGACGTCTCTGCTTCCATTTCTCAGATAAAGAAATGCACACACAGATCAATGGCTGCTAATGGACTGTGGTGGACATTTAACTGATTCTTTTAAAGGCTTTTGTAATCGCACTCACATTAAGAGACAGATAATTGATGTGAATGAGTCACAACCCTGTGAAAAAGAACCTCGTTCCATTACGTCTCAATTGTGTTGGGTATTGTCGTCACCACATTTTGACTCAAATTAATGAATCCATTAAAAACATTAATGGATTCATTTTCCACATAAATGTTTCATGAAATCCTTTTCTTTCAAGTTTTCAATCGGGAATTCCAGCCGACCAGCTACGAGATTGATTCGATACAATAAAACCAAAAATAATATTGGAAATCATTTTTTCCTCTGTTTCTCCTCAGGGATGGTCCAGTGCTGATGGCGCACCCTGAGCTGTTTGTGACGAGAGCGCCCCCTGTGGAGGGGAGTGCCGTGGAGCTCAGTGCTCTGGGCTTCCTGGGTTCATTCGGGGAAGATAACAACACGGCAGAGAGATGCTACCACGCCCACTCCCGCAGCAGCGTCCTCCAGGGCCTGCCATTTGGAGGCGTGCCCACGGTTCTCGCCATCAACGTGGTGCTCTGGATGGTACAGACACACACACACACACACACACACACACACACACACACACTCAATAATATACAGTTTCCACAATAACTCCATTAAAGCCTCTGTCAGTTAGGATATGAGTGGAAGGTTTCAAGGAGATATATTATGTTCATATTCTGCTTCATAATTTTAATTAGTGCTTTTACTTGAAAGGTTTTCCATGCTCTGTTCTGGAAACACATCACTTTCCTCAGAGTGTTCATTGCTGCAACTCCTCTTTTCAGCCTCTGTCTGAAACACTTGGTCTCTTTAAGGTCTGGTTCCTATCTTTAATAAATACTGGCTCCCTGGTATCATTCTGCATGTTGACTACAATATTTCGGGAATATTTCCAAACTGCCAACACCCTGCTGAGGTTTTATGAAGAGCTCTGATACAAACAGACAGCAGGACGTGGTGCATGGTCACTGGTGTCTAATGGACATCTTGTCTCCAGCAGCTCACTCTGCTGTTGATGATAATGAAATACAACAGCAACATCAGGTGTGACAGTAATGTGTGACATTGATTCTGACATATTGGAAACATGTCAACACACAGGCATATCATTCCTCTATTATTCACGATGATGCTTAAAGGCTGCAAATGCCAATGAAAGAGCCGAAAAAATTAAAAGGAAAACCTTTAACAGAGCATTATTACCTCAGCCAAGGAGGTTATGTTTTTCATTGGTATCTGTTCATTTGTAAGCAAGATTAGACAAAAAGTATTTATGGATTATCACAAAACTTGGTGGAAGGATGTAAAATTGTCAGGAAAGAACCTAATAGATTTTGGTGCTGATCCAGGATGTTTCTTATTTGGAGCTTGGTGAAAAATATCAGACATGTTTAGAGGACTGATATTTATAAGTGTGTGCAGCTTGGGGCTGATCCAAAAATAAATCAGTATCTAGTGAATTTAAATGTGGTTTCATTAGGGGCCTGTTGCACCTTGGCGAAGGTACTGATTCTACTGAGTGAATCCAGGTTTGGTCATGGATTTTGACCACTACGAATTTGGAAAAGAAAGCCTTTGAACCAAAACATGGACTCAGAGTTTGAAAGACATTGATATGATATCGTTGCTTGTCCATAAATCCACCAATTTATGGAAGTGCACTTGACTAAATCCCGGAATTTGTGTGGAATAATCTGCTGTAAATGTCACAAAATTGGTCTTAACAGCTTTAGTTTGTGGTGCATTTCAAAACGTCTGAATGAGCTTTTAATACATCATCTTTTCCTCATCTGGGCTTCCAGTTCATTTAGAAATGTGCATGAATAAGCGAGACATCAGACACATTGTCCTGTGCATCTCATGGATAATATTAATATGCCTTGACTTCTCCTTCACATTGTGTAACGCAGTGTGTGCACTGTTTACAAACATGCTTGTGTATCTCTCCTCCTTGTCTCCAGATAATAATAGGCTTCCGCCTTCCCTTGTCATCCACCTCCGTTCCTGTCAGGCTTGATCTCAGCACTGATGTCACTCTCAATCTGCCACCTCTGTGTTTTAATTGGCTCATTTTGATCCCCGCCCGGTTGTCAAGACAACGCAGAGGGTCGAGCACCGAGTCAAAGCATGATTCCAAACACCCCCCCCCCCCCCCCCCCCCCCTTGACTCCTCTGCATCAGGCCTATCATCACATGGAAGTAATCATGTGTGGGACTTGAGGAGAGCGTGCCCACGCATCAGGACGCAATCAAATAAAACGGCAGGGAGGAGACAGGGACACGGCGGGAGACCGGGGAGATTCTTATTTAAAGATGGAGTTTGGGCCCCGACTGCTAATGAGAACTAACGCTCGTTATTCATCCACAGGCCTCAGACAAGGTCTCCCTGCTTGTCTATGCATGGCTTTAGATCGCGGTAGAATGAATCGTTTAACAGTTACGCGAGCCTCCTCCTTATTAACGTGGTTGTCCTCCCCGCCCACTTTACCAAATGTCCCCTGAAAGCAAAATACATGAATGATTAAATGGCGTCAAACACTCATCTGCACTTTTACTCCGTTTGCATCTGTCGACATCGATCACGCTCCATATTTAACCACGGCTGCTAAGCGCGACTCCACTCATATAATATGTGTTAGTGTTATTCATTGTGAATTATTACAGAATGGAGGCTATCTGGAAATATCACGCCATTGACTTCACCCATTGATCACCAGTGCACAGCCTGTGTTTGTGTGTGCACGCTGACCTCTCTCTGGTAGTTTCCAAGACAACCATGTAATACTAAAGGCTTATTATTGCTGCAGCATTTTCAACCTGTCTATTATTCGTATAGAGACGGGCCTCAGCTTTCAAATCAAGCGATATGGAAAGGATGTGGATGTTGTTAGAGTCAGAGCAGCTGAGTACAGTGTGTTTGTGTGTGTTTGTGTGTGTTTGTGTCTGTGTGTCTCTGTGTGTGTGTGTGTGTGTGTGTGTGTGCGTGTGCGTGTGCGTGTGCGCGTGCGCGTGTGCGTGTGTGTGTGCGCGCGTGCGTGTGTGTAAATCAGATTCCCCAGCACCCCTGGGTTCATGTCCCTGTTTTGTTTTATAGTTCCTGCTGCTCATCTTCTCCTGTCTGAGGAAGGCTGCGTGGGACTACGGCCGCCTGGCTCTGCTGATGGAGAACGACAGGTACACCCCTCACTCGCTTTTAACACTTACCGGTTACACTCGCTTGCCTGTGTAGCCATGTCCATATTTAAGATGGAGTAAGACGTCTCAGTGGAGCTGCTGATGCTGCAGCCTCCAGCTCCCTCTGCTGAGTATGAATGGTACTGTTCACAAAGGGAATCACTCCAAGCAGCTCCTGCTCTAATGCAATCTGTGCCTTTTTAGTCCCAATTGGTAATATCTTTTTATCTTGTGTGCACATAAGATAGTTACCTCAAAATGTATATGTGTTTTTTCTAACCTCTGATAAACACAGCTACTGTGATGGAGAGAACTCGGCTATAATCAAGTTTTATTCATGGACGGAGAGTTTGCACATCTATCATGTGCAAACTAGTTACTTATTTTGTTTGCACAAAATATCTATCAGAATAATTCCCTCTTAGTGTTCACAGTGAAACTGAAACCTCACGGTGTTAACATAAACCAGATATTTATATATACATATATATATACATTTAAAATTCAGCTGAGATGGAAAAACCTCCTCTCAGTTAAGAGCTGCAGCTCCTTAGTATATTCATTATTTATAAATCATGTGGTTGTTGTTTTTTTGTTGTCAGACAGTTTCACAAAGTGAGATCTTATTATTGTTGTTTTTGTCTGAACAACAGTGTGAAACCCCAAAGATTTTCAATAAAACTGAGAAATATATTAAATCGCGAGAAGGAGAAGCTGGAACCAGTCAATATTTGGCATGTTCACCTGATGAATAATTCACAAGGCTAAAAGACTGGCTCTATTGGCTGTTTTCTCTATTTATTGTCTCAACGAATTTAATAAAATAATAAAAACTAATAATCTACTCGGCCCTAAGTCCCATGGTTCTAATTGGAAACATAAATCCTTAAAATTACTCAACTACAAATATGATTTTTAGGGGCCAAATAATGTCATAAAACAGCTGGTTGCTGGTAATAATAAATTATAGTTTAATGTGGGACTATTTTCAGCTGAAGAGTAATACAAATTTGTTTCTTGTAAGTTTTTTATGCCACCACAATATATAAAAAGTTTGACTATAAAGACAAAACCCAGGATATCAATCAACCCCAGACTTTACCAAATGATTGGCTTCTGTCTTTTTTCTTACACTGATCAGTTGCTAACTTGAATACTCCCAGCGTTGTGAGATGGCTCCAGGTTCACTCAGCACTCTGCATTCTGCTGCAGAGGTTTTCTCCTGCTTGGCCGGAGCCTCCTCTCCGTTGGAGTGAAGGAGGCTCGATTAGTTCTGCCTGACCGGCGGCCGCTCCGCAGCACCTGAGGGCAGGCAGCATCTGGGTGTTTTGCCGAGCGCTCCTCTCTCATGCTAACACAATTATGCTGCTTAATTTGACACGCTGTTGAACTGTCAGCGTTGCGGCCCGCAGAGAAATATCCACAGATTCAATCATCACACTGGCTCTATTAGAACTGTCCACACTGTGTAATGTCTTCAAGCACTGAGGGTTAGTTTTCACACGGGTGCTGGAACAGGGCCGACTGCGGCGGTGAAGGCACATGTCTGTCACTTGCCTGTCTGTGTCGCGGCTGTGATCTCCCTTGAAGCACAGAATTGATACAGTACTATAAACTGATAACCTCCTGTCAGGCTGTGATGGTCCCACTGTTTCTTTCTCTACTTCAGTCTGACGTCCCTGTTTTATGGAGAAGCCAGTGAGAAGGAGAAGACTCCCTCCGAGTCCAGCCCCTCTGACTCTGAGACCAAGGACCTGGTGAGTTCTGAGGTCTCCATCACTTCTTAAAAGCACCAAGGAACCGGCACTGTCAGATCATTCAAAGCTTCCCTATTGAGCGCCCCATAAACAGACTGTTAAACCCACTTCATACGTCCTTAAGGTCTAACAAAGAGGCTGAATGCATTTCTTAGCTCATAAAATCAAACCCACACAGGATGATCACACAACTCTGCAGTTGCCCTCAGCGTTACGGTGTCATTGTTGTTGTTTTTTAGCATCTTTATGCTCATTGTTTTGGTCTTGTTGCTCTGGAGCTCCATTGCGATGGAAAAAAAGTTCTGATAAACCCACTTCCAGCTTTACGAATGTTTCCCGCACCCAACTGCAAACACGATAAGCTTCTACCTGTTGAGCTGGGGAACAATCTGCCCTTCCACATCAGGACTCTGGACCTTTTAAAACTCTCCTCCAAACCTGTTTTTACTCCCTGGCTTTTAAAACAGGTATAGAGACATATATTTATGTTTTTTTTATTCACCATGTAAGTGTTTTATGCATCTCTCAAGAGTCCCACATTTTTTGGAAACTAGATCAGAGGTAAAAGGAGAGTGAATATTGACTCAGTATCCTCTCTGCCGGGTTTGTACAGTTTATAGGTAACTGTTTGCTAACATGATCAAACGTTTTCCAATAACCCAAATTAAAATGATGCACCTGAATATGAGCACAACATATCTCTTTTATGAATTCATGTTTATTTAATTGTTTTATTTGAAGCTGTTTGTCACAAGCTCTGCTTACGGCTAAATAAGTTGTACTACAAGAGCATGCCCCCTTTGCATAGATCCTCTCCATCTTTAGATTTGTCTCTGGAGGAAAAGTCATTTCACAAGTCAGTGTTCTGGCTTCCTCCCCCCCCCCCCCCCCCCCCGCCGCCCCAGCGACCGGCTCTGCCGCTCTGCCCACCCCGCGGCTGCGGTTCAGAACGAGATTAGCCCGACGTCTCCGTACCACAGGATGGAAACTTTTCCACTGTCTCTCCCTTTTACTGCTGCCCAGTGCAGCTCAGCACACTGGGCGATCGTGAAGGATGCTGATGTGAACTGCAAACAAAGCCGGGAAACACAAGAACAGCAAATGATTCTCATTGAGTATCAGAAGTTCATTTACAGGTTCTGAGATTATTCCAAATGTTAAAGACGACATTCGACATGCTTTCCCCTCTCAGACAGTGATGCTATGTTATGTCACTCCCACGCTTTTGACATGCACTCTTAAACATATCTCCTCATCTCAACACTGCTCTACAGCGCCACTCCTGTTTAAAAAAAAACTCCACACGGTTCCCGATATAGTATAATTACGGTAAAGAAACATAGTATTTGAGGAGAAGTGTCCAATTACCTTCACAAAGCAAAATATGTCGGAGAGTGCACAATGGGCAACGTAAAAACACGTCTCACGTATGAGAACGCTATAATCAACATGACCACTAATGTCAGACAGTCTGCCAGTCTTCCTCATCATGCCCTGGTGTATTTACAGTCATTATAACAAGGTGTCCCCGCTCATTGGTCTGTGACATAGAGATGTCTAGAAATCCGGCCTCGCTGCATTTTTTTACAGTAAAGCCTGCTCGTCCCGAGACGTCATCTGTCGTAGGAGGAAAGTTTCAGCTGAACCGTGTTTGATACCATGACACCTGTGTGATAGGCTGAGGTCACTTTGCTGTTTATAAGACAAAGAGTCAGACTGGAGTCATGTGCCTACACAAAGCTGAGGCTGCACTAAAGTGGTTACTGCTCCAGACCTATTAAACCCTTCGCCCCCCCCCCCCGCCCCTTTTACTCTGCAGACCTCATTACTATGCAAATAGTGGATGCTCGCTGGCAGCCAGATGTGGCCCGGCCTTGCATGCACGTGTCATTTATTATCCTGAATAACCGATCCATTGGCTGTTTTATGATTCCCGTCTCCTTGCAGGGCTTCTGCTCGTGGCTCTCGTCTCTTTACCATATGAAGTAAGTAAACAAAGACCTTGTAATTATTTCACCCTCCTCTCATCCAAGCTTCCATCCTTTTATTGGCCCTCTGTCTTCGAGCATGATGTCTCGTGTTATATCTCATTTAGCTGCAAAAACAAACGCGTCTGGGCTCGTGTGACCGCTGGTGCCATGGTTTCCCGCTGGATATTTGCACTCGAGTCTGACTGCCCACAACAGATTTTAGCCTGTAAAAAAAAAAAAAAAGGTTTTCCGTGGTGTCCATGGTTTCCATAGTATTATTGTGGAGTTTGCGTGCTGCTGTTTTTAGCTGTCAGGCCAGTGGCTCACCCTGCGATCCCATGGGAGAGTGCAAACCCACCCTGAGTCTTCTCAATGTGTGGGCCGCCCTGAGACCAGCACACACCTATTTTCTTCAAGTTTTTTTTTTTTCCTTTCCTCTCTTTTTTCTCTTGTACTTTTTTATGACACTGAGTTTTCTGAAGCTCCCGCCTGGTGACCGCAGCTTCTGGCATCAATTTGTCGTGCTGCGGTTTAAGTCATGATGAGGTACAAGCCTGTGGCCCAGTTGCCCCGGCAATGGAGGGGACTTCATGCATGTGCTTGTCTGAGATCACACCCGTCTGATTACTATTGCATCTGCGCAAGTGGAAATGTCATCACTGACCCCCTTGCAGCATCTTTCTATTTGTCGGCGTTTGGGATATCAGGTGTTTCGGGATTTAGAACGTTTCCCTTCTCTCTCTTCCTGCAGGGACGAGGAGATCCGCAGCAAATGTGGCATCGATGCGGTCACGTACCTGTCCTTCCAGCGCCACATCATCCTGCTCATGACCGTAGTGTGCTTGCTGTCTTTGGCCGTAATCCTGCCGGTCAACTTTTCCGGGAACCTCCTGGGTATTTCTGTCCTCATACGATGGTTCGGCTAGCCAGTTGTTAGAGAGGCCAGAGGATATCCCTAAAGTAACATGGGGCACCTCACAGAGAGCGAGGCCAGGCCACACAGAGACGATCACTCACACACACACACACACACACACACACACACACACACACACACACACACACACACACACACACAAGGGATTTACTGGTTGGAACGTAGAGCATTTAACTTGAAATTATCTGTGGCAACAGTCAACTTAAAACGTGTCTTGCAAAATAAAAAATAAGATCAAAAGAGAAATCAAACTTCAAGGATCATTTAACTTCACTTATAAAACAATATAATGGAGTACAACTACTTATTTAACTAACACAAACACACACCTCAACCAACTCACATACCAGTGGCAACTCATCAAGAGCTTCCCCCGAGTCAGACTGTAGGAATAGAAAGTGCTTCATTTCCTCCCGTCTTGCCCATGTAGGTGTCAGGGCCGGGACGCTGCACAACAACACCAGCTGCTGTATCGCAGCAGAAATGCCTTCTGGCGGTCGTGTGCTTTTTATTTTTTAGGAAGTGTTGAGTAAGATGTTCCATAAGGGGACAAAGGCAGGAGACATCGTCTACGAGGGAGCTGGGCCGTCCGCAGAAACTTTTTTTTAATAGTGTCTGCTGCAATCTTTAGGACGAGTGTGTCACCTCCCCCCCCCCCCCCCCCCCCCCGGTCATTAAATAAACCGACACATGTTGACTGTCTGCCATGGCAACAGCAAACAAAGGGTGTCTGAATTGGAACAGCAGAGTTCGGCAGATTTTTTCTAAATAGATTTTTTTCTGGAATTTTCCTTGAGCTGAGGGAGATTTCAAAATGAAAAGTCCAATGTGTTCCCCTGAATAGTGACATTGCTTCATGGTTGCCTCATCCTCCAGACAGAAGAGGAGGAGTTTCCTTAAAGTCGTTTGAGAATTATAACATCTCGCTCTCTGTCCTGTTTCATTTATTCCTACAGGAGACAGTCCTGAAAACTTTGGAAGAACGACACTGGCTAATGTCAGTGCAAAGTAAGTGTAACACTGCACGCATGACCTAAACATCCCCTGAAACACCACAGACCCGTGAAAGTGAAAACTCTGGTTCATCTTTATGGATTGAAAGCACAGTGGTGTGTTCTTGGTCGACAGGGACAGCTTCCTGTGGCTCCACAGCATCCTCGCTCTGGTTTACTTCATCATCACGTCGCTGTGCATGGTTCATCACTCGATAAGGCTGGAGTACAGAGAAGACGAGAAGGTCGGTCTCCATCAAATCGTCTGGTTCAAACATCTTATCAAGTCAGTTTAGAAAGTTTAGAAAGTTTTATATTTTAGGGATAAACTCCTTGAAATGGATAGTCTTGTTTCGAGGGGGTCCAACAATTCACTGTAAAAATCTGAATGGCAGAATTGTCTCAGAACTGATCTGCACATAGATTTATTTGTTTCCTTCCCAGGCCCAAGATTGGTGGCACTTAGTTTAGTCATTTTTGTGTAATCCTGCTAACAAATGAACCAACAAACAGACATTGGGGAAATTATAACCTACTTGGCAAAGGTCAAAGCCTAAATCACACCCTAAAGAACTTTTCTTTAAGAAAATGCCTGACAATGGATAACAAGACAAAGAGTCTACAGCCATGATAGAAACTATGGAGGCTTTTATTTGACGGCCTCTGGATAAGATGGGGGTCTGGTCATGTAGGGGCGGATTTGCAGTTTATTCTTACATAACAATTGATGGTGTGTTGATCTGTGTTGCAGGTAGCCAGGACACTGATGATCACCTCTATACCCAGAGAGATCTCTGACCCCGGACTCATCACCAAACATTTACAGTACATCATGTCTACTTTTTTTTTATCTCTCTATTATGTTCGGTTACATCCTGTCCTCATGTTTCTTTACTGTCATGGAGGAAGCCCTGTCGTGTCCATTGCTCGTACATGAATCAGAATCAGAAACAGAAAGTATTTATTGCCAAGTAGGTTTACACCTACAAGGAATTTGCTCTGGTTCTTGGTGCATACAATGAACATAGAAACATAAAAACACAATAAATACAACACACATAAGAAAAGCAATAAAAAGAAACAATATATATTTACTCACTATTTACTTCTTATTTACTCATTTTTTCTAAAATTTATACAAAGTAACATTTATTTATACATAAACATATCTAAATAAAAATATATAAAAGATATAAAAAGTGAAGTAAAAAGTGAAATGCAAAATGCAAAACAGTGAACAGTGTCAGACTAGTGGCAGAAACTTAGACTATGGGCAGAAAAGGTCTCTGGTTCGTCTCTGGTTCGACTCCACGGAGAAACAACAAAAAGACGAACCTGGATTGATCTGTCCAAAAATTCAAGAGGATTCTCCCTGCCCTGTCTAGTGCCCCTGAGCAAGGCACCTTACTCCCCCAACATCTGCTCCCCGGGCGCCGTACATGGTCGCTCACTGCTCTGTGTGTCCTGCACCAGATGGGTTAAAAGCAGAGGTTAAATTTCCCTACCTGCATGATTGTGCCTGTGCATGTCTGTGCATGTGTTTGGGACAAATAAATGCATCTTAATCTTAATCTTAATCTTTGATTGCAATATGCAATGTAATGCAGTATAATATAGTATAATGTGTTAATTTAACACATCCTTGAGGTGTGGGGGGCGGAATACAAGTCTGAGTCAGGTGGGGGTCCCGGTCCTTGTTGATAAGGCCAACTGCAGCCGGGAAGAAGCTGGTCTTGTGGCGGGCAGTTTTGGTCCTGATGGCCCGCAGCCTCCTGCCCGAGGGAAGAACCTCAAAGAGTTTGTGACCCGGGTGGGAGGGATCCGCCACAATCTTACCTGCACGCCTCAGGGTCCTCGAGGCAAACAGGTCCTGTAGAGATGGCAGATTACAGCCGATCACCTTCTCAGCAGAACGGATGATCCGCTGCAGCCTCCTTTTGTCGTTTGCAGTGGCACAAGCTCGGTACACGCTTTCTGATTCATATCTTCTTCTCCATTCACCAGTGAGGCCTACCCCAGCTGCACTGTCACCGACATCCGCTTCTGCTTGGACATCCACAAGCTGATGAGGCTGGACCTTGAGAGGTAGGGCCGCTGCTTTACATTGGAAACAACACAGTTTAGTTCCTGACCAGCGTGAAGCTCTTATCTGTTGCCTTCTGCAGGCGTAAGGCGATGAAGGGAAGGCTGTATTTTGCCACCAAAGCCCAAAAGGAGGGAAAGATCATGATCAAGACTCATCCGTGTGCTCAGATAGACTGCTGCGACATCTGCGGCTTTGAAAAGGTACATTTCTTCAGTGATGTGGTGATTTGCACATGGGGTTATTTGTGGAGTTGTAGCCTTGTTGTGCTGCACAGAGAGGATGCTACCACTGGATGGCACTGCAGTCCACACTGTACAACTGCAATATTTGTTATGGACTTCTCAGAGAAACAGATGCAGTGAGAGATGTGTGCTCTAACTTTGTTTTCCGTGCAGGTGGATGCAGAGCAGTACTACAGTGAGTTGGAAGAAAAGCGGACGGACGAGTTCAACGCCGAGAAGCATCGCATCTCCTTGAAGCGGCTCGGCATCGCCTTCGTGACCTTTCGTGATGAGAGGATGACGGCTGTGTGAGTAAACAGCAGCGGGACACTGAGGTTTATGTGTGTCCAGGGCCTGTCGCCACACAAACCCCGTCACAGCGGGGGAGAAACCATAAAGAAGAAGATACGAGCCTTCTTCAGTGCCTGATGCACATTTCTTTGCTGTCTTGCAGGATTGTGAAGGACTACAGTCGTGTGCACTGCCGCCGCAGACCCCAGCAGTCCAGCATCACCACGGTGTGCAGTCCTCAGCAATGGGGGGTCGGCTATGCACCCGCTCCCAATGACATCATCTGGTGAGTAGACCCACAAGCACAGGGTGCTTTTTAAACCTCCTCAGTCCCAATATTCTTCTTGGACTTTCCCTCAATCCTCCCCAAAGTCTAGAAACTTCCACTGTCCTACTATTATTTACAAACACTTATCCTGTTCATGGTCACAGGGATGTGTAAATTACTCACATCCACAATGTTCTAATGTAGCTGGCATGTGTTTGGACAGTGGGAGGAAACCAGATTGCCAACGGAAACACACACGGACACAGAATTTGAGCGTAACCTCTATTTTTGTCTTATTCCTCATTTAAAACCCTGCTCAGGCCTGATGCTAACATCCGTCCTGAGTGATCTAATCACAAGTAGTCAGCGCTGAGCTCTGGTCTGAACGCCTGTATCACACAGACCACATTCGGAGTTGATCCTGAGACACGTGTGGCCACATTCTTTTCGATGTGTGAACCTCAAATGCCCCCTGGGACATATATGAAGGACCCGCGTTCACGTTGATTAATACGTTGGTTTGTTTGTAGACAAGCTCATTTGGTCATTTGGGAAGTGAGATGGTCGTATTTGCATTCTGAGGGGGAAGTGAGATCTGATCACTAGTGGTCGCAGGAGACACATTCAGGATGCATTTCAACACCAGGTGTGAACAGACAAATTTGACAGTTTGGAAACCTCGGGATCATGATTGGACTTTTTAGGGTCTTTTTTGTTCTATGACCATAATAAGGCTTGTCTGTGCAATTTGTAGTAGAAGACCTCAAGGAGTCTTATCTATACTGTTTCTTTTTTTTATCGAGAACTGTTTCTCTGCTTGAAGAAAACTCTGAAACAACCAACAGCAGCGTTCAGGATCTATCAGTATGTTAATGCTCTCAAAACACCTTTTAAAACTCATTCCCCATCAGTGATTGGATGCGAGGCCATTATGCATGTTTCCTATCTTGGAGAGTGAATGCAGCAGGCTCAGTGAGATTATGTAACAAACGAGTGATGCATATATATGGGTGATTAACCCAAGGGGATGGTAGCGCTCATTGTTTTTATGCTCCACGCCTGATTGGCTGCAGCGTGTTTGTATGCAGGCATGTTTTTGTGTGTACTGTTTGATGCAGCAGCAGGCTGCTGGGGGTTAAGCAGGGACTTGTGTTCATCATTAAAACTGAGCGTCGAAGTGCACCACTGCCAACCTGCTCTCCAGGCCAGTCCAGTGGAAACCCACTAACCAAGTTACACAGAAGAAATGACTGGCTATTCCTGATTGTTGTCAGTACCCGCAGCACTGGTGTGTCAGGGGAGAGAGAAGTGTTATAATGTGCTGTCTGTGCTCCTGGATGATTGTTTGTGAACAGTGGCTCATTATTTCTCTCCCCACCACCAGGGAGAACCTGTCGGTGTGTGGATCTCGCTGGTGGCTCCGCTGCGTCCTCCTCAACATCCTCCTCTTCCTGCTGCTCTTCTTCCTCACCACTCCCGCCATCATCGTCAACACCATGGACAAGTTCAACGTCACCAAGCCCGTGGAGAGCCTGCAGGTCAGAGCTGGAAACCGACTTGTAACCTATGTGCTTCGTTTTGACTTTTTATTAACCTCTTCCTTGTCAATCATTAACCAATTGGCTTTCCAATACAGAGCCCTGTCATTACCCAGTTCTTCCGACCCTCCTGCTGTGGGCGTTCTCGGTGCTCCTGCCCTTCATCGTCTACTACTCAGCCTTCTTTGAGTCCCCACTGGACCAGGTACTCACCAGCCATCGAGCGCCTCTCGCCTCTCTCCTCTGAAATGGAAATGCCTCCCTTCAAATGGACTCTTCCTGTGTAGCTGCCTGTCTTCCTCTCAACTCTCAGCATTTCTTTTTTCTTTTTTTTTTCATCTCAATTATTATTTTTTCTCTCTTTCAACCTCTTTACTCTCTCCCTCCTTCTCGCTGTCACTCTCCCTGCACTGTTATTCTGGGCAGGTTGTCATAGAGATCTCCATGTGAGGATAATGATATGCACTGTAGTCGCCGTGCGCAGAGGAGCAGCACATGGCGACTAGTAGGAGGAGGAGGAGGAGGAGGAGGAGGAGGAGGAGAAGGGGAGGGGGAGGAGGAGGAGGAGGACAGCTGTGCATGAGGAGACAATCTCATGAAGCACCTATGAGCACCCATTCTTTACATAACCCCCCCCCCCACCAACAAACGTGTTGTGCAGGCGTGTTGTGCAGGCGTGATGTGCGAAAAAGCGAATGTAAATCTTCTGTTTACTGGAGTGAAACGTATAGTTCGTGCTCATGAACCCGACAGTCCTGTAAATGTAACGTCACATTACTTCTCATTATGCATTAGTGGTGGTGGAGATGTATTTGTAAACATGCATCGCATAAGGATGTTCTTACGATCCCTCGGCTCTGTCACTTACTGTTTCAGATCCGGTGAGAACCAAGTAACGATGCACAAGTGCTTCTTACTGCTGGTCTTCATGGTCATCATACTTCCCTCGCTCGGTCTGTCCAGGTACAACCACACACTTCTTATGCTCATTACCGCTAAAAACTACTGGACGGATATCACCAAACTTGGCGGAGGGATGAAGTATGGGGTCAGGGACAGAGGTGGCACAAAGTACACACACTCTTTACTCAAGTAGAAATACAAATACAACTCAAGTAAAAGTATATAAGTACTGAGTCAACCTCCTTACTCAAGCAGAAGTATAAAAGTAAAATCTCTGAAATGCACTGAATGTATAACAGTGAAAAGCCCATTTCTAACGGCTGTATCCGTGCAAAGCATTGATATAAGTTTTAGGACGATTAAACATAAACCACTCTCACTTCAGATAAAACAAGGCATTAAAATAAGGCGAGGGATTAGGATTGAAACGTGTCTAGATACCGGAAAGGCGGCGGTCGATGTTGCAAACTAAAATAAATAATCTGATAATCCCCCTTATAATAACCTTAGTGATATTTTCACACATGTGTCATCAAAAATTGTATGAATTGTTGTTTTCTTTACTGTAGAATGAGCCCTACTAAAGTAACAAGCCCTTTTTAAATAGTAGGTAGAAAAAGTATTAAATGTAGAGAGTGAAAGTATTTGTACCTTTTTTGCTTCCCATTTCTGGTCAGGGACGGACCCTTCTAATTATGAGACTAATATTTGTGTGTAATTTGGTGAAGATCCAAATAAAAATGTAGTGGATTTAAATGTGTTTTCATAATGGGACTGCTCGGCCTTATTGGAGTTATATAGTGTACTGAGCAGTCTTCTAGTTAGTTTCATGCAGTTCTTTAGATTTCTCTATATGTTTTTTCCCTCTGCAGTCTGGACCTGTTCTTCACCTGGCTCTTTGATGTCAACTTCCTGAACGAAGAAGGAAGTCAAATTCCAGTAAGTTTTATCTATTTTTCTTCACGATAAAATTGGGGGGGGCTTGTCGGATACATCAACATCGTGTCCTTGGTGCAGGTGTGTGTTCCTTCCCGACAACGGTGCGTTCTTTGTAAATTACGTGATCACGTCCAGCCTGATTGGCACGTCTATGGAGCTGCTCCGTATCCCGGCACTGACGGTGTACGCCTTCCGCCTCTGCTTCGCTAAGTCCCAGGCCGAGCGGATTCACGTCAAGGCGGGTCAGTTGAGCCTTTTTGCGCTCGTGTCAGCATTTCCATATTGAGAAGTTTAAGAAGCCTCACTGTGGTTTTTTTTGCGTTTTTGTCTGCAGAGTCAGGCCTATGAGTTCCAGTTTGGCCTGGAGTACGCCTGGACCATGTGCATCTTTGCCGTCACCATGACTTACAGCATCACATGTCCCATCATCACGCCTTTTGGTGAGCGACATGCCGTCTCTATCCTCCTCTCTCCTCCTTCTTCTCTCCCTGTTTTCCCTGTGTTTCTCTGTGTGTATTCGCCGTCTCCCCTCATACTGTTGCCTCGCTCTCCTCCGCCGCCTGCCAGTCCGATGCAGACTGTGTGAATTTGCTGCTGTAGTCCCAGACGCCCAGACACAGTAAGTTGCGAGCCAGACGCCCACTCTGCTCATGTCTCTGCCCAGAGCTCACCAAGCTGCAGGCCCAAACAGGGCTCCAGTACTGCATTCCCTGCTGCTCTGCGGATTTCACCGAGTTTACAGCAGACTGATGTTTGAGGCATGAGGCAAATAATCTCAAAATGCAAAATATTAATTAAAAAAAGCATCAAAGTAACTTGTACTCCAACATATCATTGCTTGAGATATTCCAACTTGTTTCTCCTGCTGTACAGACTTTATAATGACAATTCATTGGATTAACCCCAAGTTAAATTATCCATCAGTCAATGTCAGCTCTGAAAACATTTTCAGAGATAATTTTGCCTGGCTTTTTGTCCTTTAGTGCTGAACACTTACTTCAAATGTTATTGTCATGCACTACATAGAAAGTGTTGGTAAATATTAGTCTTTTGGGATTTACACCCCTCAGGATTAGAAGGGGGGTGAAGGCAGAGCCTAGAATGGGAATCTGCCCGGGGTTCCTGACGCTGGTGGTGGGTCGAGGATCTTGATATGATGACGAATGACTTTGGGCTTTTGGATGAAAATTGGAGGGATCGGGGTGGAGACGGATTACAGCCGCTGACTGAAAGAGAGAGAGAGAGAAGAAGGGATTTAAAAGTGTGACAGCAACCGCATGATTGGCTGGATGAGATTGTGTCAGAACCTTATTGGCCATTAAAAACGCCCACAATCAGTTGATTAATGAGAGAGAGAGAGAGAGAGAGAGAGAGAGAGAGATGAGAGAGAGAGAGAGAGAGAGAGAGAGAGAGAGAGAGAGAGAGAGAGAGAGAGAGAGAGAGAGAGAGAGAGAGAGAGAGAGAGAGAGAGAGAGAGAGAGAGAGAGAGTATTGCGAATGATAAAAAAAAGGTTGTTGTCTTGCAGAGCCCAGTGTAAAAACTCTGATTGTGTTGTCGTGTCCCTGCAGGTTTGCTCTACGTGATCCTGAAGCACATGGTCGACCGGTACAACATCTACTATGCATACGTTCCCACCAAGCTCAGCCAGCGGATCCACAGAGCCGCCATCAACCAGGTCGTCTTGGCCCCTCTCCTCTGCATGTTCTGGCTGCTCTTCTTCTCTGTGCTCAAATTAGGTACTTTATCAAACACAATTAATTTCCTGTGTAACAGTTGTGTAAGACGGCTTCAAGGGGTTTAAATCCGTTGCACTCTATCTTTTATTTTTAAAGGTGCAGTACATCCCATCACCCTCTTCACCTTCGTGTCCCTGCTCTCCTGCATCGTCTTCTCCCTCTTCCGCTTGTGCCTTAGGAAGCGACCGGACAAGTCAATGAGCTACCAGGTCAGCAGCTAAACTGGGACCCAGTGGGATCAGGTTCGTCCGAGGAAACTCTGATGCTCAGTTCCTCTCTGTGTTTCAGATGTCCGATCAGCCAACTGAGGGGATGTTCACTGACGCCGACAGGAGCACTGGGACATCCACCACGGCCTCCAATGTACAGTACCACAGTTTTCTCCTATTAGCCAGGACCCCATTAAAACATAGAATCATGTTAGTTATGTGCATGATATCACATATATTATAGCAAAATATTCACATATACCTTTAATGAATACTGAACATTTTACAAAGCTTCTACAAAGCCTAGTTTTTTTTTAAGGCAGGTGCATTTAAAGCTAGGGTTGGTAATCCTGGAAAAACTAGTAAGAGCAGTCTGCACTGAATTGCAGCCGATATCCTGTTGGCCTCTTGTCAAAGCTACGCCCCCAAAACACGTGAACGTGCACACTCTGAAAACTGCCACACGTTGACTTTTCCGTGACTCTGACAATCGTCTCTGATTCAGCTGTATGCTGTATTTCTCTCAAGACAGACAGGCATGTTGTTTAGTGACACACAGGTACTTCAGCATCATTTATTCATGTTAATTACAGTCCTGTTATTACAGACAACAACTTTTTTTCCTTTTTTTGTGGACAACTTTATTTTTTGATGGATATCAGAACCAGAGTGTTTCAGAATCAAAATACCAACCCTACCTTTAAGTGTTCGTGGAAAATTTGATTTTGATATTTGGCATTTGCGTTATTTTTTATCTTTAGCCTTGACATGTTGGCACTTGGATTTATTAATTTGTTATGATCTTACCTTACTGATAATATTTTACATTTTGCACTGACTGTGTTTAACATATTAATCATGATACATGTTGAAATTGTTAAATCTTAAGTTTTGGCTGTGACAACAAACTCAACTTTCCATCTCACACGCTCCCTTTGAATTTCCTAATTCAGTGTGTGACACGATGATAAACTGTGTGTTGATTCCACTCCTGCAGCTGTTTGTGGCGTCTGTGCTACTTGAGCCAGAGCTGGCTTTGACTCCGATGCCCTCCCCGGCCCACCACGGCTACGGTGCCATGGCCAGCGCACAGGGTTCAAACCACAACCCAGCGGAGGAACAGGAGAGCAAGGAAGACCATACCCAGACCCATGAGACTGAGCTCCAAGACCCCCCAGAACCTTACTGCTCCAGCCCGCTCATGGACAGCCCTGTGGGCTACCAGTAACACCAAACCCCTCCAGCTGATTTTCATGTGTCCTTCGCCTGGGGAACACGGATTGCTTAATGTCGCAATGCTACGTTTTTGCCTCTGACCTCAGACTCTAACTTAGCTGTCTCACCACCCTGAGATTAAAAGGATGAGGAACCTGGAGAGGAAAGGAGCGTAAGAATACAGGAGCAGGATTCAAATTAACATCATCATAAATGTATGTTTCTAACTGACATGACAACCACACATCAATCTTGATAAAACAACTTTAATGTGCTTCTGTGGCTTCACGTGCAAGTTAAACCTAACGAAAGCGACTGAGGTGGAACGGCCCATATCAGAGATCAGAGATGCGGTGCCACTTCACGAGCGGGGGTGAAAGTTCCCGGCAGAGTGGGTGGTGTGAGCAGGCCCGCCCCCGCAGACTGACACAGTGGTCCGGGCGCGGGTGATATCTGGTTCCTCGGCAGCAGAGCTCGGGGAGGCTGAGGGTGAGGGCAGCGAGTTGTGAAGCCATCTGCAGCGAGAGAGCCGACAGACGGAGGGCCGAATGTAAGTCAGAGATGCACTGTAATAATTGTAGACCCTCTCAGCGGAGGCCCAAGCAGCTTGACTGAACCTGAAGCTTTGTTGTAACCATCATCAACTTCAGGTTGCTATTTTTGCTATTGTATTTTTGGTGTCATTGATGTTGTGCTGCCGTTTGCGAGCGGGGGAAATACTTGAGCGCGAGCAGGGATTTGCAAAGTCGCTTCAACTTAATCAGAGTATTCCCTAATTATGCTGTCTTGACTGTGTATATGATACAAGTGTACCTTTATTTATTTGTTAAATTGAAATGAAAAGTTATTATTGAGCTAATTTGGTTTCTTGCTGAGTGTACGATGAGAAGATTGGTCAGAGTTGGTGGAGCTACAAGAAAATCTATCTAATGCTGTCATATTAAATATAACATTCATGATTTTTGTATTAATTAAAACAAATATTTTACCCTACAATAGGCAGCAATCTGGTCTTTAGGGCAATTAAATGAATGAATGACTGAATGAATTAATGAGATTAAATCTTTTCTACACTAGAATCAGTGGGTGTTTCAGCTTGCACCCGATGTTATCCACATTAATTGCAACTTTTTTTTGCATCAGATGGACTAGACGGAAATACACTGAATGTTCTAAAGTTAAATCAAATATTATTAAAAACTATTAGATTAGTGCCAAGTGGCACTATGTATGTATCTTCTTCAAGGTGCAACAGACATTTAAATTCATTCGATTCAGATTTTTAATTGGATCTGCACCAAATGGCACACACTCATCAGTCCCCTATATATGTCTGATACATATATATACATATATAAGGCCCCCTGGTCTGGATCTTCTCAAAAATGTAAAAAGTTTTGTTCTGGAAGTGTTCATGTCATTCTGCTAACTAACAGAAAAACTAAGTAAGCACCCCAACCTACTTATGTCTGTACTATAATTTCATTATTATGTGAAATAATTTGGATAATCAGCATAGTAAAATATTTAGTTAGGGTTAGGGTTAGGGTTAGCCTAACCCTAACCCTAACCCTTTTTTTATGTAACTTATTTGTAGGAAGAGTCAAATACTTGTTTGTCTAAACTTTGGCTGTGTTAATTGTGTTTATTGTTTTTAATTTTAATTTATTGTTTTTGTTTTTATTGCTTTCTTGGATATGACTTGTTCATTGTAATTTCCTCCCAAATATTTCCCGTCGGCCATCACTGACTAACCTGCAGACTACAGCTTCGTATTCGACAGATAGAGTAGACATGAGAGTCGTCTCATCTAACTCTCAGCAAGAAAGAAAAGCAAGACTCAAAATTTAGAAGCACACTATGGATTGAAAATAGGCTGTGGAGCCGACTCATAGAATTCATCCATTTAACAAGTTACATGAAATGATAAATGTGACTTTAAAGGTACCAACCCCTGTATAAAAACACTATTTTTAAGTATCTTGTTACCATGATGGCTCAAGTTTATTTATCCTAAAATGTCCCAACTACAAATAGTAAAACCTAACAATACAGCCCCATGATGTCAGTTGTCTCTCTTCTGTGTGACACTCCACTGCATGTAAACTGTTTTCTTATAGGTATGCATCGACAGTCTCGTTTCACATGAGTTGCCGTCAGCCTGTGTGTTTGCAGGTTTTTATCTTGGGGTTGTTTTTGTTTCGTCATGGTGGGGGTGAAAGGTTTTCTCATAGACCTGAACGTAAATTTTCTTTTCATGTCTCTTGCTGTGCCTTGAAGAAAAACTCCCTTTCGTGTGACAATCCAGCATGGCCTGAAATATGCTGCATGGACTGAAAACTAAAGAGCGGAGGAAACGACCAAGACATAAAAACTCATAAACCCAGAGTCGTGATGCTCATTCTCACTTACAGTCAAAGGGTACTTCATTTTTATTTATTTGTCAGCAGTGAACTCATTCCACTTCGACATAAACAAAAGAGTCTTCACCCATGAGCTGCTTTCGAGCTTTTTTCCGCAGATTTCGATGATATCACATGGTCTTCATCAGTAGATTAGTTTGCTAATTAGTAATTTAACTGTGTTGTTCAGACTTTCAATTTTGAAACTTGGCAACATGTTGGTAAAACAGTTTCTCCACTCAAGATCCACTTACTTGCTTTTTGTAAAACCTTCAAGAAAGAATAATATATTTCGAGTTTTATGCTAAAACTTGTAGGAAGGTGTGATTAAGATGCTTAGTAGAGTGGAAAGTTCAAAAGTCCTTTGGCAACTCAACAAATTTTAGCCTTTGATGAAGACCATGTAACCTGGCTGAAAGCTCTGGAAGAAAATCAGTAGATCTTGGACAGAGACTTCTGTCATCTGCTGCGTCCAAGGTCCTTATAAACTTAAGCTAACTTACTGTGTCTCCACATCAGAGCAGTTGGGTCTCTCTTTCTTTTAAGATGTTTTTTGAATTGTGTCCTTGTTGGTGCCTTGGTGTTTTCAATCAGCTGCTGTTTTATCTTTAGCATATGGATCATTGTATGATGTATGAGCAAGCTCTTTGTCAAAGATAAAAAACAAAAAAAGGAGTTTATCAATTGCTATTCCATTGTCTTATTTCTTTCAATGTGTTCTCGATCAGTTCCCATTAGAACAGCTGAATGGTCTGGATTGTGGATTTAAAGGGGAATTCTGGTATTTTGCTAACTGGGCCCTCTGTTTGTTAAATTTGGTGTGAGGCTACAATGTAAGCTTATGGGGCAACTGCGACAGTCCACCAAATCTCCACTAAATGTACTTCTATCATCAATAAAAGGCTCAAATTGTTAGTCTGCGTCTTTGCTCAGAATTCGGCAACATTTATTGGGGGAAAAAATTGAGATCATATTTTAGCCACTTTCGCCAATGTCACAGCTGCTGGCAGAGGGGAACTTCTTCATTAACACAACAAAAATTATATATATAGGCTCCTGGGTTGAAAAATACCAGAATTCCCCTTTTATTTAATTTAACGACTTCAACATTACTCATATAAATCAAATGCCTGTGATGTGATGTTTTCTACTTTCATAAGATTGATGACATATTATTTCATGAAATGTATTTGCTCTGTTTTATGAGGAATCTAATTCTAGTTCCTCATTCTGTATGAAGCAGATGAAAGCTGGCAGCAGAGAGGGTAGAATGTGGTCAGTATCATGAAGTAAAATCTGTTTGAAAAGAAAAAACATCAAAGAGCTTCTCCTGTGGGTTTCTTCTCCAGAAGCTTGTCTCACAGATCATTAAACACACTTTCCTTTGAAAGAATAACACAAAATAAAACGTATTAGTGTATTCTTGGCTCTAATGTCCCATGCAGGAGGTTTGTTCATTATCATGCTTAACTAGTTTTATTGTATCCTATCCTGTCATGTCTATTCATGCTCTGCGGGCTCGGCCATCCAAGGTCTGTTGAGGCATTAGCTTTCCAGATGTGTTCATGTCTCTGGGTTATAAAATGTGTGTCTCATAAGTACGTGATTTCAAATCTGAGCCTGCTGTAAATGTGGGTTGTTAGATCCCCAGGAGGTTTGAGCTGAGCGACGCTCTGCCTTTGAGAGTGATCTCTGTCAGGCTGACAAGTCTTCATCTGTCAAAGTGAAGTTCTGTGATCTGATATTAAAACGAGTTCATCTCAACCCACTCACCTGTGCTATGAACTGCTTGTTACTCTCCTCTACTTTGGTCTGTGATGAGGGGTTTTTGAAAGCCAGGGATTCAGACTTTCATGGGGGAAAATAGTAGGCCTACTGTAATGAGCCTTAGGGAAATGTGCAAATTACCGTTTAATGACTAATCCTGAAATTTACCACCTAGAGCAGTGATTTTCAACCAGTGTGCCATGGCACACTAGTGTGCCGTGAGAGATCGTCAGGTGTGCCGTGGGAAATTATCTAATATCTAGTGTTGCACCGAAGTATCGGCCGAACATCGGTAGCGGCCGACATTCGCCTCGTTTACCAACATCTGCACATCGGTAATAAACTTGACTTTCACCGATATCATTGGTATTTGTGGTTAAACCGCTGGGCACGTGCCGCGGCTGGGGGAGCACTCGCCCCGTCGCCCTCCTCTCCACGCCTCGACGTTTTTTTTAGGGGGGTGGGTGGTGGGGGTCCTCTTCCGCGGTGCCTCACGGCGTCAGTGGTGCGGGGGCTTTCTTTCTGTTGGACCGCGGGGCGGTGTCCGTCGCCGGCGCGGAAGGCGGGCCGTTGGAGGGGACCGGGTACGTCGGTCGGCGGCGGCGACTCTGGACGCGTGTCGGTCCCTTCTCGCCCTGCTCTGAATGTCAAAGTGAAGAAATTCAATGAAGCGCGGGTAAACGGCGGGAGTAACTATTGGCACTCAAAACAGGTCAATCTGTTTTAGACAGTGTAAAAAGGTGCTGTTTTAAATGATCCTTGTGGTATTTTGACCAAAATATGTTACAGACATTTCATTAAGACCCCAAGGAACCATATCAACTGTGGTGAAATGGGTATAATATGTCTCCGTTAAATAAAGTTTAGTTAAATCAAAGATTGTTTCATAAATCTGATTAAATTTGTGCTCATTAAAAGATAAGAGTAATAAAGGGCTGAAATAATTTAAAATAGTGCTTTTTAATACATTTAGAAACTATATTACTAACTATATGTATTATATGTACTGTTTTAGGCCATAGAGTGTCATTTTGTGTCATTTTGGTCGGTGGTGTGCCCCAGGATTTTGTAAATGTAAAAAATGTGCCGCGGCTCAAAAAAGGTTGAAAATCACTGACCTAGAGGGACATATACCTCCACCGAGGCTAGCGCCCTATCTCAACATGCTAAAGAAAGTGAAAGTCCTGGATCTGCTCGTTTGTCTGGATCTGCAAAAACATTTTTGGGTGGGGATTGGTTTCGAGGGGAAACAGATAGCATTGTCAGATATGCCGTTTTTCCACATTTATTTTTTACTTTTTCAGAGTATAATTCATGGGTCTTGAAATCAGACATGTTTATGGGACTGGTATTTCTGAGTGTGAAATTGTGTTAAGGTCCAAATAAAAATCTAGGTCTAGTGAATTTAAGTGTGGCCCCATAAGGGGGCTGTAGGGCATTGACGGAGGTATGCTTTCTACTGAGTACAATTCTAGGTGTGGTTTCCGTAGTATGACCAGTAGTTATTCCAACGCACAACTTCTTGTAGAACCAAAACTTTTTACCCTTAGGGATTTGTACACAGTAATCTGCTGGGATAAAGTTAATGGTAAAGACGTGCGGCTAGATGGGTTTCTTCACATTTGTACAAAGGCTAGCGGTATTCCTCTGTGTTTGGGTTTACAGTCGCAAGGCCTTCTCATAAACACATTTCGCAAAATATGAAATTCCAGTGATCCCTCTGGTCATACCACCTATCCAAACAAAATCACAGGGTGAATACCTTCATTTAACAGAGAGTGAACGCATTCCAACTTTATAGCCTCAACACAATTAAGCCTCTGTACAGTATGTACTACAGACCTCCTTGGCCTAGGAAGCCACATCAGAGGGTGGATACTGCACACGATTGCACAAGTGTCTGCTTTTATCCAAACCACATTGGAAAGTGGTAACGCCACAGTGCTTAAATACTACTTCACAAAGTATATCCTCAAGACATCTCACACTGACTGCATGGATGTGACTTTCCAGCAGAGAAATGGTTTATAAGAGGGTGACAAAAAACACACATAGCATGCCTGACACTGAATATATACAGTGCTTCTTCATTACTAAGAGTTACGCAAGAAGAAAGAAACGTCCCTGACATTTCCCCTGTCACCCGTGGCAACTGCTGAGAGCACGCTTCCCAGTGAAAGGTGAATTCCTCAGGGTGCACGGGCCGCCACTCCACTTTCTCCTGCCCAGATGCCGAGAATAGAAAACACCTCTGCCTCCTGCAGCAGACATATTGTTGCTCCCATACGGGTTAGTTTCAATATGCAAATATGGCTCAATAAGTTGCTGGTGTTTAGTATTTGCATAATATAGAAGCTCCAAGTAGGAGCAAGAAATTCAGGCTGGAACAAAGGTCATAGCAAGGAAGGAAGATTTAAAGTTGATCCTTAACCTTGGAAATACAAAGTCCACTCAGTAGCTCCCCTGGAGATTTTACTGTCCTTCCCTAAAAGAGGAATTTGACTATGTCTTAATGGGATTTGATGACATTAGATAATTAAATGTTCATTCCTCTAAATGCAATAAGGGGCTCTCATCCATTTTGGCTTAAAAATTAAAACTGAAAATAGTTTTTTAACCTTGGAAGCGGTTTGTCCATTTATTAACTGTTCGAGATCTTTCTCAAATTTCAGCCTGAACCTTTTGCTATAGATTGTTTCGTCAGTTCGATGGGAGATGTTTTCAGACTGAGATATCCTTATTAAACTGAAAAAAATGTCTGTATGTGAAAACTGGTATGCATGGCCTTCCCTGCAGTATATGTAGCAGTGTCAGGAGAGGTTATCTAATGCAGCACACCAGTAAGTACCGTAGAACTAACCATAGAAAATCAATTTTAGTGGATTTAATTGGGCACCATGTGCTAATTCAAGCTTGAATTGATCCTCTTACACTCTATATTAAAGGATTAAACTGGCAATACTGTTTTGACAGTTGTCAAATCTTGAGAAATCCAACAATAGTTTGATTTTAAAAGTAAGCCTTATACATATATTTCAATTAGATGTTGTTCCTCTGAGCCGTAGACCTGCATAACTATTTAAACCATTGACTGTTTGTAAAGATGGACGACACAACAGCTGCTAAAAAGTTAAGCTAATTCGTCTCGATCAGCCCCTGGTGGCTGACTGCAGTATACATAGATATATATAGAAAGGCTAGATGTCTCTGTCAACCACGTCGAACGTCGTACGTCGAATGAAAGAATTATTTTATTTTATTTTATTTAAAAGTACAGTTCCACTACCAACACAATGTTATGGGTGGGTGAGCCGCCTGTGGCAAGATGGCCCCCATGTGCGGACGTTCTACTCCGTTGGCCGGCAACGCGGAGGAGACATCTAGACTTTATAGATATATATATCTATGGCAGTATAGGTCATAAACCCCACCGCCTCCATGTTACGGAATGGGACATGGGCCAAACTAAAAAAAAGTAAACCAAAGTGCACGTTAAATAATTTTTTTCTAAAAGATGTTTTCTATCATTTTAGATAGGTCGTACCTTACCGATGTTATTTGATGCTAAAAGACAATGTGAAACATCATGATTGACAGCTGAGGTGCACTCACAATTGTCATCATGTTCTTCCCTCAATCGCTATTTTGCAGACTCTGTCTCCAAATGACAGCTTCACTTCTGGATGGTGAGAGGAGCGTCGTCCATCTCTTTTTACAATGTTAAAAACACATAAATGATTTACACTGTTGCACTGCACGACGAGATGCCTCATCACAGCCAACGTTGGCACAGGAGTTTATTTCAGCCAATCCCAGACACCATCTTGCTGCCATAAAATCTTAAATTAAATAAAGCAAGGTTTGCAAAGCCCAGATATAAATTTGATATGTTAGTGGAGCAGCAGCAACTTCAACCAGTCGTCTGTGTCGACACAGGATACAACCAGACACACTATTGGTGTTTATTCAGTGTATATCAACAGCAACTTGGCTAATAAGCACAAAGAAATACTAAAAACCATATAAGGTATTAACATTAGCTAAAAACTACAGTGCTCTGCTGTTTAAGGAAATTATGTCGGGTTTTGAGCAAACATGATTGTGAGTTTAGAAAGTATTGAGAGGCAAAAACCTTGTATTGGTCTATTTGCAGGGTGTATTAGTCAGTTAGAAAATGTATGACTAACACCAGCCTCATCTTCGGCCGCTCGTCCGTGCTTGCAGCAGCTGCTGACAGACGGCTCGGTCCCACTGTGGAGCTTGTTGCTTGGCAGGCTCGTGCTGCCGGGCTGCAGCTCCTCGAGAGCTATCGGAGCAAAACCTGATTAACCTGAGGCTGCATGCACAGTCACCGTCCGCTCAGCTCGCTCCTCTCCGCTGCATGATTTAGGACGAGAGAAAAGAGCCATGCCCCCCCCCCCCCCCCCCCTGCCCCCAAATGCACCGACACTCACGACTCTGGACCATCACTTAACAGTTGCCATGACAACGTTGAAAACCCCATCATTTTAAAACGGATCGCAGACTTTCTAAAAATAATGTATGTTTGTCTTTTCTCGCAGACTCCCTCTCCAGACGACAAATCCTCGTGCGCCACGGGGGTGCAGGGGCCGACTAATTAATTACCACAGGGGGAAATTAACACATGCTGTGGTTTATGTGGGAGCACAGTGGATTCTGCAGCAGCAGTCTAAGCACTTGTGACCTGAGAGAAGGTCGAGGCAGAGTCCAGTGACCATCTGTGGGCTGAAGCGAGACGTGGAGCGTGGATCCTGCATAAATACAGCAGACTGTCAGTGGGACAGAGAGGGAGAGCATAGGGCTGGCAGTGCGGGGAGACAGATTAAGGCCATGTCAGCTTCTGCTCCAGCAGCAGAACGGACAGCCAGTTCCCAGATGTGACTTTTACAATGATACAACCAAATTGTCTATATGGGAGAAATGAGCCCTGTGCATTGAGATAAGTCATGGTAGGCACCCTCCCCTCCCCGTGTCCGTCACTACTGTGGCTCTTCACCGACAAAAAAACACACGCAAGCTGATAATACTCGAGCAGAAGCACGTGTTATTATCTGTGAGGTTTTTACAGTTTTTTTGGAGGAACATTAAAAATACCAAACACTCCACGCCGTAAGATCCCGTGGGCAAATTTGTGAAATTCTTGAAAGTTTAGTGAAATTCCGTAAACAGTCGTGATGTGACATTGTGCAGTTGCATGAGTAAGCGGGCTGATGTGCCTGAAGTCGCCCTCGTCTCTGTAGCCAAGGGCGATGAGCCACTCGGCGCTGGGGTCTTACGTAACGCTGAGGGATGGGGATGTCAGCGGGAAGGAAACCAGGCGTCGTGTGATTGATTTCAAACGCTGACCACTATGTCGTAACCATCGTCTGTCCGTGACAATAACAATCTGAGAGCGTGAGGAAAACACACTGACCACGAGTAGCAATAGAATATCCACAGATCACTTTATTTATTTAGTCTCAAGTGAGGACACAACATGTTTTTCTTCTGAGTGTAGCATTTGGAATCCAGGTTACAATTAAGCTCCTATTGAGTTTGTGTTAACTCTAATAATCATTTTTTTCGGCTGAAGGACAACTAAGTGAAGTCATCGCTGTTCAGTAGCAGCTGATATTAATGAGGTAGACAGTAACACACCCAATATGCACAGATCTGGATGTAACGTTCTAGCGGCTGGCTGCTAAAAAAGACCTAACGTCAGGTTACTTCAAAAAACAGTCAGGGAGAATAACAACCTGCACAGGGCTGTGGACTGATGCTAAGAAAAGAATCACTATAAAAATACACCACCTACACAATCAGTTAACAAACAGTATACCTATGGGGCTACAGACTGAACAGACTCTGCAGGGATAAAATACGGCCACAGAAAACGCATTTAGATGGTGATAACATTTCTATTATATTGGTTATAGCAAATGTGCCTATATGTTTTCTTGTATTGGTTTCACGAACAGGTAAATCAACACAGGGTTATACTTCTGGAGGATATATGGTACATCACATTTGGAAAAAACAAACAAACAAAAAAGATCAACAAAGTTGGACTACACACACATTTCAGAATATAAAAATAAACTTTGTAAATGTAAACTCAGACTAAAGCGATAATAACCACATATCAGCAGCTTGGATTTACAGTTGTATGGTGTTATTATCTAATACTTGGCGCACTGTTGCTAAGTTACTTGGCGATATGACCATGAATGTAAATACCAGCTGGGGATGATGTATACAGTGTTATGGCAGCAATAATAGGAATACACACATATTGGACGGAGTCAGCACACAGTGGCTCTGTATTATTTCGTCCTGTGGGTAATAAATCAGATCCTGATTAATATATCGAAAGGCGACTATCGGCCAAAACTACAGACATACGGGTATCAACATTTTTATTTGCCAATATCTGAAGATCCCAAATAAACATTGCCGATATGTGACAAATTTGAATTTATGTTTATTTCCTTATTAAAGTCCTATTTATTTGTCTGTATTTGTTTCATATATTTATAGCTTTTTATAATAAAGTTTATGGTTACCTGTCAAATATAAAACCTCAGTCACATTTTTTTGCCATAAGGGTTTGATACAAATTTCGTAAGAATCATTGCCAAAGTCATTTTTTAAATAAATATCAGTATCAGCATCGGCCACAGAAATCCACATCTGTCAGGCTCTAGAAATGATTTAAGAATTAAACCAAGTTCGTCTTGGTTTCATGGAGCAGAACTGATAGTCACTCCTGATTTCACTTCCTGTATCGGAGAAACACGTGTAACTCTGCTCATCTTCCCCTCTAAATCCGAGGCAGTAATTTGTTTGTAGCCACGACAACACAAGTTAAATAATCATCACTGAAATAATCGACTACAGTACAACAAAACTACTTTGTACGAACAACACCTGGAGACCCAAAGCCAAGGGACAACAATGTTATCCTTCCTCCTCTGTGCCCTCTACGTCTACACTCTAAAGGTCAAATAACAGTCTATAGGTTAGAGTTTAACAGTCAGCTGAATCCTATCGTAGTATTCACAACCTCTGCAGGAGAGAGCATCACACACACCATGTCGAGAAAGGTGCACACAGACGCCTTAACAGTCATAGATCACTGAGGAAAGCTCTCAGAGGGCTTTGCTTATATAATCAATACGTTAAATGTTAGATAACAATGTCACACACATAAAAAGAGGTGTCATGATGTGCAATATTCATTAAAACACAGTAATGACTGTGATGATAGGATTTCCTTCTGTGAGATCACATTGCTCTGTCCCAAAGGTTTGAGCGTGTATTTGTAAGTACCACTGTGTTCCAGTTAGATAGAGAGCTGCCGTGCTGGCCACAGTAAGCATCACAGTTTGAGTAGTGTGTGATGCCTAAATGAAACATCTACTGATTCACAATTGTGCGACTCTTTTTATGATACAGCACACAGACCACTACAGTCACTGGTATCATTTGAGTATATATATATATATCAAAGCCATTATAAACAAAGAGACGAAACTGTTTGATCCTTTTTCTCAGTGAGAGGAGCTAAGGTTACAGGTCCAACCTCAGGAGAACCAGAGCGGACTGGATCAGATCCCCACAGCATCACCTGGCAGCTAAACATCCACGGCCAAGAAAATAAACTCTGCTACAGGTCAATCCGAAAGTGTAACCACACCCTACATTCGCTAAACTACGCGACCCCACTCACAGAGCAAATGTACAGCAGCCAAAGCCACAATGCTGCAAGTTACACAACCTTATTCCATGGCAACCATGTTGAGTGATTTGAGAGCAACTGCTCGGCAGCTCCCGCTGTGCGCCTCAGTCGGCTTCGTCCTCGTCCTCGCCGTTCTTGGCCCACCCTCGGCTCATGGCTGCTACCACGATGCTGTACATGTTGAGCCAGGCTTGACGCAGCGGCGCCGTGTAGCCCTGGCCCAGACTGCACTGCAGCATGTAGAGAAGGGACTCACCCACCACCTGCACAAGTCAAAACAAACACACACGGAAACATATTTTTCTCACAGATCATTCCATGGTGAAATTGGTTCTTGAGAGTCGTGTTGTGATGTTGGTCCTACAGCAAATGACTGTGTGCTGACTCCCACCGCCTGGTGCTTCCTGCCAAGGTTGAGCAGAAAGTCCTCCAAGGTGTGAAGGTCGTCCAGGTGGCTGACCGCTGCATCGATCACAAGCATCACCTGGTGGACACAGACACACACGCACATGCACAAGTGTTTAAAAAACCTGCTTCAGCCGAGACTTTGAATGTGTGTATACTTGTAGCGGTCGCTGCGGCGCACAGAGCTCACCTTGGTGACATGTTCCAGGAACTCGGGGCTGGAGAGGCAGTCTTGTGTGGAGCCACAGTTTGTGTTGTAGTGGAAAAGACTTGGGAGCGCGGGGTCCAGCTCAAACAGTCTACCACAGACAAATACCACACTTTTCTATAGGTGTATACGGACAGCACGGGCTTGCCAAACATTCACACAGACCCAGAATCAATCTACAAATCATGCATCTCTCCTGCCAGCGTGTGATTTAACGGCAGCTATCTCAAAGTAAATTGTGGATTATTGCAGTCTGTCGCCAAGCAACAAGTCAAGCCTCCGGTGTCTGCACGGTGAAAGTGTGCAGCGAAGGATTTAGCGTGATCCTCTTTATACACCTGTTTTACATGTTCTAACATCACAGTATATCAAGAAACAGAAAAAAATAGCAATACCCTATCACTCAGGTATAAAATGATATTAGAATACATTTAATTAATGGGTTAACTGCAGAGAATAACAATCGTGAAATGCTTTCTTCTCTTTTCAAGTCACTTCACGGTCTTATTCCCTCTACATCCCACTGAGTGAGAAGGACATTACCTGGAAAACATGATGACACCATGAGGAACTTTGTTTTTTCCCAGGCTCTCCCAGCTGCCTCGTATCAGCTCCTTGTCCTTTTCTGACAGCTTCTCCATCCTCCCTCAGGCTGACAGCACGAGACGACTTCTGCTTCGCGACTGGAGACGCACAGGACTCCTCTACAGGACGAGAAGCCTCAGTGTGAGGAAAGCCATAACAGTCGAGTGAATCCAAAACTTCCCCCGAACCACCTGGAAAACAAAGTGGAGCAACACAGCTGATTTCCTCCTGATGTGTCAGACATACAGAGATATGATTCCCAGGGTTAAGACGCAAACTCATACTGTACCTTCTTGAGGTCAGTCTTCTCTCTGAACTTCTTCTGGTGCAGCTGGGCTGAGGGGTCTGTGGATTTGTGTGTGTGTGTCTGTGTATGTGTGTGTGCGTGTGTGTGTGTGTGTGCAGCCAGCAGCCTATAGCCTGTCACTCTGGTGCACTTGCTCTCTCTCCTACGGTGCAGTCAGTCAGGGAGACAAGTTCTGCCACGCTCTAATCTGTCACGCTGGCTGCTATCTCTCTTTCCCTTTGCCGCTTGCCTCTTGATGTGCTCTCTCTCCAGCACTGGGGATATTATTCATGCCACTGAAGGAGAAAAAGAGGGATCTCTCTCTTCTGCTCCAGAGAGGCTGCAGCGAGCCACAGCTCCTCCTGCAGGTGAAGCAAGGACTAAAACGCACACACAGACTCAACAGACAACTCTGCACTCACAACATAAACTGCACTTCAGCAAATACTTGGCCTTTGCCCTCTTACTAAATGATCAATTGAATTCAAACAAACCGGCAATTAAAATAACCAACAAAATAACCAGAAAACATAAGCATTTCACACAGTGTAATTTGCCCATGTTTTCAGGTAGGTGAAGTCCATTTGAGGCCCGTACCACTTACTCCAGGGTGTGTCCTCGCCTTCCTACATTTGCAAACCATGTATTTAGAGAATTAAATGTGTGGGAATTTTAATATTGCACAGTGGCTGAAATAATAAGAGACCTGAACGCGCCACCTTCGTGAAATTATATTGTTCATCCGGTTAGAAAAGCCACTCCTCAAACAGCGTGATCATAACATTCGGCGGCCAAGTGCACAGCCTTTCATTAATCTAAATGAGATGTGTATGTTCCCTCGCTCTCAGCCTCCACACTCATCCGACGCTCGGTAGTTTGTCTAAAGAGACGTTGCAGGCTGCTGCCTCGCGCTTTTCATGCATGCAGGTTGGATATTATCTAACAGGTTGTACACCGGGGGAATCAGAGGTGCACAGCGTTCCCCCCCGAGGGACTATAATGCCGGAGTGGGGAGGGATACACAGTTCCCATGACAACCTGACAGGATGGAGCCCTTGAAGCTTTGTCATGTGATGTTTCAGATCTCAAAGAGGGGACTTTGTGATTATTTATTGCATCTATAAGATCTATATGACAACATGTTGGCTTAAAAAAATGTCTCTGTTAGTAATTATGCACAAAATATATACAAATTTAAATGCCCTGAAAGTCGTACTATTTTTCCGCTGACATCTACTGTATAACAGTAGAGGATTTCGATAGTGCTACCTAAAGACATATCCCTAAGAGATTTCTCACGATATTTTGACCTAAAAATGGCCTTCCATAGCTTGAATGCATGACACACTAGCCTACTAAAGTAACCATATGGTATGTGGGGGTTCACATGATGACTTTTTGATTATGATTACATACATTTCCAGACATTCCCATGTGGTTTGTAAGTTAAAACGATCTCTCGAAATCTCTGGTCGTTTGCTGTCCAGGCACAGGCAAGACAGTGAACGTGCAACAACAAGCGTCTACTTGATGTGGGTCTCTGGGCCTGGGAGCAAACCGCTGAGCTGCTCTGTGTGAAAATGCAGATGCACGGTGAGGGTTGTTTATTTAGGTGCCAGTGTGGCTGGAGAAATTACCGGGAAGTTTAACCTCATCTGAGAAAATATGCAGGTCAGATTTCTCGTGTCCCATGCAATCAAAACATATACATGTATTGAATTTTTCTAACTTAACTATGAAAAGTATGTTTAAGGGAAGTGGCAAATACAATTTAGTTTGAATGTCTGTTGGTGTCCTCATTTGTAATTTTGTATTCTGTATATGTGTGTTAAACTCAAAGCATATGAAATAGTAATTACTTATTAACTACTTACCCACACATATAAAGAGTTTGCAGTTATGTAGGAACTTTGACATTTCCCAGCTGTGACATCCATGAATGTCAAAGTTCAGAACATTCTATAATTTGTACTTTTGCACATCTTAAACTATCAAACGTTTGGTGCAGATTGCCATGACATGAATCATTCCTGAGCACAGTGTTGTTTTCTGGTGGGAAGGCCACAGAAAACGGTGGCGTCTCGACCTTTTTGATCATGGCCTTTCTTCCCCTTTGGACTTCACGCTCTCCTCTTCCACATCTTCAATTTTCTCCCCGTCGTCTAAATTTCCTTCCCTAAATGTGGGGACATGTGGGGTTAGAAAATGGCTATATTGTAATTACATCGAACTTTGACTTGGCTAGAGTACTTTTCTTTTCTTCGCTAAAGACTGCAGGCCAAGCTCAGAAAATTATGTTATACAATATGACCAAACCACATGAAGTCCTTGGCTCCCCGGCAGCAGTGCTATTCATAATTTTACCGGACACACTGGGATTACATACTGGACGAACAAAGCCTGCCAAAAATGCTCTCTCCCCCGTACCTGCGATGAATGTCATTTTCACGTCTTTGGTCATTTTCGTTGGCGTCGTCCTCAGATCTGGATGAGTATGATGTTTCTTCTGTCGCGGCACCTTTTTCTTCGACAAACTGCTCCATGAACCCAGCTTTCCTCAGCTTGTCCCTGTACGTCTGCTCCGCGAGAGCCTTTGCGTTTCTCTGCCAGTCAAAAACTCCAAGTTAAACCATTGTAAACGCATGTAATCTACAGTATGATTTAATGTAGAAGCGTTGTGTCGCTCACCTGCTTCACCTGCTCGAAGAGATAAGGGCGTTCACTAACTCGGGCCTTCATGTGCTGTAACTCTGTCATGTACTCTCTCATCCTCTGCTGGTCCGCCATCCTTCATGTAAAAGAAAAGATTATAGTCTGAGCTGCTGTGGCCGGCGTGTGTGGTCCTTTTGATGTGACCTGCAAAGTTTGCAACACTGGAAGAACGAATGGCCTCACTTGACCAGTACTTACGTGTGTAGCTTTAGTTTGTCATCATGCACTTCTTTCAAGCTGCTGTGTGGGTCCAGCAGCTTTGCATGGAGGGCGACTGTTTTCTTCATGGCCTGGGACCTCGTTTGATATTTCCTCAACCACTCTTCATGCTCCTGATTCTTACTGTCCCTCAACTCCAAGGAGTTTCTGTGAAGGTATAAACATCATTCTAAAGTTTATTAGATCCCAATATGTAGGGTGTAAAGGTTTTTTAAAAAGGAAAAAATTCTCAACATGCAGTTCACCTGATGGCCATGCTGCGCTGCCTCACAGCATCTGTAATGTATGTGGGCAGTGTGTCTGTGGACAGTGACGTTAAGGCCCCAAGGGACTTACTTCTACTGAGATGACCTAGTTTTGGTTCCTGTCAATGAGAGTGAAAAGACATCTTTGTTGGCTGAAAACAAAATGTACTGTTTGACTAATTATTACATAAAGTAATTGAACTTAGATAACGTTTAAATAATAATAAGATAAAAACCAATAGGATGTCATTTGCTTGCTGCTTTCTTTTACATTATACAACATAAAATGACTCCGGGCAGCAGACTAGTTACTATATTTTTTTGAAAAGCTGAATGAAAAAGCTGAAAATTAAACATTACCTGTTGATAAATTGATGAATATAAGAGAGATTTAAAAATAAAGATCAGCACTGTAGAAATGGAGCTTGAGTTAAACTTCATATATTACGAGGTGGAGAAAGTTGGAAACACATAGTTCAAAGGAGGGGAATACTCCCTCTGTGAACATGGCCTACCGTACATATTTTAAATCGCTTTACACTTCCACATCTGAGGGAAGTGGCCTGAACGACCCCTAAAATTACACACACAGCACAGAAGAACACAAACGATACGATAAATCTTTCATCATCAAACACTTTGCTCCCAAGGACAAGGACAAGAACGTAAAATATGACCTGGTCAAATTCCACTGCTACATTGGACCACAGGAATATGTAACAGACCACCAACCAGTCCACAACATCTGTTCGTCTTAGGTTATTTTTTGTTAATTTAGGAAATGAGCTTGTCGTGAAGAACATTGGGGACTTTAAGGACGTGGAGTGGCTTCCCATCCTTATAAAAAAAGAGAAGGGTACGGACTTGATAAAGTAGTGGGTGGATGTGTCTTGAAACATCCATCAAGAAGAGTCAATGTGAGAATCTTTAAAAAAAAGGGGTGTCGAACCATAACATGAAACCAGCTGGACCTGGTGCATTGACTGTCTTATGTAACTCCTGCAGAGAAACCAGCACCCCAGGAGAGGAGTTAGCCTTTATCCTGATTTAATATGTTACCAACAAATCTGAAAACTTGACTTAATGAAGACACTTTAATTAAACTTGAATTAACTTAATGAAATGAACACCGTCTAATCTAAGAAGTAATTAAACTGCACTGAAACGAACGGATGAATCACAACAACTGAGCAAACGGCCAATAAAGCAATTTTAACAAACAACTCAACATGTCAGAGGGGAAAGAAACTTTTTACCTGATCTTTTTTTGGGCTCATCTTTCTTTGTCTTTCAGGCAGAGCTGATGTTCTGAGTTTGAAGGGCTGACACTTTGTCACATCTCTACTCTGAGATTTCCTCAGCACCTCTGTCTGCAAGGCCTTGTGCAACCTGCGGAAATCTGGGATCTGCTGGATGATTTTTGGCTGGAAGCTGGGCTTCTCATCCAGGAAGCCCAGCTTTTCTTTCCTGGTCCGCTTGGCGGTGCTGAGCTTTGGCATGCAGGGTGCAGAGGAATTCACCAGCATGGTTGTCTGAGCGTGGACTGTCCGGCCGAACTCCTCCCCGGCTGCACAGAGTTACAGTCAGATAAGGTAAAAGCTTCAGTCATGTTATTATGTAGAGTCTACAATGGGCAGTCAATACGATTATTAGGTTTGTAACTGTTTAAACATTGTAGTCCGGATATTTATTCAAGACTTGAAAAACAGACCGATGCTCCAGTTTTTGAACAGAGATCTACTCTTTTCTCAAAGGGCTACAACTCACATTATTACCTCCGACAGGGAGCTTGTGTTTTAATCTGTGTCTGTTGATTTTATGGTTTATTTGCTTGTTGGTATTTGTTAGCAGGTTTACGCAACAAGCAAAAAACTTCTAAATTATGAATGATGCCTGGGAGTAAGAAGAGCCCATTCATTTTGTTGAGGATGAGGATTAGGGACAAATCAAGAATACAATTTCAGTTTTTTCACTTTCTGTTTCATGACAAATAAATCATTACCGTTTTGAGACCACTTTTTTTTTTTTTTTTTATGTATTTCTCCTATTAAAATAGACAATCATGTGCAGGATTGTTCGGCCTTAGCGGAGGTATGGACTCTACTGAGAGCCATTCTAATTCTACATTATGGATAAAACTGAAAACTTTTCTAGTGATAAATACTAATTACTGTAAAAATGGAGTAACCTGAGAAGGACACATCAGTCTTTGGTTGAACTTCAGACAACTCACTGTTTTCTGTTATTTATAAAGCCAGGCAAGTTTACAGACAGTGGCCTGTATTGGTTTGAGCTGGCACTATAGTACCTTAGGCTCCTCCAGCCCTTTGTATTGTATGAATATCTACCGTCATATGGAGTCCTCGTGCTTTGTCATTGCAGATACAGGATCGTGGATACAGACACATCATGGGTAATTGATTGTGACAGCATCTGATCATGGATTATTCTTAGAACTAGATTGTTTATATATACAATGTGCCAATGTGATGTTGCACCGTGTACACCTTGAATTTAAAGGGAAATGCAGTCATACATCATCCTACCTTTCAGTTTAGAATGTAGCGGGTCCTTTTCCACTTTGCGAGGAGGTTTCCTGACAGCAGCTGCCTTGTTTTCCTGCTCCGGTGAGATCTGGTTCAACAAAGCTATCAGTTTCTCCCTTTTCTCTTTCTCTCTCTCCTGGAAAGTGAAAGGTTTCTGAATGGAGAGCAAGAAGTTCTTCCTCTGCTCGAGACCCTGCTTCCTCTCTTTCTTTTGCAGCTCCATCATCTCCTGGTAGAGAGGCTGCATGACATGGCTGGGGACTGGGTGGGCGCAAAACTTCTTCTGGCATTCAGCCTCGGCCTCCTCCTCTTTCCTCATCTGTGTTGTTTTAGATAAAGTGGACCGTTCACACTGTTGGGTCTTGGAAGCTGTGACTGAACAGTGTACCCAGGCTGAAGAAGTTGAGTTAGGCGTCTCTGTCCATCTAACATGGGGTGAGGTGTCTTTGACTAAGGCCATGGAATATGTAGAGATGGATCTCCTCATTCCAACAGGTCTAGAAAGCAGTAAAAGATCGTTAGGAATACATATATATATATATTATAATTAAAGTAAAACATAAAAGACAGTCAATCAAACCTACTTGGTCTGAGCGTTCAATTCTTTTTTATCATAGGTCTCTTGGTGAACATCTGTCGACAGGAGAGCGTTCTGATGAATCCTCCTCTCCAGCAACTCTAAATGTCTGTTCTCTGTCTCCTGCAGCTGCTGTCTGAGGGCCTCAGTCAGGGACTTCCGCTGCTTCTGGACAATCAAATCCGACATCAGTCCATCCAGTACCAAGGCCTCCAGCTTAGACATGTTTGTCTGACAAAAAACACCAGTGAAATTGTGTTTATTCCTGTAAATTGAAGAAGAGAAACCTCAATCATCAACAACTTTAACTGTAAATTTTTCATTCATCAAGCAGGAGTGCCACATTGCTTGTGTTTCCATCTTCTGAAATTATGCTACTATGATATTTCATTGTCATTTTTCAACATTTCCCAAAATACAATTACATAGATTATACACTGTAAACTCACAAAGCTTATATTACCTGAAACCCCATAAAAATAAACAAATGACACCAACCACACACATACAAATGGAAAGTTACATTATACATGTACTTTACTAGATATGTTTGAGGTACTTTGGTATTTAATCTCAGCATTTAAAGTTTGTGTCATTCAATATTTCTATTCCAACTTAATTAGACATTAAATATTACACATTGATGGTGATGATGATCTGTATTAGTCTAATAATGTCATATACAGTTATCATTTAGGCAATTTCATTACACACCCATTAAGGACTATTTTCAGTTGAGTAAAATAACTTAAATGTGTTACAATGCAGTTATTATGTACTTAACTTTACTTGAGTTTTCTACTTTGATTCTAAGCTTTTACTCCACTACAATTCAAGTCACTAGTGACAGATTCAGGTCCACATTCATCTACTGCGAAATGAATGTGATATACACACTAATGCATCAGTAATTTTAATCCAATAATAGAACACAAATTATTCAGAAATGAGCCCTAAAGCAAAATCAATACTTTTACTCCCAGTGTTTTAATTCTACACTGTGATATTACTCGTACTTTTACTTTAGTAGAGTCTCTATATATGTCCCACTGGTGATTAAACAATCGATCTAATTTGGTGATGTGGTGATAAATCAACAATGAAAACACTTATTTAAACATATTTACACATCAGAATGAAACAGTTGGATAAAGTTTCTCTCTTCAAACTCCACATCCAGCCGGTGTCGACGGGGTCACTATGGCAACCGGACCTCCGCGCCCACAACAGCGGGTGATGTCGTTTTAATAACAGGCATTTAACGCGAGCTAACGTGAGCGCTTCTCGTATACTTATACACGAGCTCCATTTCTGTTTTCTGCCACTTTAAAAACAATCTAGAAACCGATGGAAACAACAAGTTGAAAGCGATGAAGGAGCCGCCGACCTGGTGAGAGAGGAGTTCTTCTGAGGTCACGTTTCTTTCTTCAGCCGCTTCTGAAGTTCGCACGCTGAAGTAAATAGGTCTGCTGCTGACGTAAAGTCGACACAGTCTCAATTTAACAAACCTGGGTATCACTGAAAGTCTGTGGAGCTGGGCCGTCGGTGGCGGCAGCATCAGCACCGTCTGTGGACACGAGCGGAAGAGCGCCGGCCGCGTCAAAGCGTGCCCGGCGATTGGCCATAAACCCGGAAGCGCTCTACCCCTCTGGAGCGAATGTCAACACAACATGGCTGGAGCTCACAGCTGCTGGTGTTAGGACACATCCAAGGGGAAACGTCTGTGTGGCTCTCACGCTCTGCAGCTGGACTTTATCCACAACTGTTTATTACTCGGATTGTCTCATATGAAGACAGCGTGAAGATCGGATGATGCACAAGCTCACAAAGGCGGCGCTGGCCTTTCACGGACTCGGTCGGTGCTTTGTCGCCGAGAAACACGTATCTGCTATAAACATCTGCAGAAGAGGATTAGTGTGTGCACAACACGGGGACGATCCTGGCGAGAATGAGGTGTATGATGTTATCATATCCGGGGGAGGGATGGTTGGATCTGCAATGGCATGTTCCCTGGGTGAGTGGTGTCGGTGGCCACATGTCAGTGTGTGACAGCTATTACTGACCTGTCCGCATCAGAAATAGCTGTCACTCAAATGGAAACATGTCACTCTGAAGTGTATTTTAATTATACTCTCAATTATGTGGTAAAACGCCTACATTAAACATTAATAGCCATACCATAATAATCAAGGCTTCTCTGGTAACACTACTGAGAGTCATTGTTACATATGTGCTGTGTTTTCTCTTAGGGCGTATGATATGATAAGATAATAAGATAGTTCTTTAATAGTCCCGCTTCGGGGAAATGTACAGTGTTACAGCAGCAAAAGGGGAAAAAGTGAAATAAACACCCAGTAAAGGTTACAAATAGGTAAAACATGCAATATAAACAAATGGGACAATAAAAGATAGAAATATGTACAATGTAAACTAAATATAAACAGTAAAACGATATTGTACATATATGGAATTGTATAGATAGAAAATGATTATGCACAGTTAAGTCAGTTGAACATAAAGTGGTTGTAGAGTCCGACAGCAGCAGGAGGGATCGAACCTGCGATACCTCTCCTGTCCTACCTCTCCTGATACAATATTCCACTATCGACAGGTATGGATCCCAACCTGGAGGGCAAGAAGATTCTGCTGCTTGAAGCAGGCAACAAGAAAGTGATGGACAAGGTCCCAGACAGCTATAGTACCAGAGTCAGCTCCATCAGTCCTGGTTCTACCGCCCTCCTCAGCGGTACCGCTACACACTCTTACATCATCGTTGTCAAGATTTGTTGTGTTCGTGTCGGTTGCAAAGACAGAAAATGAATCAAAAGGTTATTTCTGTGGTGAATAGCTTCCTCCCTTTGAAAAGGCTAAGTGTTGCTACACTAGTAAATGGTTCCCACAAGGTAAGCTGGGGATCAGACAGTGTCCAGTGACCCAGGCTAAATGGGGATCATATCTGAACTCAGCTGTTCTTCTTGTGATAGGTCATGTGCAATTTCCCCTTGCACTATTTTTACTAGTAGAGGAATTACAGAAACAAATCGATAGACTTATGAAGCCAGGAGAAGGGAGAGTCGAGAATTACAGGTTGTGAAACATTAGCCGACTTGTGAGTGAACAACTTTTTTGTCCTAAACTAAAATCTCTCTATTTAACATAGTTGAGAATGAATCTCAGTCCAGACTTAAGTGTTTTGTTATAGCACGGAATAATTTAAGACATTTACATGTTTACATCCATATTTACCCTGACTGATGTCCTACATCACATGGTCATCTGAACAGCTCAGTGACATGAACACAGGCAACAATTATTACAACATCTCCTCAGTAGGTCACACAATCCAGTGCATGATGATGAGATTTTTAACTAGAATGGCTCTATGATAGAGCGCATACCTTCACCAAGGCCCAACAGTCCATTACGATTTGCAATCTATTCAAGATACACACAAACCGTTGAGTTCCTACTGACTTCATACTATTCTAGCCACTCATTGGAGGTAGTTACTGGTTTGTTGCCCTATTTATTACTTTACAACTGAAGAAATCCTAGCCTCCCATTTATATCTGCTAGATTCAGAATTTTATTTAGATCCGCACCACATTGCACACAGTCAAAGATATCAGTCCCATCAATATGCCAGACTTTATTTCGACAAGATCCATGAGTTATTGGCTTGGAAATCTATGAAGTAGATAAAATTACAGAAATCTAACAATGTCAAAAAAAGTGATCCAAGAAAATCACTTTGTCTCATCCTTCCTCCGTTTTTGTGGAAAAAAACAAACAAACACAAAGAAACATAACCTCCTTGGCAGAGGTAAATATAAAAATCTTGAAAGTGACAGAACATATAAAATAAATTTGCACTTAGACTTTTTACCATATTATCTGCTCAGAGACTTACACTGATTTGACATTGAAAAGTCATTTGAGTATTACACAGTAACACAGTCATGCAGAGTGGCAGAGTTTACGTGAAACACTCTGCATTGGCTCTTATGTCATTGCGTATAAAGATATACAGTAAACTTCTCCCATGTTTATGGAACCCCACTAACCTCCTTCATAAAATAAAACTTGGCATTCATACTTACTTTACATGGAGCTTTAAATTGGTTTTGTATTGCTTTTAAAATGATTTACAGCTCCACTACCACATTATACAATGCAGGCTAAGGTTCTAGCACAATGAACAAAAACAAACAGACAGTGAGAGATTGATGAATGACTTTTAACTGTAAATTCATCACTTCATAGTCAAATCAATGGTTAAGTTTAACACACATTAGTGTCGTCTTTAAATACCTATTATAATTATAATGTTTATTTAATGGGTGGACCAGTGCAGCTCCGACTCGACCTTGATTGACCCACAGTATATCCCACAGTATATCCTTTTTCTTTCTGCCAAGGAGGTTATGTTTTCAACCCCTGTCTGTTTGTCGGTCTGGTGGTTTGTTTGTTCTTGGTCTAACCCTAACCCTTGGTGGAAGGATGGGACATGGGCCAAGATAGAACCCATCCAATTTGGATGCGGTTCTGGACAAAAGCAAGGGTCCAGGATTTTTTTAACACGTTGTTTAACATTGCAGAACATTTTTACAGATTTTCCCAAGAAAAAATTCATAGATCTTGATGAAAAGAACTCATAATCATAGAATGGGAACTGATATCTATACATTTTGGTGCAGCCTGATTGAACTTAAAGCTAAGGTTGGGCCTTGGTTGAGGTATGTGTTCCACTGAGTGCCATTCTAGTTTTCATTTGTTTTGAAAAGTCTGTTTTTCTACTTAGATTAGTTTTATTTGTAAGACACTGGCCTGACACACCATTTGTAAAGTGATTGTTTTTAAATGTGTGTACACACAGGTATTGGAGCATGGGAACACATTTCACAGATGAGATGCAAGCCGTATAAAAGAATGCAGGTAGGTTGACCTTCAGGATTCTCCAGTTGTTTTTTTCTTATCTGTACAGTCCAGCACAGTAATTACCGTTTTACTGCCATGTCAAAAGTTCAGACAAGTGTCATTTCAAGCAAAACAAAAATAACTACAACCCACTGTGACACTGAACATCTCCCAGAAACCTTCTGTTACACAACTTCTCAGCATACGTCCTCCAAACTTTCTGATTTACAGGCCCACAGTATGTATTTCTGTCATCCATCAATCTTAGTACCATGCAATTTGTGGAGAGTAAAATCTGTTACACTCAGCCTCTACCCAGTCATTCATCTTAATTATCAAGCAACACAATACTGTATCACATTATAATGTATATGGTATATAATTGTTCACATAAAAATGGCAAACAGTGGTTGTGTGTAACGTGCATTTTGTTCATCCCTTTGTATGCTTCACGTCTTTTTTTGGTATCTCTGTAGGCTCGGTGGCGCGCTGGGTGCCAAAGGACACAAAGTGTGTTTAAAAAAAAAAAAAATGCATGGCCTCGTTCAGAGCACTGAAAGCCTCCATGAGTGTGCAAAACTTTATTTATTAAAGCCATCTTTTCTATGAAGAATAAATCGTTTTCCACTTTCCTCAAATTGGTACTCGCTTCCCAACGTCTTCTAATTACGAAGATTCATGTGAACAACGGGAAGAAGATGAAAGATTAGGAGAGCGGTTGTTTTCTGCGAAGTGAACCGGCTTTACGGCTGTGGGTGCAGGCTCAGGCCCTCTTGTAAGATGTGGTTGGTGTGTACCAAACACCCGACCGCAGGGTTTCTCTCTGCGCCTAAGATGTCATCATGCAGTGCCTTACAGTGATTATGGTAGTGTACCTCTCCCATTATACCTTTCCCTCTGCCACCACCATTTTGGCTTGTTTGCCCTTGAATCTCAGTCGAATACATCTCAGCCAGAGAGCCAAAGTTAGTACTGCAGGTCCACTGTAAATAACATTCTTTCCATGTTATAAAATACTCTTCCACCTTAAATGTCCTGTAAGCATTGAGGGCTCGGATTAAAAACAGAGGGAAAATTCCTTTTTTTTGCCTTCAAGGCTACAATGCCTTTTTTACCTACATTTTTCTCCATAAACTCGCAAGGACGAGTATTGTTAAAATCTCGCACAGAAAGCAGCAACTCGTTCTGCCCCAGAGCTGCAACATCTCACCCTGCACTAAACAAAACCAAGGCAATTTCTGGGCTGGTCTCAGTAGATGTTTCTTCCCAACCACTTATCACAAGTTGCAAACCCCAGTGCCATTAGTGGTTTGCTGGAGGGTATATCCCCCTACTTTATGGCGAGTTGGAAAAAAGTAGTGCAGCAGCATATTACTGCAGAATGATGGGTTCTGTCACCATAGTTACAACCTTGCAGAGGATTAACCTTGTACAAACGCTTTTCCAACCCCCCCCATGTTTAACTTTCACTGCTTTCAGGTTTGGAATTAGAGCAGCCCGAAACCATATCTCATTCTGGTTGTGGATAAATATTGACCTACTCTGTAATGTTCACAAACATGTCATTTGTTACTTGTGTTCCCAAGATAATGTTTGCGAAAATCCACATCACACAATTGCATTAGGTCCACCAGCTTAAAGTGCGGCGTTAAGCTGAAATCATCGGTCCCAACTAGAGGGGTGCCGGTGACCCTGATGCCTCTGGGGTTGATGGGTGCAGGCCATGCCAACCTCTCACAGAAGCTAGCAACTTTGATGTGTTCAGCTCAACTTAGCAGCACTTCTCTGCCCGGGCTATATATAAGGAAAGTAGATGCATTTAAGGATAGACTTGAAGACCACAGGCTTAATGGGGTCTCTCATTTAGGTTTGGGATGCCTGCTCGGATGCCCTGATCACGTTCGATAAGGAGAACCTGCAGGACGAGATGGCGTACATCGTGGAGAACGACATCGTTGTGGCCGCGCTCACGAAACAGCTGGACAGTCTGTCCGGTAAGCACTGATGTTTAAAACATGGAGCCCCACACAGTAGCAGCGCTCTGCATGGCCTCTTGATTCCTGTTCCATCTGCCTAATGTCCTAATAGAGGCTGACTCTGGCAGCTAATGTCACTGCATTTATTCCATCCTGTTCCGCAGGTTTTGTTTATTTGTACTCGGTCCCGGGGACTACTTTTAAAGTCTTGGAGCCATCCGTGTTTTTCCTGCAGTTTAACTCAAAACCTCACATTTTGGGCGCTGCAGAGCCCCGGCACCCTGTGTGGACACGTGAAGTGGTCCAGTGACCTATTTTAAAGCTGCCATGTGCTCAAGAGCTTCGCCGCCTCTGTAGACACCTAAAGCTCCGGCAGTGTATGGTGCTGCATCGCTGCCGACATTACACCAACTTTTGTGAGGTTTCTCAAATAAAACTTTAGCTACGCAATGTGCGAGGACGTTAAAGTGGCATATTTATAAACAGCTTTTAACATTTGACACCAAGTAACGGATGTGTGGTCATGGCACGTTTCTCCCTCATGTGCCTCCCATTTGCCCCGCTTCTCTTCTCTCATTTCTCAAGATGCCTTACATGAAAAGGCTACTGAATTATGCTCCCCACCAGCTGTAATTTAATGTAAACCCAAGTTCTCCAATCAATGAAAATCCATATTTGACGTTAGTGTTAGGGCAGCAGTAGCCGTCTCTGCGGACGGGTCCCGCTCCAAATTGGCATGAGCCAACGTAGCTCAGGATCCTTTCATGTTTCAACATGACAGCTGCTGATATTTCAGGAATATGGGGCGTTTCAGTGCACAATCCAACAAGCTGGCAGCGTGTGCAAAGCGTGGCGTGGTGTGCTTGTAGATAAACACTATTAGTCAGTGCAATGTGGCAGCCCAAGGCCATTAAGAAGATTGTCAGATGTGAAATTCAGTAGCTACCATGAGCCAGCGAGGCAAACCAGTGGTGTTTTATGAGGTGCTTTATAGATCTTCCGCTGCTGTTGCTGCAAGCAAGGGGACCAAATCTAGTCCCTTTGTTGTGTTGGGAGAGTCAGCAACTACCATTTTATTTTAAGGAACACATTTCATTTTCTGATCTCTTTGTATTGACCAGATTTATGTCCCCGTTGTTTGACAGATAATGTGCAAGTGAAGTACAGGTCCAAGGTGGTGAAGTACAAGTGGCCCATGCCACAGCAGGCGGCAGAGTCCATCCCATGGGTCCAGGTGAAGTTGGCCAATGGAGAGACTCTTCAGGCCAAGCTGCTGGTCAGTGTGAATCCATCACATAAATTTGACCGTTTCTTCTTTCCTTCCTTTCTTTTCTTTTGACTCTTTTCCTTTTACTCATCTGTTTTTCAGATCGGTGCCGATGGGCCAAACTCAATGGTGAGGAAGGAATTAGGGATTCCTACAGTCAAGTGGAACTATGACCAGTCTGCTGTTGTTGCTGTGCTGCACCTATCAGAAGTGAGTATTTAATTTATTACCTCTGCCAAGGAGGTTATGTTTCCATCGGTGTGTGTTTGGTCATTTGTTAGCTAGCAGGATTACCTAAGGAAGAATTCATTAAGTTTTGGAGGGGATCAGGATAACAAGTGCCAAGTGCCCCTTTAGATTGTATTAACGTTTATTTATTTATAAAGACAGATGCAAAACACAGAGATTAGAGCACAGCAATATTCCAATGCAGTGTGGCATTTGTAGCAATTGCTAATTTCCAATGCCTGTTCCCAGAAAGAAAGAAGGAATAACAAACATTAAACATGAGAATGATTATAATGATTATACATATAGACTATACCTTTATTATGACCTTATGCAGCTGTACAATGAGCCACTTATGAGTTCACATATGTATAATTACTCATCGTGAAACAAACACATATCCATACACATCCATGCACAGGCACATGGTGTGTACATAAATACATGTACACCTTCCTCTGCCCCAGTCCCTACACATGACCGCCAGATTGATTTGTTTTGCAGAGTTCCCATTCAACACAGTGTGTTTCTCAATACTTTGTATAATGTTTATAATTTGTGGAAGTATTTATCCATTTTATTATGATAATTATTGTAATGTCACGTCTGTCAGCATGCGGACAACAATACACCCATGCTGCAGCAACCTTTATATTATCTTGTTTTTATGTGCGACATAAGTCAAATTTAGCTACGCGACACAATGCCACACAATGTGACTGTAATATTTCATGTTCGTGTTTGACAGCCTACAGAGAACAATGTCGCCTGGCAGAGGTTCCTCCCGACAGGACCCATTGCAATGTTACCGGTAATGTATAATCCACATCAGTAGATACTTGTAGCGGGATGTCTGTCTGTCTCAAAAGCATTTAATGGAGCTCCCGTGTCTGTGCTGTGTGCAGCTGTCGGACACAGAGAGCTCCCTGGTGTGGTCGACCAGCCATCGCCTCGCCGAGGAGCTGCTAGCGCTGGATGAGGAGAGCTTCGTCGACGAAATAAACTCGGCCTTTGTAAGTCTCGCTCTGATCATCAAACGGCTGATGTTGTAGGTACACTCAGATTCCACATGAGTCAAACGGCTCATGCAATATTTCTGTGTCTGTGGGCACTGTGTTGCAGGGGTTGAAAGTCACGTGTGGACCTGTTTTTCAGTGACTCACACAAACAACGTTGTCATTGTTTTTGTCCAGAGTTTACACAATTCTAATATTTCACTGCGGGAGTGACCTACCATCCATTTTTTTATGTTTGGAGAAACTCCTTTTTCCCAAGCTGGCTATTTTTACTGGGCCTGCTGATGGACGGGGTCACCACGGTTGAGTCACGTTTGGTTTCAGTCTGGTCTGCTAATTAAACCTGTGGTCACCCAGTGTCGACCATTACTGCATGGAATGTTTTTCAAACAGAGCTAATTCAACTGCATAGCCTGGCCGGCATCTTCTTTTAATTAGCCCAGCTCCCGAGGCCCTGCCAAACCAGTTAGTTAGGGAGGGGAACAAAAAGCACTTTCGCTGCAGTCGCGCTTTGCTCCTATGTCAGCTAATTTCTTTGTCCACTTAAAGGGATAACGTCTGTTTTCTCTCTCTCTCTCTCCTGACCACTTCTTATTCTCTGTGAAAACGTCTCGTCTTGCCTGCCTGTGTGTGCACGGACAGTGGAGTAATGAGAACCAGTCGGAGCTGATCGAGACAGCGGGCTCTCTGTTCCGAGGGGCCCTGTCCGCCATCATGCCGTCTGCAGGTTCACCTCGACAGCTCCCTCCGAGTGTGGCAGGGATCGGCCCCAAGAGCCGTGTCATGTTCCCCCTGGGCATGGGCCACGCATCAGAGTACATAAGGCACCGAGTGGCTCTGATTGGGTAAGAAAGTGCAGAAAGTAATGGACTTCTCATTAAAAGATTTTGCGAGATGAGAGATTGTTTTTTTTTTAAGTGCAAAACACCTTCACATATCTTCACGCTTTATTTGATCTCTGGCTTCACATGTAAGGGAATGACTCTAGATTTTTATAACATTGCATGACACACTCTGAAGTTGTTTGGATAGTGGAGGATATGTTTGTCTTTGCAGGGATGCAGCCCATCGTGTCCATCCCCTGGCGGGTCAGGGAGCCAACCTGGGCTTTGGGGATGTGGCTTGCCTCACGCGGCTCTTGAGCCAGGCGGCCTTTAACGGGAAGGACCTGGGTCAGTGAGAACTCTAAACAGACACAAGCCCTGCAACTATAGCGCAGTGGTTTTCCCCTAAGTTCTTTTCCATTGCCCAGCCGAAGTACATGCTGTTGACGTGAATTATAAAAAGCCTCTGCTTTTCCGGCAACATTTATTTGATGTATTTTTGCTCACTCTGCCAGGAACTGTGTATAAGTTTTCATTTTCATAAAAATGAAAATCCCGTTATGAGATTGTGTTTGTTTTTCCTTCTATTAAATGTTCTGGAGTGAAAATAGCACCAGGACTTAATGTAGAAACCATGCGACAAGTTTTTAATCCAAAGTCTTTTTTGTTTTTTTGCACAGGAGCGATCCAGCACTTGTTAGAGTATGAAACCGAGCGGCAGCGACACAACCTGCCCATGATGGCCGCGATCAACCTCATGAAGCACCTCTACTCCACTAACTCTGCCCCTGCGGTCCTCCTACGCACCTTCGGTCTGCAGGCCACCAACATGCTTCCATCTCTAAAGGCAAGCTCCCCTTCTTTTAGCCTCTACCGCCGAACATGTCCTCCGATACATCCCAGTGAACCTGACCGTCACCCAGATAATATCCACCACCCGTCAGACCTAAGCTCCGCCTCCACTCGGACCCCGCCCTTCACCCTCTTTTCTGATTACACGGAGCTTTACTTTAGCGGTGTCTATAATTTCCAGGGTTTTTGAACCTACTACTATGGCATCTAAGTTTAGCCCCAAATTTAGTGTTACCAAAAGTGTGTGGGTGGGGTGCAGGGCTGGCCCTGGGGCAGCGGACAGCGGTGTTGGCTTGTGTTTTCACACCCCTTTTATTACCGACCGCTCATGTGAAATGGCTTTATTCCCTACTAAGTGATTCAGACCAACACAACTGTAACTGGCTGTAAAGTCACTTCACCATGGAGGCGCAAAGTGAAACGTGACATCTTTTCCATATTAAACGATGGTGACCTCACTGCCTTACAGGTCTTGTGTCGAGGAGGTTTAGTGAGACTTAAAGGTTACAGAGTTTTTGACTTGGTGTCTCTTTTGCCTCTGCAGGAGCAGATCATGGCCTTTGCAAGCAAGTGATGCATTCACTACACAGAGGACGTTCATGGATCCCTGAAGAGTGTGAGCTGTAAAAATTGTGTTTGTAAAATAATAAAAGACATATTTCATGATATATTATATATTTTTGGTTTTTTTGCATAATTTGATGCATATAAATCTAGTTCACAACAGATATAGTGCTATACTTTGCAGTTGTCCAGACTTTATTGTTAAGTATATGGATTATATTAATATTCCTCAGTATTATGCGGATACAATTGGACCCAAGTTCTGAACTACCCAAGAAGTGTAGCACGTTATTTCTTGGGGGGAGGAAATTGGACTTCACAATCATGTATATAATATATAAATATATCATTTGTTAGGTTTAAAGAGGATAAAATAAGAGCATATCGATACACAAATCACATTTTGTATGTTTTTATTAAAACGTACATGAATATTATAAACGTATTCCACTGGACTTCGTAAAAACACCAATTTACATATCAGTCATCAGGTTATTCATACTGATGGTCATCAAGGCATCTCTGAGCAACTGTGCAGCATAAACGTTTTTTGTTGCTAAGTAAAACCAGTTCTTGTCAGAGTATTTCACTAATATTAAAGTTTACATACGTATATATACAACAGCAGTTATTGAACGCGTTGAGTACTGAAGAGACAGCGAAGGCATTTGGCTTAGAGAGCAGTTACACAGAAAGTCCAAGAGTTAATAGTTTGATGAGGATAATTAAAATACATTAGATAGACTTCAGTTAATTAAATATTTATACAGTTCACACGAATATATACAGTATGACTGGTGAAGGAGTCATGGGTTTCAAACGTTATTTTTGCTTTTTTACATAATTTCTGTTTACCTTTTTTGTCGTATTCAATAACTGTAAATTACGTCGTTGATGAAAGGTTTTTACCCTCCACGCGTTTAAAATACAGTTCAGTCCTGGGGCCCCTGCAATTTAGCCGTGCTTGATGAGGCCTCTCGCCCCGCTAGACAAAACAAACAATAATGGCTGAAATAGAGGCATTAACCTCATACTTGTAAAAAGCTGTAACAACAGAGTCTGTGAGAGGCATCTCCCCTGCAGCGCTCTCTCCGCCCCCCCCCCTCAGTCAGGAGGAACACATACAACTATTCAGTCGACACCAAAGCATCTGAGCACGTCTTCGAAGAGAAGAAGCTCAAAATCCAATGATGCACAACTTGTCAAAGGCCCGGGGCCAGTCAGATCATTTACTGCTACTATAAAATCAGATTGACTTACAGGCATAACTTTGGTTGCACTTGTAGGAACTAGTCTCCTAAAGGTATTTTGCACTGTTCTGTACAGTTCACTCCAAGGCCACAGTCAGCACCTAGACACCATGACTGCAGGTGTGGCTTCTAGAATACCCTGTGCGCATTTTACAGGTAGTTGAGAAAGACATTTCAGATCAGACACCCATTGGGAATCAAACATGTAAACGTTTTACAAAAATAAATTCCGCCCACCAGTTGTGAGCTCAACATACAGTAGAAACAGCTGGCCTTATAAAAATATAGTGATTTCTCTCAACAGTTCTCGGGACGTTCGCTGGGATGCTGAGGTTTGAAGAATCGAGGAGGTGGGTGAGGAGGCGTGGCGGGACTTGGGTGGGTCTGTGGGGGGGGGGGTTAATTGAGGTTGGGTAAGAGGAAGGGACGCCCCACAGTGACGGACTGTCCTTCTCAGTGCCGGCTGCAGCGACAGCGAGCTGTCCTTAGTGGATGTTGAGGTTCCTGAAGTAGTCGAAAGTTGCGCCCAGGGCCCAGCTCGTCTCTACGTTGTTGACCTTCTTGGCGAGCTGTTGAAAAGAGGAAGAGGAGATTCTCGGTCAGAATCACAGAGCAACATGTTGAAGTCTTGTGAAACCCTAACAGAATATGGTTCGCTTGTCAATAAATGTCTTTACGACGCCCACATCCACTGTCCCCAACGACCCAGAATTGTTTTCCTCACCTGCAGCACAGTGTTGTCCTTGAAGCCAAATCCCTCCTTTAGCAGACAAGTGATATATGTCATATCCATGCAGAGGAAGGGGCTGATCGCACGGTATTTGGTCATTTTGTTGCACACTGCAAACACAAGAAGCCACAGCTTTCAGACATGACAATAACACAGGTTTCACATACATTTGACCAAAAAAGGAGCATTTGTGGCATCATATAATGACAGTCACGCGTATTTCTAACCCCTGTGCTACGTGATTAGAAAACCTTTCTGTTTTTGTTTTGGCTGCATAAACAGGGAGGTGCGAGGAGAGTGGCTGAGGGTCAGCACAAGGCTGCGGGTGGGCGGGGGTCTTAAACAGGCGGGTACACAGCGTATGTGTCAGGCCGCAGGTGGTGTGTGGCTGTCAGGTGCCCTCCTGCCCGGGCCAGACAGACATCGTCAGCTCGGCTGCCAGCCTCAGCCAGCCTCGCTCCTCCAGACCATGTGACAGGGTTCTCGCAACACAAACAGCCATAAATAACACATCGACTCGCTCTGTACTCTGCTCTACACGGACACTACCGTCACAAACCTGAGCCTGATCAGCATGCCCTGTATCTGTTAGACATGCTAAAAATGTTTATAGTCATGTTAACATGTATTTACCCTGTAATAAAGTACCTCTGTCTTTTAATCCATCTCCATAACACATTTGAGCAAATAATCGGTTCCATTTTACTATTGTAATAAATTCTGTTTTGGCAGGATAAGCTGTGCCAATTTGGCGCCATTGTACCAAATGTTTTGGGCGCAAACAAGCTGTTTAGGGCATAGTCTGTTTGGGTGGTTGGGTGACTGACGGATATATTTAACTTCTCAGATTGTCGGTTTCATACACAAGTCGATTCAACCCTGGAGAACATAACAAGCAACTCTTACCTTCCTTGGCTCTCTTCTTAAAATCCCTCACTTCAAGCGAACCGCCTCGACTGCCATCTTTGCAGAAAGGAAAACAAACATGCAATTTGAGTACTGATTTTGTGCAAAGCATGATAATTAGCATGACAGATGGTGGCGCTGGCAGGTGACGCCTTGGTCTGTGCCCACTCACCAATGAGGCCAGAATCCACAGCTCTGTCGAAGTAGTAGGAGAAAGCGTAGAAGACGCTGCTGCCCTTCACCTCAAATGGCTGGTGCACTATTCCCTTGATGACTTTCATCACCTCATAGTAGCACAGCTTGTATCCTGCGTAGCCTGAAAGACAAGATAGAAGATGTAGTTTTACTTTACTATAAGTTGACTAAATGAAACGTGGAGGAGACAGTCAGTTTAAGGTGCCCTGAAGCAGCAATGGATGGAATGCAACTGGGAGAGGCCGGAGCCTTAGTTTGAGGTCAGCCACGGGTTGTAGCCGTGGGTTCACCAGATAATTTACCAGGGAAGCCCCAGAAGGACGAGTTTCCCACAGCCCCACGGGTATGGTTGGCACTGATGTGCCGGCAAAACCATGTGCTGACAAGAGCGACAGTTAGCAAGTCCCTGTTGAGCTGACTATTTTTACCACATAATTGTGAGCGGTCCAGATCAAGCCGCTCGTTACACAAAAAAAATAACAACTCAGGGACAAGCCCAGCATCTTTGGGCCACTTGACTGTGGTATGGGAGTGACTGCCTTATTTGTGAACTCAACTGACAGTTTTCTCTTGTTTAAATACAAGGTTCAGCGCAATATAATTGTTCAAGAGGGAAGAAGATGGAGACAGAGAGAGAGAGAGAGAATGACATAACATGCTTTTGGCGCCAAGGTTACAGAGGCTTCAGCGGGAAACTGTTCTCGTGTGAGAATGCATTGTACTGTTCTCTATTCTGTTCCACAGTCGAGAAAGGAATGCACGGATCGCTGGAACCGAGGCTCTGGGAAGGCAACTAAAACCTCAGAGGGCTTTTATCTTACCGTCTGGAATCCCGCTCACTTTGTAGGTGTCTCCTCCAAAATGCACATCTTCTCTGAACTTTTTCGGGAGGCAGGAACTGGTGAAGACTCTCCAGTCTAGACCTGGGAACACAAAAAAAGAAACCCTTCGTCATCTTCCACCGACTAAATTCATTAAAATGGGGCAAACAGAGAGGCAATGAAAGGTTCTAGAAACCCTACCGTCAGCTCCTAGTGCTCCAAGAGTCGCTAGTCGAGCCGCATACAGGCCATTCCCAAGGTAACTGTGATGGTGACACACAATTATTGTAAGTTTAGGACCGAATGCTAATAAATTAAGTTTCATGAGCAATACCAAACCTATGAGAATATAGCGTCTTCTGAGGGTTATTGACCTGTGTGTGTAGACTTGATACGTGTTGTTGAACAGGTTGAATCTGGCAATGTAACTGGTTGGTGCAGACTGGACCGTTTTCTGTTGGATAGACAAAATATGCTTAGTCATGTTTATTGGTTTGAATGTTTTGAAAGGGAGGCACGAAATAGGCTATTCACCCTTGACTTGGGAAGGAATGTGATTTGTGTCGATCCTCCACCCAAGTCCAGGATCCCCACTGTCCTCCTTGTGTTGGAGTACAAGTGTCCTGTAGGAAATAAGCACAAAGTCAAACTCAGCACTCTGGAAGAAGGAAACTTCCTCATCAGCACAACTAACAGGAGAAACAGTGCGGTCTTGTCTCTTTATCTCTAATTTTAGTATTTGTTCCTTTGTTGACAACCACCGGGGCCAGGATGATGCACGCTCACATATCGTCAGTGCCCACCAAGAGGGAAAACACCTCATTGGTTTGTCGTGTAAAATAGACTTGATGGAACCGATGAAAAAAAAAAAATGTGTGTTTGTGACCTGAGTGGGGCCAGTGACTCAAACTCATAAACCTCAGACAGGAGACAAGAGTCTTTCACTGCCGGACCTCTGTGTACACTGCAGCCTCAGGCATGAGCCTCCTAACCACTAACACTGCCATAGCGAAACACAAGCAATGTCTTACCTGTGAGGAAGTTCACCGTGACCCAGGCGAGGATTCCTGAAAGGGCACAATGGGGGGAAGAGTGTGCATTAGTACAGACCGGAGAAGGGATCAAGGCTCCCACAAAATAAACAGGGGATGAGTTATAGTCATATTCTCCTTCAATAGGCCCGACGTTAAAAGTAACAGCGTCTGTCCATCAGCGTGTGGGCTCAGGGACCAACCCAGATAATTACAATTGTCTCAGATGTCAAGTTATTGCACTCGTAAAGTGAGGATAATGAACGGCACATAGTGTGTGATGATGAAACGTAACACAAGTGTCTTAATGAGTGATGTGGAGGATCACGCTAAATTATTGGGTGTGGGACTCACGCTGGCATATTTAGGGAGGTGGTCAAATGAATTAGGAGAGCAGAGAACTGTTTGATACTTGTTCTTAAAGCACCTGATCAGACAATATCACCTGTGTCAAAGAAAATACAAATGTTTTATGTGGAGTGCAAATTGCCGAGGGAGCATTTAAAGAAAACCCACCTTCGTTTGTTCCGTTCATGATGGAAACACTGTTGCCTGGCACGAAGAAGGGAGACTCTTCGAACACCTCTTGTACCTGTGGAATGCATATCCTCTCTTTTAGAATGATCTACTAAAAAACAACTACACCTAACCACATAGTCAAATACAGCCCCATTGTTGGGATACAGACTCTCCAGACTGTGGAAGACAAGATGTCTTTTAGATTGACAGATAACTCAGCCACAAGCTCGGCTGGAACAGTAGCCTGGATTTAATACTTTAAATGACAAATATGGTTACTCCACACAACCCCATAACAGATGTTTTTTTGCAACATGATAGCCACCAAATGGGCAAAGACGTGCTGCCTTTTTTTGCAGTGACACTTGTAAGCACTTAGTGGTTTCTCATCCCCGCTCCCTGGCGGGACGGGTGGTGTCTGTGCCAAACTGTCTGAGGGCAGAGGAGGAAAAAAACCTAAAATGCGCCTCACCTCCTTCAGAAGAGCTTTGGCCTTTTCCTCAGGCAGCAGGCGAAGACCCGCCGTGGCCTTCAGCACCACCGGGGTCCTCCTCCACTCGTCCTCCGGCACCGTCTTCTTGGCGATCTTCAGCAGCTGACGGACGGTGTTGCCACCCTGAAGAAAAAGATGGCAATCAGTTACAGGCAGCAAGACATAAAATCTCACAGGCAAACTAAATATTTCATAACTAAACTAAGACATTTAACATTTGGTGATTAAGTCAATACAGCAGACAGGAGTGGGCAGTAGTGGCAGTATCACCAGGGGTGTAATTTTCTAATTACACCATGTTTACTTTATAGGAGCCCAACCCCAAGATAAAAAAAACCTCAGTGGTTTAGTGGTTTGCAGATGGCGAACAACTCCCTAATATGATAATTACTATTAAGTGCTGGTGCAAACACAGGTACATACCTCCTCAGGGTTGTCCTTATAGGCAGAGAGTCCAGGCTTCACAGCGTTGTACAGTTCATTGTCAAGAACTGGCAGCTCCACTAAAAACAAAAGAGAGATGGATCATAAACCAGAGGGGTCACAGTGTAAGGACCAGGGATCTGTAATTCATGTAATTGCATAGATTTTCTTCCTGGTATTTAGACTGTTGCACTTCACCTACATCCTGGTTGAGTTTCAGAGGTTTGCTTCCTACACAGTCAGAGTCAAACACAGGCAAATGAAAGGTCTTTTCAGAAGCTGTATCACCCTGAGCACTTTGCCAATGTCCCTACACCACACAGGAATTGACCTAGACGGAGTGGGAGCCAGCAGCATGTGCATGTGCAGAGGGAGGGAGAGAGGCATTCACTCATTCAGGGAGAGGGAGAGGGAGAGAGAGAGAGAGAGGTGCACTCACCTGGGTCCTTCTGGATGAACTTGTAGATGTGGATCCTGGTGCCTGTGCTCCCGGCGTCGAACATGACCCCGTAGAACACCCGGCTCAGGTTCACGGGGGAGGAGGCTTCGATCACCGACTGGTACACCTCGGGTCGGTGGTAGGGCTCGGGCGCCGGGTGCACGACCTCGGGCACCGGGTGGAGAGCCTCAGGCATCGGCGGGATGACCTCGGGCGCCGGGTGGAAGACCTCGGGGATGTGCGGGTAAGTGGGCACGCCCGGCTGCGCGGCCGCGGGCGCCGGGTCGGCCGCCTCGGGCAGGAGGTTCTCCGTGTTGGCGGAGTGCTCCCGGTAGCGGTAGAAGTGCGGGGAGTAGCGGTGGTGCCGGTAGTAGGTCGCCTCCGCCGCGAGGATCCCGGCCAGGAGCCACGTGCATACAGCGAGGAGCAATCTCGGAGTGGACATCGTCTTTTCCTTTTTTTGTCTCAGCCGAAGAGAGGATAAGAAGAAGAAGCAGAGGAGGAGGAGAAGAAGCCTGGGTGGATGCTGGGGTGAGAGGCCCTGCACACAGACAGAGAGAGAGAGAGGGAGCAGAGGAGATGGAGAGAGGCAGAGTGGATGCGATGCACTCACAAGACTGTCCGGTCAACTGTTTACACTATATAAAGACATAAGGGCCTGGCGAGGGGCCACACCGGGAGCAGCCATCCACCAATCCTGTGCGGGTCCATCCCAGCTCCATCAGCCGAGCCCCCTCCTGGGAGCTGAGCCGGAGCAGCACTACCTGCCCACCAGCACCAGAGGAGGAGGAGGAGGAGGAGGAGGAGGAGGAAGAGGAGGATTATTTTTGGGATTTTACCCTCCTCAATGTTCAATGTTTTGCTCTGGAGCCAAGAAATCCCTGCAGGACAGGAGAAGGGGGTTTATGGAGGAGTACAAATGAATGGTTGACGGTGAGGAAGTTTGAAAGAAATGGTCCTAAAATACCATTTATGGGAGTTTTTTCAAACTTGTACTGACTTGACTCCAGCTCTCTGACTCAAAGGACTCAAATCCGGCCCCTGTTTAAATTAAGAATTGAGTCGTTTCAGCTTTGAAATTGATTATTATTGCAGGTTTCAAAATCAGAAACATAAATATTTACTTCACTAGTAACGTTTACCATGTCAATTATGCTATTCAAATATTTTGGGGCTCTCAATCAAAGGACATTTCAAAATAAAATCCTTAGTTATGTCTGAAAAAACGTGACTCATTCTCCATTGCTTGGATTGCTTCACGGTGCACCACCTCGACTGAATCATGCTCGGTCACTTGAATGAATCATGCATGTATATATCTATATATAAAAAAGAGTTCCCCTCAACCTCCGCTCCACGATCCTGCAATAATCACCACATTAAATGCACTGCAGCAGTTTCAGCAACCGTAAAAAAATGCAAATGTGACCTGCACTCCAGCTGGCATAAAAGAGAAGAATGTTAGCAATCATCTCACTCCCACTCATCCCTGTGTTAACCACAGGCTTTCCAAGGGAAAAATAGTTGGGCAAGCGAGGCACGTTTCACGAGAGAATGCATGAAAAGCATGTTTCTCTGGTGGGTGGGTGGCACAGCATCATAACCTCATACTGTAGTGTATCAGCTGATGCTCCTGTTAAGTCCAGAGTTATTTGCTGTGACTGATACAGGACGCAGGGGCATCAGCGGCAGGGGTACATCCTCAGAGACCCTGCATGAGCTGAGATTTTTATACTAGGCTGTGATATTTGTATATCAACAGCAAGATGACGGAGATCTGAAGCAGTAGGCCCTGGTAGCCTGAAGCATCGGTGAAGAGCTGACCCTGCCCCAGCCCTGACTCTACCATGTGCTTACACCAGACTGCTTGACCTCGGGCAGAGAGCGACTCGAGGCACAAACCGAGCTGTCAGTCAGTCAGCCCGGCCGGAGAGGGTAAGGGGAGGGCAGAGGTCCTGCCCATGGGCACGGCAGAGTGCAGGAAGTCCACAGAGAGGACAATGTGGGGAGGGAGGGGCTTGGCACCGGCATTCACCCATCATGCCACTCCACTCCCAGGACACTCGACAGTGCAAAGTACTGTTCCAACACTGTAATTTGGACTAAAAATATTGGACTTTCTTTCCTCCTTCCTTTTTCTAAATACTGTGGCCATTTTTTTCCAATCCTGTGGCTCCCGAGAATGGTCGCTCGCCCCTATCAAAGCGTACAAGGCCAGGACCTCTCAGTGACTACAGGCCGTTGACATCTATGGGTTGCATGTTTACAGTGTGATACCATGACTAACATAGAATTCTGGGAAAAAAAAAACCCTCTTAGCAATTGTCCAGTCCAGAGTGTGGTCAATTTTGAAATAGTGCCCCGCCCCCCTCACTCCCGGTAAGCGTGGCTGCGAGAGCCCCAGCTCCCCAGCGCAGGCCCGCAGTGGGAGCAGTGGGAGTAGTGGGAGCAGTGGGAGCCTGAGCTGGCGCAGCAGCATCCTTCCACACTGTGAGTCAACGTGGTTGGGGGTCCCTTGTTTAATCCGGCCACTTAAATGTCTGACGGGTAGCAGCAGCGAGCTAACGCTAGCTAGCCGGGGAGCCGGGCGCGCGAGCTCCCTGGCTAGCGTCGCTCCCTGGCTAGCGTTAGCTCCCTGGCTAGCTAGCGTTAGCTCGCAAGCTAACGGGGCCGGTGGAGCCCGTCTAGCGTTAGCGTGCTCGTCCAAGGCCATGTAGCGAGACATGGGCATGGTGTGACTATGACGTTTATTTCGGTCGTAATCCCATTCGACGCACTCTAGCGTATCGTTTCTGATATAGAGGGACCACAACAAATCGCAGGAGTTGTTTTTTTCCAGAGTTTTCGGGACGGTAGACATGCCAGATACCCAAATTAACGTGTAGAAGCACTACGAAAGTGGAACTTCCATAATATGTCCCCTTTAATGTTCAGACACCCCCTGTGGTTAATGCAGTAATTAATATGGATTATCCATATTGAGTGTTTGGGCAGCTGCACCTCAGGGCATTTGGTGCATGAGTCATGTTTTGGACCGAAACCTACACCTCCTTAATTGTTTCATTTAAATATGATGCAATAGGATCTCCAGGAACAAGCTGATGCAAATACATATAACAACGATAAACCTCTGAAAAAACTAAATGTTGCCAAATCGTGTTGGGGGGACATTAAAATGTGTGCTGCTGCTTTTTTTACATCATATGTAAGCTGTCCCTCTAAAACATGACACAGCACATTACAAACACGATGTCTGAAACAAGAAGTAGACGCAATACATGGTTTGGTGTTTTGTTTCAAGTTAACTGAAACCGTAAAGCATGAAAAGGGACCCCAGCTTTGTAATCTACACCGTGCAATATATCATTAATATGCTGCAATGTTGCCCTCAGGAATGCCATGTTTGTGGGTGTCCTGCCCCAAAAAGGCCATTGAAGAGACCCAAACCTTGTCATTACAATTCCAATGATAATGACAGCTTTGAAAGGCGCGGGGTTATTTCAGTTTTCTCTTCTCACTGTCATAGTAATTACCTTTAAATTTAGTCTTCAAACTCTGTTCATGATGCCAGCGCAGAGAGCGCCCCTATACGCTTCGGCCTACAGAAGCCACACCCAGCACTTTTCCAATAGCCACTTTTCTGTTTGCGGAATAATCAAATAATCGACGCCGATCCAACTCTGCTCCCCTGCGGAGAGCTGAACAAGATGCCGGGAAGAATTCTGCAGCTTCGGGCCTAAATTATGACCTGTGCTTACTTTACATTGTTTCTGTTGGACGGGCTCTTTCGAAAAATGTAAGCCAACTGCATCTGCGTTGATCTTAGTGGTTTTCCCATAACTACAGCGAAAAAATAAATGTGGGGATGGCAGCGACTAACACGCAGTTCTTTTCAGGACAACATGGGACAATGCTGCTGACGGGGGCCAAACATATCTCATGTCATCATGTGGGAGGAGATCATGTGCAAACAGATCCTGTTTGATAGAGCTCGGCATGAGAAGGCTGTAATTACAAGACAAGAGACAAATACAGCCAATCTGTGTCAGTACAGGGGTTGTCGAGCAGAACAGGTCTGTATGTGATGATCTGCTGCAGTGGTGGATTGATTAAAACACAAAACTTTAACCACTCCTTAAAAACAGCAGGAGGTGATGAATAAATGCTAATAATAACAACAATTGCTACGGTGTGCACCCTCGAGACCTTGACTTGTGTTGACTTATATTTTATTGAAGATCTCTATACTTCTTTAGCTCTTATTTATTTATTATTATATAGTTACATTATTTACTTTATTTCTTCATATACGTTGATAATTCTGTTGTTCTTGCACGTTGATAATACATTTCTTGAAACTGGAATCTTGACAAAAAGGGTGTCTATTAAAACACTTGCGTTCTGCTGGTGGCAGGTTTTCAGTGCCATGTTTTTCTAAATTATAGTTGTAAACATTTTTGGTTCGCAGGGGTTTTTCAAATGTTAGGATTTTCTGCTTGTCCGTGTTTCATATGCCAGTAATTGACGCCAAAAATTTGGATGTTTTGTGGATTTTTACTCGGACCGCAACTCGCGCCTTCTTATAATTTATATACAGAATGCGCCCTGTCCTCTCTCAATCTCGGACCCTGTGTTTCACAAAACCCAAACCTCTAACAAGCTCTAGGTTGCCAATTGCGCGTAAGCCCTCCTGTGTCTCTGGGCAAGTTTTATTTCACCCACACGATTTCAAATCCAGAAATGGCCTGGGGTTGAAGCATTTAAATATCGTAGGCTTGTGTAAAAAAAAAAAAATGAGATCAGCAAAGATTCTTTGCTCACACAGGCCGAGCCTGATACGCTGGTTGTTAGGGTTGCATAACTACAGTATAACATATAGAGTGGGAAAGGGGGTGTTGGTGTGGCTGCGCATGTGAAGTCATGTTTGTCTGTTACTATTTAAAATGTTGTCTAATCTGGTAATAACTCTGTGGTGCAGACCACCCTCAGCTGCCTCCAGGGTGAATACATTGTCAGAATGACATGCTCAGTACAGTGACTCCAGCTGACTGAGGATTCAAAACAATTGTTTGTATACTACTATTTTAAATGGACATAAAATTGCGACTGGCATCGGATTGGATGAAAAAACAAAGTTTTGACATAATAATGATAATTTTGCCCAGACATTGTAAATTTTCCTGTATATGCTAGGGATAACTGTGGCCATCTTACATTTGCATTTTTCATTTAGCTGACGCCTTTATCCAAAGTGTCTTACAATAAGTGCATTCAACCATGAGGGTGAAAACCCAGAAGAGTCAAGAAAGTACAAATTCTTCAAAAAAAAAAGCAAAACTACAGAGTGCCATAAGCAAGTGCCATTTAAGTGCTACTAAATTGTTAGTTTCAAAATTTTGTTCAAGGTATAGTCGGAAGAGGTGTTTTTAGTTTGCGGCGGAAGATGTGTGAACTTTCTGATGTCTGGATGTCTTCACATCTGTCCTTGGTCTCATGTCCTCAGGAGCCTTTCAAGGGACTTTGGGGGGCCCAGGCAAACAGAACCATGGGGGCCCTTCATCAAACTAGTTCTTGCTATAGTCTAATGTAATTAGCGGTTCTCAGGGGGCCCCTCTAAATTTGGGGCTTGAGGCAATTGCCTGGTTTGTCTACCAGGTCGTGACGGCCCTGCCTCCACCCTAGTCCTATACATCCAGTTTATCAGCAGTAATAAAATAATTAAATATCAATTATCTGCCATAAATTGTATTCAACCACAGAAACCTATTTCCATACATTTTCATAGTAATTTATCCTATTATTAATATTATTACTGTTGTATTATTTATATTATTATATGTAATTAATAATATTGACAATAACAGTAACAGACAGACACTTGACAAACATACTTAGTTGTATACAAAGTCGTATGAATTATATAACAGGTTACCAAAGGTCCTGTGGCAGTGAAATGTGACCTTGTCATCGGCTCCGTCGTCTCCATAGCAACAGCACTACACAAACACTGGGAGCAGGATACAGGAGCTCACTGTTCTTACCGTCGGCCAAACCTTTAAAAAATCCCTAATAATTTAGCCGGTAAAAGGAGCAGAGATGCCGAAGAAGAAAGTTTCCAAACTAAAAAAGGCGAAAGCAGGGTGAGTAAATACATTTATACATTTATAATGCTGCACCGATGTAAAAGACAGAAACTAAACTGACGTTGCATTTTTTATTTTGGTCCCAGCAAAGGGAAGAAAGACGGGAAACAGGAGGCGAAGGCAGACAGGGAGACTGAGGTGGAGAAAGCTAAAGCCAACGCCGCCCTGTGGGAGTTGAGGTTAAGGGTCACAGATCAGTCGCTCGTGCAGTATCAAGAGGCCTGCGGCAAACTGGCACGCGCCAACCAGGAGCTCACCAACCAGCTGTACCGCCTGGAGAAGGACAGCATCGATATCAGTGTCTGTATGCAGAGACAGGATGCTGCCAAAGAGAAGAAGGTAGGACAATACATACAAAGTCAATTTTGACTTCTCTGACATATTCCAATATCTGTTTTATACATTGGATCAACACATTAGTACCTTTCTATAATCTTTAAGATGGTTTCTAACTACACAAGATCATCCTATCATACTCATAGGAGACATGGCACAGTGTTCAAGAAAATTCTGCCTGAATTTGATGATCTGGGACTGGTCACTTTTTAATTTGGGACACTTTAAAAATCATAAATCACTTTGTTTTAAAGTGGCAAAATGCCTTAATGCATATTTTTACCCATTTGGAGAACTTCAATGACTGTCTCAGATTAACCAGAGCAAGTGGTCCCACATTATCAATCAGATTTATTAAAGTGGGAAAATATATTTTCAACAACTCAATGCATATTTTGTTGCTTGAATACATCACAAACATAATTTGATAACAATAAGGAGCATTGTTTAATTTGTGACAGATTTAAATCCTTAACATTAATCTTGTCAGAATCGTATGCCACTGACCTTGTCATGCACTTCCAAGGGGGAGCTTCTGATTGACACTTGCCCTGCCACATACTATACATTGGTGAATACTAATTTCACAATCAACATAATGATCTGTCAAATAACATAAAACTAAGCAAGTTGAATAAAAAACATTATATTAATTCAATATCCAAATTAGATAAACAAAAACAGGTCAGTAACTTTAATCCAGGTCCAAAGAAAAGAAAACTTCAAGGTAAAATAGCATCGATCACTGTTTTGTTTTTTAGTCAGTTTTAATGTTTCCAAAAACAAATACAAATTGTTGAATTGAAACAATTAAAGTTTGGGGAGGACTTTCCTTTAGGAATGTGAAAATGAGCTGATATTAAAATGATTTAAATTGACATATAAGTGATGACACCCACAAGTGTTGCACCAACATTTTTGCAGGCTTTCAGATTTGTTGTTCCAACTTGTTTACATGAATTTTCCTAATAAGAAACACATTTTTCTGATTATGCCGACCCAACATAAATGCACATCAATTAGTCAGTTAGTAAAGGTGTAAATGGACAGTGGGTGATGGGCTCAGACGTTCATAATGTGTTTTATTCTCTTTTGTCTCTGCAGATCACTTTGCTGCAGAAAAGCCTGAAGAGTCAAGAGGCTCATGCACGTGAGGAGCAAAACAAACTGGTGAGTTCATTTTAAAACACGGCCACAAGAGAAGAAACGCACCCCGAGCTTTCATGTTGATCCCAAAAAATATGCCCCATACAGCGCATTCATGGTGATTATTCATAGATCACAGCATTGCCGTGATTTAAAACCTGCAGCACGTGAAAAAAGTGCTGCGCTGTGTTTTAACAGCTGTCCTGTGTGTAATTATGTTCACATTTTATTATGTAAGAAAACAACAACCAAACAGAGTGACCGTAAAGCAGAAAAAACAAGGCCTCACATGCCCTGCTACATGGTCGTACGTTATTTTGATCCATGTCAGAGGCCACAAAAAAACAGTATAATTGAAAAGTACTTGGTTGAAAGGCAGTCACCCTGCTGGTCTCGATGTGTCAACCATAACTACCTCATATGTCGCACACATCCCGACTCTGATACACCACTTGAAGTTACACAATCCTCTCCGGAGACACTTATTTTGACTCTTTTTATCTTTGCTGGCCACCAGAACAAGCTATCACACTGACATGACACAATTCCAGTGGCTTTACTCGGCAAAGCAGGTACCAAAAAAAACACTTCACTTTGCTCGCAGCTGTTTTCAATCCTGCAGCTCTTACTTCATGCTGGTAAAATAGGAGTCCAACAGCATCTGATGAAGAAATAAGAGGCCTGGGCTGGACTGACTTAAAACATCCCTATTTTAGACATGTATGGAACTGAGACATGTGTCCTCATGAGGGGGAGAACACACTGTGTCCTGTGGTCGACTTCAGAGACTTGAATTCAAGACATGACGAGCTGTTCGCGGCCCTGCTCTCATTGAGAGGTGATAAAAGGGCTCCTCCTGAAAGTGGTCTTTAGCTAATGGAAATCCCTCCATCAGAGGAAGTCGGGGGAACGTGGAGGCTTCCGTCCAAGGAGAGACACGATGACGCTCTGAGGATATTCAGTCACCCGAATAATTATTATGCCATTAAGACTTTTGCAACTGCAGTTACCTCGTAGCAAGAGGACAAGGAGGATGTCGTCGCTCTTCAATGGTGGAAGTTTTTTTAAGGTCACGATTTGACAGATCCCAGAGTATATGATGCAAAGCAGCAAATACTGCAGCCTGTTGCATCAATGACGAGGACCGAATCTGAGGAATAACGATTAGGCCTACGGCTATAATCAGATGGTTGATAACCTCTCATTTAGTAGTCATGTTCGTGTCTGTGGGTTCGTGTTTTGCTAAGTCTCTCATGACTTTGGTCACTTTGTCACATTGGTGCTCAGGCTGGCTCCTCCACAGCAGAATCTTGAGGCATTAAGTCTCACCGAACTTCAGTTACACTGGTTCTAAAAAAAGACTACAGCCGGTGTGAACTTTTTGCCTGAAGTCTTTTTCCCTGTAACTGATACAAACTAAATTTATGAGAAATTAGGCAGCAGCTCCAGATCTAAAGAAATCTTTGGATGTTTGTTTGTTTCTCCTACAGAGGGTTGCGTTTTGACCCTGTTTTGTTGCTTTGTTTCTGAGCAGGTTTACACAAACACTACTTAACCAATTTCCACCTGACTTGGGTTGCAGGATGGGCCCTGGGTCTGGGATGAAGCAAACATGGAGCCCATCTGCTAACGTCTGACGATGAATTAGCCTCTGGGGGCATTCACCAATATTTTGGGGTCTTCTGGTGTAGACAGCGGATATCTGAGCCAAGACTCCCTCTTCCGGTCACCGTACACGGTTCACAGTTGACCAGTTTCTTTTATCACACAAGGCAAACGTTTCTCCACACAAAACAGAAACAGCATCCATTTTTTTAGGCATTTTAGGTTCAGACAAAATTTTAGCTAACCTCTTTTAACATCTATATGCATTTGGATGCAGATCGATTTAATAACTGATGCATTTTGGTCCATGTTTAGTCCACATGGAAAGTTTCCCTGTGGGCAACCGGAGCCTGCTCAAATGTGGTTAATCAAACTACTAACGGAAACCAAAAGGCAAAATCATGTCCCCTGCCTACAGATTCAGCATATTCACATCTCAGGGCACGAATTTGTTTAAGTATATTAGGCAAGAAGGCATTCAAGTTTGGTGTGGATGCATTTTTCAACATTTTTGGTGATTTTTCAGGGATTAATCCACATTAATACATCAAGTTTAGTTGGCTGATATTTATAACTATGTTCAACTCTGTGCGTCTCCAACTGCTGAGCATTTCTTGAAATTGTTCCAATACTGTTGTTTATTATTGTTAATTGTAGCCTTTCTAGTTGACCTATATTGTGTTGCTATATAAAACTGTGTTAAGTTTATTTCTTTAGAGTGGAAACACATACTTAAGAGTAACATATATGTTACATTGGTTTTCGTGTCCACTGACTAATAAATCTTTTTCAGACAACTCCTTCTTTCTCTTATATTTCTATTCTGAGAACTAGACAATCGTGTGTAGGATTGTTTGGCCTTGGTGGATATATGTGCACTGAGTGCCACCATTATAGCTGCAGTCTGCATTTAATGTGTTTGAACATTTTTTATTGTGTGTATCTAATTATAAGATTGGTTTCAACAGGCTGAAGATTACATGTTCCAACTCAGCGAGATGAAGGAACTGTTCAGAAAGAGGTCCAGTGACTTTAACATGATCCAGGATGGAACGAGGAGAATCAAGGAGTTCCAGACGAGGAAAGCCCAGATGGAGCGGGAGCTGAGCGATGTGAGGAAAATCCTGACCGAGACAAAATGTTGCTTATTAAAGAGAGGATGTCAGGTTGTTGTGTTCAAATTCTACCTGTATCCCTGTCCCTTTTTTGATCTTGTAGATCAGAGAAAGCATGGATAGTGCTGACAAAGGGCACAGGGAAAACCTGAACAAAATGGAGTGCAGATTCTTCAAAGAAAAGGTACGTTCAAGAGAAGAGAGATCTGAAATTATCCCACTTATGTTTAAATTGAAGATAATAACATATGATAACAAGTCGAGTTTATTTTATAGCACATTTCATATGAAAAGCATAGACTCGATGTGCTCCTTGATCAAAAGCAAAGATTTACAACAAATAAATGACAAGGTTAAAGATATGAGATGATAATATATTACAGAAGAAAATATCTAATGTGTAGAAGCATAAAATAAACATAAAATAATGGATAGTCATAAAAACTAAATACATAGTTTTAAAAAATGACCGTGAGAATAATATTGATTCAGCACTAAATAATATAGAGGGCAACTCTTCCTTCAAAGACACACTAATCAAAAGCTTGTGAAAAAAACTGTTTTTAGTTTGCTTTTAAAAGAAGATACTGCAGCAGGCCTGAGGCTAAGTGGTTGAGAAACCAGAGAGTGGGTCCATAATGGCTGCTGTGGTGAAATGATGATGAAATAATGTTCAGGTAGAACATTGAAGCAGCATTTTCTGAATTTCCCCGAAGGCTCGTCTGAAGAGGGAAGCCGAGGAAGCGATAGCTGTGGCGGCGGACCGGGCCCACAATGAGGCCATTGTGTGAGTGTGTTCCCACTGTTCCCGTCACAATCTAATTTTATTCTTTCAACTGCACTTTGATGTGCTCGAAAAATAAATAATTTACTGTCACGATTGTTTATTTATTTAAAAATATATATATAACTAGAGCTAATGTTATTTTCTCGACCGCACCAGCTCGTCATGTTCCCGATAGTGTACATCACCAAAGCCAACGATCACATCCGAGGCCGCCCCACAGCGTCCTGAAGGGAGGAGACTGCTCAGCGTGTGCGGAGGAGCAGAGTTTATTACTTTTGAGGCCATGGGATGTATATTTCGCCTCTGCAGTGTTTAGTCATTTCTTTACAGCTCATAAAACATCAACATTGATACTGGTGTGGTCCTGTCGCGTTAGTCTTAGTGTCACTGATTTAACTTTAAAGGTGCTATTGTAGGTTTTGACCCTCGCTGCAGAGCCAACGTTAGCGTTAACAGCTGCAGCAGAAACCTTTAAAAGTTCGGAACTATTTCTTTACTGGCCGAGAGCTGTCAAGAGCAGTAGAAAACAACATGCAATGTTAACTATTGTTTTACTCCTACTGCCTATACTGTGGAGTCTGCTCACGTTCCCCAATACCAGACTGCGGATTTTTGGAGACAAATTGAGTGTGGCAGCCCCCCCGCCCTGTGGAACTCTCTGACAGTTGAGAATCACAATGCCAGGGTTAGCCTTAACCCTAACCCTCACCCTAACCCTTACCCTGGGACATTAAAAAAACGACTTAAAACTCATCTTTTAAAAAATGCATATAACCTGATCTGATACAATCTGCTCTTGTCTCCGTACCTTTCTCCTTAAATACATCCTTCTCATCTATTATGATTATTAGTATTATTATTATTATTAATAATGAAGTTAGCATGCTTACCAGCTAGCCACAGCCAGGCTGGCCCATCTCGTCACATTGGTTGTACAGCAGTTAATTCAACTATCTGTGTAAGGACTTAAATTGAGAGTGATAATGTGCAATATGTTGCGATCTGAGGGTCTTGACATTACCTGGGATGGGTATCATTACTACGGCTACTTACTGATTCTGCTTAATCCGGTTCTTTAACTAAACAAATTAAGGAGAAGGAAACCTTCATGGGGCAGTCTGTAGGTCCATGTGTAGTTGACCTGTATCTCTGCGTGTGCAGGTCAGTGAGAGAGCAGGTCCTCCATTCCAAGCTCCAAACCAGTGTTGCCATAGTTACTTTGAAAAACTTTACAAGTTACTTGATTTTAAAAGTAACTAAATTAGATTACAAGTTACTTGATTTTAAAAGTAACTAAGTTAGATTACAAGTTACTTTATTAGTTACATTCAGCAGCTGCCGACAACACCCCCGCCGCCTCAACATAAAAATGACAACCGGTTTGGCCAACACTAACTTTATTAGACACCGCCGGAGGCCCCCCCCCGCGCGAACGGAGGGTTCCCCTAACGGGCGCTGTAGCTGAGGTGATCCGCGAGAAGAGCCCGACACACGTCCAGAGTCGCTGTCGCCGACCGTCGTACCCGGTCCCCCCCAACCGGTCCCCGCCTTCCGCAGCGCCGACGGACACCGCCCCGCGGCATACTATAAGGAAAGCCCCCGCACCGCGGACGAGCACCTCCCCCCCTAAAAAAACGTCGAGGAGTGCCGCACACCGAGCCTCCGGCGGCGTGGTGAGGAGGGCGACGGGGCGACTGCTCCCCCAGCCGCAGGACGTGCCCAGCGGGCTAACCACAAATACCGAAATAGTAACGCAAGGTGACTTGGACAAGTAACTTTAATCTGATTACTGGTTTGGAAATAGTAACGCGTTAGATTACTCGTTACTGAAAAAAGCGGTCAGATTAGAGTAACGCGTTACTAAGTAGCGCGTTACCGGCATCACTGCTCCAAACACTAGGTATTAGTTTGTTTTTTCGTCTGCCTGAGTTAGCAGGATTACACAAAAACTACTCCAGAGATTTCTACAAAACTTCCTTTGACATTGTGAGACATTTTGGTTGATTTCACTGAGAATAACTCATGGATCTTGATGAAAAAGAACAGTCATGTTTAGGGGACTTATATTTATGTGTGTGTGCAATTTGTGCATTGGTGATTCAAATCATGGCGGAGGTACAGGGAGGTATAAGGGGCCCTTCTCGTTATAATACATCTGTTTTACAGACTTGGGACGTTCTCTGCACGTTGACACAAATCCAAAACTGTGTCAGGTAAAATGTTAAGATTCATAATGATGCGTCATCATTTGTGGACAGACTTCTCTGTGGCTATATTGTTTGCCCTCTACACTGTTTAGGCAGTTGGACGACGCCTCCCGCTCTGTGTTCAAGGAGAATGTGCGTCTCAACGAAGCTCTGAAATATCACATAAAGGAAGCGGAGGACCTGCAGAAACTGACAGACTCGCTGGGAAGGCAAAATGCCTCGCTGGCCCTGGACAAGGTGTGTATTTGAAGCATCGGACAGCTAACAGCGAAGCTACTATTAGGGACCCACAGTCCTTGGACAGGGCCCATTCATGTGAGAGTCATTTTCACTCATTTCAGTTATGAAACACTTGTCAGATCCGTCCAGAATATATTTCAGGTGGTTTTTTCCCTTGTGTTGTTTACTTTTGCCGACCTTGTGTATTTTGCTTGTGGTCCCACTCCTACCCTTCCCCCTCCACCTCCCGGCCACTACCCAGCCTCTCAGTGGTCAGTGGTTGTGGCGAGTTTCCACTGGCGGACGGGTTCAAATTCAGTGGCTTCTCCTTTGCAGGTTTCTGGCACTGACTCTTTTAAGACAAATAAATATTGGGCACATTAATCATACCTCTAATGATACCTCTGACAGTCAATCAAGGCGGTAAATCCACCTTGTTGAAGCTTTGGCCGTTCAGTCAGCAGCACAGGCTACTACACGTCTATACTGGCCTGAAAACGAAAGGACTTCCCAAGGTTGGCTCGGTGTCATCCGTCTTACTATGTGCTCTTGTCTCTTCTCACCAAGAAAACCTGCGAGTTGATGGTAAAGAAGAATGCAGCTCAGATGGCGGCCCAGAAAGATGAGGTATCTAAACTAAGGGCCAAGGTCATGTCCCTGGAGAAGGCTCACGACATGAAGGGCAGGGAACTCCAGCAAGAGGAAAAGGAGGAGATGATGCTGGTCAGACAGCAGGCTGGCCAGATCGAGCTGGAGAAGCTCCAGAAGGTGCTGGGCATGCGAGAGAGAGAACTGGGGCACATCAAGGGGCTGGCGAGCACTATAGTGGCGCAGCGTACAGAGCTGGAGAAGTTCTTCCACGAGTCACTGGCTCAGGTGAAGCAGGAGATCGAGGCCAGCAGGCTGCAGTACAAGAAGGAGGCTCTCCAGGCTTATCACTGGAGGCTCAGAGAAGCCACAGCAGGAAAACTAAAGTTCCCACCCATCCGCACCTTCCGTAAAACCCCCCACAGTACCAACACTGTCTATTCAGACATGGAGGCCGCCGCGACGTGGTGGGTCCCCCTTCCCATCCTTTCCATGACTTGTGCTTCTGTGTATGTCTTTGTGATATTTTTAATTCCTCGTGTTTATTGGAGGCAAGACACCTGCAGCACAGTCAGAGGTCATCTCCCCTCAGCACTCTTCATACAGTTTATAGATGTAATAAATATGTACATTAGCAGAGGGGGAATATTAATTTTGATTTCATCTTCCTGTTATTTGTAGGACTCATCAACCAGGCAGCAAAGTGGAGATCTCAGATCTCACTTGGGAGCAGAGGGAACAAGTGCTCAGGCTTCTCTTTGCTAAAATGAATGGGCAGCGGGAAAGGTAATAAAACTCCTCAGTAATTGTTGGTTTGACTTAGAAAAGCTTGATGGCTGCTCGTTCATCACTCACTGTGTATTCATCCTCGGTAATAACATTAAAATCAATTTATTATCCTTCTGCTTCTGCATCAATTAATTCTGAAGAACAAAGTGCAGCAGTTCAGGCTGAACTCGTGGTGACTCCTCCCTCTATTTAATGTTTTAAACAGCCATTTTCTCTGCAGAGAGAGGATACCATAAAACATCAGTTAGGTTTTTCGACCAATTTTCTTTTCCATCCAGCTGCTTAAAAAGAATGAAGAAAGAGTCTGGGCACAATAGTAAAAATAGGCCCAGCCGCAGAGTCGTGTGCTTGGAAACAAACATCTGGTCACGTCCATTTGCTTTCAGCCTATTGGCCCCTCTTCACGTGCACCAGCAGTTTATTTTGTTCTTTGAACACTTGTGGTCACCGAGCAGCTGGTAACATGATTTTCAGAGGAGTGTGCAGGGGATCTGGATGTATGGGATCACGGCAGGCAAGGGGAGATATGTATTCATGTTAACAGTGGTCTGGCACCTGGTCCAGCAGAATAACAACGAACATTTGGCGTCTCCGGCGCGTCAGTCAGCATGCGCCTGGTGCTGACCCTGACTGACCCCCTTTCCAAAACATGCTGCAGGCCTCAGGAAACACACACCAGAGTGCTAAACATGGCTTATCTCTACGAGCTTGTGTGTTTAACTGCAACTCTGCATTTTTCTGATAGGAAGGTCGGCCAACATCTGGCTTTGTCTGCCTCCTCTGAGAAGAAGAGCCTCGTGGAGAGCGATGCTGCCGGGTAAGACACTGAAGGAATGTGCGCGATGATAAAAGTCCTACTCATCCTTGCAATTACGAAGGCTGCACAGATTTATTGGTCCCACATTCCATGTTTAGCTGAAAAAGCATTGGCTGTGAGAACATGGGTGCCTACGTGTGATTTATCAAGACGCCGCGTTGACTGTCTTCCAGAATTAGAGAGGAGCTCTCGCCGGCGACCTTCATCACCCAGGCGCCTGAGTCCGCTCTGCCCTCGAACCCAAACAGCCTGCCGGATATACACACCACATGACCTCCGTGTGGCCTCTACATTGCACATCACACTCTGGATTGTTTGCCTCTTGCTCTGTGCGCTTCCCACAAGAGTGTCAATCATGTGTTTTTTGTAGAATGTTTTATTTGTGTTCATTATAATTTCCATTATTTCCATGCCTGTATATATATATGGTGTGAGTTGTCTCTTTGAATTCTGTTATACTCGGTTTAAAAAGGAACATATCAAGTCAAATCGTCTTTCTTACCACTTCCTGCAAAACGCATCATTTAAATTATCATTGGAATAAAATACAGTGTATCCATGACAACCATGATATCTTTGTATTTTAGGAAATGACATGGATCCATTCAAACATCTGTACAGATCGTTTTGCATAGTTAAAATCTTGGCCGCTGTGTTTTACATATACAGAATATCGAAATGTACACATCTAACATCTAATAAACTCTATCGAAGCTGTGAGTATTTTGTGTTTATGAACTATTCACATTGAATAATAATAACAAATCTGATCTGTGTGTGGACGAAGGGTTATTAAACTGTTCCGGCACTTGGATGGAGTATTTAGCGTCCCATAGTTGGCATGGTAACCGCGGGACTTTTCGATGTGGCGTCTTCAGCTTTCCATTGTGAGGTCACAGTTTTGATCTGTGTGTAGAACTGGATGCCCTGAAGGGAGAGGAAGAAAACGACATTTAACGTCACCGAGCATCACTGTGGTGTTGGCGCTTGTGAGCCTTTATCAAAACCGTACTTGTTTTCCATAGAAGTTCATGTCCCCTCTGAAAGATCCTCTTGAGCCGGTGAAGGAGAACATTGGCAGAGGAACGGGGATGGGCACATTGACTCCGACCTGCAGAAAACAAGTAGTGTCCCTCTCATTTCCATAAGAGCAAGTTTGTAAAGCAATTCCCCAGGAGCCCAAATTGCTAGCGCGAGTAAAATGTGGCTGATGAGAGATGTGGTGCATCTATGCCGTTTAAAAAAACAAGCTTACATGAGCACAATAAACATGGCTCAACCTGTGGCTTATATCTGCCATTTTGAAAGCACAGCATTGCTCTTATGATAGGGGAGACAAACTAAATAAAACACTTTGTTATGGAGGCAGCAGAGGCATGGCGCGGTTGGTTTAGAGTGTTTGAAACAGCGGGAGTAAGTGTGGACGCACTGAGGCCTGTTGGCAAAGGTGCAGGGGGGAGAAAAAAAAAAGGCAAAAAGAAGATGTTTGTTGCATCGAGGTTTGGAGAGGAGCACAGCACATGGCCTGCACAGCATTCCCCGACATGTGAACAGCAAACACAGGGCATAACTAGGCTCCACAGGCAAACAAACAGGGAGAAAAAGTTGGACGTGTTTATGCCTAAATGATAAACAGGACCCCGGGATCCCTTCTGAGATTAATTTAAGATTTCCCTTGCTCGAGTGCTACGTGGTAAAAATGTTTCTATGTCCCCCTGTTTTCAGCGAACAGATACATATTTGCTCTAGCTATTTGTAGTCTTGTCTGTTGGGAAGGTGGAGGGAAGGGGCTTACCGAACCTGTGTATTTTAGGTCAGGGGGCAAACATGGCTATACTTAACCTGGAAAGTGTTTGTTTTTGTAATACGGTTGTCAAACAGAAACGTGATGTGCTCTCGGCGGGAGATGCTGCATCGACATGACAGAGGGATGTGAATGTCTCCAAAACAGGGGAACACATTTGGAGGCTGCAGCCACTCACCTGGCCCACGTCCACCTCGTGAGTGTATTTACGTGCCGTGGCGCCGTTTGTGGTGAAGATAGCCGTGCCGTTGCCATAGGGGTTCCCGTTGACTAAACCGATGGCGTCATCCAGGGTTTCTGCTTCGAGAACGACCAACACGGGCCCGAAGATCTCCTCGGTGTAGCACTTCATCTTCGGCTGTAAGAGCACAAACATGAACCCAATGGATTTATATATTCAAAATGGTACTCTGATGCAAAAAGAGTTAAGGGCGGCACGTGTAAACCCACATACTGTGACATTGCCGATGATGGTGGGACCCACAAAGTTGCCGTTCTCGTAACCCTTGACCTTGACGCCGCGGCCGTCCAGGAGCAGCTTCGCGCCCTCGTCCACGCCACTCTGGACCAAACTGCAGACTCTCTCCTTGGCCTGGGGAGAGATCAGAGGCCCCACATCGGCACCGGGCTGGTCTCCTACAGCAGGGCCCCCGAAACAACCGGCTATAAGGTTACACGCCATGGTGATCGCTCGATGTGAGCACATTAAGGGCGCAGACATTCGGATGCTTCTTTTACCACAAACACACAAAAGCCAGGGCGAGGGGCACCCTGAGGCACTCCCTCAGAGATGGATACTTAGGGGTTTCCTGTGTACTGCACAAATTAGAGTCCATATCATTGCAAACGGGGAGAATCATTCTCTATTTTGCTTCATGTCAGGATTTGATGCTCTGAATCACTATTTAGGTCTGGGCCGCAGATCTGACCACAAATTTGCAGCATGTCTGACTCAACCAGCCTTTTCGCTCCCAGCGTATTCCAATGTGAAGTTACAATAAGGCAAAAGGCGAGAGGTGTGGTTAGGGCCGCTTGGGTGGCCCCGGGATGACTAAACCAAAGGCCCTCGGGGAGAAAAAGAGCTCAGGAGAAAGAGACGGGAGGTAAAGGGGTGGGGTGCCGGGGTGCGGTACCTGCGTTCACGCGCAGAGCCTTGGCACGCTCCACCAGCTCCGGCAGCCAGGCCCGCGCTTCGCCCACCAGGATGGCCGTGGACAGAGCCATGCAGCGCTGTCCCGCTGCCCCGAACGCTGCGCCCACAAGCTGGTTCAGAGTATTCTCCTTGTTGGCATCAGGCATCACCACACCATGGTTCTTGGCGCCCTGCGGCACATGAGAAGCGGTTAGCCCTCGGCAGCTTGAATCTGCACATTAGAGCGACTGGTTGGTCACAAGCGAGAGAAGATAATATCAGGGAATCATGAAAACAAACGACCGACAAATGTCAAATAGTAAACTTGTGGTCGAGAGGACTGACGGATAGAAGTAAAAACAAAAAAGACAGAACGTTTGTAAATCACAGGCTGGATTTTCCTACAGTGATGCACAGCTGCACTTTCTCATTTGCAATTTCTCTCTTCAACAGCCACAGGTTCCAGGATACAGCAACAATCTATTGGCCAAGGCCGCCACCTGCTGGATATCTGCAGCACAACAGTTGCAGTGCTATAAATTGATACTCACCATGTTGGACTGGACCCTCTTGCCATTTTTAGAGCCCCTCTCGTAAATATACTCCCCAGCTTGATTTGAGCCGACAAAGCTGATCGCCTTGATGGCAGGATGGTCGCAGATAAAATTCACGGCTGTGCCAGAAAGACAGTTGAAGAAAAGTGTTCATTTAAATATCCATCAATTATATCAGCTACATTCATTCATAAATAATGCTGTTTGGTACTGTGTTAAATAGTAAATCAACTCAAGGAATGACAAATGTATCAGCTGTCAGAGTTAAAGATTCCTGGTTGTTATGAATTAGAAAAGCTGATAGGCAAAGATTCAAAAAGGCTAAAATCAACTCTCTTCCACCAAATAAATTGTGAAAGCAATGTTAATATTAAAAACTGTTGAATGTGAATAAATCAGTCAGGAAAAAATCTTGATTGAATTAGTTATTTCAACATAAAGGTAGGAATGTAACAGATAAATACTTTGGATGTGGAATATTTCCTAGAAAAGTCAATTGTTTTGTTTGAAAACAGTGAAAAATAGGATATCTAATTTTCTATCATGAAAGATGGGAAAAAGACAGAAAATCATCACAGTGGAGAAGCTGGTTACTGAAGATTTGTGGTGTTTTCGCTTGGTAAATGACTAAAATCAATGAATTGCTTTAGTAATAGCATGATAAGAGCACAATACAATCAAAGCATGATCTGTATTGATAAGTGGCAGCTTAACAGGCAGCCATCCACCTATTTGATTGCACACTACACAAAAAAAGCAGTGGATGTCTTTAACGGTTGTGAATTTCCAAGACGGATATTGTAAATATCACGTTATCGGACAGTTAGTGAATGTGACCTTCTTAACCTGCACCTGCATAAATCAGTTTCATCATTTATACTAACTTGTCTCTGCACTGAAGATAAAGTTCAGACACAGAACAACAGATGAGCAGAGGTCACAGAGTCCAGCTCTCACCGGCGTGTTGGCCGTGGATCACGTTGAGCGTCCCGTCCGGAGCACCAGCGTCCTGCATCATCTTGACGAGCAGCATGGCGCAGGCTGGGACTCGCTCCGACGGCTTCAGCAGGTACGTGTTGCCACTCACCATGCCCATGGGGAACATCCACAGAGGGATCATGGCGGGGAAGTTGAAGGGGGTGATGCCCGCACACACCCCGATGGGCAGGCGGTAGGTGTAGGTGTCCATGTCCTTGGTGATGGAGGGCAGGGTTTCCCCGAGCATCAGGGAGGTGATGCTGCAGGCGTGCTCCACAACCTCTGCAGAGGAAAAACAGAGTGTCGACCACACTAGTTAGTTTGGTTCAATTTGTTTGTGGCAAACTGCAGTAATATCAAAATACAGAAACAAATAAAAAGCTAAATATTTAAAACTGCACACAAATAAGAAAAAACAGTCATCCTGGTTAACGACCTTTTGCTAAAGGAGAAAAACTGAGAGTAAATGTCTAAACTAGATTCCACAATGCAGCTATTGCACTTTAATGATAGGACGCTATGGTTCAAAGGGCTCATCAAGTAAACCACCCTTTGGTCAGAGCTGGTATAACTTATTAACCCTTCCTCCAACCACAAACTAAAAGCCTACATAACGTGCAAATGTTTACCTAATTGTTGCCCTCTGTAAATGTATCTCTGTGCCGAGCATGGGAGCAACTTAAACTTACGCAATCCCCTGAACACATCCCCCTCTGCATCTGCAAGGGTCTTTCCCTGTTCCACCGTGATGGACTTGGCAAGTTCTTTCTGGAAACACAAGACAACCTCTGTAACTCCAGGTTAAATATCAACTGACAATTTTCTATTTTAAATCAAACACAGCAGGCTCTGCAGTTAATGCTGAAAGGGAAACTGTATTTTTCAGCCGTGCACCTTACACTCTCTGATCCCTTTGACTTACAATGTTGTCCTTGATTATCTGCTGATAGCGGAGAAAGACCTGCTGCCGAGACAAGATGGAGGTCTCAGACCAGGAGAGGAATGCTCTGGAGCACGAGTCCACAGCAGCCAACATCTCCTCCTGCGTGGCTTTGGGTACGCGGGCGATCACCTCGTTGGTAGCCTGCAGAGGAGTGATTTAAAGTCAGGCCATCGAGGGACTCCATTTACAACTTCAAAACCATAAAACGATGAATTAGTTATTCAGGGATATTTTGGTCCAGTTGAAGTTATTGAGGCCCGTTGACAAGTCTTTGAATGAGTTATGTGCGGTTTCATAAATCTACAGGTCAAAGGTTATCAAAAACAGATAAGGGATTTCCACACTGACTCCTTCACAACACATTTATTAATTACTAGTTAATGTATAATTGCTTCGGTTTAAATAATGTCATCTCACTGATCGGCAATAACAGATATATTTATTAATCGATTTAATTCACACGTGACCTGACATGTATCGTGTCCTTTCTCTCCAGGGAACTCACTTGTGCGTTTGGAACATTTTGAACCTGCAGGTCACAATCTACATTTTGCTCAAATTAGCTTTGGGCCGTTCAGCAACACAACCTGCTTCGTAGACGCAGTGTCGTTACACATTATGCAACATGATAAGCAACTTCTGTAGATTCTGCTGTCAGATGACCCGTCAGAGCCAATGACAGTGCAGCATCACGCTGAAACCAACCATGTAGACTAGGATATGCATGTTTGAGAAGAGGATGAGTGGTGTTTACTGATCCAAACCTGGTGACACACTTACAGGATTATGAATATCCAGCCATTCTGAGGTCTTGGACTCGACGAACTTCCCATCGATGAACAGCTTGGTGTTCGGCTGCGAGGACACGACACCACAACAACTGCATTTAATCATCCACCACGTTTTTTGTAAACTGTGACAGCACACTGACAACTGTTCTGTTTTCCACTCACCACTGAGGAGGAGGAGGAGGAGTAGCACATGCGGCCAACTTTAAGTGGGACCTGGGGCAAAAAATACAGATCATTAATACATGCATATACATACATACATGAATATTAACAATATTAATAACAACAGAAAAGCTGCAATTGTAGGTTTGCACACAAGCAGCTTATCTCTGCTGCAGCCTGGAGGCCTGAAAGATTAATGAGCAACCACAGAGTTATGACAGGGACAAAGTCAAGCTGAGTAAAGAGGAGACAACTGAAGTTAGTCCCATGTGTGTGGAGTCAATCCCACTGAAACAATGTTTATGGGAAGTTTGAATGGTTTGTATAAGTTTACCTTGGTCCTGAGCACTGATCTTAACGCTGTTGACGCCATGGTGCAGATGTGAATTGGCCCAGACGGACTAGATCTTAGCCAGCTGCAGGTACGACGGCGGAAGACAACTCTCACTTTTCTTCTCCCTGACAGGGTCGCACCTCCTGTGGGGGCGGGCTCTGGGTGGGGGGGGAGCTGAGGCCGGCGATTCGCTCCGCGCCCGCACCCTCCCATGACTAACGCAGCCCGATTGGATCACTGCGGACGCATTCTGTCCAATCCCTAAGCTGGAGCTCCGTATCATCCCGCCCACACTGTGTAGAGTCGAGCAACCATTGGAGGAAATCCTTATTTTTATTTGTGACCAGGAAGTGATGCAACCAAAGGCTGAACTGTGTCCAAAATGTCTGCAGAACTTCTCACTAAGACTTTAGTGTTGTACTGTTGATCGTAAGCGACGACCCGTTGCAATTTATCCTTTAAATAAAAGTGACAATGTTGTCACAGCCACAGTAATGCACCTGTCCCCAGTTTGCCTCGCCAAGGTAGTGTATTAACCCTCTTTGCTGTGTGTGTGTGTGTGTGTGTGTGTGTGTGTGTGTGTGTGTGTGTGTGTATGTGTGTGTGTGTGTGTGTGTGTGTGTGTGTGTGTGTGTGTGTGTGTGTGCGTCTGCGTGTGCCAGATGTCTAATGGGAACCATATGAAACCCCAAATGTTGCTGAGTCATGGAGCAAAGATTAGGTAGGAGGGGGTTTAGGATCACTTCCTATTGGCTGCTGCAGGATGAGGACGATGTAGAAAAACTGTTGCATTAGTTTCAACTGTGAGAAATCTAGAGCAAAGCAGCCATGGCATCTCCAGCCAAGGTGAACAACTGCAGAGACAGGACAAGTTAACAATGTCAAGAGGAAGTGGAAAGTGTGCTTTCTAATGGACTGACTGTGTTTTTATGTGGCTTTCTGTGCAGCCTGTTCTTCATGGATACTTCAGAAGCTCCTGCTCCTGGAGGGTTCGCATCGGTGAGTTCTTTAAATATATATTATATATGTGGAGAGATGTCTTGCTTATGCATCGAGCAAACACAACGAGGAGGATGGTGAAATGTTTGGCTGTTTATCAAGTGTTTATTCTCTGCTCATAAAGAAAAGCTTAAAATCACAACCTTTATTCAGGAGGAAAAAAATCTGTCTAAAAACCCACAAGGATTTATAATAATGATGTAATTATCGATATCAACTGATATATTGTTCAGCTCCATTTTAAATCAGTTTTGATGTTGACAAGATGATGATTAACTTTTTTGTGCAACAGCTTTTGCTCTTAAAGGAATAGAGTACGACCAGGTTCCAGTCAATCTGATCAAAGATGGAGGTCAGCAGGTACAAAATGCAGATTCACTGGATTCATTACATCAATTGTTGCATGAGACGTCTCCGAGTTGTGTTTTCTAACGTCTGGTCTGCATAATTAAACTAGCATGGCACGCAGTAGAGTGCATACCTCCACCTTCAGTCCCATGTACCGGGTTCCTAAATGTGCCTAATTTTTTTTCTAACAGGATTCATGAATTATTCCCTACAAAGACTGTGAGAGATTTGATAAACGGTCTATCTAAAAACTATCTAAGAAAGATAAAGAAATAAATCCTGGATCTGTCCCATGATCCGGATCAGAACCAACTTTTTATGGATTGTTTCCTGACCCATAACAAATCCAACCAAATTTCATGGAAATCTGTTGTTTTTATGTAATCAAACCAAAAATGGGTGAAACATAACAGTCTTGGTAGAGGTATTTACAGATGTGTTATCAGCTTCTAATGACTAAAATGTATAAACGTAATATTGCATTAGTCTAAAAAAGTTCTCTTTGTGCTCAAGCTCACTGAACAGTACAAATCCTTAAACCCCATGCAACAAGTGCCTGCAGTGGAAATCGATGGCATCACCCTTTCTCAGTCAGTGAGTCCCTCCAATCTTCACCCAACTCATCCTCACATTTTATTTGACACAAGAAACTGTAACACTGAGGTCAATGAGGATGTTGTGTGCTCTCACAGCTGGCAGTGATCCAGTACATCGAGGAAACCAGGCCAGGACCCCGCCTCCTTCCTGCAGACCCCAAGAAACGGGCCCAGGTCCGGATGATCAGTGATGTCATTGCCTCTGGGATACAGCCACTGCAGGTGGGTTACAACTGAGGCAGACAGTTCAAATGGTATCTGTTCTAATACCAAGACTTGTGGGTTCACACCTGACGCTAGAATGGCAGTGCGTACCTCTGCCAAGGCTCAACAGTGACCTTGTGAAAACACATTTAAATTCACTAGATCTGGATCCTTGTGATCCCAGAACCATCAATCCCTGATTTTGTTTTCATCAAGATCTATATATTACCCTGAGAATTTAATGACAATGTTGAACCACCCCCATCTCACTATGTTAGTGAAAAATAAATCCAGAATCCACCCTCTGATCTGGAGCCGCACAAAAACTGAACAGGTTCTTCCCTAACCCACACTGCATCCCTCCACCAAGTGTCATGTCCAGTAGTTTTTGCATAATTCTGCTAACTGACTGACAAACTTCCTTGGTGGATGAAATAATACAATTCCCTAATGTCACAACGTGGATCAACTTAACGCTATAAATTTGGATGTTTCAGAACTTGTATGTGATCCAGAAAATGGGAGCAGAGAAAGTGCCTTGGGCTCAGCAATTCATCACTCGTGGTTTCCAAGGTTGGTGCAAGTGCAGTCTTCATAGTAACAGGATTATTCCACAGAGCCATCTCCTGTCATTCTGTCAAATGTGACTCTAATGCAAGTTGTGTTCTCATCCAGCTCTGGAGCCCATTCTGAAGCAAACGGCAGGAAGATACTGTGTCGGCGATGAGGTTAGGATACTGCTCATCATATTCCTAACAAGCCGATCACTGTGGCACACAGCAGATACTTTCTAATTTGATTCTATTTATATCTTATAGATTTCCATGGCCGACATCTGCTTGGTCCCACAAGTCTACAATGCAGAGAGGTAAGGTCACCCTGAAGGAGAAAAGTGAAATCCACCATGTGTATTCTGAACTTTAAAAAACCTTTACAAACGACGCCTCGGTCTTTATTCTCACCAGGTTCAAGGTGGACGTCGAGCAGTTCCCAACCATCAATAGGTTAAATCAAACCCTAATTGAAATCGAGGCTTTCAAAGTGAGCCACCCGTCTTGCCAACCAGACACACCTTCCGATCTTCGCACATAACAGCTATACAAAGTAATTTGAGACTTTCTTTAATAAAACACTTTGAAAATAAGACTTTGACTGTTGTTACTGTACAAAACATTTCAAAGAGTGAAGAGACTGTTAGCTTAAAATATTTAATATAAAATTACATTTTTAAAGGACAGTCCAGCATTTTGCTATCATTATATACTGATATGTGTGTTATGTGCAAAACATGCAAATCAGATTTGTTATGCAAAGTGGCCACCCCACCACCTGCACACTGTTGGCTGCATGTTGGAAAAATAGCTCTTTACTGAAGAGGATTAAATAAAAGAATAAAATAAAGGAATACAAAAAACAGTAAAGACTAAGTAGTCAAATTACAATTAAATAACATGTAAAGAGAGACAGTAGAGAGAACTGTGGAGACAAACAAACTTGGAGGTCACAGCATCATCCTCAATCTGTTCGAAGACAAAAAAACTAAAAACTATTGTCCTTAAATTTCTCTGATGATCCATCACTTTCCTCCAGGAACCTCCACTGTGCACTTAAGTGTGTCGTTGTAGAAGGAACCGGAGCAGTCGGACCCACCAAACACCAGCACTGTGCAGTAAACTCTGACGTTTTCACTCGGCTCGTGCTTCTCGGTGTCGGTCAGGACGGAGCAGCTCAAACTCAGCATGCTGTGTCCAGCACGAGGTTTGGAGCAAAGCACGGGAGACGCCACCGAACTCCACATGTTGGTATCTGAGGACAAATCGAGGCAGGAGAAGATGCTGTGAGAAGAGCATACTGAATTGATAAATTTGCAGGAAATGATGAGACTGAAAGGATCGCTTCTCACCAGTGCTGAAGACGTGTACGTCTTGGAGCGTTCCGATTGAACTGCAACCGCCACTGATTAAAATCCTGTTGTCTGAAACTGGGACCGCCGCATGAAACCTGTCACAAGAACACGCAAGAGGCTTTAATCTGAAGATTTCTTTCAATACTCAATTGTATAATTTCTCTTTCCAGAATAAAAAAGAAGACAATACTGGATGACGACTTTTATTTATAAATTCAAATGCTGTGTAAAAACACTTAAACCAGATGGGTCCGTCGATGACAGATCTCAAGGTCGATTAGTTCTGGACTCACCCTCGAGGCAACGGGGGCATGTTCCCACACTTCACAGCTGTGTACTCCATAAATCCTTCACGCAGCGAGGAGGAAAAAACATAAATATCACTGCAATCCAGGATCCAACATCAGCACTTAACACAAGCCAACAAATCTGCACTTACCCAGATCTAGAACGTGGAGATCATTGAGGTAGGTTGCAGTCTTCCTGCCACCAAATATCATCAACTTCTGTGAGAGAAGCGTGGCTGAGTGCCTGTTCAGTACAAACACCATTTTAATCTTGAAAGACAATAAAGAAAAGAAAGTGACAGTGAATGTCCTGCAGCTGTGTTTTGGAAAGAGCACTGACCCAAACCGAGGCAGAGGTTTGTCGCCCTCCACGATTGGCTGGTACCAGAGCTCAAACTCTGGGTTGAAGATGTACAGAGCATTGCTGCAGGACTTCTCCCCAGACGAATGTCCCGGATGGACTCCACCGAACACAAACAGCTCCTTCTTATAGAACAGTGCAGAGTGATACGCCAGAGTTGGAATGTTCCCCTTTGCCTGCAGCGGGGAAAATCCACAGAGGAAAATAAAGAAATCTTTGCTCGAGTATCTGCAAAGAATTTTAGAACTACAACATGTTAGTAACAAACCCACAGTGACAAGCTTCCACTTCCAGGTCAGAGTGTTGAGGATGTACATCTCGCTGTAGCGCTGACCCTCCCTCAGGCCCCCGTACACAAACACCGACTTGGAGTCTGGGTCGTAGGTCGCAGAGTGTCCTCGGGCACAAAGTGGAACAGGTCCAGAGGCAGAGGAGTTCATGGGGAACCAGAAGTCACTGTCTGAGAAGGGTGGCAATGCAATTGGTGTAAAACTAGTAGTTTAGGGCTTCATTACCTCCACCAAGGATGTTTCACCCCAGTGAAAGGTACTGGAGAGGTACTGGTCAGGGAAGAAACCTTTATATTATGGTGCAGATCTGGATCAGGGGGCGGATCTAGGACCTTCTCAGAGAATAATTCATGGATCTTGATGAAAATAAATATATCAGGCATGTTTAGAGGACTGATTTGGGCAATTTGGTACAACCTAATTGAATTTAAGTGGATGGTTGGGCCTTGGCGGAGGTATTAGTGCCATTTTCCTATATGGTGCTATATATTTAAAATCTTATAAGAGACTACAAGTAGTAAATGTCTGAACACACATTTTTAATAAACTCCCCTCACCTAACTCAAGCTTCCACAGGGAATCCTTGCAGTAGTTTTGATCTGCCGTCTCTCCGCCGATTAGGACGGCGGTGTCGGGGTCGCTCAGACACATCGTGTGGCTCCAGCGCCTCGATGGACACACTGAAACTGAAGCACGATCTTTGTCCAAACCCATTTTGTGAATTCGGATGCGACAGTTGTATTTAATGGGGTTCCTGACCTTTTCTGTTGTCACCCTTTATCTGCGCCGTCAGTCCTTCCTTGCTGTTCATCCTGTACAGCCTTTTTTTCTTTGGGCTTGAAGCCTGGTCTATGTCCTCAGTGAGACTGTCCATGTCCTCAGAGCTCCAGGTCATGTGGCCTCTTTTACTGATCACCGTCCGCCTCGGTGTCTTCTCCTGTTTTACATGAGGACAGGCTAAATTACACACGTCACATGCGGACGGTAACATATTGTCTTGAGTGTGAGTCTTACCGTGGGCCAAGCTGTGTGTTTGTTGCCCACTGTGATGGAACTGGTGTAAATTTTGCTCACTTGGATCTCGGCAAAAGAAACACTGTCACACATCTGCGAGGAGTTGGTTGTAATCTGCAAGCCAGGACAATGACTGAGGGTTGCACTGAGAGCACAGGTGAACCGCTGAACTTCTTCTTCTCTTACCGTATCATTTTCAGCAGCGTGGTGCAGAGTGCTGCAGAGATCCGTTGCATTGTGCTGCTCCGGGAACAGACACTTCCTTTGAGCCAGAGGAGTGCTGCTGAGGACGCCGGATTCATCCTGTGACCAGTCACAAGTCGTCAAAGCATTGTAAACAGTCTGAGCCAAGAAAGAACCCATGAGACTCTGTCTAATAAACTCAATTACAAACCGTATTAATAAGAATAAAACATCTTTTATGAGATGCAAGAAAACAGATGAGATCTTAAAATTTGCTGTTCTGCAGGAGCAAAAAGGTCAGTCAAATAGATAGACACAAGTAGAAAATAAATAGAAAATATAAATGAAAGTATATATAGAATAGAGAACTGAATATAACAGCTGTGACTCTATACGGTGTGAATGACTGCACATGATTATATATAGTGTAAAGGACTGCACATGGTTATATACAGTGTAACAGATTGCACATTATCATGTATAATGTAACGGATTGTACATAATAATATACAGTGTAACGACTGCACATGGTTATATATAGCGTAACGGTTTTCACATGAGTGTACAGACAGAAATCAGTTATTTATTTGTAACCTAAGGTGCTTTCCGTCATTTAACATTGGAGTTAGGTTGTATATAGTAAAACCTCGCACCTCTTCACACACTGTGAGAACAATCTTGCCATAAACTCCTCTCCGGCCCCTCTCTGCCGCCACAGAGGCGATGTCCGGGCTCCAGTCTCCCTCCCAGGTAAGACACCTGTATTCAAAGAGAAGCTCATACATTAAGACCTGAGTGTTTTTGCTTGGTTTTGAGATTGGTCCAGTCTTCCTCACACCTTGCCTGAGATGTCAGGGTCCCGATCCTCTGGGCCTGCAGCTCCGCACTGACCACCACCTCCACTGAGATGGTGGCGGTGTCACCTCCTCTCCACTCGCCCACGCCGAAGATGACGAGCTGTTTGGGCAGCGGCAGCGGCACGTGGACCTGGAAACATCTCCGGGTGGATTTGCTGCCAAAAGGGAAGGAACAACGTGTTTGGAGAAAAGACAGCATGGAGGTGATTTTAGTTTTTTTCAGTGGCACACACCTGATGAACTGGCGTGGAGCGTCACGCAGAGACCAGAGCACGTAGAAGTTCATCTTCACCATGTTGTTGTTGTTGTTGTTTGTTCGGAGTCAGATTGTAAAATCTCTGCTGCCGCTAAACAACACGCCTGCAAATTTTGCGCAACTTGTCACTTCCGTAAACGCCACTGATTGGCCGAACCTGGAGGCCGCAGTAGAAACACACACCTGTGACGAGGTACAGTTAATTACATTTATCAAAGGTTCAATTTAGCGAGTTTTAGGCGAAATGTTATCAAACATATAATCTGTTTATAACAGCGCAATATTTATTTTTATTAAAAGAAAAATCAACGAGTGCGTATTTGTTTTTATTCGATGTATTTATTATGTATTTGCCCCTTTAAGGAAAGTTTGTAGTGTGTGACGTAGTGCACCTGGGTATTGTGGGAAAAGACGCTAAAAGTGTGTGTATAACGAGTGACGGACCACCTGGAGGTGATGCGAGTGTTGCTCCTGCTGTATATCCGAGAAATAAAGTGGCCGCATTCCAAGTAAAGAAACATCTCCTCCTCCTTATTCACGGAGCGGTCCGGACGGCTGGTTACCGACCAGACAGCGAGCCAAGATAACCAGTGACAGGGGCGGCTCCTGGTACAGGCGACATAGGAGACTGATTTATCATGACGTGACACATGCAATGTAAAACAATACATTAACGTCACACCGTCATCCTCTAACCCCGGGGACGCACCGGAAGTAGAAGCGCTGCGAAAAGTGGTCCGCCTCCTTTCCTCGCCCATGTTAAATACATGGGCTGTTCACACCTATGGTTCGCACCGGCAGCGTAGTGCCGGGAAGAACCAGGAAGCGCCGCGGCCACACACACACAAGCACATAATCTCCTGTGGGGGGGTGGCGGCTACAGGCTTGCGTAGGTCAGTCACCTGTGAAGACCAGCATCATTTACCCCTGAACCAGCGCGGAGAAATGATGATGATGATGACAAATTAAATATAAAATTAAATATAAAATTAAATATAAAATTAAATATAAAATTAAACATAAAATTAAATATAAAATAAATTAAATGAAATAAAAAATAAAAAAAACTGCGCGCGCACATCCTGCGCAGAAGCCCATTGCACACATCCTGCGCAGAAGCCCAATGCGCAGGAATTGCACTCGCAGTTTTTTTTTATTAAATTTTTTCCTGTTTTTATATTTAATTAATTTAAATTTACATAGTGTAAGATATTTTGCAATTAATAGGAGGAATCCTGCCTGTTTTAAGAGTTCAGTATATTGCCAGCTTGAAAATGGGAAATATAGGAATTTGAACCCAGCACTTCTTGTTAATGAACGAACTCTTTACCAACTAGGCCAAACAACCTGATGGTTGCAATAGGGAACTAAGCACATTAAGAAGATGGACAAATTATCGTGTGTGTGTGTCCGTGTCATTTTATGCTGCTTTGATAAACACTTCAGAGAAAATATTTTCTACTTTACTACATATATTTGGCAGCCTTACTTAAAAGTTACTTTTATATTTTGGGCTTTTAGATACTGGATGATTCAACTCCTGAGGCTGCCCCCTGCTGGGTGCTGGGTTCCTCTGCTGCTCTAGCTTGGTTTGTGCAGCTTGTGAATAACTAAAGTTGTCCATAAAAGAAAATCTTTAATATCCTTCAAGGGCAATTTGATGTACAGCCAGCAATCAGTGCACGACAAAAATAAACCAATATATACAATGTAAATAAAACACAATATAAAAACCCTATAGACTAAGTAGCAGGGGGAAATTAGCTTCTACTTAATGAATTGATAAATCGACCAACAGAAAATTACCCGTCAACTATTTAGATATTCTCGAAAATTTTCATTCTACTTTTAATTTCCTGTTGTGTTTTTAATTATTATTAATGTTGGTGACATTTACTTGATAAATGGGTGGAGTATTTATTACCTCTGCTAAGGAAGTTATGTTTTCATCTCTGTCAGTCAACAGGTTTATGTAATAAACTACTGGACCAATAACCACACAACTTGGTAGAAGGAAGCTGTATGGATCAGTGCTGAACCTATACGGCTCTGTTGAGCTCTACTGAGTGCCAGTCTAGTGAATGAATCTTGAATCTTCTCTGTGTGAAGGGTTGAATGGTAAAATGTATTGTCAAGTGCTATATAAATACAAACCTTATTATATAATATAGTATATATAATAGACCTAAACTAGTTTGAATGTCTTCAGTTTACCTCCTACCAGGTGTAGATAATATATTGTCATCTGTCTGTATATATTATGATAAATTTTCATATCTGCGTATGTACATAAAGTGAAATTATTTGAAAGTAGATTTAAGAAGTTACTGCATATCTCCAGTTCAAACCGTTAGAAATCATCAAATCTTGTAGTCATTATTCATGTTTAATGTAATTAGCATCAAACTTGGATTTAAATCGAAAACATTTGGAATAGTAATGTTTGTTCTACTGCTTTTACTGTGAAATGCCAAGTGACAGTATGAGTAACTCTGGATTGTGATTGGCCCTCAGGGGGTGCTTAAAATAAAACTGGTTTCATCAACACCACTGTAACAATAACATCAATCCCCTAAAGCCACTATTTAATAGAAGCACAAGGGACCATCCTGAAGCGTTTTCTAATCCTGGACCTGCGGCGAGACTGTGATGAAATGAGAGTTCACACACACATACAGCAGTAGTCTAAATGGCTTTTTCTGCACAATAGACTTCTTTAAACAATAGACATTGTTCTAACCCTCAAATGAATCCCAAAAGAAACTAGACAATCTCTTCTTTATTGTGTTATATAAATTTCAGGAACAAATATCATAACTTACAGTGAACGGTACAGTACAGCAAACAAGGGATGCTTTAAACCTGTTGCTTTACATTGTTTAGGGCGTTAGCAGCCAAACCTGTGACATCTTTGGAAACACATGCACAAGTGAACATGGTAAAAGCACTGAATTTGAAAAACAAGGACGAAACAAAGCTTTTCCACCACAATCGGATCCGAAGTGATGCCCGACGCACTGAGGAGTCTCGAAAACAAACACGCTGATTTTCACTGACATAGACCTGTGCACAAAATACATCTAGATTAAATATTACAACTGCTCCCGACCTCCGAAACAGCAAATTAAAGAAGGGGGGGGGCAAAAGTAAATATTGAATCTATATTACATAATAAGAGCTTTCTGTGATAAGGGATGGCTTTTATTTGTGTCATAAAAAGCTAACTGAGAAACTGTTGCATAAGGACATTCAACTTATGACCTTTTTGACCAACACGGACAGGGGACATGTCTCTGCAGATTGTTTTTCTACGTTGAATTGAACACAAATATGTAAGAAATGTATACGAGCGCAGGGCAGGAGGATAAACACAAGCAGCAACCACAAAGCAAAGGAACAATCGTAACGGTAGAAAGTGCACACAGACACATCCGCAACAGAAAACCTCAATTTTCCTTTTAAAGCGCTGCTGATGAAGAAACCAGCCTGGTGAGATATATTCTGTGCAGGCATTCCCTGATCACTGCTACCATAGAAGTGTTAAAGCTGAAGACAATGTAAGTTTTCTGACGGGCACTTGACCAAGCAGCACAGTGCAAACATGGGAACATGGCACATACGCAGGACTTCTTCAAATATCTATCAGCGAGACGTCGGAGCAAATGCTGCGTTCAAAACTATCAGACAATATAATGTGGACTCAACATGTAGCAACACAAGCTAAAAGTGATAAAAAATAGATATGCCTATATTTAACCTTTTATATTATAACTTCATTTTCATAGTACGAAATCAAAAATAATTCAATGTTGATAGGAGTAACATTCTTTAACGTTAGAGCGGCATCTCAGGCACTGTAATAAACCCTGTAGTAAAGCGTTTTATTTCGCCACAGTGAGTATGAGTTGTCGAACTTCAGCAGGTAGGTTCCTTCACCTGGAAAATCGTGGCTCCCCCCGAAGACGGACAAGTGACTGTCCTGGCGATAGACCGGTAAGATTTCGGCAAGGTTTGAGTTGGTTTGGGTTTTGGAGCCCTTCTCCACGTCTCCGTTACTGACAGGCCCTGCAGCAGAAATCCCACAAAGCTCAAAGTCAACATATCATAGACAAAGAAGATGAGGTGTTGATACAGACGACATCTAGGAAATTCTTTGAAAAGGCTAACTGTATGCTAAAATGACATCATCAACAAGTCCCACTGACCTTCCAGGTCCTCCTCTTCATCCTCGTCGTCACTTGACTCACTGATGTGCACCGTGATGGACCGGTTTGTGACAGGAGTCCAGTCAAAGTAGATGCCAAAGCCAATGTCGTAACCGTCTGTGGCGAACTCCCAGCTCACTTTCTTGGCCTCGGGGACAGTGGGGATGTGAACCGTCATGATGTCGCCCCGGTACACCGTCACCACGCTGTCCGGCTCCGATCGGAGCTTCGCCTTCAGCTCCTTCAGTGTCGCAGATGTCCATGTTGTCGGCGGCTCCAGGGGCGGCATCTGGGCTGCCATCGGGGAGGAACCAAAAGCAATATGTTCACGAAGCATAACAGCACCTCTGATCATCACTCATCTGGGTTAGATAAGCTTTTCAATAATTCTAGATGTATGTCTCTAGAGCTCGTTCTACACTGTAACAGATTTATGAAAACTCTGAATCAGAGTCACGGATAAAACAAAGCAGGCGTCATGATGAAACGCTCGGCGGGTCCTCACGTTTCATCTCAGTGGAGAGTTGACAGCTCCCAGTGCTGTTGTTCTCCTCGCCTCCGTCCCCCGGGGCCGGCTCAGCAGGGGCCTCTTCGTTACCCTCAAAGTGCACACATGCAAGACACACGTTATTACATCAATCTGAAACGAGATCTTAAATCACTGTTTAATGCTACTGACTGACATCTGATCCAACATACTTAAACATGAATTACCTCTGAACGCTGCCCCGAATCCTCCTTGATTTCCTCCATGTCAGCCTGGTCGTCTGTTTGGGGTTGGCTCTTTGACAGATCTGTATTCTGGAGACTGAAGGAAGAAAAGCAGCAGAAAATGAAATCAAGTATTTATAAATGGGATGACATTAGGATGCAATGAGCATCAGCAGCTGGCCGTGTCAGCCCTTTGTATATCAGCACGATGAGCAACACAATCTAGAGCAGCAACAGGTTACCTTTCCAGCGGGCTGGTGTCGCACTGGTTGGATGTTACCCCGGGGAAAGACGAGAAGGAGAGGGATGACAGCCGGGACTGGAGCTCTGATGTCGCCTCCAATCTCTCCATGGCTGTAAAGACAAGGCAGACACCTCAGTCAGCGCGGCGAGAGAAAAGAGAGAGATGAAACCCCGCCTCTTCCGACCAACCTCAGGGAGGAAGAGCGATGACAACACTGGAGCTAGCATGCTGCTAACACAGGCTGGATACGCTAAACAAAGTGTAACCGGACACACCTGAGCCACGTCAACCACAGCAGAGATTGTGACTGAACAGCTAAAGCCACTGGGAGGAGTGGTGTGTGTTGGTGTGGTGAGCTCCGGCCGCCACAATTCACTCCATCCTGGCAAACTACTGGCTCTCAGCTGACTAGCCGCTTGGCTCCCGTTAGCTAGCTAGCTAGCTCGCTAGCTCCAGCACAAACCCATCGCACCACGGGTGAAACCAAAGATTAAACCCCGGCTATCTGATACCTTGACACCGTGTCACTCGTATCCAGCTGAGGCCATGAGAGGAGACGCCTCCATGTCACTGCGGCCCTGTCACACACCTCCACGGTGCGGTTCCTGCTGCTGCTGCTGCTGCTGCTGCTGCCGGGAGAGAAACACTGTCTGTGAAGACTTCCGTGTTTTCTCCAGAGTTGAAGAAAAGGGGCGAATCTGAGGCGTAGTAGAAACTGGAGGCTTCAGAGGATATTTTTACTTGGTGCTAATGAATAGAGTGATGATGATTAACTTAATAATAGTTCAGCTATAATATAATTATACTTCTATACTACTTATAAATATTATCTTAATTTACATCCTTATATTAAAGTTAATCTAATATATAAATTAATATATAAATAGATTTTTTTTTACAATTTGCTGAGACTGATAGATTTCAGTGATTTATTTCATTTTTGTATGTAGTTTATTTTATTTTTTTGTCCTTAGTGTTTTTCCTGCAGTGGAAAATGTGAATGTAATTTGACATCAGTACGACATGTTCTCATGACCATTTTCATTTATTGCAACATATCCAGAATACCAACCTGTGTTCTTTGCATTGTAAACTAGAATAAACACCCAGCAGGTATATGCCTCCCTCCGACAACCAGGGCAGTATCAGTCTTAGGGTTGCAAAATTCTGGGAATATTCAAAGCTGGAAAATTTCCATGGGAATTAACAGGAATAAACTGGAAATTGTGTGGGTTATTTATACTAATTGTATTTACCTTGTCATATACAGACATAAATATAAACATTTTGTTTTGTCATAGGCGGATTTGAGCCCTGAGGAAACTTTGGGCACTTGACTATATGCTTTTGGATCTTTGTGTCATTCTTAACATAGGTCTTTCCACAGCATTTGCAAATGTACACAGCCTTTCCTTCTACATTGGCTGGGGTGAAATGTCTACATACAGGAGATGGTGCACGTGAAATTGTTCTGTAGAATAAGATGAGAAAAAAAGCTTTTAAAAAACACTAATGCAATGCCAGAGATATAAATAGTTGGCCAAACAATTGGAATCGTCTTTAAAAATATTTTACAATTGATGGATAAATGAATAGAAATAGACTAGATGAACAGATGAACAATCCTCAATCAGCATGTTAATATATTTTCCCCATTAATATCATCGAAACTTACCTGACTAGTCCTGCACACAAGGATGCTGGCAATTATCTGTGCGTGTGATGGAGAAATGCACAGTGAAGAGTTGAAATTCAACATGCAGCGTGTGCTACATTCCATACATCTTTAAAATAGAGTTTTGTATGATGTTTTTATTGCTCAGCATTTACTTTGTGTATTTATTTTTTTCAAAATTCCCCAAATTCCCGAGCTTAATATTCCCATGGGAAGTTTCCGGACATTTTCCGGACATTTTCCGGACATTTTCCACCCCTTTGCAACCCTAATCAGTCTACATATATTTGTCTCCAGTCAGATGAGATAACTGTGACTTTTGACCTTTGACCCCTGCAGCTCATCAGTTTATCTTTGAAACTTTGAAAACATTCCCTAAAGGCGGATATGAGAAATGTTAAACGTTTTTATGAGGCCACCTTGACCTTTGACCTTTGACCATCCAAACGAATGAATGCATAAGTCCAAGGGAATGTTTACCAATTGTGAAGAAATTTCCTTAAGGCGTTCATATGATATCATGTTTACAAGAGCAGGCCAGACAGACATCCTCTAAATAGTCCTCCAAAAATAAAACATATTACAGAGCTCCTTTTATTCAAGTGTATTCTTGCATATTACAGTACAGTTTTCCCAACTTTTGGTGTGACATGAGGGACACAGTCTTCAAACTGTGATGGAGAATATAAGATTTACTTTAAAGTGTGAGTGTGTAAGTTTCCTGGTGTCAGCAGCAGTGATTTGTACGCTGCAGAGACGCACTGCTGCACACATTCATTACTTAACAGAAACTTCAGCAGTGGTGTCTCCTTGGTCTGAGCATCAGTGAGGGAAATCCAGGGAAAAGGCCTAAAAGGAGGAAAACAAATAAAATCATAACAGTCCTTGAAATTTGTGTTTGAATTATTATTCTTTCTGATGTGGCACACGAGCAGCATTATGTAGCAATGCAGTATTGTACTCACTCATCTTCGCGGAGGGAGGATGCTTGAGAAGAACCGATGAAACTGCTCGTGGTGAATTGCACGACGTTCGTCCATGTCCCCTCAAAGAGTCTGTTTATCCGGGAGAGAGCGTCACTGGATCTCAGACCAGCAGAGGTGCAGATGTTCAGCAGGCTGCACAACACTGCACAGAACCAGTTCTCGCTCAGAGAAATCCCACCTATAGGGAGTCACAAACCAGATCAACAGGTGAGAGGGACATCAAATATCAAACATCTCATGTAACATGACAAGTTCAAAGTTTACACTAAGTCAGCATGATGTACCGCTCACGGTGAGAGGACACGATGCCTCTATCAGTGAAGGATCTTTCAAAGCCTTGGACAGAGAAGAGCACGAGAGCCATACGTCTGCAGCATCACCACCAACAAACTCATACTGCGGTTTCAGAATGAAGTCGTGTCCGAGAAGCTCAGCCAATCTGAAGAAGAAAGTCACAGAAGGGATGCGTTCACTTAAAATTATTTTTCTAAAATTAGCTGTATATGTGCATGAATGTGGCGGCACCTGGTGACAGGCACAGCAGAGATGAAGCTGTACACCAGGCAGTGTTTTGACAGATGAGAGCGGAGATGGCAACAGACTCTGGGGAGGTGAGAGGGCAGACAGCAGAGGAACAGGACGTCTGCCCATGCTGCCAGTCTGCGATTGTCGAAGAAACACTCGACACCGGTCGGGACAAATTCCACTGAAACACAAAAGCAACAAAAAAGAAAGAATGCATGCAAGCAGGGGCGCTGACAGAAATTTTGGGCTGTGCGACAGACACACACACAGGCATATAAGAACAGTGTAAGCATAACAATATAAGCATTACTTTTTCAGTTTGAATTTAAACTCACTTAGACTCATTTCAACTTTTTAGTTCAACATATATATTTGTATGCATAAAATGTATAATTTAATTACATATCAAATTCCTTCCATTTTTATTCAATATTTAGGGCCCGAGCACTGACAGACAGTGAGGCCCTATTGAAATGTATTGATAATTATTATAATTTTTCAGGCAAATGAATTGGCTTTTTGGGGGCTTTAACATTCTCAAATCTTCCCAAAAATTTCAGAAAATTTGAAAGTGGGGAAAATTTACTTTACATTTATTATTTATTATTTATTATTATTTATCTAATTAAAGATTAAGATTAATTTACCTCCTTCGCAGAAGAGGACTGCGCAGAATTCATTAAATTTCATTTCATTTTCCATAATACACAGTGTAAGATATAGTGCAATTAATAGTGGGTTATGGTCCTGCCAATTTTAGGGGTTCAGTATCTTGCCGAGGAATCTTCAGCATGCAGATAGGGCAGAGTGGGGATTGAACCGGCAACCTTCTTGTTGGAGAACGACCACTCTACACCCTAGGCCAATCCTATATTAATTATGTATCTGTTCATAACCATGAGTAACTAAGCACAGGAAGAAGATGGACAAATTATTGTGTGTGTGTGTTTCTGTGTCATTCTATGCTGTTTTTGATACACATTTCAGAGAAAACAATTGTATTTTCTACTTTACTACATATATTTGACAGCCTTACTTAAAAGTTGCTTTTATATTTTTGTCAATTTAAGTATCCATCTGTCCCTCCCACCTTCTGTCTGTCTATCTATCTACCTATCTATCTATCTATCTATCTATCTATATCGTTATGCTCATAAGCATTTGTCCAAACATTCACGGCATCAATTACGCTCCAGAACATTTGTTATTTGTATAGTACATTTTCACTTGCAGAGAAGAAAATAAAAAAAATGTATTAGTATTTATCAGGCAACATAAACCAACGTCTTTACACTCTGGTTCATTAATTTGAGTTTCTCTGCTTCAGACCACAGACCTGTTCACAGTGTTGCTCAGACTTCATTTTAATGTTGGTGTATGTACCTGCAGATTTAGGTCTTCTGGTGGAAACCTTGATATGTGATGGTTTGATGTCGGTCATTTCCAGGAGGGAGAGGAGCAGCTGTTTACCCAGGTGACCTGCTCCCAATATCGCCACAGAGAGGTCACCATCTCCTGCTGCAGGTGTCACAGCAGAGGCCCCTTGTCCTCTGAGGACACGCCCACAAGGAACAGTATCACTGATTTATAACAGCACCTTTGAATGAACTTTAAATGAACTGTAAATGCTTGGAGTTGTTTTAAATCACCTCAGTGAACGGACGAGTTTACACAGGTACAGAGCGTGCGCGCACCCGCTAAATGTCAGTCCAGCCGCGCGTGCACGCAAGTGTTTTACCGTCTCCTCATCCTCGGTGAATCCAGGGTCAGTGGTCAAACTGTTCAGACCAGCAGTGACGTCCCCCATCTTCCTTTTATATAAGCTTTCAACTTTATATGTAGTCTATGGTCTTAACTCGTGTGACAGCTGATGAAAGAGAAAAGCTACACACTGTAGTAAAACATGCTGTTGCCATGCCAACAGTAACAACTTCCGAATTAACTGGCTACGTATTTCAAAATAAAGCTCATCAAAACGCTACATGCTTTTCAGAATAAAGGCAAGAGCTATGTTGCTGAACATAAAGAAGAAATGAACAGATATTTTCATCGAAAACAAACAGAAGATCTATTGACATTTAAATTTTTGTTGTCAAATGGCTATTAGTCCCATTACATTAATGTCACTCAGTAAAGCACACGTCCACCAACATTCCACTTATAAAACCACATTTAGATTCACTAGATCCCGATCGTTATTCGTCATGCTCAGAAGAATGGGACGTGTGTACAGACAGACAGCTGAAAACATGATGCCTCTGGTCACAGGCTGTTGCCGTCACAGAGGCCTAAAAACAAGGCACAACAACCACACTACAATGTGGCAACTGTTTTTTAATTCCCTTTCATGCTTTTAATACAAATTCAAGAATCAACTGTACACATATGTACAAGAAATATTCTTTGCACATAAACACAAAAATTAGCAAATCAAATATCTGCAACACGACATTTCACGTCAAATACTAGTATTCAAAAAGACACTGGAAGAAAATATTTTGAGCAGGACATTAGGACTTGGCTTGAAGATCTTAAGTCGACGTTGCTCCTTTTACAAGACTGTGTCTACAATTTGAATATGTGAGCAGCAGACAGGAAATAAATCGTTTAAATCTGTTATTGAATGTTGAAAGCAGCTTTTCAGGACAGCAGATTGTGTGAAAATTTGATCACAGCTCAAAATAAAATTGTGAAACTTCATCACTAATTTGGTAAATCCTCTCCTACATCATTCATTTGGGCAAGTAAACCTTCAAGTTACTTAAAAGTGCTTCATACAGAACACATTCAGTCAGATTTGTCCTCTTGTATTTGCATGAAATGTTACACATCGGGTCTATTTACAGTAAATAACAAGGCCCACATACAGTACGTGTTATATAAATTAAGAGTCATTACACCTACAATATTAGTGTTTGTCGACACCGAGTGAGCGAACGTAACCACACACAGGACTTGTAAACAAAGCCGTTGGAGAATGAAGCAAATGGTTGCAGTTCGTGAGACAACAGCGTTTCATGAGTTCATATCTAAAATGCCATTGTCTAATTAACAACAGATCATAATCCACATAGAGAAAATGTGGCTCACAAATGAATCATTCTTCAGACATCCCTTTGACTGGACACACAGTTGGACTATGCTGACAACCATGAAGGCACTGTGAGGGAACTGGTAAGCTGACACAAGCTCAAAATGCCACGAGATGAACAGTGTGTTTATTTACACCGGGGCTGTGATGAGCCGCTGTGATGTTCCTCTTAATCTGAGGAAAGTCTCCAACAGGTTTGTCAGCTCCCGCTTGTGCACAGTCGTGGCTTTCAGGTGCGATACGGCAACGAGAATCACTCCTCGCCCTGCCTCCACTTTTGAGATTCCTCCTGGCGAGCGTCGGGGTGAATCTGGTTCCTCATCCCACCCAAAACGTTGGAGGTGGCCTCGGTGGCCATAATGAGAGGCTTGACTACAGCTGGCGGCAGCTGGCGGAGAACTCCACCCACCGCCCCCGTCATCCCACGCTGCTCGTGCTCCCGGGTGGCCGTGTCGTAGATGGTCAGTGCAGTGTCCGTGATCCCCTGTAGATGGAAACAGCAGACACTTAATACCATGAACTGTAAATAAAGATGGACGATGGAGTCTCCTCTTCCTCCCGTTGTTCAGAAAAGAAGCGAAGCGTAACGAGGTCCTGCTCAACCAATAGACAGGCAGTATCACCTTTCAATCATAACATTTCACCCTGTTTTTATAGCATTGAACATTTTTATTAAAACCAAATAAACTTGAACATACATCAGTTTGATAAGAACTACCTAAAATGACAGAAACTATCTTTCAGAAAAATGTAATTAATAAATATTTGGACTTTTCAGTTTGGTCCACCTCTGGCTTCACTTTGGGGGAGCTGTCATGTCATCCATCTTAATATACAGTCTATGCTCCATACACATCAACAACAGCGTTTCTTTCCATTGATGTCACTACAGTGGGAATATTCATTTCAGATTCAGGTTCATTTACCTCTTTTACCACCGTGTAGGCTTTGGCCACACCTTCTCTCAGGTCCACAGGCTGATGGGACAGTCCGTAATGAGAGAACCGTTTTATCCTCTTTGAGTCCCTCTCATCAGGCACCGGAGAAACCATGTCATAGGCCGTCTCTGCTGCTGCCTGAAAACCAGACCAAACTGTGAATATCTTTGTTTTTTAATGGAGATGAATCAGGATTTCCCTTTAATTCCCATTAATTCAAATGTGGACTGTAGACGTCCCCCACATTTTCAAAATTAATCAAAAGTCTTTTATACATTTCTTATAATAACATAAAAGATCTCTTAATGTAGTGTTGTGCACCGTTAAGGGTTTCTACAGATCTCAAAAAGCAAAATGCAAGACCACTACCCGATAATTATAGATAAGGTGAAGTAGTTGAGTAGAAAATTACCCTCTGACCAGGGTGTGTGTGCAGATGATCAGTTATCAGTTCCACGTTGGTCTTGTTTGTACTTTTATGACAGCGTATTAATATCTGTATGGTTGAGAAAGAACTACACGGAGACATTATGAACGACCCACGGTGCAAATAAAAACAAATTTTAAAGAGCGATGAGAATGAACATAATGACTATTTAAGATCGAGTATGTTATATCTTAAAATATTAAATATTTTTCAAGGCTGAAAATTCAGATCAGTGGTAACCCTGTTCACTGTGGAGCTGTACATATTGATTCACTCAGCCTATCCTCTCTCAAACACATCGACAAAAGAGCCATCTGTCCTAGTCACAACACTGATAGTTACCATGACAGAATCTGTGGGAAAAACTGTTAATACCAACTGTGTTGTGGCAGTGGAGAGGCCTGTTTACCTGAATGGTCCGCACCATCCTGTTGGTGAGCTCCAGAGCAGCCATAGCGGTGGAGGTTCCAAAGGAGGCGGTGCCGCGCTGAAACCCGCGAACTATCCGGCCGTCCTTCCTGTACTGCTCGATCGGGAGCCAGACCAAGTCCCTGAATCCCTGAACTGAACGAAACAATCATCTTAAGAACAGTGAAACACCACAGCTGAGAGATACACCTGGATAAGTAAACTCATAAACTGTACATGACATTCACAGCAGCCTATCGATGAAATCATGGATTACATGTTGTCCCGGCTTCAAAGAATCCAACTAGTACTTAGTCTGGCAAAAAAAAAGGGAATTCAATTCTATATGTTAAGTGTGGGACCAGGTTTAGCTGGAGAAGCTTAATATCACTGAAAAGGCGTTTTAAGATATGAACTCCGGAAACTGTCAGATAAATTAGGTCGGGAGTTTTCCTTTCACATATGAAAAAAGCAGAAGATGTCAGATGTGTTCACAACAGGATAAAGTCCTGAACATTCACGTGAGGGGCTCTGCCAATACAGAGCACGCAGAGGCAGGACAGGGCGTGTACATTCTACTGTGGAAATCATGTGATTTGTTGACAGCACATCTACACCTGCGTTGAACCTTATTGTCAATAGCTGGTGAATCTCAATGTCTTTCATAGTTGACATTCGTTGAATTCTCACATGGGCTCACAAGAAAGTGGGCATAGTTCAGTGCCTGTCTGGAAGCCAGTTAATACTGGTTTTACTTTTTGCTTTATACCTAACCATGTACATTCTAAACATACATGTCTAGAAATATGTCTGAAAACATAAAAAAGCTTATAACCGGATTAAGATCACGTGTTGTACTCACCCAACTGTACCAGTGAGTGAATTGGTCCGACACCACCCAGCAGACCTGGAAGCTGGTTCTTCCTTATGTCATTCAGCCATTCGTTTATTGCATAGGAAAACAGCTTATCTACACCTAACAGTCTGAAAGACAGACGAGTATTAGTATATAGTGGAAAAACACATGTTTTTTGTGAATAGTGAATTAAAATACTTGACATATAACATATGATGGTGTTCTGAAAGACATCTGATATGTTACTGTGATACACGTACCCTTGTCTGTAGCACAACTGCCTCAGTTTCAGCTCTGAACAGTTCAGTTGTGTCAACCCGATAATGATTCCTGCAAATGTTCCCTGAAACAAAGCAGATATCAAGTTATTCACATACCACTAATAACCTAGTGTGGAGTCAATGCAAAGTTCACTGAGACATTGTACCTGCTCCATTGAAACGTGTTTCCCATGGTAATCCAAGCGAATGGGAACCTCGGAGGTAAATCGGAACTCCCTTATAAGAAAGGAATTTGATCAAATACAGACACTTTTCCCAAATAGTTCCATTATTTATTTTCTTTAAACACTGACCTAAAGAAGATGGGCTGGTCTTTGAAAGAAAGAGATTCATTGTCAGTGACCTCATCCCTCCCAGATGTGGAAAACCCATTGTGGCTCAAACGTCTCTGTGCAGGCACTGAAATGATCGGTGCCGGGTCCTGGCTGTTGCCAGCGAGCTTGGAGAAGCTGCAGGAGATCTCGGGGGCAGAGGATTTCTTTGAGGAAACACAGAACGCTGCAAAACAAGACAACACAAGCAGCTTTTAGTAGAAAGTATGGTTTGCAACGGGTGTTTGTGCGTGGATGATCTGTTTTACCTTCTTGAGCAGGTGGTGAGAAAAACTCAACTTCAGTGGCAAGACTTGTAAAGAAGTCCTTCAAGAAGAATAGTGCGTCCTTCAAACAAACAACAGGAGTGTCACATAAATATATATAAATGTTACTGAAGATGCTGTTTGCCACAGGAAAAATGATCCGTCTGTGATTCTTGTACCTGATCAATATTGAGACGAAGAGGCATCAGGGAAACACGCAGACAGCACTCCTGAGGAGCCTGGCCCGACTCCGGACACATGTGCAGTGCTTTAACTGTCAACTGAGAGGAAATGCACACAAGACATTACACCAGGTCAACACTCGACTGGGTTAGTGTAAACATGTTGCCTTACTCACCATGTTAGAATGGGCCTTGCGGGGCATTTCTTTACTTGAGTACAAGTAGAGGAACTTATTCATCTGTGAAGTTGCCAGTCGGTCTCGAATCTCCAGGTCCTGTACGACAAACACCTGGCGAGAGACTGGCTGATCCGCTGCCGACCCAGAAGCCACCTGGGCCTGTGGGTACACCTCATGTTGAAATCTCACCTGAGGTCAAAGAAAAGGTGGTAAACAAAGAAATGACACATGTCACTTATATGGTCGGTAAATTGTGGAATAACTTTACCTTGCTGAGCTGAATCTCCATCAGGACATCAGGGTTCCTTCCTTTTCCACCTCCTGCCCGACCTGGAGCACTGGCCTGTCTGACTGGAGTTTGAGAGGGGGAGCTATGAGGTGTAGACCTTCAAGGCAGAGAGAAGGATACAAATTAAACATTCCATTTCCCTTTGAGCACATTCAAACATTTTTTGGCAATATTAAATAGCTTACCCGCGGCTTCTAGCAGGAGACGCTGAGAAAGTCGGACTCCCGAAGTCTTTCCCACCATAAAGGTGCCAGATGACAGAGATCTCTTTGATGAGGTAGCGCACCTCTGGGATGGGAAAGTTCACGGCTCCGCGACTGGGATCGGCCCCATACAGAGGCTGGCTGAAGTGATCGTGTTTAATTTCCACTGGGTTTGAGGTAAGCTGCTTTACCACTGGCTCCTGATCACGATCCTGAAACACATTTCTCAAAGTGAGACAACATAAACTTAAAAAAAACAGTAAATCACTGTTTTGAAACTGGGCTAAAGCCGTGTGAGAGAATATATTCAAACCTCTCCTCTGGAACCAGGTGTTTCCAGGATACAAAAGTCATCCGTCTCTTGGGCAAGGCTCGGGACAGGAGTGATGAGAGGAGAGTGAAGCATGGGGTAAGTGGGGCTGGGATTCTGATTCAAATTCCCACTCTCATCTGGGAACAGGAACAAGTCCGAGCGAGGCGGGTCGTGGTCATCATATCTCTCCTCGTGTGCACCTGCAGATGTGTGAAACGTTATAACATATCATGGTCACAGTCAGTTACAATTCTAACGCCCTGCTGAGCCAAGACCTCACCGTTCTGCTGTATCCCAGGTGTATGCTGCCCATCAGTCTCCTCCATCGCCTCACTCATCAGATCCTGCAAGATCTGCTGCTCAGTTTCAGCAAGCAGAATGGTCTGAGACGGGGGCCGGCTGGGAAACTCCGCCTATTGTAAAAAATATGCTCAGACTAAGCAAACATGTCTGGTAGGGATTTGAATGGTATTTTAATTATGTAATACTGTGTCATAATTAGTGGCCCTGTTGAGCTGACCTTGGATCTATGAGTAGTGCTGCCATGCTTTGCCTCTGGTTCTGCGGTTGGCAGCAAGTCTCCATAGCTGGCGACATACTGGATGAGGTTCATGAGGGCGGCGCAGGAATCTGAACAGGTTCGGATGTGGATGGCGTCACTGGAGCAGCGCAGCTCAAATCTCGGCTCCACCTGTCAACCAACATACGAGGAAAATATAAAAAAAAGTGACTGATCCTTGTTCATGGGAGACACGTCTGAAATGTTTGAGGCCATTTAGATACGGACAACTCTAACCAATTTTCCATCCACTCCAGGTTTGACAGCTGAAATCCTCAGCTCCAGTGTTCCCATGTCGACCACTTGGACATAGTCTGTCACAAAAACCAACAGAAAACACTGGACAAAACTGCATTTTAAACAAATCAAGTAGTTTTTCCCGATCATTACTGAAGATAACTTACCACGTGCGAGATTAACAGAGACTGCATTACTCTTGTCTGAGAGGAACAGAGCAGCTTCGTCCAGAATGATCCTGCAAATAACAGGTTCTTATATAACAGCAAATCTTTCTAAAACTCAGCTTCATATACATCTCTCAACTTCGTACTCGTGACATAACCAGGAGACTGTCTGATACCTGAGTGTTGAAGAGGAGTGGTCTAAAGAGAGGCTGCTGGAGATGCTGAAAGTCTCGATAATCAGCAGTGACCTGAGCGGCAGGTAAAGGGGCCTGTCAAGAGAAAAACACATCCCACATGAGAATAAATGGATTAACTCGTGACTTTGAAATGAGTTGGAGTTTTGAGGCGTTCTTCACCTGTAATCTAAAGAGCAGCTCCATAGATGTAGATGTAGGGTGGTGACAGACGCTGGAGGAGCGTAACCCAACACGGGCTCATCAGAAATATTCAGGAAGTCAGCAATCTGTTGGCAATAAGATCACAGATGTCGGATTTTGCTGGATGTTATTGTATTTTATTATTATTCTCCGAACATTGCATGTGAATGTGAGAGAATAAAAGAGGTGTGTAAGAGTTAGAGATTTTTTTCTTACCTGGTCGTTCCAGCCCAGACTGAGAGGGACAACTCTGTGCTGAAGTGTTGCTCCTCTCACTCCGACAGCAACAAGAAACTCCTGAATACACACACACACACACACACACACACACACACACACACACACACACACACACACACACACACACACACACACACACACACACACACACACACACACACACACACACACACACACACACACACACACACACACACACAGTCAGCAGCAAACCTCAAAAATGCTGACCGATTCACCTTAAACACCGGTTCTGCCTAAATTGTGATAACGCTGGACTAAATGTGATGTTTTGGGAATAAATCAATAATCCATTTGTAACTTTTTCTGGTGGTTCCCAGCACAACATGATGGGGCAGACATCCTTTGTAATTCTTACTAAGGCAGTTCAGGATTTATGCACAAGAGTAGATCCAGAAAAATCATTCATTGTGAGTATAGCTCTATCTACAGGGCAAATGTGGCCATGACAGTCCCACATACTGACAAAAACAGATGAAAAACTGTGTTACACAACTTTGTAATACATTTTATCTCAATTTTTCTTTTTTTTTATCCCACCTTGTTAAATACTGGCTCACTTTATATCTTCCACCCGTAAAATATGAGTCGAATTATGCCTGGATTTTTTAAAGTGATAAAGTAAGAATGGTGTCCTCATAACAAAAACACAGTGAGTGATTTGATGCTCCACCTTGACGTTGCGCTCTGCACTCTGTGACGAGATTTTGACAGCGACAGACACCATGCTGCGGGACTCCAGACCAATACCCTCTGAGGGTGTTGAGGATCTCTCAGGTGAGGTCTCCGATTGGTAGATAGTTGGCTCTAGCCAATGGGGATGCGTCCTGCACGGCAACTTGATGTCTGAGACAGCGGCTCCACCATCCATAAGTCCTGGGATCGATGAGACAACAGAGATGAAACCAGACTACAGTAGATTTGTGTGCATTTTAACGATACATTATCAATTCGCAATAACATATGGGAAGACGAGCATAGTTTACCTTGATGATACATGCAAATGCTACTGGTGTGGAAGCAGATGTAGTGTTGGTCTTTATATCCCTCATACTGCGTGACACTGAACAGCACAGCGTTCTTCACCTCCAGCCAGAACTCGCCATGTTTGTTTTTCAGCACAGTTTTATCTTCCCTCTGGAAAAACAAGATGGAATCTCACTGACTTTTGAGCAAGCTGTTAGGATTACACCTGTGGAAAAAGTTAGATATTTAAAAATGAACGAGATCTTACCTTAGAATTAGTTTGTAGAGACACCAAGCCATGATTGACACTGAGGATGACGGAAAACAAACTCTGCGACGTCTTGCTCTGAGCTTTGGGCTTTTTCTTCTTACGAGACCTGAGGCCCATGTCAGAGGCAGGAGAGTAATAGTGCATGTTCTCCTCCTCTGAGCCGCTGGTGTCCTCTAAAAGCACAACACAGAGCATGTCTATCAATGGATAATAAAACATGACCTCATACCAGAAACTTTTACCGCAGTGTTGAAAGTCTGTAAAATCATGTGAAATGTTTTTGCAGCCTCACCCTCGGGTCCGGTAGAGCGGAACTGGCTGAAGCTGTCCTTGGAGTAAGTGTTGATCAATTGACTGGCGACAGAGAGGCCAACGCCATATGGCATGCTCTCAACGGTCTCCACTGGAGATGGAGCAGTGGGCTCCCAGAGAAGCAGGTCATTATTTATCCTAGAACATTTTGGACATGGAACAAATTAAGATTGTCTTATTAGAAGTCACTTACAGAGGAACTAAAATCACTGGACATAAACTTGGCTTCAAATCACTTCCGATCAACCGATTATAAATTTTCCGCTACTATAAAAGGTTTATAGATTTAAAAAAGGTGTAAATGTCAGATCCTTTCCTAGCCTGCAGGATATCCCAGAGTGAACCTAACTCTCTTTTCATGACAAACCTTATATTTAACTTTGTTCAGCTGTGCTCTTATTGCCATCCTGTCATTTAATTTAATTTGATAAAATCCGTACCTGTTGTGTAGTTTTTCATAAAACGTCTTGCTGGGCAGCACCAGCTGCACATTGGGGAGACACAACTCAAGGATGAAGCGAGAGTTGTTCATGGTTTTTTCCTGAAACTCTGTCATCTCACCAACATCACCAGGAATGACCATCTGGAATTAAAAAATATAAAACAAAACTTGTAAACATGAGCTGATCACAACCTGCTCTGTCAACAGGTCACGTATGCAAAGCACTACTCGTGTCTCTTCTTTACATAATGATGCATTGGTCACAAATATTTGAATACATCAACTGGAGGCTAGCCTTAATGCAGAGGGCAAAATGGATCAATGCTGTCAGAAATACTCATTCACTTGCACTTCAGCACAAACAAATTTGACGACACACACATTTCACTCTTTGATTATTGTGGCCTTTTAGCCATGACCCACCTCCTCATTCTCATACATGACCCTACGTGAAGAAAATGGTGATGGCTCTGTTTTCCCAAAGTCACACACATCCTTCAGTGAATGAGCAGCCCCTTCCTCCTCTTCCTCCTCAAGAGAATGATCCTCAGCCCCCTCGTCATCCTCAGCTGTCACACGCTCCAGGATTGAGTGGACCGCCGTAGGGTTCATCTTCAGCACAACCCTGCTCAGAAAAAATAAACACTGATGAAAGATTGCCCTATATGGACATATTCGTTTGAGAATGGTTTGGGTGGGTGAACGCACCTCGGCCAGTCAAACTTAACGCTTTCAGATGATGTCATGTCTCTGTCCATGGTGTGGGACACCCTGAGGAATCGGGTAGCTGGTTGATCTGGCTCCTCCTGGAACTTCCCTGTTGAAATAAAGAAAAAAAACACAGAACTTGAAAGAGACGTTGCTCCATTAGAAAAAAATCGTTAAAGTGCAGTTTGAAAACATTTTCCTTAGTTGGCACACGTACCTATGAGTTCTCTAAAAGTGAGCTCCATTTTTGTTTGGTCAGGTGAGCTGCCACCCATGAACTCTGTTTTGACTTCCAGGTCTTCAAACTCCAAGTAAAGTACTTCCTTCTGCAGGGACTTCTTGAACCAGGGGCCCCTTTCCTGATCTGAGCGCAGGTCGGGGATGGGAAATCGGACTGCAAGGCCGAGCAATGGGGCATTTACAGTCAGTGATACCTGACAGTTGGTTGGGGTGTGGCTGTCATCGAGGAAAACTTCTGTGAAGGCCTTGTGCTGTGGAATTAGTTTTGAAACACAAAGATGTAGATTATATAGTGTTGTAGAGGATATAAATATATCATTATGCTTAACGTTTTCATATTTCTAGAAATAAATTTCATCTTTGATTATTAGTTACTGTGAGTGCCTTACCAAGCTGACATGTTTATTATAAGATGTATACATATGGGAGGCCATCATCTCTGTAGTGACCAGCTTCTGAGGTTGTAGCAGCGAGTTGAGCCGGTCTACGATGCTGATGTCCAGCTCAGATCGCACCGGTCCCAGCTCCACCACGATCTCAGCTTTCCGGGGAATGGTGCTAAAGCGAACCTGGCCGCCCTGCGCAGAGGACAAAAGGGCTGACTGAGTGAACGCATGAATACCCACGGATGCTTTTTCTGCATTCATGTAAGTGTTGTGCTTTCATATTATACTAACAAACAATGTTACCTGAGGGCCCCTGCGCTCAGCCTGTTTGTAAAGCAGGTGAAGGCAGGTAGTTAGCGGTGCATCCGCACTGACTGTGGTGTCGAATGTCAGGAGCTGAGTTGTGACAGAGAAAACAGTGAGAAACACTACTGACATCATGCCAGCTGCAAATGAGAGTAAATGCAAATGTATAACCAACTAAAGTTCAGTGCAGGGCAAAAGGCTTAAAACTCTTACCTCAGTGTACTGCATTCCTCTTTGGGAGCCACCAATGACACCCTCAGATGGGAAGAGACACTCCAGGAATTCCATCTGGTTAAGAGAGACGTCAGTGCTGAAAGTCCGTAAGTTGGATCCCTGACTGTGCTCATAGTTTATCTTCAGACCCTGGCCCACAAACCTGCAGAATTAAGCCCAGGTCAGACAGATTTTCACAAGTTCAGATCATGAACCTGGCCTTGCATAAGAGGAATTAGTGAAAATGAAAGTGTACCTGAGGTGATCATGAGGACAAGCCTGATTAAACACTGTCCGAGACTGAAGGAAAGCAGTGGGCGAGAGCTGGCCCACCATGCTGAAGAAGTGTGCAGCCATGGGGCCAAGGGGCCTAGGGGCAGCATCTGGTGGTGGCAGCGGGTCGATGTGGAGGACAGAGATAGCCAGGCTGCTCAGTGTCAGCCTCAGCACCAGCTCTGGCCTGGACTCATCACCATGGGCTTTGGATGGATGGCCTTATATAAAACAGTGGCAGATAAAATACATGCAGATACTATTTTAGAAACTAGCCAGGGAGATAAGTTGATGTAAATCCATTCAAATATATAAATGTAACCTCTCAAAGCACATGGCTTCTGATGGACTAATATTTAAGGGTTACTTGAGTAAAATATGTTTTAAAATAAACTGTTATATTGCTATACTTACAGGCCAGTCTTAGCAATTTTTGAGGGAGCTGTGAATCCCGTGAGTAGACGAGTGTTTCATTGGCCTGCTTCTCTCTGTGTCGCGGTACATCCATGTAATCATCCCACAGAGCCTACAAACGCAGATACGATGCCAGATTATAGTAGAACAGCAACTCACATGTCAGGAAAATATTTTCACCACACAAGCTACAACACATATGATTTAAATCAATTTCTCTTCAAATTTTTGCGTCCGTTTGACTTAAGACTCACTGTTGGGTTTCTAGAGGGAGATTCTACTGGGGAGGCAGAGTAGTTGCTGTTAAGTGACAAATCCAAGTCAACGGTGGGTGGTTCTCCCAGAGGAGGGAGGGACGACAAACTGTGAGACATGTCCATGTCGGCCATGGAGAAGAACACATCATCTACATCAGCAACCAGAAAATAAAGGAAAGGACCATTTTCATTAGACAGATGCACGCATGACATCTGGCTTGTAAGAAATGATGGGGTTAGATGATGGTGCTTCAGTCTGACCTCGACTTGACACAGTTCTGGTGGTCTGACTCTCAACGAGGTCGGGGTCTGCTCCTGGCACAACAGTTTCCTTCTTCAGACAGCGGTTCAGTTCCATGTGGAGCCGATACTCATCTTCCTGCTGCATCGGTCGACTCTTTCTGTCCTTAGCCCACTCCTGTGCCCCTTCGCACAAAGAGCAAGAAATACATGGTTTGCTCCATTTCTTTAACTCAGTTGTAATACTTTTACCCATTTTGATCCAAATTATCTATCAACAGATGGGTGCTCACTTCCACCAGAGAACGCTCCGAACAAGTCCAGGAGGAGATGAACTTGCCGTGGGGACAGCAGGAAAACTAATGTTTCTATATGTCCGACAACATCCAGCTGAAAAGGAAAGCAGCCTCATTACTGTCTTTAATCGATGTGCATTATACTGATATAAATTCAGGGACATTTTTTTTTATGTTGTAATCAAGAAATTGTTCAATTTACCTTTGCTCCAGGCATAGCTATGTTATTTTTCAGAGTGAGGGACAACTCAATTTTGCCATCAAGGCTCCCAACCTGCACAGGTTCAAATGGTTTTGTAGAGGATACAGGCTCTGTGAACTGCGGATGAGGCTCACATATTATTTTTGGATTCCAGCTGGGGGAGAGCTTTGGCTCAGTTTCCTACAAAATAAAAGAGCCATTTTTCAAATTAAGACTTATGCATACAACTCTTTTAGCTGTTATCCAATTTCGAAGACTCGCTGCACCAACCGTTGGAGTTGGTGATGATTTACATCCAGCTCGAGACACGTCAGAAAATTCATCCCAAAATATGGTGATGCCTTCCATCTGCAGGTTTTTATGTGCAAATGTGGTCGGCTGATGCACATTCACACTCGAGCTCTCCTCGCCCGTCTCATCACAGTAAACAATCCTGAAGCAACAACAGAACACGATTAACTTGATACATACATATTAGGGATATCTTTTCTATTTTTAGATGCAGCCCCTTTAATAATAAAAGCTTAAATAATTGTCTTTATGTTTCACCCTCAGTAACATCATTCCCTTTGTAGCTGATTCAAGTTAAGGATTTAAGACAGGAAATTAATGTGGTATATTGAATTTTATCAGGATTCAATTGTTCTGTGTTGATTTTTTTTCAAATATTATGTTTGGTCAACTGTGGTCCGAGTGACCATGCAAACTTACTTGTTAAATCGTATCTCAAGAGCAATTCCAGTTTTAGAATTTTCCGGAATGTGTTCGACTCTGAGGACAGTGTCTACAAATGTCACTTTGACCCTCCTCAGAACTGCAAGCGAGAAAATTTGCTTTAAATTCATGCAAAACAAGTACATATCTTTAAATGTTGCTAGCGTTATGATCACATTACCTGTCTCTATTGTTTCTGCAAACTTCTCTAATCCCTCAAAAGGCTGGAAGCTCTCTCCCATATCATCTGTGAGTTTCTGGCTCAGACATTCTTTGGCGAGCTGCATGCTGCTCGTCATGAAACTGGACCAGTACATGGGCTCAGTGCCAGATGCTGTGGTGATAAAAAAGCATTTGCTTTTCAGTAAAATTGACGGTCGCCTATTTCTCAGGCGAGAACATAACAAGCTGTTTTTCAACCCTTTTTGCAAAGATAGTGATGTGGTGACCTTACCCACTCTCGGCCTGGGTCTGAGCACCATCTCCAAACCCTTGACCTCTAGCGCACAGTTTTCCTGTAGCAGGGCAGCCCATGGAACCGTTAGAGAAATTGTCTGGATGAACCCGGCGATCACTTCAAATGGGGCGTCTGCCGTCTCTAGGAGCTCATTGAGAGACTGAAGAACAAGACATAACAATGCTGAAGCTTCTCTCCATCCAAGCAGATTCTAAATTAACATCAACTGAATTTGCCTGAGGTATTTTCACTCCACACATACCCATTTATCCAATGGCACTTGGGCAAGTGTTCCAGTGCCTTGATAGAGGTCCAAACTGAGCTGATCCAAGCTCAGCTTCTCCTCCAGGAAGTTGCCAAGGTAGCGGTGCAGGAGGTACCTGCAGGCTCGCTTCTTGATGGACTCCGAAAAGGGCCACGGCATCTTTAACTCAACAGGTGTAAAGTAATCAGGCAATGAAAGAGATTCAGAGGCTCCGCAAACCCAAAGGCTCCTATTTCTCCGACGGCTGTGTATTAATCGCTGGTGTCACGGTTGTGTCATCCAGTCGACTTAAAGACATCAGGAAATGTTGAGTTCAAACATCCTTCATATCCCAGGAGCAGGGACCCTTCGGATGATGTGTCGACACTCAGTGATGTGTGTGCGGATTGGTTCGACTCCAGTTTGCTGCTCCTACCGAAACACACACACACTGTAATTTGACACTTGAGACACACAACATGAGGATTACACAAATTATGTTTACAATACAGGCAAATACAAAAAGGAGTGACTGAAAACAACTGAGTCACGTTGTAATATAAGTTAATAACATTATAGTATACCTGACTACGTATAGGTCACTATAACCTGCCCAGTGTTATTGTCAGCACATGTTTACCCACCAGATAAGCCAGGGCACACAGGCAAACGCGCTTGCGAAATAGCTTCTAGCATGTTATAGTACTGACAGTCAATAGCTGTTGACTGTCAGTCAACAGCACTGACAGTCAATAGCTGTTGACTGTCAGTGCTATCACATGCTGTAGCTGTATTTACTTAAAGCTTTCATCGTTAGCAGGAGCTGCGCTGACTGCTTGCTCAACAAAGGCACGTCGTTAAGCTACCTAGCCGTCTGGCCAGCGAAATGCTAACGCGTTAGCTCGCCCATGAACCACTGCTGTCGGCTGACTGACTGTGGGCAGGTTAGCGTTGCCCGGCTAACGACAGGCTAATGTTGTAAGCTTGTTAGCTAGTTAGCCAGCTAACCTAGAAGCCAACAATTCTCAAGTCATTTACCATCGCAGCACAGCTGCACGTGAGTAGAAGAACACACTACGCGTCTACACGACAGGTATCTGAGTCGACACGCTGAGCAGAGTTGAGGATGCCAGCGAGGATCTGAAGTTACCTTCCGACTGAGTTGTTTACAAACACTCTCATGACTCCGCACAGACCCGAGCCCACACTGCGGGGTGGGATGAGGCAGTGACGTCACAAGATGGAAGAGCCGCCTGCTCCACTGGACGATCACCGGGTCGAGAGCGTAAACTGTGCGGTCGAGATATCTGTCTAGAGCTTAATTTACACACTAAAGAAACGAGCTGGAGTGAAAACACGCGCTGTGTTATCACTGTTTTTTATTTACTCGAGCTGTTTAGGAATCAGAGCTCGGACGCTTGAACGCCACGTTTGCCCGCTCCTTGTCCACACAGCCCGGAGAGGGGGCAGGAGCTGGAACCTTCCACAAGCCGGAAGAAACCCAGGCAGCGAGGAGGTGAGCGGAATGAGCGCAGTTGGGTTAGAAATGATTTTTGCAACAAGCTAACATCAAACGAGATGACAGCTTTTATTCTTTTATTATAACATGTACAAATAAACACGTAGAAATGGATTGAAGCATGTTTAGTAGCCGAAATCACTTTGCTAGCTTGTAACGGGGCAGTGACTTAGCTTGTTCATTCTCCCAGAGTTTATCTTATTGCAACATAAAGCTAATGTTGGCTATCTAGCTAGCTAAAGGAGATCAGTCTATGTGACTATATGAATTAGCTGCTATATGACAACATCCATTGATCCATAACTAACTGTGAGGTGTGTGAAGACAGTAACCTCACCTATCTAGCTAGCTTAAACCTCAGGGCGGCTCTGAATCCTCAAGATGTCGCTGTGATGTTTTGTATGTGTTCACTTGTGACTCACGTTAATGTTGTTAAACAGGTGGTGGACTGAAGTGCACGTGTAGTACTAGTGGTGATGTTTTGTAACAAATTATATTTACTAGAGTACTGCTTCTGAGTTGAGCTATTTGAGTATTTTATTCCATGTTACGTCGGTCGAAAGTTCTGGCCATATTGTATTTTTTTTATCCCACTACATCTGTTTAGCAACTCCAGTTAGGCCCGAGCACCGACAGTGGCGAAGGCCCTATAGAAATTATATGATTATTATTATTCATATTGTCTGCCAAATGGATTGCCTTATTTGAGGGCCTAAACGTGCTTGAAAACTCACAAGTTTGCAGAAAATTCAAAAGTGGTAAGTAAGTTATTTGAAATGGGCGTGGCTAAATGGCTCAATACAGGGCCGGCCCAAGCCTTTCGGGGGCCCTAAGCAGAATTTGATATTGGGGCCCCCCCTCCCACCTAGCGGAGTCATTTGCGCTCGACGATTATTGACAAAAATGTCACACTACAATGATTTGACAATGAATTAATTGACATTATCAATTGTATTAATACTGAATTACGTAGATGTGATTTCCTGTATTTTTTATATGGCCAGCTGGAGAAGGGAAATACCTAAATTTAAGCATATTCATAGCATTTTGCTTTTTGACTTATTGAGATGGTGACTTGGGCTTGGGCTTCAGTGCCCCTTGACCTCTTGGGCCTGGAAGGCTCATTCAGTTGCTCTCATGCCAAAAATATTCTAGACTTTTGTCCCTTGATAGACCCCTGTATTATTATAGTCGTTATTTACACCAAAACAGTCACCTTTTAACCTTAGAGGGCACTTAGATCACAGATTTATTTTAAACTTTCATATTCAAAGTAAAGCATCAAGTGTGGTTTACTGAAGTTAAATTGTAAAATAATTAAATACAACAGCATTTGTATTTTTTTTTAAAGTATCAGTTTAATAAACAGATCTTTCAACAGATTTGTAAATGTGCAATCTTAAACTGAAATCAAAATACACAAACATTAGTATTATCAAAAATAACATTAAAAAATAAAAAATAAATAATGATAGTGCCTCTGTATTCCAAACAAACGATCACAAACATATTAAATAAATAATTTGCAACTGTGCAAATGCGTATTAAGTTAGCAATTTCCAATTACAAAATAAAACCAAAATAGACAAGCATGAATATAATAAAAAATAGAACGTTACATAGATACATAGATTAAATAATGAAAGTGACTCAGTATTCAATTAACCTTTTAAACTAACTATTTGGAACTTCTAAAATCAAACTGTTTCAAAACATTCAAATAAACGATAATAACAAAACTGATAAGTCAGTAACATGACAGCAAGGGTTCAACAATCAATTATTGTGAAAATATTCCCAACTGTCTCAATACAATGTAACTGTCCTCAAAATCTTTCCTTCCTAGCTTTTCGGGAGGCAAAGTCATTGATGACATCATTATATGATATTGCTTGGCCAACTTTGCTATTAATACTAATACAAAGATACAAAAATAGAATCATAACATAACACAAGATATTTCACAGTTAAGTAAGGCAACACAAAACAAAAACTGTTAGATTAACTGACCTGTTATGCCGGCAGAGGTTGAAGTCGGTGTATCAGTGACTGTCAATGCTGGTAACTGTTCCTCAATGGGTAAAAGTTCTTCCTCACTTTCAGATGACTGTAAGTCTGCTGGGGGTGAACCTACAAAGATAAAATAAATAAATCAACAAATAAAAAAAATTTAATTTTTTTTTTTTAAATGTGTCATGTCATATTAAAAGACTATGTAGCCATTTGCCATCAAGAAAAACCTCACCTGCTGTATCATCAGCTGTGGAGGCACTGACACTTGATGACACATCGGGGGCAGGTACAGTTGGTTGTGCTCCAAAATACTTCAACAGTGTTCCTGAAAAAATAACATTGCAAAAGTGCATAGTTGATAGTGAGTTTATGAAAAATGAGTTTATTTTGCCATCATTACTTACACTCATCAACAAACAATTCCACACCTAACCATTCCTATTCTAGTGAGGCAAAATAAGGCACAGCCTAATTGCAGTGTGGTGAACACTTAACATCCTAAATATAATATTAATACAATATAAGTATATTTTTATCACAGACGTCTCCTCACTTCAACATGGTGTTTTCTCATAAAGACCAATAGGCCATCTCTCAACAAAGATCTTAGAGCAGAGCGCACATTGTGCTCCATCTTTGGCTGAGATGTCACTTTTACTAACGTGCACAGGCACAGCAATGCTAGCTTGCATCCCTTACACCTAGAAGGTTAAGTTCACCGTTGGCTGTTTCCTCCAATATAAACCGATATCTCACGGACTAAGACTCTTAGTCGCTGTCAGACTCACCACTATGTCACATTTATAAAACAGTACTGTTTTCATGTAGCTAGCTACTAGTGCTAATGTCCACCTCAGTCAGCGAGCTAACGTTAGATTAAGCCTGGCAAGAGCTAGCAGTACATGTTTGATTGAACATCCTAAACACTGCCAATATCGTTGATATCTGATATACACCTAGATAAATGTATATTAATGAGATACATACACTGTTGATGAATATAGCTCATGTGATGGCAAATATAAGATGACATTAACTCGCTAGCTAGCTAGCTAACTCCTATGATAGCTTGAGCTGCTCCTCCCTCAAATGAGTTCAAAACATATTTTAAATAATCATGCAATCATACCTTTATCTTGCTCTTTTTTCTCATCTTCTGTCCTTTTCTTTTTCCGTTTTCGGGCACCAGAGAGATACGTCCTTTTAGATGACATGCTTATATATGTCCCTTCCAACTTAACCTTGAGTATTATGCAGTGTCTGTCAGCAGATTGAGCACGCAGTTGATATGCATGACTTGAACGCTGGCAGATATATTGATCGTAAAATCTGAATTTTCCTGTATAGATGTATTCTTTATTTCATTCAATCAGGTCACTTGTTTAAGTTATTTAATATTATTATTATTATTATTTTTAATTATTTTTAATTATAATTTTTTTTTTCCGATAGGGGGCCCCCTGGCGGTCAGGAGGCCCCAAGCGCCCGCTTGTATCGCTTATGCCTCGGGCCAGGCCTGGCTCAATAGCCCCTTACTTCGCTTTCACCAAATTTGGTACATGTGTACGAGAAAAGTTGGTTTAGTGGCCATTTTAGCCATTTTACACGTTGTGTATTTGAACTAACTCATCCTAGAGCTTTCATCTGATCAACTTCAAATTCGGTGAGGGTTATCTCACCAACATGGGAGATTAAATCCACCTTACTTGTAATTTTAGATTGTCACACAGTGTGACCGTGGCCTCAAAGTTTGATTACACTCCTTTGAAACACGAGGTTGTTGTACCTGTATAGTGTCAGTTGGCCTAGATTCCTTCGATGTCTTAGACGTTACCAAGGTGAAAGATTTATCCAGTCTGAAAAGAAACAAGAGTGTTTTTGACCTGAATAGATTCATCTGTATGTAGTGATATCACCACATACTGGCAACAGGAAGTAGGCTTCGTTTTACAACTTAAATTAGATTTACATAAAATGTTCACGGTGTGGTCTGCACCTGATGGAGTGGACTGGATCGGTGGGCGTGAGCCGTCTCGCCCGGTCCCCCGACATCTGTCTCTCCCGCAGGCGTATCAGGTCCCTTGTTCTCAAGCTCTCGGGCCCACACATTGCCTCTCATAGCCCTAGTTTCTAATTAAAATCCAGTCTTATAGAAACTACAATGCATATTTTCAGATTTGTCTACTTTACGCTGTGAAATTGTTAGAATCACCTTGAAAAGCTACAATAATTGAATGTCACATACACACGATCCAATAATAATGACTAGCATTTAAATTTTCCTCTTAAAGGGTGTTTAAAAATCACTGCACTTAAAGAAAATAGAAGTCACAGAGAGGTCAGATGCATGTGTGGGTTTCTCATGTTGTGGTGAACTGTAGAATGAAAAGACAGCAGTTGAGTCGGCCCCTGAGCTACTACAATGCTGCTGCCTGTTACACAAATATTTAACCAGGGAGAACTGTCATTTAGGCATTTAGCAAATTTATTTCCCTTTTCTGTTGCAAGGGATGGAGATAGACTGTCAGCCCGAGGAGTCCATGGTCTCTTCATTTGATGATGACTGTGTCGGGCTTGGTGACGTCAAGGACATGAGACTGGAGGCAGAGGCAGTGGTGGCCGACGTACTCTTTGCCGTTACAGTAATGCACGTGTCATATAGTCTCAGCAGTGCGTTGGACGTAGCCTACATCAACGTGCAAACGAGAGAGGGAAACCGGTATTGTCTGGAGCTCTCAGAGGCCGGACTGAGGGTAAGACACGGTGGTTTCTTGTTTTATTCCTCTATAAATGCCACATATAATGAACATTTTACATTTATGAACTCATTTCCATCCTAACAGGTGGTGGGCTATGCTTTTGATCAAGTGGACGAGGATTTGACCAACCAGTATCATGAGACGGTTTATTCCCTCCTGGACTCGCTCAGTCCGGGATACAGAGAGGCCTTCGGGAACGCTTTGCTGCAGCGGCTGGAGGGGCTGAAGCAAAGTGGACGATAAAGAAACAAAAACCAGGGGACTTGGATGCTACATAAGTTGTTCAAGTGAAAAGGGGCTGATGATGTTGGTGTATTTGGACATGAGCCAATAATAACCATGTCTGGTCCAAGATTATAGCCTATTATGTGACAACCACCTGCCTAGCTACCACTCCAATAAGATGTACCCTGCCCTATCAAGGTTGCTTTGTTCTGAGTTCATATCATTGAATGGCGACATATTTGATACTTCAGAGTGTGCGGGGGCTGTTGGTACGGTTGCAACATAATGGTGTTGACCGACACTGTGGAGAGATCTTCCAGCTTCCACTTGTTACAAGTTTGTAACTGTGCAGGAAAGAAGCAGCAGGTTGTACTGGTAGAAGTTCCGTGTCCTCCTCCCGGTCTTCTGCCCTGCCTGCACTAAAACTGTGACCTGATGATCTCTGCTCTAACATACTCAACTCCTTCTCATTCAGCAGGTGTCTCAGTAAAAGAGCCAAAGATATATTCTCTGCCTTAATGATCGACTTTTGGTTTGAAAAGTGCAAAATGAACCCATTCCTGGAAGGAGATCGTTTTTTGTGGGGCTGTCGTTTAATAAACTTATTTGAAAGTTCTGATTATTTTGTAAACAGACACCGTATTTAATAGGGCTATTTTCTCCCTACATATGACAAAGTACATTATATCTCAAGCTTGTATTCCAAACTGCTGTAAAAGTAAAAAAGCTCTTTGGAGGTTTGAGTTTTTGTTCCTTTAACATTTAAACTATTTAACACAATGCAAATCAGTTTATATTCAGCAATGATTTCTGGAGTTTACTTTGATTTATTGTACATGTGACCTGGTTATGATCCCGCCTAGGTCTTTTCAAATGTACTTTAAGTAAACTTGTACTTTCCATTCAGTTTTTCCTTGCTGCTGGCTTTTGCTCTGATCAATAAAATCTCAGAAGTATTTCAAGTTCTTTTCTGTCCTGTTAAGTCTTGATCTAATAAAGACATTTCTAGCCAAAGATCTGAACCAGCTGGTTCTGCAAAGCTTAGTTGAGACACAAACAAGATCGCAGCTCCAACGTCCTCACTGCTACTCAGTGATTGCATCAGCAGCTTCTGGGGGACAATGAATATCACTAAGAAAATTAAGTTAAACAAACTCAGTATGTGTCGAAAACGAAACTGTTGTAACAAGTCTAACATTTAACAAGCTCACATTGAGAGCTTAGGTTAACAGCTCATTGTAAAATCATGTTAAAAGGTTTATAAGTGTTCATGTCAGCCACTTTGCAACTCTTATACCAAATTTGAAGGGTAAGGAATCATTTCCCCCCCGATTACGACACCACAGGAGTGCACAATAATGTACATTTACTTTATATGTCGGGTTGTTGGTGACATCAGCCAGCCACAAAACCTTATTACAATAGCCGGGCTTCAACCAGTAGAGGGTAGTTGCTATGCACATTTAACCACAGCTTATAATTCCTAATGTAGAATTGAGTTTAAATGTCAGTTTATGGGATTAGAATCTTTAAAAGATGATTAATCATCTTAACATTTATTCAAACAGTGCAACTTGGGTACACATTAGATTTCTTTATTAGAATTTATTTTTCATACAATAGCACAAAGTCAGTAAGAAATTTTACAAAAGTTTTAGTAAAGACAAACTACAGTGTGCATCTTGTCCGACTACACAGCAGACGGGACATGCGTGGTAGTGGAATGTAGATAAGCCGGGTCACTGACACAAATATCAGTCGTATTCTTAATTCACATTCACGCCTCTTAAAAATCAACTGTGCGGCCCATCAGAGCAATAATCAACCGTTTATTTCAGCAGGATTTTAAGATGCGTGCGCAGAAAAATCATGCAAACCAGAGGGAGAAATGCATCTTAAAATCAATTTGATGAATGAATAAAATGTGATTGAATCATTTAAGTTCTTTAGGTTTTTACTCAACACTGAATCCCTTTTAAAAATTAAGCCCCCATACATTAGTGTGCGGTATTGTTGCAGGTTTAGCTCACAATCTGAACTGGGAACCTGATGCAGAACAAGTCTTTTTTATCGTCGTCTCTCAGTTCCCACTCCACCACCAGCTTTATCTGTAAAATGCAGAAATGGAAAAGTTAATGGTGAACTAAAAAAGGTGTCTCAGTGTAAAAATAAGTCTAGAGGAAGAGAGAGAGAGAGAAGTGGACGCCCACCTCAGTCAGACGAGAGAAACTAGTATGCACCAATTTATAAAACAAAAAACAGAAACTGAAAAGCATCCCATCTGAGGATTATACTATATTTTGCTATGCAACAAGGACAAAGTTCAAACTTTCCAATTGTGATTGACAGTCAATACTCAATGGACAATACAACAGCTTAGTTTTTTTGGCATTGAATTTTTTCATAGCCTTAAACAATGTCAGTAATGGCCATCAGATTTCTAGTAGCAATCTGATGGCCCGTCACATGTTATACTTACAGCAGGATACTCCTTCTTCACAGGTAGAGAGTTGAGATAGTGATAGCTCTGCTGCTTCTGGATGGGACACTTGATTCCAGACTTGCAGCCATCTTGCAAGGGGATGGGGAAAGGGATGGGAACTCCAGCAATAATACCGTGAACCAATGCTGTGCTTGTTTGGCTCTCTACAGCTACAAGATAAAATGACATAAAATCATAAGACTGAAGAAAGAAATTTTTTATAAATAAATGAATTTTTTTTTAAGCAAACAGTCCACTCACCGCTGCTGAATGTCACATTGACACTGTAGGCTTCTCCTTTATGGAGCTGGCATGGCTGAGTAGCACAAGGGCTAATGTCCACCACGGTCACTTTGCCAGAGGGGGAGCCTGAGGAAATAGAGAGGCAGACTTTAAAAAAAGGCAAATTCTTATAGTGCTGCATCACCACACATTTCATTAAATGACTTCATTCCAAAAATATCTGACTCAATCTGATGAAGTTTAACAGGAACACCACAAAAGTTAAACAATTTCAGCTCACTTGTCATGAGGAGCACAACCAATGGTTCATTTCATCTGTGACCCAAGAGGAAAATGTGGAGGAACTACATTTTAGTAAGGCACATGAGGGCGTTGGTACTGGGTTAAGGCTCATAGTACATTGTTCGTGGGAACATGGCAATGAGTCAGGTGGCAGCTAGTGTTGAAACAGTCGGTCAATTTAAACAGGAAGTGGATAAATAAGTCACATTTGACGTGCTTCACCAATGTTAGGTTTCCCGTTTCTCTGCTTAAAATCTGTTTAGGTAGAATTTACTGTTTTTAAAGTGCAGGTCAAACAAAAGAAAACATGACCTCTTGAACACATTATGCTATGGAGAAAATCTGGAAAGCATTCAAGGGAGTCATTAACGTGCAAATGCATTTAATATAAAACGTGTAGAATGTGTGTAAATGAAGGTGTAAATCAGTGTTTAACAAACAAGTAGTCAGAAAGGGGATAGTTAAAACGATAATGAAGCCTCAAAAGGTGATTTTTAATTAAGGCAATCTAAAAAACGACCCATTAACCAGACTTCTACAATGGTTGAAGTGGGATATCTTTGTGTTTGGGAAGCTGCTTGAACCAAACCTCACATGTCAAGACATGTTTGTGGTCCTGGGACGCTGAGTTGCTTTGGTCCTCATACTTCAACGTTCATCGGCGGGTTTTGTAATATTTTTCTGATTGAAAACACTTTGACTGGGGGTATTTAAACTTTGCTTTAAAAAAGGTGAGTAGAGTGAAGTCAATGGGTGTGTCAGGTGAAACTCACCGCAGCTTATGAATTTGACCGGCACCGCACAGGTGAGGCCCATCAGGCAGAGGAGAACCACGAGCTCAGGCCGGACGTCCATGTTTCAGTCTCTTTGAGTGAACCTGCGAAGAGGAAAATATACACAGAGCACCCGTGAGATGAGTCAGAGCAAAGGGTTTGATCACGTGACCGCTTGTTTGTGTCCGTGCATGTTACAGATTATAGAGTTTAAAACAACAAGGAAGCCACGTTCACGCTCGGTGATAAAACAACACAGAGTTCAACAAAACGACAAATAAATAAAAGTAGAAATGACGAACTCAGAGTGAACAGCTGTACCTTCAGAGCGCTTCAGTCTCCGTCCAGACAGGAAATGCTCCCCTCTTTATTTCCCTGGGTCACGAGATTCTGGGGTACGCCTATTTATAAGAACACGGTGTTTGATTTGCCCGAAATGTGGTCTATCAGGCATGAAGCTACGGTGGCCGGGACTGTCTGGAGGTATCGGCCATTGTTGCCACACAGTTTGGAGGCAGCAGTGTGATATCAAGCCAATCATTGAGTTGAAGTTCAGTGACTATTTGCGTGTGTTTTCTTAATTTATTCACATTAAGAAAATAAGATCACAACGCACTGTTGATCTCTCTCGGCCAACGTATGTAGCTGCTCTCCTGATCTGTAATTGTCAGATTAAAGCCTCCCATTTCAAACTTAACCAATTATCTGTACACTTTTGCTCTATGTAAATATTTGATTGCTGCGTCTTGTCGATGGCTGCATAAACAGCATGGTTGGTGGCTGTGCCTGACAGACCAAGCGAAGGACATGAAATACCTAAATACGTCACGCAGTCAAATCCATTCAAAGCGCAATGCCTTGTGACGGGCAGGTACATTGACGAATCAATTGGCCGTATTGTGCTACATGGGCGTATCTCGTCTACAAGACAAGCATCTAAGCCAATGACAGTGCGATAGGTTTTCTCGTGACGTAAAGCGGGTGGAGTTAGAGAGCGTTTGTTATGAAAGATGTCATTCGTCAGAGGAGCCTTGATAACTGCGTCAAAGTCAACAATGTGGAGCTTCGCTAGGTAACCCTCAGTTATTTAATATTCCACACATCAATATGGAAGTTGCTGATCCAAATATTATCATGTAAACGATTTGTTTAGCGGAAAAATAGTTGTGTATCTAATTTAGCCAGCTAGCTTGTGAGCTAACCGCTAACTAACAAACACTACAAGTCCCTTTGCTCTTCCACGATCTGATCCTCGCGCTGTGTTGATGATTTACAGGTCATCGACTCTGCTGAACAACCTCCGTGTGAACCAGCAGCTGCAGCGGCTGCCCACCAACACCCCAGCGGGGCTCCAGCGCCTCAGCAGCGCCTCAGCCCAGCAGCAACCGTCGGTGTCAAATCCACCTGAAGTGCTCCTCACTGAGTCATGCGTGAAGGTCAGCAGATAATCATGACTCAGCATCATGCTCCCTGGGTCTGTGTTTGGACAAGGGTTCGTTTCAGTGTCGAGGGTCTGAGCCAGTGTTGACAGAGGAGCCAGTGAATGACCTCATGATGAAGTGTCATGGTTCCTATACAGCGGAAATATGAAATACCACCACACACTGTCAATTACTGCACTCACCGTATAAATGATACCTTTACATTCTCATGTTGTGTATAATGAAGATCTGAGGGCTCAGACATTTTTAAATATTGTGAGTACAAGTGATCAGTATTGTGTAGGAATCTTTCATTTCCAAAAAGATGTGAATGTTTGGTCATACAATCTTGTCGACAAGCATATACAGTGTCATCATGTTGTTCAACCTTTGTTTGGGCTTTACCTGACTTTAATGAAGTAATTGTTCATCTGGTCACCACAAAGTCTCCAGAAGATTGTCTCTTCTTTGCAGTTCGTCAGGCCATTATATCATATTGTTCCTAAGCCTGGCAGCTCAAGCTTCTGATCTCAATATCTGTATCGTATTTCATCACTTTTCAAATTGGTGAAGTTGTGACTAGTCATAAACGTCTTAGTTCTCCACATATAGTTTTACATTTGGTTTTGACTCATCAAAGCCAATTATGGGTGTCGCCAGTTATCATCTGGTGTGTGATGTGTTGAAGGAAAGCACATGATCATGAGCAGCATTGTTACTTACAGTTGTTGCATTACAACTGGTGACCGTGATTGGTCAAAATACAAATGTACAGTAGAAATCTAAAATGTAGTTGAAATTAAACCATTGCATGTTAAAAAACACTTGTCATACAATCAATGAATGCTGTTGCGTTGACGCTTTTGGGCTTTTGTCCTTATCTCCCTTCTTTCAAACCAGAGGTTGGGGGAGATCATGGTGAAGGGCGAGTACTTGAGAATACACGTGGAGGGAGGAGGCTGCTCCGGGTTCCAGTACAAGTTCTCTGTGGATGGTAGCAGGAATGAAGACGACAGGTGAACTGACACTGAATCCTGTCACCGTTTCCTGAGAGCCACACTGTATCCCCACTAAAGTCAAACCGTTTGTGTCCCCCTCTGTACCCAGAGTGTTTGAGCAGGGAGGCGTGGGCGTCATCGTGGACCAGGACAGCCTGGAGTTTGTGAAGGGGTCCACTGTGGACTTCAGCCAGGAGCTGATACGCTCCGCCTTCCTAGTGCTCAAGAATCCTCAAGCCGATCACGGCTGCTCCTGTGGTAGCTCCTTCTCCGTCAAACTATAACCCTGCTTTCCTTTTACCTCCACTAATATGAATAAACACGCAGCTTTACCAGTTTATCACATGCACATGATCAAAATATGCCTACAAATAAACTGGTAACTCTGGGTATTATGTTATATTGAACTGTGATACTGCTAATAACTACAAAAATGAAACCGGTAGATAGTGTTTTGCTTTGTTGTGGTGAATGAAAGGCAGCGATACTGACAAATCATTGCAGATGGTGACAGTCAACAGTGTCAACAACATTCAACTTTGTCATTTGAAACAAAGGCTCAGTTGAAGTGTTTATTCAGTGCATAGATTTGCCTTTTTATGTAAATTATGTATATAGGACATAAATATATGAATATAAAGAGCCACGCTAAATTATGTTTGTTTCAACTTGAATAAAACTGAGTGAATATGAAATATTTAATCTTCTGTTTTTTTCTTTGTGTGTGAAAATTTGTGTTTAGTAAACCTTTCATGCTGGGGAGGTTGTTTGTTACTTTCACCAAGGAGGTTATGTTTTCACCCATGTTTGTTTGTTAGTCAGCAGCATTACAAAAAAAATTGACTGGATTTTCACAAATTCTGTTAGAAAGATAACAACGAATAACCCATTGCATTTTGGCACAGATCCATGCAAAGGAAATTGTTATCGCTTTACTTAAAATAATCTGGACGTTTTCGAGATATCCAAGAGAATATTTCATGTATCGGGATTAAAAAAAAGTAAGGCAGATTACGGGACTGATGTTTATGAGTGTGTGAAAGTTGGCTTGATTCAATAGAAAGGGACTGTTGGAGGCGTGTGCTCTCTTGAGTGCCCTTCTAGTTTTAAGTTGGTCTCACATGATGCTCTGACTCCATCCTGACATCATCAGTGTGATGAAAGAGCAGCAAGGAACTCTGTATTCCTTGATAAGTGATAACGGGATAAGCTTAAGCACCGCTGGTTTGAATACATTGGTTCCTCAGCATTATGAACCAATACTTCTGCTAAGGATGTTGTTTTCACACTTGTGGATTCTTCTTCACTTTCTTTAACATTTTGATTGGATCTAGCCGCGTTTAAAAAAAAATATTTTATCAGGGGTCCCCACAGAGGGACGCACTCTTAGAGAAGTTCTAGTTTTATTCTACATCTTGGATGTTTTTACTCAGTAAACATTCTTCAGACAAAGCTCAAGTTCATGGTTGCCTTTTTTATTAAAGTGGATTTTAAGAAACATCTCACAAAAAATATACAAAAAGAATATCTACAAATGATATTTACACTGGAGTAATGTAAATCAAAATATGCAGCAACTTTTTTTTTCATAGTCTTAATACAGGGAGCAAATGTTTTGCACTTTTCTTATTTTCTCTGATAAAACATTCCATTTGAGCAATATATCTGCTTACACACAAAACACTGACTTACTGTCACACCATTCATATTCAGGAAAATGCCACGATAATACATCATACAGCAGCAGCTGACTTAAAAGTGACTGAAGGAATCGCAACTGTGCATTAAAACGTAATTTCCTTTTCTTTTTCTCTTTTTTTTTCTTTTTCACAACTGTTCTTTTAGTTTTTTGAGGATTTTGGTTAGGACGGATTGTCTTCCAGGAAGCCATGCACACCCGGGAACCACAAACGGGCACGAATGAGGGGAAACACTGTCGAGGGAGGTCCGAGGTCAACCAGTCAACAACACAGCCACATGAACCATAAATGAACCGTCAGGGTAACACAGTGACCAGGTCAGGTGTACAGTGCATAGTATGCTTTGGCATGCTGACATCCAGAACGTAACAGTGGATGTTACATTCAGGTGGAAGGCCACAGGATTTGGAATCACCAGTAAAAATAGAACAAACCAACCAAACGACTACATGATTCAAAAAAGTAAACTACAGAAAGAATCCAAACCCTCGTAAATTGAACACTCAAATTAAGGCTAATTCAGTTTGCTACATGTTATAAAAAAAAAAAATGGCATTTTCAGTAACACAAGTTCACAGGCCTGTGGGACACAGATTCTCTCATTCTGAAAAAAAATGATATGCACATACTGTGTTAGAGGGATGCCTTTTTTTTTACTCAGTGATGATGCGATACTGTCAGAGCAGTATCCGCCTGTGTTCACACTTGGGACTGATGTTATGATGAAAATGAGCCTTGCACATCTGCATGCACCAAGTTTTGAGGCAGTGATTCGAATCACCGCTTGTCCTCATTTACAAGCTGCCACGTCTGTCCTCCTTCTTCTTCAAGCGGCTTCTCTTTGCTGATTCTCTTCCTCTGGAGAGCCGTGCTGAGAGAAGCTCTCTGAGGCCGGAGGGTCCAGGCGTGGTCCTCAGTGAGGGGCGTGGACACACCTCCACACAAAGAGGCTAGAGGGGACATAACAAAGGGGAAGATGGGTCTTTCAATATTTGATAGTTATCTCATTTTAAGTTTTTATTTGGATCCTCAGTCCATGGGGGGGCACTAGCCCCTGCTTAAATCTGATTGGCCCGTATCCTGTCAGAATTGTTTTTACTTATTAACAATACTAACAATAAATATGACAATATTATGCAGAACTAACAGTTAAAGATGTATGACTTAATTGGCACCATACTGAATCATGAATCGTTTGGACATATATTGGACCCTCTGTGTAAATTCTGGCCCCTAATTATGGAAAATCTGAGCTCCACCGCTGCCTCTCTCTTACCTTCTGTCATCTCCACCGGCGCTGACGACAAAGTGATCTCCGCTTGTGAAGCGCACGTTTGTCAGGTGAGCAGAGTGGCCCAGAAAGCGTTTGTGTTTGGCCTAAAGAAAAAACACACATCGTGTAACATAAAATATTATTGTGTATTATAAAGAGTTTGTAAATATTTCTGTATGAGTATAGCATCTTAAAACTTATGTTGATGGATTGTAGAAAAATCTATCACAGTGACTTTTTATTTAACCATCTTAAATTGTTGAATCTACACTTAAAGATCTCAGGTGAGAAAGTTGAAGAGTGAAATATTTTCGTTAGACAAACATGTTACTGTTCTTATAAATCAAAACAGTGATAGCGTGTGCGTAGTCACACTTACAAACTTCTCTGGACATGGAAAGTCAAACAGCTTCACCATTCCAAAGTCGTCGCCTGTGGCCACATTAAGGCCTGAGTGGGAAACACAGGCACAGGTGACGTCTGCTTTGTCCGTGTTACGGGACCAGATCCCAACAACCTCGTCCCCCAGGATACTGGAGACAGAGAGAGTAATGCTATTTAAGACTTTTTACACATGTAGTACTGATGGTTTTGTCAGTCTCATGAGAGTGCCCCTCACCTCGTCCAGGAGGCCCAGGTAATCCTGTCGATGTGGGACTGCTCTGTGACCGGTTTCCCAGACGGCACCTCGTACACCAGTCGCTTATAAGTACCTGTAGAAATCTGAGTCAAAAACACATTGGAGGTCAGAGGTGAAACAGCCAATGACTGAAAGCTGACGGGGAGCTCTGATATTTCCGATCCATACCTGGATGGAGTTGCTGTCCGCGGAGAAGTCCATCTGCATGACGAAGCTGGGGATGTCCCTGCAGCAGTTGATGCGGTTCAGCTGGGGGCCGAGCGTCAGGTCGTAGAAGTCGACGGCGTTCTCATTGGAGCCGACGGCCAAGTAACGAGAGTTTGGACTGAACCTGCAAGAGACACATGCAGAGTTACCAGTGTTCTCTCAGAAACACATTCTCCTGTACAGACGAGGGTTTGACACAGTTTTAGTTTCAGGATTCCTGAAATTCTGATTGATGTTCTTACATTTGAAATCTAACAAACAAGTAAATAAAAGTAATCTTAGCCCAGTGATAATGCAGGTTGGATACACAATTATTTACACAAAACAAGCATTGTTTGAATTGTGTGTTTTCACTGGGATACATATGGGGCTCAACTTGTCAGTGTTCACTGGGCCACGATGTCTTTTAGCTCCAGACTACATTAAAAAGCCTTTTCTTGCATCTTTATACATGTGTTCTGGATTCTATACACATTGTGCTGGTATTTTTCACTTCAGAAAACACTGCTGTCAGTTTAATTTTTTTTTTTTTAAATAGCCATCGATACATACCTGATATCCTGGATAGGGGAGCGCCGATCCCTTTTCTTGCCCCAGATTTTGAGTGAGGCCACCAGCAGGATGATGAACTCTCCGTTCTTCATGCCGATGGCCACCATGTCCCCCTCAGGACTGTAGCTGATGGTGTGGGCCGGGTGGCCCAGGTTTACCTTATTCAGCATCTTCTGTTAAACCACAAGGAAACACAAGATAAGAATAAAAAAAAAAAAAAATCTTAAAATTTCCACCACACGGCCGAGTGAAATTAAATATGTAAGCGATGGGTTGACTGTCTGACCTTCTCAGGGATGTCCCACAGGCGAACAGTGCCGTCCTCCGCAGCGGAGAGAAACACATCCCTGGAAGGATGCGTGGCCAAGCCCCAGATCGGCCCGTCCATGTGGCCGTTCACCAAGATGTTGCACGCTGCGTTCTTCTCCCCTACCTCAATGATCTCTGCGTTTCTGGTGCCCACCAGGATTTTACCCTGATGCAGCACAGAGGGAAGATGAAGCACGTCAAAATCCAGATGCTGATGCAGCACACAGACACTGAGGACCATATTATCTGTAAATACCTTCCCTCTGCATACAGAGCGAACACAGTCTATGATCTGTCCAGTTTCTAATCGAAAGGCTCTGCAGCGTTTCAGCTCCTGGTCCCAGAGCTTTAGAGCTCCTCCTTCTTTTGACCTGTGGAGAAAAACATCTGTTTCACCCACGAACTGAGGAAAACTTCATGTGATTCATACGCTAACTTTACTGTACACAGGATGTGGCTGATTTGAAAACAAATAATACTGTGTATCAGATGATGTAGAGATACAGTACATCTTTTTTACTCATGTATATTTAATCTTATGAGTTACTACAGTCATTTGGATAAAAAGATGACCAAATGACGATCATATAGAATAAACTCCACTGCTTCTCTCCACCATTAAGCCAGTATGTGAATAGTGTTGTTTACCGATGTGAGCTCAAGTGAACGGATCAAAACCAACAGCACTCACGGTCTTTCTTTGCCTCCGGTGACGATGAGGCCATCTCTCAGTGTGGTGTACATGGTGAACACTGGGCCCGTGTGAGCTTTGGCCACTATTCTTACTAGAATGTGTTCCTTCCACACACACACATCCCCACTTATGGTACCTGTAAATGTCAAGTTATTCTGAAAAGAAAACAAATCTGCACTAATCTAGTGGCCTATAGAGAGCAGAGCGGGCAGTGCAACAATTCACAGCACAGTCAAGCAGAAAGTTTGAGATAAGATGTTAAATGTCTATAGATTTATATTACGAGGTAAAATGTCATGTGCAGTAAGAACAAGCAGCAAGTGAAAGACTTAACAAAAATGTTTCTCTTGTGAGATTAATTAGTTGTTATATTATGATGGTGTAAATGACTTACAGCTCCAAATGCTACAGAGAGCATGGTCTGCATCCGGGCGTCCTCTATGGAGCTCAGCACTCCTTTCTTACTGAGCAGAGCTCGACCAGCCAACGTCCAGAAACGCACGTGTTTGATCCCCACCGACACAAAGTGCGTGTCCGAGTCCGGCCTGAACTCAGCCACGAAGATCCTCTGGGTGTGACCTATCCGGCTGGCCACTTTGGCACCTGGGAAACAAAGCAGAGGGCGATGAAAGTGTGACCTCTTCCCCCCTTGCGATATCCCGCGAAGCTGGAAGAAGGATCATCGTTTATTTTTTTTACCTTCCTGCCACTTCCAGATGGTGACGGTGTGTTCAGGGTCCAGGCCCGCAGACAGCAGGAGTTTTCCCGTGGCACTGAAGCTGACGGAACACACGCCGCCCGAGTGGAAACAACGTAGCACCGATAGCGTTTGTTTGGTCATGGCGTCCCACACATGAATAGATGGAGACGTGGCTGTCGGAGAAAAAAAACAAAGAGAAGAAGACTGATGATCACCTCAGCAAAGGTTCAATTAAGATGTATGGTTTGATCTGTTGCCAAAATAAAATCCCACATTGGAACAAAAACTGAATGCAAACTAAAATGGTAAATGTTTAAGAGTTTAGACATATATTTTTTATAGATTTACATTGTATTTTCATGATCAAATATTGGAAATTTAGAATAAAGCAAGTTTGCATTTGGGAATACATGTCAAAAGTCAGAAGACCACTAGATGGCACTAGACTTTAAGAATACAGGTGAGATTACCTTTGAGTCAAAAACACCAGGCCTCTTACTTTTTTATGAAGATTAATTTTGTTCTGTCCTTACCTGACATGTCACCAGTATCACCTGAAATAAAGGAAAATCTGATTAATACACAAGGCAGACATATTATCAGTACATTTTTTAGACTTACATTTTCTGCTACGCCGTTTCTCCAGCAACTTCCAGTAAGATTTGTAGTCACAACTATAAGTTTTCTACAGAAAATGCAGCATACAAGAACTACCCTACAACTATACACATGTGCAAAAAGGATCATTTTGCTCATTAGATGCTTTTTATTACAGATAGGCTTGTAGAGGGGGTTCAGGCCACAGTGGTGCACTATGTTCCCGCTGCACGTCGACTACAAGGAGAAGAGGAATGAGGCGGCTGTTGACACAGGAAGTCAACTTTTCACAGACATACCTACTTGGCCAGTCGCCACCACGTTGGGGAATTTGGGATGTTGATTGATTGTCAGGCACAGAATGTCGTCACTGTGTTCTATGTAGAAACTTTGGCAGGCTGGTAGAAAAAGAACACACACACACACACACAAACACACACACACACACACACAGTTTACGTTACGTTTGCTTTCAGGAACGACTAACACCATTAGCCCGGCTTCTGTACAGTCCTCTGTCCACTCACAGGTCGTCAAGTTGAGCACGATGCCAATTGAGGCCGTGTGGTAAATGATGTCCGCCCCGTCGTTCAGGTAGTGCACGTTGTTGCGGCAGTCATTTCCACGGTAACCAAAAACCAGGTCCAGCACCAGGTCCTGCGGGAGAGCACCAGAAAGTCACACAGGTCAACGCCATGACAACGAAGATGTTTCCGAGCGAGCTGACGGAGAGCACGTTATGATTGGATCACAGAGGCATCGGAGTCCCCCGAGAGGCCGTCTGCACAGAGAGCGAGCACAGCCGAAATAACCACATCAGAGATCACCTTCTGTTCTGTTTACATAGAGCTCATCAGCTGTATCATATCCCTCAGCCTGTTGTTTTCAGGGTGAGGATGGGACGTCCTTCTTACCTCAATCGGCCTCTTTTTTTTGCCGACGTTGTTGGTCTGCAGCTTCTCCGGCTGCGGCAGCGCTCGGCTGACAGGAGGCCTGGAACAGAGAGCTGGGATAAGAGGGCGGCTGAGGGGCTGCTTATCAGACTGATAATTATAATGATGCTTAGGATAATAATGATATGACACTGTTTGGCAATGAGACTGTTCTACAGAACATTTCATGAGTATTTGCAAACAAACCGACGAAGACGCTGGTTTTATCTCTTGATCTAAGAAATCCTTTTTTTCTGAAATAACAGGATTTTCAAGGTGGAATAAATTCAAGAAAAAAATCTTGCATCACACAGTGGCTGTAACAGTGAAGCAGTGAAAGATTGAATCAGGTAACAGAGTAACCATGTCGATAAAGGATGGAGGCAAAGGTTAGAGCCCGACCGATGTGGATTTTATGGGAGTATAAAATTTCCAATACTGATATATTGGCTGATTTACAATCTTTTTAACAAACCCTTATGACAAAGATACGTAACTGCAGCTTGACATTTTATAGTTTATCCATAATCTTAACTTTGTAGAAGTCTTGAAGATAAATTCTCATCTTTTCTCTATCGTTTATTCTCTTAAATAACAGTGATTATATGAGCACATATTGGAAAACATCAACACAGTCATGCTTTATCTTTGAAAGGCTCCTATCGGCTGATTTATTGGGAAGATATAAATAGGTCGGACTCTAATAAAAATCGATGTAAAGTGACAGTAAATATGAAATATCACAATGGCATTATCGATTTCTGCTGCTTTCTCCATTTCCACACATCTTCAGTCAGTAAATTGACGTTAAAAACACAAGGATATGAAAATCAATTAAATAATGAGACGAATGGGAGAAACACTCAATCGCTATACAGGCATATACAGGCAAGACATAATAGTCAACGTCCTTCCACAAATATCCACATAAGGAAGAACAGAGGATCAACTCATTCAGTGTCTTACCTTGACCCTCTTCATGGCAGCAATAGAAAAGGAAAAACAAGAATTAGAAAAAAAGTGTTTTCCCACAGCGCTCACTGCTGCCTGCTGGACACACGCAGCACAACAGCACAGCCGCTGAGGACACAAAATACAGGAGTCAGCACCAGCCTGTAGCCATGACAACCAAAGTCCATTTCTATGACAACTGCGGCCCAGCAGATGCGTGGATGTCTGCATCGCTGTCAAACAAAATCTTATCTGGAAAACCAATCTGATAAATCAATAAACCTGAGCTACAAACTCATTGTAAAAAAGGAAAGAACTGATAAGGTGTGTAAATGGTTTTTGAGATGAGCCAGAAGAACTACACCTCCTTAAAAAGGCCTTTTTAGAGAATATCTCAGGGTATTTCAATTTCCAATTTCCCCTCTGGTTTGATGTGTGACGTTAAAACGTGACCCACTTTTATCAACCTATTTCCCTGGAGTAAGTGATTATTATAAACACTTCTGGTACAACTCACTGCTTAAGTGGACACTGAAGTAAATTAAAGCCAAGCTCTACTTATAAATTTAAATTTAGAGTTCAATTTGTCCTGCCAGTCAGAACTGACACCGAAACTGTGATTCGATTTATGTTGGGGGGAAAAATCCAATTATTGATAAGACTTAACAAAGGACACTATGATTTTCATCGACATGAGGTATTTCTCTAAATATGTCCTAGACGTGAAATGAATCCTCACGTCACACACTCAAAAGTTCCCTCAGGTTTGAAGCCTCGATTGTTTTTCATTTATTTCCACTATGTCATACAGTGACCACCACTTTTATGCTCCCCAATGCACAGCTAACTACAACTACAGCCAGCCGACGCACTATATCTTCAGTGCAAAATCAACATAATTAACACCAAAGCTTACCTGACCACCCCTTGTCTTCATGTGGAAGTAAAGAAGGAAGCAGGATAGTGAGAGATGGACAGGAAAGAAGAAAAGCAAAGAATGTTGTGTTATTTCAAAAGAACAGGGAGAGGGCGAGAGAGGAGAGAATAGATACACTGCCGGTCAAAAGTTTAGAAGCACCTCCATAAGTACCTGTTACTGAATATTAGATATAGTTTAAGTGTCTACGTTTGTTAATTAAAAATTAACTATTAAACTGAATAAATGAATTAATTACTAAATACAAAAAAACCTTGGTGTGTCTTAAACTTTTGACTGGTAGTGTATGTTGACTGAAAAAGGCAGGAGTGGCTTTATTTTGAAAGCGGTGGCCTTATAACTTGTACTATGACTGGCTGAAGCTCAACAGTCTCAGCAGGTGTAAATAAATACTCCTCATTTCACAGCTTCATTGGAAATACCTCTCATCCACAGAGGGCTCCTTCAGCTGCAAGTGGGGTTTCACACCGGTCATGGGTCGCATGTTGCTGGACAAGGCCTTGATGGTGTAGGTGATCTCGTTCTCTCTCGTCACGTCGCTGTCATAACCTGACGAGAGACGGGAACGGTGCAAATTTTTCTCAAGCAACAGAAACTCAAATAAAAAAAGAGAAAAAAAGAGAAAGAAAGTGGCCTCTCACCTCCGTCATCCTCACTCTCGATGTCCGACTCCTCGCTGTCGCACTGTTTGAATTCCCGGTGGCCCTCGGGCTCATGGGCCCAGATCATGAGGCATGTGTCCCCCCCGCCCACTGTCACCAAGAGGCTGTCGTCATGGGTCCACCGCACGTTGGTAACGTGAGCGCTGTGGGCCACGTAGCGCTTGAACTTTGCGTACTTCCCCTGTGGCAAAAGGACAACGTTTATGTAACACACAAATTAACATAGCATTTGCATAGACCTTGGAGCCTTGAGTCACGAGACGTTCAAACCAGATTGTACCAAGAACCGCGGCCCGTCTGTGACTCACCTTCACAGGGTATCTGAAGAGCTTGACGTATCCCAGATCATCTCCTGTGGCCAGCACCTTCCTGTCGTTACTAAGGCAGGCGGCGGTAACCTCTGTGACCTCACTGATCACAGGCCAGATTCCCTCAACTGACGCTCCCAGGACGCACGTCCATGTGCTCCAGTCAATCTTCTCCACCTGAAAAAAGTCAGTAAGTGGTCAGTAACAAAATAGAACGTGCCAATTTAAGAAATGCTGTCAGACTAAAAAGAGAGCTGTAATAATGGCGAATATGTTATACTGAAGTCTAATCTGTAAAAACAGCGAATTGAGGGAGGCAAACACTGGAGTAGCTACTCTCTTTAAACAAAGGGGAAGGAGTGAATGCTAAGCTAAGCAGCTGCTACCTCAGCTTTATATCCAGCATACAGATATCACAAAGGTATCAATCGTCAAGTCTGACATTACGCAAGAAAGAATTGAAGAGTGAATGTGAAGACAGATTTTTCACAAATATAATATACATTTAAAAGGAGACATATTATGCTCATATTCAGGTTCATAGTTTCAATTTGTGTTATTATTTGAAAATATTTACATGCTCCTGTCTCTTTAAGACCCCCTCCCAATAAAGGCCCATGTGCTCTGATTGGCCAGCTGGCTCACTCTGTTACTGGTCAACGGCTTCCACCACGTAAAGGAAATGTCGTCCTCCTCTCTTAATTGACCTGGCTTTGTAAGGAGCGGTGCCAGACTAGCCACTGTGTGTATATTATGCAAACATAGGGCATTGTGATGTCACATGATGAATAGTAAAGTTGTGTTTTATCGTTATCGGAATGGAGAACGTTTCTTATAGAGTCCAGACAGTGTGCTGAGACGGCCACATTACAAATCTACAGAATGAGAAAATTAAACAGGGCCAAGAACAGACTGCTGTCTCAGCCTGTTAGTGACGATCCTGTGATCAAGAGCACAAGAGAAGAGGGTACGAAATGGGACGGAAAGAGGAAAGTGAATGCATCACGATGAGTTTCAACGTCTCACTGCATTCAATGGATTCGCAACACCATTTCCCATCCACCACCGAAGTTAGAATGAAACTCATGAAAAGTGGGCCGTGTTAATGCTTCACTGCCCTTCACCGAGCCTCCTCTGCTCCCGGGGGGGAAATGTGGGCCAGCGGCACCATAACAATGGCTGCTCCTGTGCCTATTCTGCCGGCTTACCTCGGTAGACGGAATGGTCTGCTTCTTGCCACGGGGAGCTTCGAAAAAAAACTGCTCCTTAGCACCTGTGTTGACCTGAAGTAGTTTACCTGTGGAGTGAAGGAGTCCAGAGTGTTGTGGAGGTTTTATGAGAGACATTTGGAAAGCAAAAGGCTCCAAGGGCATTTTATTCATTAGTATTTAAGGAAGCGAGTCTACCTCTCTTGTCCCAGTCCAGATGGGTAATGTAGTTGAGGCATCCTTTGCAGACTCCGACCCTTTTGCTGTTCATTACATTGTAAATATCCACAAACGTGTCTCCTGATGCTACCGCGAGGTATTTCCCAGCACCTGAGACGACAAGAGAGAGACACGCGTTAGTTGTTTACACAGAATCTTAACCAGGGATCAGCAGAACTGAGTCTTTTTAACCGAGTCTGTTTGTCAGTTGGCTTTTTCGGAGGCCACGCAGAGACTGTATATGAAGAAGGACGACATGACAGCTCCCAAAAAGTGTCTTGATCCCTCACTGGTGGATGGCTGCAGTACAGGTCATAATCCTGCCTCCTCTATGTTTGTATATGGGAGAGGGATCAAACTTAAAGGTCAAAGTAAATTTCAAATAGTTAAAATATTTCTGTCATTTAAGGCCGTTCCGAACACACTGATGTACACGTGACACAGAAGCCACAGCCAGAACACCCAGCTTCCTCTGCCTCCTCTTTCACGTTAACATGATTTGATTGGCTAGCCCCTGTGTTTGTTTTTTAATTTGAATTGGTGGGACCTCGATACCACAGTTTCCTTCTTCAATCATTAATATGCAGACTCATAGTACCCAGAGGGTGAATGTGTACTGTCTGTGGTAATCCTCTGTCTTTCGTCAACTATCTCGTCAAATGTCTCACCATCTACTGGTTCCACTGACAAATGATTCTACACAGTTGTTAACTGCCCTTTTCCTCTAGTGCAGGCAACAACATCATGTCAGCTCTGTTATTTTTAGCATAGGCCTAATTACCGCCAATATATGGGAACTTGATGGCATTGAAAACAAAGCAAATGGTTCAGAAATTGCATTCTGCCACTCCAGCTGCCTTTGTTTGTGCTCTTATGCACTAAGAGCCTCTATCACTGGTCTTATTAAGCATGTTTTTCACTCTCTAGTGCACAGCAATTACACTTATTTCTACTGGCTCGTTTAAAAAGCCCTTTTACACTGTTTTACCAAAGACAGGTTTTATCTTTTTATAGGAAATAAGAAATTTAAACAGTATCCAAGCCAAGTGTCCGGCAGTGATTTAAGTCTAGCATTAAGACTGTGAGGGATTGAAGGGTGTTGGGTAACAGGATCCCTTGCACTGTGTCAGGGAGTTTAGTTTCCTGCTCTCACTTTGTCTCTCCCCACTGTTTCTCGTTCCTCTCTTGCTGTCTTGCTGTCTGGCCTTGCCACAGAAAGCCATTAATTTGGGTCAGGCCTGCAGCAATATCTCCCTGACTTACAGCAGGTGGGGGGGGGGGGGGGGGCATGTTTACCTGCTGAACAGCATCCAACATAAACTCAGAAGCTTTGAAAGGGCACATTGGCACAGAAGCCTGTTTGGTTCTTGGGACAGGATTAGAATTCTTGAGTTTTGAAGCACAGACCTGGAGAGAATCTGATATCAGAAATGATGTCTTTGCGGTGGTGGAAGGACACCAGGTCCTCCAGGGTGTCAGCATTCACGATGAGGAAGCTGCCGTCGTTGAGGCCCACCGCCAAGGCTTTGCCGTCAGGGGAGAAGCAGCAGCAGCGGCCGCCTGCGGAGAACAAGGAGTTAAGGTCCTGGTACCCCTGCACTTCCTGTCAGGCTGAACAGATTTGAACGGATAAAGAAAAAATATGCTCATATGGTCGTGTTGCAGCTGTGGCTCACCTTTCCTGAGCTTGCGCACAGCCAGCATGCAGTGACTGGGTGAGAGGTCCCATATGCGCAGGGTTTTGTCATCGCTGACGGTGGCACAGAGCGGGAGATGGGGATGAGTGGCCAGACCCCACACCTCACCCTCCATGTGGCCCTGCAGACACATTAAACCCAGGATAATCAATTTAGAGCTGGACAACTCACAAAGGGATAAAAGCATAGCGTGATTAGTTTTAATAGTCACATATAATATACACCAGAGTTTACTCATTGTATATTTATTTAATAATAATAATAATAATAATAATAACTAATAAATTTTGACTAATTAACTATAATTGTATTCCTTATTTTTTTGTAGACCCCCTTAGCTACAGGGCAACAAGTGATGCTTTCCACTTACTCTATTTCTTTTCTTGTTTATTATGTGTATATCTTCATCTATCTTATGTGTATATGTACATTGTATCTCTTACAATGATTATCACAGAATAAAGAAACATTCTACTGTAAATGCACATTTAAGGCAATATATTAATGATATAATCCGGCTTTCTAATAAACCAAGCTCTGTTTAAGCAGCACAATGACATTCTCCTCCTTTGTGATAGCAGCCGTCCAGCTGAGCCTGTTGTAACAGACTAAACATATGAACCTCACACTGTATCTTCACTATCTTCTTCATTGGTACCAGTATTCTCTCATGACAAACTCGATTCATGGATTTTCCTGAGGTGCCAGCATGTTGAGCCTGTTACATATACAACAGATGAATGTGGACATCCTTTGGTTCTCGTCTCTCATCGATTGAGCCTCTCCATCAGAACGTGATTGTATATTTCTAAGCATTTGTGTCTCCCAAAGCTGCTTTTATCTTAACGTACCTGGACCAGCAGAGTGATGGGGCCACTCTTGTCCACCTCCAAGATCTCACCATTCTTGGTCCCCACCAGGATGTGGCCGTGGCCTAGAGATATGGCACGTATGGAGGGGTTGTCTTCCAACAGCAGCCCTGTCGAGTTAATAAATTACAGCCGGAAAGTCACAGACCTTAACTTAACCCGGTACGCAGGAAGCATTCTTCATTTCAGCTAAAAGCATTGAATGTTTAAATGGATTTGCATTGCATGTTCATGTTAGATCAATGGAAGCTGCTTCAAGGACGCAGGAGGGCCACCTAGAACAGGGTGACCTTTTTACCTTTAGAGCCTGGAGCGAGGACGGCTCTCTTGATGGCGTAGGTCTTGAGACATCTCTCGAACGTGTCATCCCACAGAGCCACTATACCATCCTTTCCTCCAGTCACGAATCCCTGAAGGGACAGAATATCGACATATTTAAAGCTGCATTGATTTCTGCAGATTGGACACGTCACTTACAGGAGTGTATTTCATTTCACATACAATCAACTAGGACGGGGAGAAGTTAAACAAAAAGGTACGAGAGAAGAAAAATATATTTCAGTTCTAATTGACACAACAGAATATGAGAGAAAATAAAGGAAAGATATATTTGTTTCTGTCACACTGAAGTTAATTCCTCACAAACTAGGCCTTAACATTAAAACTTTAAATGATAAACATTGTATTATGTGCGACTTCGGGCCCCGACGGGTGTCTCAAACAAAACAAAAACAAAGAAATTAGAAAGATGACCAAAATGTTACACTGAATAAGTTTCTCTGGATTTAAAAGTTGTTGATTAGATAGATTTTAGATAAAGTAACAAAACAGGTCAACAAAATATATAATATCTAACTTTGATATATAATGAGGGATGGTTACATATTATATCTTAACTCGTGTAACTGCGGAAATATCCGGCGAGATGGCGATGACATATTTACAGCAAGTGAATCAAATCAAGTTTCTGATATTTTTTTTCTTCTGGTTCTCTGGTGGGGGATTTTTTGTGATACCTTTTCCAGAGCGTGCATGCTGAAGACAGGGCCGTCGTGAGCTTTCACAGTCTTCATCAGGAACATGTCCCTCCAGATGCAAATGTCCCCGGTGCATGTGCCTGAAAACACCATCTCCTCCGACCAGCCGTACACGGCACACATCATAGTTTCCGTCTTCCCCATGTTCCCCTTGCGCCCAATTAGGCCGCCACCTGAAGGAGAAGCACACAGTGGGAGGTGTCACAGCCATGCCAGATTCCTGCTTGTTAGAGGCGCTCCTCGCCAAAACAACAGGGGACTCACCAGCTTTATGCCAAAACTTCATGTGTTTCACCCCAGCTGTGATGAGCTTGTCAGGCAGGTAGGGGTTGATCTTGACGACGAAGATCTTGTCCTTGCTTCCCCTGAATAACAAGTTGCCGAGTTAAAATGCATGCATGGATGAACATATCACATTTGTCCCTTTTTTAATGAAACTATGTTTTTATGTTTCATCTGTTCTTACATCGGGGTCTTGAGAGAAGCAATATTCAACTTCAACGTTTCACAAATTGAGTATCACATAAACTAGACGTTATTATTTAAATAGGAAGATTATACTATGGATATAAGTGACAATTCAAAAGCCAAAGTACACAAAGCGGCAGACAATGAGGACGAGAGAATGGTCAAATCTCAAATACATCTCAGTTTCTGTTTCTGCGTGATTACAACTATGCTGCTTTGCATAGGATTAAAATATTGCTGAATTATCTTACATAATATGTGCTCAATATACAAGTGGTTTGATCTAATGAAGTCCATATACTCCTTTATATCACAACAATATATCCAAGAGTGTGTGTAAATACACACACACACACACACACACACACTGATATATCAATATATCATATTACATATACCAGTCAGTATCTAAACTTTCTGCTCCACTACATTTTTACAATGATTACTGTTACATGTTCCCATTGTCTTTATGTTCTCAAAAGTAATCAATGACAAGAGGGGAATTGGTCCACTGATCCAATCAGAGCGGGCAGGCAACATTAGACCCCGCCTCCTTAAACGAAGGATTCAGAAGAGGCCACCTCTATAATGACGTGATAGACTACTGCATTCAGGAATAGGTTACATTCGACAATAATAATACTTACTTAAGTATGTTTAAAAGCAAGTACTTACTTTAACTTAAGTAGAAATAATATAATACTTTTAATTGAGTACATTTTTTCTGTATGTATTTGTATCTGTAACAATTTTGAGAACCTCCTCCACTCCTGTAATAAACACGCAACATTTTAAATATGACCAAATAAAACAGGAAACCTAGTGAACAAGATCAAACTGACTCATATCCTCCAGAAAACTGAAAAAGTGAGCCTCCATCTTGTAGACTAAATCCTATTGCTGCATAATTGTTCACTTACAATAATCACCTCTATGATCTGCCGTCTGAACAATTAGCAGGAACCTTAAGACGATACCTACAATGATAAAAAGGTTTCAGCTCCCTATAACAAACAAACCAGAGGAAGAATCCAGCAAAGTGTAACTATCTTCTTGTTTTGTCTCCTTCTTTACACTTTAGGAACATTAAGGATCAGTGGCTGGTCGTGCCTGATGCAGTGGACCGTGTCTGACACTTAACATCTCTAATCGTTGCCCTTTTGTGCTGCCGCATTAGTCTCAGTGAAGCTCCAGAAACATCGCACCCCTCTCCTCCCTCTCTCTTTCTTTCCCTTCGTTATTATATCTGCCAGCTTTCAATATCCTGACCCTACACCTTCTTTCCCGCCTCTCCTCCTCCCACCAACTCCTCTCCTCGCCTCAGCCGAAGCTGAGACGTTGGCACAACTAGCCAGGCATCTTGTCAGGTCCCGTTTTCTGTCTGCCTGCTTCACTGCGCTGCCCACCAGGGTCTGCGAAGGAGAGATCAGTGCAGCTGTCCCTGAGCTACGGTGAGCGGCTGGCACACAACACATGGGAGAGCAACCTGCAAATGCACTGGCCTGAAGTAGCAGGATTTCATTGTAGTAGATGCTAAATGTGAACATCAAATAGGACGAGCAACAAAGCAAAAAGCAAAGGATATTTGGGGATGCAGATGTTTGCCAGTCAGATACTTTTGGGTATTTTTTTGGTTTTTCAGATTATATAATATTTTCTGCCACGAAACAGCCGGTGATTATGTAAATTGAACATTACATTATGTTCGGAACAAAGTAACTCCTCTCATGCTTTGCAGCCGTGGATACTGGATGTGAACTTCAGTTTCAGCACCTCAGCTCAGGATTGTGACGCAAATGCAGCTGGAGTAAGTCTCCCTTTATCTTTAATACACTTTTAAGCAGTATGACATTTTTATTCTCAGTCTTTATGGTTCACTTTATTTCAGGCGTCAAGACAGATGTGTACGATGTGTGTGAGTGACTGCTTTCACGACTTCCTATTACTTTTTATCTATCCTGTAATCACTTTGTTTTCGGAACCCATTTGCTCTTATTGTCTGCAACTTAGAAACCCGACACATCTTTAAAAGCACAATTCCTAATATGTTTCCTAATGAAAATACAATCTAATATATATTAAGAAGCTCTCACTCACCAGGATGATCCGATAGAAAATGTAAATTGAAAGTAATGCCCTTTAATTATGGATCTACAGTGGAGGCCTCGGGGGCGGAATCCTACTCTAACCATTCAGGGCGCTGGCAGGGTTACGCGTTGCAGGGGAGCATGAAATCTAAAAGATAATTTCTCTTCATTTTTTTCATCCTCCATCAATCAGGCTGTCAGCCGTGCACAGCAAAGTGGTTTCAATTTAACCTTCATCTGTAAATGTCCATATTTAAACTAAAAGTGACCAATTAATCTTAAGAAGAGATCATGGGAGAGCAAGAGGGACCCCCCCCCCCCCCCCCCCCATCCCCCCTTACACCTGAAATACGACTGTACTAACCGCATGGCAGAGAGCTTCTCCCCCTTCCTCCAGTCCCACAGCACGATGGTGTGGTTGTCGTCCAGGCCCACCGAGGCCAGCCGCTTCCCGTCCGCTGTGGAGAGCAAAACGAAAAAACCATTCAGCATGCTCTCGTTGAAGTTCGACTGTCAGCAACATGAAAGCAGCGTAGTGGGTTTGATCTGCGGCAGGTGATTCACCGACACTGACACACAGATCAACGTGCTGCTCCTGCCCGGGGCCAATTAAGGAACGTGAGATGAACAGCTCTGCCTCGATGCTGTCAGACTGCAGAAGCTTTTCTCAGTGCTGCTTGTAAATTGGGTGTCTTGTGACTTCGTCCATTTCTTTCATATGTGAAAGACGTATTTCTTTTAATCTTCCGTGAAAACAGGGTGTCAGGAAGCATTTGTGGCCGTTATATCGAATCTGTCTTTACAGGTGAACTGAAAGCAATCTGAGAAAGCCGAACTGGGTGTTACCGGAAAAGTCCAGAGCGCACACTCCGAGCTGGTGGAAACCCTTCAACACGGACATGGGTTTCAACATTTCTGTGTCCCACACGTGGATGGAGGAATCTCTGCCAACCTGAATAAACAAACAGATCAAAAGTTGAATTATTTAAATGTGAAAATTCTAATGCAATGAATAAAACAAGCAAGGCTCTCCCGACTCCAAGTAGCCACGAATCACACGCACATAAAAAGCCTCAATATTGTGTGTTAGATGCGATGGCAGCTACCTGGCCTGTTGCTACAAAGTCCTTGAGGGGGTGTATAGCCAGACAGAGGATGTCATCATCGTGGCCCATGTAGAAACGCTGGGTATTCTGCTGTCTGTTGTACACGACCCCGACGGCAGCTACGTGGTACACGATCTCCCCGGCCTGCGTGTAGAACAGGTTGCTCCTGCAATCGTAGCCTCGGTAGCTGCAAAGAAAAAACACATACTAGACTTCAAGGGGCGAGTTAAGGGAAATAAGATAATAAGGGCTTATTGGTAAAGTGAGATATTAGAATATATTGGCTAATCAAAGTTTATTTTTCAGTCTTGTAATTTGAAATTCTTTCTATGATGCTAAATGGACTGTGTTTATATTGAGCTCAACCAATTAAAGGGCCTTGTATTACAAATCCCATTCCCCCATTCACACACCCATTCATACAAAGCAGCACTTTTTCAAGCAGAAACAACACATTCACGTAATTTGGGGTTCAGTATCCGGGGAGGCTTGGGCATGCGGACTGGACTGGAGGAGCTGGGGATCGAACCACCAATGTTCCGGTTAGTGGACAACCCTCTCGAGCCCCTCCTGACGCCCATGGTGTCACTACCTACCCATGAATAAAGTGCAGCTTCACCCTGCTCCCCGGCGCTCGCTCCCTCTTTTTCATGGCAGTTGCTCGATGCTTCTCTTTGCACTGCTCTTTGAGCTGAGGTAGATCTTCTTTATAAACCTGGACGCATAAAGAAAAGTGTTTTTCTGTATTGTCAAAAAAAAAAACACTATACTTCAGTCGTGACACGCTTCTTCTTGCCACAAACCTGTCGTCGATATGTCAGCTGCGTCTCCTGCTCGATTTCCGAGTCCATCTCAGGCACGTCTGACTGGTCAGAGTCCGACTCCTCGCTGTTCGAGTCGGCCAAGGACTCTGCAAGCAGAACCAAGGTTGAATCACAGCTCATCAACAAATACCCCCCAGTGCCTCTTAAATCAGACAAGTGTCCCACTGCACGAACACACACACAGTGAAGACAATACACTACATCCTGTTTCAGCAGAAGAGAGGGTTGAACATGTAATAATACTTTGACATCTCCTATTCATCAGACAGTTGTGCTTTACTGTGACATCGTGCAAGACAAATGTATAAAAGTGCTGATGCAGCACAGCGAAGCCAAGCCAAGGCAATAAGCAGAGCTGGCAGCTGAGGGCGGCTACTAAGAAGATCCATTAGGGAAATTAAAAGGAAAGGCAGTTAGTATATGTACTTTAATTTCACAAAGCACAGCTGGGCTTTGCCTCTGGAAAAAATATGACTCGGGAATGACAACGCAATTATACTTTCCAAGCTTCGTTCACTTTATTAGATTTGTCTTAATTAATGTGATGGCAGCTCCTTTGTAGAGCTTTACAGAAATGATATGTTTTAAAGTATGGGAAGGGAACAATCTAGTACATTGCCCTGTGGTGGTTTAGCACATCCAGTTCACGAGGCCAGTGGGAGCAGTATGGGCCCACACGTTACATAACACTGAGCCACAGTCATACAAACCTTTATAGGTAACTAAGGACTTACTATACTTTTTTTTAATGAATGGATTTACTGCAATAACATCACAATTCCCGAAGACACAAAAGTAGACAGATACTAATGACTAACTCTTGATACCTGGTATTATTTCTCACTTTAATTGTGTATTTTTTTAATCTAAGATTCCAGTATTCATGCTACACGATGATCTCCTCCTGGCACAAACAGCAAAGCGGTATCATCATCTGACTTTCAGTAAGAAAGTCAGATGATATATAATTGTATTTCCCTCATAAACCTGCTTCTTATAGGATGTTTCCTGCAACTTCTGTTCTGCATTACCTGAGTGGGAGATTGAGTAGACATCAGGATACACCACTTAGCCTAATCTGATAATGTCTTGTTGGCAAGAGCCACTGATTTTTTTAAATAAGTAATCAGCCATGCGCTGGTGGTTCTGCCAAGTGGGGACCGGGGGGAGCTCCCTGTCTCACGCGCCAGGTGCCCCTGTGGTCACCTTATATTTGAAAGGTAGTTGGTCCGTTCACTGAAACTCAGCGGCCTGAACTCAGTGCACTGCCAGTAAACAGTCTGCCTCACATAGACATCAGCAGCTGGAAACTGGCCTTACTGGCAGCAAACACAGTTCAGATGAGGCCACCAGTCTAATGAGTAAGTAAATCATACATTAATTACTTAAAGTAAAAAAAAAATGTATCTACTCTACTCAGTAAACATTTCTTTCGATAGTGTCACATTGGTCTGTTCGTCAATGTCATCCTTCAAAACTCCTTTTTAAAGAAAAGGACATCTAGAAGAAATAACCACCAAGTACATGTAGATAGGTAACGTCACGTAATGGGCTACTGGTATTAATCTATGTTCTTCAGATAATAAATAGCATTAACTTGCAAATAAAAAAAGTATATCAGTTTACAATTCCTTAACTCTCACGTTGACACAGTTATCAACTAGCCTACATGCTAAAACTGGATATTCCAATTTTTTCAATTTAGTTATGTCTTTTGGTTTTATGGTATGTGGTGTTCACTGCAAAATTCCGTTATGAAACTATAACAAGGTAAAATGCAAATCCTAAAACTTTGAGTGGAATATAAAATCCCACATCACAGTAAATATTTATATAAATAGTGGATGAGGGATGGTATAATCTCACCTTGCGGCGCTATATGCAGAGCTTCTTTAGACTTTCTCTCCGGAACAAACTTCCACTGGAACACGGAGTGATCAGCACCACCAATAGTTATCACCCACTGGTAGTCATGTGACCATCTAGCGTTGGTGATGTGGGCTGAATGACCTAAATACTTCTTAAATTTTGCACCTAAAATGAAAAGGAAACATATCAGTAGCAGAAAAGATAATAATGTCAGATTTTCTGTACTTCTGCTTTATATAATGTTAAATGCTGAGGTGTTCTTTACCTTTTTTTATACATGGATATCGTAAAAGTTTGACTAATCCGTAGTCGTCAGCTGTCACTAAGACTTGATTGTTGAAGTTGGCATCCACAGAGTTGATGTCATTGATATCTGAGTACTTGGGCCATATCCCATTAACCTCGGGGCCCAACACGCACGTCCACGACGCCCACTGAACCAGCTTCAGCTCTTCCCTGTTGGTCACCTCCTTCCCACCTCAACAGAGGAAAGACATATTTAATCTCACAAAGTAGCCCTGTAACAACACATTGGACCATAGACACTTCTTTAGCATCAGTCCTGGAGTAAGATTCATTCAGCTGGTAACGTTGACGGCCTTGTACTTACTTGGCATCCTGTAGAAAAGCCTCCTGCCGCTGCCGTTGTTGGTCTGCAGGTATTTGCTGTCTGTGGACCAGTCCATGTGTGTAATGAAGCTGGTGGAGCCAATGCACTCGCCCACTTTCTTGTACCTCTGCACCACGCCGTAGATGTCAACTGAGTTATCATTGGAGCCGACAGCCAAGTGGCCGCCATCAGGAGAATACTTGAGCTCATGAATGGCCTCCTTCCTGTCCTTGATGTGAACCACCTCTGTCATGTCCCTGAAGAAAGGCAGAGAAACACAGCCTGAACTGGGAGTTACAGTTGACACAATATAATGGATCCTTTTCATTTTAGTGGGCAAAATTCCCATTGGCCCCTTTGAATTGTGGACCCACCTGACTCTCAGAACAGTGAACGAGCCATCCTTCATTCCCAGCGCTAGGTGAATGCCATCGGTGCTAACAGCGGCACAGCGGATGGGCTCCTCCATGTTACAGCGGGCTATTAAAGCATGATCTATAAGGCTCCATATCCTTTAGACACAGAGGAGGGGGAGGACAAATGAGGAGGCGAAGCACTGATGAGATTAGTTAGAAGGTCAAACATCCAGAGCAGAGATGCAACCGGAAAAATAGTCAGCAAGTACAAAATGGAGAGGCAGTGCTGTTTGTGGTTTCTGTCCTGTGTCTGGTTTGTGACTGCACATTGTTAATAAGAGAGTGCAATGACTATCTATGAACACTCTCTTCATCGGTCGGTAGGAAAATATTATTTAGGAAATTATTAATAGATGTGTTTAATTAAATGGGCTGCATCCTTCTAAGGCCATTGTGACCAATTGCGTCAAAGTCTCCTTCAAATGCGATGGACGTATGTTTCCACTCATCCTCGAGAAATAACGGGTGGAATTTTCCCGACCCGACATATCCCAGGATTCATTGAGCAAGCGAAATAACGAGACATCTGACACTCAACAGCCCCTTAATTTGGACATAGCTGATGAATACTCCCAATGTGTACTTTTAAAACGAGAGCAACATGTTCCTTAAACCACTGATATGCACCAGTATCTGTTTTTACAAGTAACTAAACAAAAACAACCAACAAACAACTAACTACTGTCATTTTCAGTTATTTAGTTCAGTCGGTATAACTGCCCAGTATTTAAGAAACTGAAGCTTCACCTGACTGAGCGGTCGTCACTTCCTGTCATGGCCAGAGGCTTGGTGGGGTGCACGGCCAGCGCCCACAGCTCGCCCTCACAGTGACCCTGCATGATGAGGAAGGGCTTGTTTCGGTCGTGGACCACCACCTCAAAGATCTCGCTGTCCTGGGTTCCCACCAGGATGTGATCGCCCCGCCAGCACACACTGCGCACAGACAGCCCTATGAAAAAACACACACACATGGAAAACATAAATAGTCGGGCAGAATACAAAAACAAAAACATGTAAACATGAAAGCAGACAGACATTTACCAATGCTTTTACAATAATTGTAAGAGACATGACAGGGATAATAAAGACAGTAGCCGATAACAGCGATCTGCTGGCTACCTAGGGCGGAGTTTTTAACAGGAAATACAATGACAGGACATGTTGTCATGCCGATCTGCTAGTGCCTCTGGGTAATACTGCAAGAATAGGATGGAGAAAGCATGTGCTGTATACAGATGTGAGAACAACATCTGTATACGGTGTAAAACAGAGCTCAGACTTACTAACAAGAGGAAGCAGAACAATGTGAGGACTTTTTACAAACAGACTGACATGGTTTTTAACTCCGCCCTAAGTGACTTTACCCACCTCGGCTATTTTCACCTCTAGCTACTGTTAGGTCCCAGATTACAAATATGAGAGATGGAGAAAATAGAGAAGAAGAAAGAAAGTGTTAGCAAGGAGGACAGAAATGGAATTTTCATCCAACAGGGTTTTCGTACATTTATACAATTCTTCTAGCGCCTCAGGAGGCCGCAGTTTGGACTGTGACCTCTCTTCACTCGGGTTTAAGGTAAAAGAAAACGAGGCTGGTTTGACCCTCACCTTTATATCCTTGATCTGTTTCCCTGAGATCGATGACGGTAATTTGTTTGAAGTTGAGATCCCACAGCCGGACGCAGCCGTCTCGGCCCCCGGTGGCGAAGCCCTCTTCACAGGCATTCATGCTGAAAATCCCTGACTGGAGGATATGACAAGCTGTCAGTGAGGATCTGTGCAATAAATGAGCAACAGCAGAACCAGCCCCAGCTACAGAGTACATCGTGCTGCTGCTCAGCCAGGCATTTGTCAAACAGGGCTGTCAGACCTGCTGCTTTGGCCTCAAGATAACGCAGCACTAGGAATCAGGGGGTTACTTTTTCTTCATCAATCAATACAAAGCTTTTCTGATGGCCTCAATTGCCTGAAAGTTACTGTGCATACAGCGGGAGGCACCTTAAAGCCCCAGTGAGGTATTCGGTGGAACTAAATGCAGCGATGAACATGAACTGTAGTTATTATCCCCTCCCCCATCCACCCATCCCCTCACCCAGCTGTTGATCCCATAGATATCATTTAATCCTGTTGAGCAAAAGGCTGATCCTTTTCCACTGAGCAGATTCAGACGAAGCCAGCGTGCGTGGCTTCGACCCCGGTTAAGTTTACGAAATGCTTTTATTGTAGTCCTCGTACAAATGGTGCAGCAGCCTAAGCCACAAAGCTCAAAACACTCCGATTTTTTTTCTCTTGGTTTCAAACTCACCCCGTGAGCTCCCTGCACCGTCCTCATCAGGTTGATCCCTTTCCACACGTAGATGTCACCGTTCAAGGCACCTGAATACGTGACCTCGTCCTTGGCGCACGCCAGGCAGAGGATGGTCTGGAGATCCCCCGTTTTGCCGAAAACGCCACGTTTCGGTGTGAGAGCATTACCGCATAAGCTCCAAAACTGTGAACACAAACAGAAAGAGTGAAAGAGTATGGCAGCTAATAATCCCCCGTGTAATCCTGTCCTGAAAGAGCAAATGGATAATTATGTAGCATTTGGATACGGCAGAGTGAAAATCATCATCATCATGCACACGTACACACACACACACCACAACCTTGTACTTCTACTTTAGTGAGGACACTCGTTAGCATAACCCTCGCACAACCCATTGGAAGTGGGTCAGAAAGTGAGGACCAGCAAAAATCTCCCCATTCTATAAGACAATGGTCCTCAGAAAGATAGCTGCACACATACACACACAGGCTTACACAGCTATCCTTATTAGGACTTTGCATTGACCTCCATTCATTGTGGACAGCCAAACAGAAACCTTATCCTTAATCTTACCTTACCACAATTCACATCTCATGCCTAACCTTAACCAGGACCTTACAAGTAACCTTTTGCCTCAGTAGGACATCAGATCCAGGCTTTGGTCCCCATGATATCTAGGGTCCTGACAAGGTCAGTGTTTTTACTTGAAAAGGCCCCAAAAGGTGACAAAACTGTGTATACACACACAACCACACACAAACACACACACAGCCCTTGAAGGAAAGCAAAGTCAAATTCAAAGTGCCCTGCCCCACTTGTGATACCGTGCACGTGATAGTGGGAACTCTTGCTGGTGGGGGTCAGTGCTACCCACCGGATCAACATGCACTGAGACAGACGTACACGCACGCATACACGCAGGTTCATTATTTATGAACAGGGTCATTGGGATGCATGGGCACGGCCTCGTCTGAGCGCTAAATCCATCAGGCGGAGGAGGTGAGGGCGAAAGAGAGACGCTCCGTCTGCATGGAGATGAGATCACAGGGAGAAAGCTCACAGAGGGCGTCTCAAATGCGGAGACACGGCCGTCGACACGTGAAACCGAGACACACTCGTCAGTGGGGAGCGGCAGGAAAGTGACAGGTGGACGGCCCTGTCTCTGCTCTACCTGCAGGAGGATTTACCCACAAATTAGCTGACATTTGCTTCTCTGCCAAAAATGTTTTGACGTCTGATGATGCACGGAATAGACAGAACATGCAGGTAGGGATTTTTCTGTAATCACACAACGGCTGATCTGCAGAGGCCCGACACATCCGCAGAGAATGAACAAATTAGCTCCTTGACAGCGAGAGCCTGTCGCCCCTCACTAACACCTGTCCTCCTGACAGATAGGGCTGCTGTGTGCTAACAGGGGGGATCGATTATCAGAGACCAACATCGCAGCCTCAGATACAGCCCTGCCATCAAACATCCGACGTCTGCACCTCAACACACCGGGACTCTCCCGCTTCCTGAGCACCTCACTGAGATCTTGGGCGACTATCTGAAAGTGCTTGAGTTTGCATGTGGGGTTAAAGGTTAAGTAGTGAAGATCGTAGGTGTGTGAGTAAGCTGGGCAGGTGTATATGCAGATTGAAGTATGTAAAGTGCCAGGTATGTAAGAGTGGGGTTGGTTGGAGGTTTCGTTAAACCAGCCTGTTGCATAGAAAGCAGCGAAGGACGCGGCGTGACTGTGAAGCGTTTCCCTGCCCGCAACTGATAAGGCAGTGAGACACGGGCCCCCGCTATAATCCCTTCGATACTGACAGGAGACGGGATGCTGGAGGGGTTTATAACGAGGCCAGGCACAGGGGAGGAAACCAAAGAGGGAGAGGGAGAAGTGGAAAGGTGGAAATGTGCTAGGAAAGATACTACTTTAGGTAGAAATCAAGACCTGGGTAAGAAATAAAGAATATCATTTCTTAAGAGCCCTTAATTAACAGCTATGACACAGTGGAAGCTGCTGCTCTTCACCCAGGATTAGTGGTATGCCACCAGCTCAGTTACCTCAATCATGGCTCCAGGAAAAGCCCTTTAAATGTAATTAATGCAGAGACAGTTGTAGCAGGCTGGCTGCAGCTACAGGACGACCCCTCACCCCTTTATCTTACTCATAAAACCCCTCCTGACAGAGTGTGACCCGTCGGAGCATTAAACGCTATGATAGACATTGGTCTGCAAAAACGATTATTGGAATCTCTTGCCAAAATAATCAATATTTAATCCTAAAATTCAGCCCAACAGGAACCATCAAATCTTCAAAAACTTTCACCACGTTGAAATTCATCTACTTCAGCAAAGTTCACATATTGAACAGTTTTTGAACGATCGCAGTTTTCGTTTTATATTTCTTTCTAACAGTGTCTGCGTTTTCCTAGAGCTCTGGCAGGAGGCAGCTGCCACGCACAGCCTTTGTGTATGTGTAATAAAAATGTATGCATATATATGTTTTCAAGAGTTGAGGTTTCACAATGTCACAAGTTACCAGCATGAATTTTGACCATGTATTTACACCTGAGCTGAAAAGCCAACTATAACACGTAGCCCACTGGTCATCCTATCAGACAAAGTCAAATACTTTTCAGAAGGAGATCCGCCCTTCTCCTCTTTGATTGGCTAAAGCCAGATTCACTTTATCGTCATTTCGACCATACACAAGTGCACAGTAGTAAGAAATTACACTGCATCTTGCTCAAGAATAAAATCGGGAATGCTATGGATTCCAAAGTACTGCTGACATGATGCCAGCTGGTGCATTGACAGAGCAGGGATCAGAGCATCTAAGGCCTGGCAACTTACGATGTTAAGATAATGCTCAACACCAAAGCAAAAATGTACCAAAAGCTTTTTATGTATCGGGATTTATTTATTCTTTTAATTCAGGACTACAGCTGTGGTTTACACCTGCTGGTTTGAGGGACTTACGAGGGATCACAAGATAAACTTGAGCGGTCCTCAAATAAATCCGTAACCATGATAACAAAATAGTTTTCTCCCTATTGTATTGACTAAATCATGTATCCTATTCAGGATGAAGAGAATAAAAACTGAAATTAATAATTAGGGGTCACAAGTAGATATTGTTTTATTTTAAGGGCCAAAACTGATGGTAACCACTGGTGGTAAATCCTGTAAACAACTTTCTTGAATTAAGTAACAACTGGTCCCACAGTGGGTGAATGAATGTTGTTAGTCCCTGAGTGGTTTCAAACATATTAAAACACAAATGTCGATAAAATTCCGAGGAGGCGTGTGAGGAGTAAAACATCGCCCTCATGACAGAGGGTGTGTTTTCCTCAGCCTGATAGTGGTTGGATTACTGGGGCTAAATCTCCTGGATTGTGCTATAATCGCTGAGCGAGCACTGGGCCGGGGAGCAGATGTCACATGGTCTGCAGGGCGAACGCTGGGGAATTATGTGGGACAATTGCTGGATTGCCTTGGCATCAGAAAACCAGAACGGAGGGGGAAAGGGGAGGAGGAGGAGAAAGACCGGAGGATTCAGCAGGAACCAGGGGGAGTGTTCTGCGGCCGGGGGGGATTTCTGTGCCACGGCGGTGGGGGGAGAGTTCAGGGGGGAATTACTACAAGAGGAGGCAGGTCAAGCTGGATGAGATGAGGGAATCATCAGTGAGATGCTACACCAGTGGGAAATACGTACAGTAGGCTAAGCCATCCCGACTGCATCAAACCCGTTTTGAATGCGTCGCTATGTTTAGCCCCTCGGGGGCCCGTGGGCATATTTCTGTCTGAGCATGATTCACTCTTTTCCCAGTGTTTTGGAAATAAGCTTCCTCCATGGCTCTGCGTTCCTTGTTATTTCCTAATGGCCGCGCCACTCAAGAAACACTACTACACGTCCCAAGGGAGGGTTTGGCAAAAGACATCCTACATGAACTCATTGAAGATTTATGAACACCACTCTTCTGTGAAAAAGAAGTGATAGAGATAGGCCCCTGAAGGGAAGCGAGCGCAGCTGCACTTTGTACAGTGGAGGGGTTTTGAAAGCTGAATGAGGGAGCGCTGAAAGGAGTATAGCAGAGTCATGGTCCCCAATAAAAAGAGAACCTTCCCCCCTCTCTGCAGTGCAGATTCTAAAAAATATGAGAGAAGAGACTGACTAACTGCCTCTTCTACTTATGTTAAGTGCCTAATAAGCATGGATTCTAGAATAAAGCAAATTTGCATATATCTATTTTAAGGCGTTGATATGGTCATGGTGATAAAAGGGGGAGCCAGGAGATGATTCAAACGTCCTAAAAACATTAATCACAATAACAGATATTTAAGCTAATGGTAACTTGAAGACCTGGAGAGACAGCTGAAATCGAAAGAATGTGAAGTGACCAGGAAGCGACGGCTGTACCTTGATGTGTTTGACACCGCAGCTCACAAGCTTGCTCGGCTGGTACAAATCCCATGAAATGTCGAATATCTGCAGGGGAAGAAAAACACACGATGCATTAAACCCCGGCTTACAGTTACACAACCAAAAAACAATTGAAGTCTAGACTCCTAATGATACATTTTTGCTGCAAAAGGATGAAGTCAACAGAGGAGAGTGCGTGCGAGTTGTGCAGGAGATGTGATTTCAAAGTGTGTGGGCGGAGTTAGAACACAGCGGCCGGCTGTATTTCATCTTTTTAAGATTCCTTTTCATTAGCCACGCACCCTCTCAGAAGGGCTCTGAAAAGCTCACAATCAATCAGGCCTAACTTGTTTATGTCCCCTTTGGGCAGGCGCTCCATCCAACATTTATAGCTAATTGAGGCGGTCGATAGAGAGCTTGTGATGGAGACAGGGGGGGGGGGGAGTGTTTACCCTGTCTGTATGACCGGGAGCGGCTGCCAGGACCTTCCCTTTCCTCCAGTCCCACACGCAGATTGTGTTTTTCGAGTCCAGTCCCACAGACACCAAGCACTGCGAAGAGAGCAAAAAGAAAAACGACTCGACATCACAGATTGAACCAACTCTGCTCTGTTGCACTAATCACAGCAAAAACTAACTTCGCTACCTCCACTGCAGCGTGGCACGCCAGTGATGAAGGGGCTAATAACGGATACAGAGCAGAACAGAACAGTTGTCCAGCCCCTGGCACTTCCACTGAGCACACATTTGAGTGCTTTTTGCTGGAGGAGCCTCCTATAGCTGACTGAGTGAGTAGGCAGCAGCAGCAGCAGTGGAGCAGAAGAGAAGAGGAGAGGAGAGAGCAGCTCTTATTGAAATTACTTCTCCAGTCTGCAGCTTGCTTTGCATGTGAGAGGATGTCCTCTTTGATCCCCGGCTCAATCAATGTTTCTCCGTGGAAAGACTCTGCTGAGGCACTAATCCTGTAATTACTGGTGTTTGAGAAGTCTGTGTTTTAATCAAAACTAAAAAGGCCCACTGTGATCGAATCCAGAGAAATGATATAGATGATGGGGCTGAGAAGTGGGGCCCTATCTCCTGGAATGTTGGTCTGTCAGACTGAAATGTCTCAAAAACGATTGGATAGATTGCTATGAAATTTCCTGCAGATATTTGTGTCTCAGGATGAACAACCCTGTCTCATAGAAATTCTCTTCATGTACGTCTAAACAATTATTTTGTTGGCTGAACAAAGTGCTAAAATAGTCGCAGTAACTGTATTTTTGCTAGAAAACAAATACATTGTTTGTGAACACTTTCCTTTATTTTACCCTCAGTATCAACTTATTTGTGAAATAAATAGTAAATAAAAGAAACTATCAACATTATTAAATCAATAGACTAGAATGGAACTATACCTCTGGGAAGGCCCAACAGTCCGGTAAATACTAAACACTTCACACACTTGTAAATATCAGTCCCATAATATGGATGTTTGAATTATTCTCTGGGAAATTGGAGGAATTATTTTTTTCAAGAAAGTGAAAATAAATTCCTTGATCTGCACCATTGTTTAGATCCATGTTATAATAAACTCATATATTCAAGTAAGGACAACTGAGGCTCAGTTTCCTCATGAAACACCAAATTTTAATTGGTGCTTCCTTTGGCCCCTATTTTATCGACGAAATTCAAAAGCTTCTGGGTTACCCTGCTGAGAAACCTAACCACCTTAGCAGAAGTATAACATGATCTGTCTGTATGTGGCTCAAATATCTCGAGAACTGCTCATCCTGTTGGCTTCACACCTGACAAGTATTGTTAGGAGCCAACTGGTTCTCCTCTCTGTAAAGTCAAGCTTCACCAAACTTTAGATAAACAGGTGAACCGTTTCAGAAAGAAGCTGCAAGCAGCGTTACCACAGGCCAAGCAAACCGCCCATTCAAAACAGATTGTTTAGAACTGAGTCCCGGCACCAATCAAGTTAAATTACTTCTCCTATTAGATGTAATTGCTGTGGCAAATTAGGTGTACTTGAAGGCCAATTCTAAAAGTCAGGGTTGGGATAAATTACAATTATTACGATACTCTATCGTTAACAGGTTGAAGAATGTGCCCAATACTTCACCCAGTGTCACTGATTTATTCAGAGAGCTATTAAGAATTTACAAAATAAATCCATGTCAAACGCCTACAGAAATAATGACATTCCCATTAACCTCATCTGCACTTTGGGTTAAGTGCAACAGAAACTAAATTAAAATGGGTCACAGGGTAAAAATGACACGAGCTAAACATCAGCCTGTTAGAATTGTCAGTGTGTGTTAACATGCAGACGTTAGCATTTAGCTCCAGGCGCTACTACAGCGTCACAGAGCCACCAGCATGGCTGTAGATTCATTAGACTTGCTGGAGGTTAATGAGAGTTTCATCTGGAAATATTCAGAGAAATTATACAAAGACACATTTTTATCAAGACAATAAATATTTTACTATCTTTAATATGATCTCGAACACCGGATGCATAACTGGCTCAGGCTGAGACACCTAGAGGGGATGTCTCACGCATCAATGTATTTGTTTTATATAGCTTTAATAGGTGGATGGTGTAGTGGCAGCAGGGTATTCCTCTGGATTGTCCTCAGTCCAGCTCTGGCTTCCTCTTAGCAAGGAAGGGGAGAGAGATGGCGAGTAAATACAGCCGCTTAACTGAGAAGCGATGGAGCCTCCTCTGGCTTAAAACACTGTCACATTCCATCTAAATCCCAAGCTCTCTACCCGGGCAGGAAAATAGCACAGGGGTCATCTCGCCGTCTCTCACTGCAAAATACAGGAGATGTAACTCTGCACCGAAAGCTCCCAGTGGAGGATGAGAGAGAGACGTGCAAAGATAAAAACATGGGGATGGTTCCGCACTGTATAGATTTGTATTGGGTGGGGATGTGTAAACATTAACTGGTGGCAGGTCTGCAGAGAATGGACTAAAATGATGATGTAAAAAGGCTAAAAAGAAAGGGGTTGCTGGAATGACCTGGTGAAGAACAACTAAGGTGTTTATTCTGCATGGTCCCACTGGATGGATGGATGGATTCATCATGTGCTACACAGCAGTTGTCAGACAATTAGAGAGAACAATAATACCCCCGACACCAACAACACTGACACCACACATCACCACAGTAAACATACATAACCTGCCATAAAAGTTAAAAGGTGTGGCACCCTCACACACACACACACACACACACACACACACACACACACACACACACACACCGAGATTTCAGTCATTTATAGTTTCACATGCTGTGGCTTATTTTCAGATGAGTAGATTCAGGATTCGCATGTGCTAAAGCTTCCCTCGCCTGAACATTACCAGGTGCTGCCAGGCTGTGTGGTGTAGTAGTAAGAACACTGCATCTGCCTCATCTTCCCCTCCTGGGTGCAGCTGTCCATATACTACTGCCTGAATAATCACACACGTGTCATTGAGAAATTGAAAAGCTTCCACTTGTGTGTGCTGTTTGGATTTTTTGGGCTTTAAAACAAGTACTATCGGGTCTCAGAAGTACCTGTCCCTCGAGGTCGAAGGCCAGGCAGGCGATGCCATGTGTGTGCACGTCCTTGAGGATGGACACGGTCTGCACGGTGTACGAGTCCCAAACACAGATGTACGGCTCCTTGCCCACCTGTCCCGTGGCCACCAACACGCGCTCCGGATGCAGAGCTAGACTGTACAGAGAGAGTGGATGGGAGAGAAAACATCTGGTTAGCGTCACCATCTTGCACACTTGTGAGTGTGTGTTTGCGTGTGCCAAGAGCAGATGAGGGATTCACCCTCCCTGGAGGGAGCCACTGGGACGAGATAAACACATTAAGTCAGTGATGGGTCAGGATATGGAAGCAGAGGGGCAGCATGACGAGGTGACATGGTTCAATTAACTCAGTCATGCTCAGATACACACACACACACACGCACACACACATGCACACACACACACGCACACATACACACACGCACACACACACACACATACTGAAAGAGTTGTGTCTCAATGAAATCAGAGGACATTACATGGATTTACATTGATTTCCTGGAGACTTATTCAACCCTTAACCACAGTTACTTCTTGCCTAACCCTAACTTTAACCTTTACCTAAACATAACATAACCTCGGATCATGTCTTCACCTTAAAATTGAGTGATTTACATAATGGGGGACTTCCCATAAGTCCCCATAATGTGTTGACGGAACGGGTCTCCACAAAATGAGTGGTACCTGGATTACACGCACACACAAACACACTCTATTGAAGTGTAGGGGAAAGTGTGAATTTAACATATTTCGCAGTTTATTCAGCTCGATTTCCCCAGAGTTCTTTGAACTTTTTTCTGCCTCTTTCACCTTTTCTAGTTCATCTGGCCGTTCCTCGCATCACCAGGCATATGTTAGTAACGCGCTTACATAATCTCCCCCACCTCCCCCTGCCCTACACGCGTACCTCCCCCCACCTACAAGCATCGGCACTCTACAGCTGAGCAACAGCCTGCCGTACAGCACTGAGCTGTCGCTCCCTCCCCCCCGCGCCACCCATCCTTTCAGTGGCCGGCAGTCACGTTCCAGGCAGGCCTGAGTGATTCACTGGGCGACTCTTCCTCTTGCCTCATCCTGGCCGATACATTTCACAAAGTGACAGAGCTCCCTCCATTATAATCGGACCACCAACTGCTCTCCAGAATTTCTAATCCCAGTGTGCTTTGAGACAGCAGGCCAGGGAGGCTTCACGTGCCCGGTCAGCATCAACCTGCTGAGTCAAAGTGGCTCACGCCGAGCGCCGCCTTCCTCAACTTTGACTGTTTTCCAGGTTTTCAGCGTGATCCCCGTCTGACTTTTGACAGCCCATCTGCATTGAAAACACACTGTCACCAACAAAGCTCTGCTGGTGCAACGTCTCTGGGTCAGATGCAACAGCCCTGATCTTTGTCCTTCCCCAACCTTCCCTCCTTGTTCTCTCCTCCTTGTCACCTCCCGCCTCCCCCGCCTCCGCCACCTCCTTTTGCTTGAACCCCTCTCCAACCTGACACAATTTCTCAATTGACTTTATATGAATTACATAATCAGAGCAAAGCAGCTAACAATAGCACACAGACAAAGACAAAAATTACTGTAACACTTTGGGATGCAGTCTGAGAAACTGCTCTGGCACTAACAGGTACAGCCAATATGTCTGGTTTGACACTGGAGTGACACAAAACAGGTTCAGAATGTGTGCAGGAAGCAGTGGTTCTCGTCAGATAGGTTTTGTATCATTCCAGCTTTACTAAATATATGGTATGTGAGTATGCACTCATGTTTGTCAGCTGAAACGCTTGCTAAATGCCATCGCTAATGACTTAGCCTCCAGTACATTGCCACGGTTCTCCTGTTTGATATAGGCTGCAGCTGTCTGATGCGACCATCTCCCATCTGCCAAGCTCTGTAGTACAAAACTGGCTACATACTGCAGCAATTAAAAAAGTCTGTTTTCATGTAGATATGAGGCAAAGGAAACAGCCTGGAGAGCAGATTTAGGATGGCTACGGCGCTCGGATACAGCGAGGGAGGAGATGAAGGTCGACTTCGGCATTGAGAAGGGCACGAGATGTGTCTTTACCCACTCAGATATGAATCTTTCCCCTCTTCATCATGAGTACAACAATCTATTTTTGTCCCATTAATAGAAACAGTTACACATGGGCGAAGATGACGATGGTGCCTCAAGATACTTGAGCCCAGGAGACAATTTTGATTCATGTTCTCCAGCAGCAGTTCCCTTTGTCAGATTTTGCCCATGGTGGATTAAAAGGAAGCACCGGATTAGCACATTTCTGAAGGTCTATACAGTATGGGATATTTCCCAGGACTCCTAAAACTGAAAATAGAATAAAATGAGAAAAAGCAGTGGTAGAGTGTGTGGTGCTGGTTGATGACAAAGTCAATGGGACAGAAAAGAGGAGGGAGGAAAGACCCTGCAGTGATTTCTGACCCATGTGGGAAATTTTCACAGAATATTCACTGGGTTCAAGAAATGTTCTAAAACAAAATCAAGTGCATGTGAGCTTAATGAACCTTCGCTAAATATTAATGCAGAAACAAGTAAGTAATCGGTAAATTTATCTAATAAGCCATTTATCAAGGATATATTACCCATTTTGTTGGTTCAAGATTCTGAAATTTGAGGGTTATCTCAATGTCTATCTGATTTCTTTGAGTTTTGTTTTTAAAAATTTGATAAAGTATTTTTGCATTTTAATGACTTCAACTGGGTAATTTTTATTGTATTCATCCAATCTTCTTGGGAAATATTTAATTATTTATCAATAATCTAAATTATTATAAAATGGGGGATTTGGTTTTTCTAATGATTATTGTCATTTTTGATCAATCTGCTGCTTATTCTTAAAATGAAATATTTACTAATTTGTGGGATGATAATACTCATCCTTCAGTCCCAAACTCAAATGTCTGCAATAAATGACATAAAAGCAGCAAATTCTTAAGAAGCACAAACTGTGACATATTTTACATTTTTGCTAAATCACTGATTTAAATTATAAATTAAACATAAATTAAAACAATTAATAAATAATTTAGGCTTATATATTTCATCATTGTACCAAAATTACTCATCATCAATAGAGTACATATCTTCTAAAAGCACAAATATCTATTACCAGAATACTGGATATACCAAAGTATCCATTATTAATGTTGAGGTGTAGAATGTTTTCTTGTATTTGATTTTGTTATCATCAACTTTTAAAGGCATGAAAATACAAATTTTCTGGCATAATCTAAATCAGGTTGAAACAGGGATAATAGCACAATACATGCTTTTCCACCTCATCTGCATAAAAAAGTCATAACACTACAGCGAGATAACTGATATCTGTCTGAGTTGATTTCATAAATCCTTGAGACAAATATGCTGAATCATGCCATCAAACTGTAAAGTAACTGTACTGAACTCAGGATGATCCTAATTGGGTAAGACAGATCTGCTCTATGGTAACCAAGCTGTCTTTCACAGAGCCGCCTGGGAACTACTCACAGTGATGACGGAGACCTAAGACCTCAGCATCTCACTGACACTCCGCACAGAGCACCAAAGGTAAGTGTCGAGGTGAGACGCAAAATGAAGCAGACCCCACTGTCATCGCCAAAAAGGTTATCGCTGTGATGGGCTTTCATTTATGGAGTTTGTAACTGTAAATTATTGAGTACATGGGAAAATGATAATCTACTCACACCAACATTAGAAGGGAGGCAGCTGTGTCCCCTATTCAGAAGCTGCATCCTTGGAAGGCTGCAATTTGAAGTGTGATTGCATCACAGTGGCTTGACTAAACTCATTCTCATATTGATGCCTCCTTCAAATGTGTGGCAGAGAAATGGGTCCCTTCATTCCAAATAAGCAAAGGATCCATGTGTCCCAATTCAGGGGCAAATCCCTCATAGGACTGGGACTAGTTGGGCAAATGTAAAACCAAAATGAGACGATCAGGTCTACTGAGAATTTCCTAAATGGATCTCCAGCTTGTTGTCACAAGTTGGTGACGCAAAAACTAAATCCTTCGTAGTCCTTACTTTGTGGTCTAATCGGTCAATGAAGGCGTGGCCTTTCCTGACCGCATCCTATGAAGGATACATTCCCCCGAATGTGGATACAGCCAACTTAAGAAGAAATAGATCACCTAAAATTGTGTAAGTGTCCATTAAAATAAAGAGAGATGGATACAGGGAAATGAAAGTAAAATCATCTCAAGATGATTATCAGCAGCAATTGCCTGAAAACACTTCTCAGACCGCACAGACTGTGCAGAACATGGCTGTCAGTTTTGTACTTTTGACTTTAACTTGCACATTAATATGCAGAGATAGTTCTCACCATTAGCTCGTACAGTTCACCGAGCACAGCTGCCAGACGCTCGCCTGTGAACCTGACACATTTACTGCATGAAACTGTACACTGATTTCAATGTGGAAAAAATAACCCATGAGGGGCTGACTGATAAATATATACAACAATATGAACAAGAACGTATTCAGTGCATGATTCATCGCTCACTGAAACAAGACCAGCCTCCGACTGGCGGCATCTATAATCCATAACTCTGGCTCTGGTCCATCAGATATTGTAACATGAGATGGCCTCTTATACCTGTGTCCATGCACCCTCTCATTAACCCCTCACTCCTGATCATAACAAATAATACATGACTCAAATGAGACTTCCAGCCTGTATGTTAATTTCAGTATGTGTGTGTGTGTGTGTGTGTGTGTGTACATGTCAGCGTGACTGAGGAGAGATTACACATTGTGGTATGGACACACTCCCGCAGATTTTTCTTTAAATTTCAGGCTGGATTAAATGCAAAATGCAACACTGACAGCTGTGAGAAACTAATCAAAAAACATGGTCTCACAATAGTCTTATATGCCTCATATTAAACTGAGTTCCGATTGAAGGTTATCGACATTCTCCTCAATCCATTTCCCCTATGCACTCCAACCAGAAACGGCGAGTAAAGGCCAGACTATCCTGCTTTCTTACATGCACGGATCGGCCATTCATTCATGTGTCCACCTGCCTATTAGCTCCTCCATGTCCGACTGGGAGCCAGTTAGAGGCAGCTGCGGGGTGAGAGAAAACCAAGAACGAGAAACGAGGCCAGCGATTAACTCATAAAGAAAAACACCAATTTGGTGGTTGCACTGTAGCTCACAGACGAGATAGAGCAGTGGCCAAAAGAGACAGAGAAACAGAAGAATTTGAATTCCGTTGCTATCTGAGGGGGCTGCATCTGTTCCACATGAGTTAGTGCAACGTGAGAACAGTCCCACATTTATTCAGCACTGATTCTGCTGGGGATGGCTCCTGGTGGTGCCGTAGTGGTCTCAAGTCTGAGGAAGTGTATATGAGATGTCTGCAAGCACTCCTCTGGGATCTGAGTTCAAATATATTACTATGGGTATGACTATTATCTGTAAAGTGCAAGAGATATGCAAAGCTTGAACTTTTTAAAACAATCTGGCTGCAGCAAAATCTATGTGGTTGCCAAAGGGCTAAACTGCTTTACCAATTTATTACATTGGCATATTCTTCAATTTTGCAACAACATGTCGATTTTTTGCATCTAACACAACCTTGGGTTCAGTCAGTGACTCCTCCAGCTAAACATCAGGCACTTCACCCCAAGGGCAGCGGAGGGTTAGTGTCTCCGTTGTCCGATTAATTATGGAGAAGGAGCCCAGCTGACTACCGACACAGAATATAATGCTAGCCATCTCCAGGCCAACCTACACATAACATGTCAACACAGGCGCTGGAGCCCTGGACACAGGTCACTGCTGTGCGGCATGCTGGAAAGCAGTTAGAAAGGCAGGATCATCATACCTGTGTTGTAACACTATGGTTACATTGCTGTGTTTTATCAAAAGGTTTGACTGAGTTACTTTTCAAGCCAAAGATTATTTCAAGGACGGTTATGTTCAAGCCAATTCTTTCAGATTTGCACTTTAACGCCCTCGTTGTCATGGAAAGATGAGACGTGCAGGCTGCTGCTTTGGGAAAGCTTAAAAATGCGTTGAAACATGTCTGCTTGACCAGCAACCAGCAACCCAAACAGAATATGATGATTAATTGATGAGGCAATATACAGAAAAAGACAAGTACATTGTGACAACCAATTAATCAATAAGTCATTTATCGAACAAAAATGACAAATTGTTTATTTAGCGATGTTGCTTTTTTTCTTTAAGTTGGACAAACCTTTATTTGAAAGCATCGCCTTGATTTCTATATAATTACCCTTTCCCCTATTTTATAGATCAATACGAGCTTGATCAGTAAGTCTATATGAGCTATAAGAGATGACAGAGGTGTGGCAGCAGAGTAATGTTGGTTCGTGTGAGACAGAGCTGGTTGAAATCTGCCCTGCTAGAGTGTCCTTGAACAAGACACTGGCCCCAGATGTAAATGTATACACAGAGATATATATACACATAAATATATACATACAAACGTGTGTGTGTGTGTGTGCGGCTGCGGAAAAAAGACCAGACGTGTGTCAGCGGTGTGTGTATATGTAAGTGTATGTGTGACCAGTGAGTGTGTGTGTGTGTGTGTGTGTGTGTGTGTGTGTGTGTGTGTGTGTGTGTGTGTGTGTGTGTGTGTGTGTGTGTTTGTGTCAAACATGTCATATTACATTACACAAGGTGACAGCAGCAGTGACAACCCTACAGGATTAGTGTGCGCTGTGGTGCTGTCCGAGGTGCTGAAACTAACTGTTGTGGGTGTATGTTTGTGTGTGTGTATGTTTGTGTGTTTGCATGTTTGTGTGATTGCATGTTTGAATGTGTGTATGGTTTCTCTACCTGATTATGTCATCGTTGTGTCCCAGGTAAAATTTCTGCTTGTGCTCGCGGGTGTTGTACACAACTCCCACACCGGCGACGAAATAGACTATTTCCTTGGCGGCGGTGTAGTACAGGTTGTTGCGGCACTGGTGTCCCCGGTATCCGTACACCCACTCCAGTCTCAGGTGGCAGTTGGGAGCAGTCCTGTCAGCCATGTCCGCGCTTCCGTGTGTGTCTGTGTGTGTGTGTGTGTGTGTGTGTGTCGCTGTCACGTAGTCTCTCCGATACACTGTCATTCACCAGAGGGGATTTAGTCACAGCCCGCGTGTCCCATCAGTTCCGCCGGGTCTCCACCGGTCCGGAGGGATCGCTCAAATGAGGCATTTTCTGGGGGTCGTGTGAACCGGCGGTGTCTGTGCGCGTTCGAATGCAGCCCTCCTCCTGTCTCCGCCGCAGAAACAGGTTTCTAAGATGTTGGCTTCATTGTGGGGCAGGAAGACAAAGATCTACTCGCTTCTTCCTCTTCTTCGGTCCCGGACTCACGCTCCTCGGCTCCAGGTCAGAGCTGCTGTCAAATCCTGCAAAGATGGAGCTGCACTCCTAGTCCCCGAGCTCCGCCCACAGCCGTGACATTGGCAGCCTGGCGTCCAATCAGATCCTACAGCCGAGCAGAGGAGAAGAGGGAAGGAGGGGACGAGCTCGTCAGGTCACGACTGAGCAGATTCACAAAACTGGTATTTCCTTATTTATTTATCATACATCAAAAATCATGAGAGCGAAAACAACCTTGATCTACAGAGAAATCAGGCAACCCACATTTATTCATAACTTTATTTGTATAGCACGTTTTTAAACAAGGTTACAAACAGCTTCCCAAAATCCAGGGATTTAAATAATAGGTATTCAATATGAATTCAATATTCAATATTATGGAACTTACTATCTGACCTTAGCCCTTAAAAAGCCACAATAACGTTGGATGATTTTGTGTTTTAACCTCTTATAATAAACAAGCAGTAAAACCCTTCCATCTTTGCACCAAATGCAATAATTATATGTATTATATTTTTTTATTTTTTTTATTTAATGAAATATATGTATGCTTTATCATAATTTAATCAACAACCAATGCACAAACATATCAAACAACAAAAGAAATAAATAAACCGAAATTTCAAGTGTTTAAAATAAAATAATGCAAATCAGATCCATAAGTACATGAATGCACTGTAGGTACAGAGAATATGGAAGGGAGGAAAACAGGGAAGGAGAGAAAAATAGAAAGAGAGGCTCACAAGATGATTGATTCTTAAAATATTTTCAGAACAGGTTGTGTAAGAACATTCAGGTGTAGCAGAATAAGTCTCTGACCCAGTGATTGTAGGTGGGCAGAGGAGTAAATTTGCAATGAAGCAAAATGATCCATCTATCTAGAAGAGTGGCATATTCCATTAGACTGGAGTTTATATTGATATATTGATTTCAATATATATTGTAATTTTTTGTTAATTGTATATGTTTACTTTATGATTATCCATTTGTATTTGTGGTTACTTATACTTTGTCCATAACCCATCTGTATATCTATTTATTTTTTACTTGTTTGTTTTTTTGCTTCATGTTGCTAAGTTAATTTCTTAAAGGACGAAGTTAAAATAATAATATATAATCTATATGAACGCAAAAGATAGTCACTTACATCTACCACAGGAAAAATGTGTCTATCTACACACAAAGAAGAGTTCTACACCAAACTCATTTCACAGTCATTATCCAATCACTTGACCAGTATTCTAATATTCAAATAAGAAAAAAAAACATCAGAAACATGCTTACTTACTAATTTACTGTTTTATTTTTAAGTGTACATTTTAAATTAAAGATATCACTGTGTTAATTTTAATCGTCCAAGCCGTCTGATTCACATCTCTTTCCTCTTTTTAATACACTGTGCTTCGTCAGTAAACACATACAATATTACTGATACATTTCAATTATTATATGCCTGATGTGTTCTTTCTATTCATTTTTATAAAGAATTTTACATCATAACATATTACATAATATTATCATCTACATTCTACTTTCTATGTTTTTTTTCTAACTTTTCTGTTTGAAATGTATATCTTTATTTATTTAGTATCACACACTTTTACACGGTTATTTTGACATGCTACTGCATGTTGGTATGCTATTATTTTATGTTCTGTCACACAGTTTTTTTTATTATGCATCAAAATACAATATTTACGTAAGTTTATTTTTTCCTCATTCATTTACAGGAAACTACGTAGATGGAGCCCCGCCCCCTCCGCTGTTGCCGAGCGACAGAGGAAGCTTCCCGAGCCTCGCTCCTCTCTCTGCGAACCCTTCATCTCCTCCGACCCACGCCATGGAGGTGACCATGGACCCGCTGTTTCTGGCCTGGAGCTATTCCAGGAGGCGGAAACTCCAACAGTGCTCGGACATCTGTACCAAAATATTACAAGACAGCCCATACGACCAGGTACCGTGCTGCCGTTAGCCCGGTTAGCCTAGCATGCTAGCGATTATCTAAGGTAAAGCCTGCTAACACTGGCAACCTGTAGCAACTGGACCGTAATCTCCATTAATCCCTGCGGTTAACCATGATTTAACTAAGATAATGTTGAATTGACTTCATGTATATCATGTGTATATATATTTATTACTGCTGCTGCACTTTACCTTTGATTTCTTCGGTCTGATGTCTTATTTTCTTTTTATTCTCTCCTCTCACTTGTATCCACATGCGTCCTCAACTTTCCTCTTTTGTCACTGCATGCCGTCTAAAGGATTCCTCCTTGTTTATCTCAGAGGTAACTTCACTGCTGACTGTTCCTCTCTGTCCTGTGTTTACATCCTCTGTCCCGTAGATAGTTCATCATGGGTCCTGACTGTGACATGGTATCCTGGTAGATGTGACACCCTAACCCTATTCTATACATGATTTAACAGTGTGTGTGTCTGTGTGTGTGTTACAGGCTGCCTGGGGCCTGAAAACTCGTGCCCTGACAGAGATGGTATACATAGACGAAGTTGAGGTCGACCAGGAGGGCATTGCTGAGATGATGCTGGATGAGAGCTCGATAGCTCAAGTTGCACGTGGGTCTAAACTCTTCTGCTGTTTCTCTTATTGAGCAAATTCTTATTCAATTGTTAAATTTGCAAGCTTGATAATGCCCGACCTTTCTTCTAGGACCGGGAACATCACTGAGGCTACCGGGAACAAGTCAGGGCGGAGGCCCCACAGCAGCTGTCAGGTACTGGCTGCTTGAAATTTTGCCATGAAATTTACCACGAGGTTAAAAGAAGCTTGATCAGATTTTATGATCCTTTTTTTTAATTCAAGGCCTATGACACAAGCCGGGCGTCCTATCACAGGGTTCGTGAGACCCAGCACACAATCAGGGCGCCCTGGGACAATGGAGCAGGCCATCAGAACTCCCCGCACTGCGAGCACTGCTCGGCCGGTCACGAGTGCTTCTGGTAGATTCATCCGTCTGGGAACGGTGAGTTAACAGGGCTGGGATTTTGCATGTGCATGTATCATGACTAATATATTCCCACTGTCCTACAACTGGCATTTTCATGTAGATTTTGAAAACTTTATTTATTGTGTTATACATTGTTCTGACCATGAGAAACACCTGAATCATAATTGAGCTTGGTATGTTGCCCGGCAGGCTTCAATGCTGACCAATCCAGAGGGACCATTTATTAACTTGTCAAGACTAAATCTGGCCAAGTATTCCCAAAAGCCCAACTTGTCCAGGGTAAGACTGAGAATGTAAAATGCAAAAATGAATTAAGATCATCACATTCTCTCAAATATCAAGTAAACATAATTTCCCTCCTCAGACACTGTTTGAGTACATCTTCCATCATGAAAACGATGTGAAAAATGTAAGTGGTGCATAAATTCACAGTACAAAGACAATTGGTTGTCATGTCATTGTCATGCACCAAACAAAGAAATACAATTTCTTCACCAGGCTTTAGATTTGGCTGCGCAAGCTACTGAACATGCTCAGTTCAAAGACTGGTGGTGGAAAGTTCAGCTTGGAAAATGTTACTACAGGCAAGTAAACATCCAAATAGTCTAAGCTCAGCATTTCTAGCATTTGTAAAAGTCTTCTTCTTATTGTTCGTCATGTTTGATGTTTTTGACCTCCGCAGGCTTGGCTTATATCGAGAAGCAGAAAAACAGTTTCGATCAGCTCTCAACCAACAAGAGGTGGTGGACACATTTCTCTATCTGGCAAAGGTAGTGTTGGAGATATCGGAGCCATACTTCGCATGTTGTTGCATGAGAAAAATATTCCTCCTTAACTGAGCGTTGATGAATGTAGAGGAAAACCTTGTGCGTGTGTATATTTTCTCTCAGGTTTACCAGCGTCTTGATCAACCAATAACAGCACTCAATCTTTTCAAGCAAGGCCTCGACCACTTCCCCGGTGAGGTCACCCTTTTAACAGGGATCGCTCGGATTCATGAGGTACAGCATGTCACCACGGTCACTACAATGCCCTCCACTAGCTCCCCCGTCAAGACACAACTGCCCAAAGAAAGAAATGAATAAGTAAAACGTGATATTCTTACAGGAGATGAACAACATTTCATCAGCCACAGAGTACTACAAAGACGTGCTGAAGCAGGACAACACTCACGTGGAGGCTATAGCGTGTATAGGCAGCAATCACTTCTATACTGATCAGCCAGAGGTCGCCCTGCGGTTCTACAGGTCAGTGTAACTGTCATGTATAATGTGTGCAATGTGATGTTACATTATAGGTAATAAGGAGCTGCATCCCACCTGTGATGCACTATGCGTCCCTCTGTTAGGCGGCTGCTCCAGATGGGGGTGTATAACTGCCAGCTGTACAACAACCTGGGCCTGTGCTGCTTCTACGCGCAGCAGTACGATATGACTCTGTCGTCCTTCGAGAGGGCTCTGGCCCTGGTGGACAATGATGAGGAGCAGGCTGATGTTTGGTACAACATAGGCCATGTGGCCGTGGTGAGTTAGCAAAACCAAATACAAAAATATCCCAGAATGCATAGTGAGTGCAGGGGCCATGCTCACAGTTAATACTAGAATGGAACTCAGTAGAGAGCATACCTCTGCCAAAGCCTGATAGACCCCATACATTTTCGCACAGGAATCCAAGAGTGATTGGACATAGTTCTAAAACTATTGAAGAAACATGTAAACTGTTTGATTCCCTACTGAGTCCACATGATCTCAGCTACACATTGATCGTGAAAAAGCCTACCCACTATGGAAACACGTTCAAATCTGGTAGATTCAGGTTCTTTTTTGAAACCGCACCAAATTGCACACACTCATAGATAAAAGTCCCCTAGATATGCTTGAATGTTTTTTCATCACGATCCATGACTTTCTTATTATCAAAACAATCTCCCAACATTTAGGTAGAATCTAATAAAAAGGGTTTGTAATCTTTTTTTTTACAGGGCATAGGGGACTTGACACTGGCCTACCAGTGTTTTAAGCTGTCTCTGGCTTTTAACAATGACCACGCTGAGGCCTACAACAACTTGGCTGTGCTGGAGTTACGCAAAGGTCGTATTGAGCAGGTGACGTCATAGCTTTTAGTCATACACAGCTTTTATTCCTCTGTTGAAATATGAGGTATGAGATCATGTTGCTTTAGACATTTAAGCACTCTAATGTGGTGTCTGCCATTATGAGAGGGCCATTAAATAATCAGCATTAATGTACTCTGTTTACCAGAAGATATTTCTCATATACGCTATTGATTATTTTTAAAATGCTTAAAAGAGCTGGGTGATAAATCTGTGTGGTATTAACATCATAATATGAGACAAGATATTATGAGATGTACAGTATTATACAGTACAAGTTCAAGCCAGATAGGTGGCGTCTATCAAGGGGTTGTAAATATAGTCATCTGGTACTGAGGCGGTGGGGCGAGATCTGCAGACACAAACTGCAAGGAGAAATGTTAGCAGGGTGTCATGTCCTACCCATAAAATGAAATGACTTTAAAAATACTCCTTTAATTTAAATTGTCATTGTTGTGAGGGTAAACATTTAAAAAAATATTCCTATCTTCAATCCAGTCTAAAGCCTTCCTACAGACAGCTGCATCCCTGGCCCCTCACATGTACGAGCCACACTTCAATCTCTCCATTCTCTCTGAAAAGGTATTTAGGTCTATTTATCTCTCTATCTACACTGTGCAGGGCTTAGAGAGACAGTAAACATCATGATGAAGTGATGTTTTTTGTCTGTGTGCAGATTGGAGACCTTCAGAGCAGCTACACCGCAGCTCAAAAGTCTGAGGATGCTTTTCCTGAGCACGTTGACACTCAGCAGCTTCTCAAGCAACTTCGGCAGCACTTTGCGGTGGTGTGAGCGTCAGCCGGCGGACGGCAGGCTTTGGCAGAGAGGTGTGAGATCAGAGACACTGTGCTTCACACACACCAAGCTATAACATGGAAGTCAACAAATGAGCATTAGCTTTTGTTTATTTATTAAATGGTACATACAGACCAAATTGCCAGTTTGTAAGTTTTACCTATGCTAGAGTGTAGTTCCCGTTGGAAACAGTGGGGCATTTTTGTCACGTTTGATCGTTTGATCCACAATCTGTTCATACGTACAGACGTCCTGGTCAGTGGTAGTTCTCTACATCTCAGGAAGTCCTTGTGGGGGATGTGAAGAGTGTGAAGAGGAACGATCACAGACATTTAAAGAACTCTTGACCTCCATTCAGTCCAGTTAATACCAAGGCTACTTCCACATTACTACATTTACGTCTTACATCCATACCGCTACAAAGGTTTTTAAGGCCCCTAAAACAGAGAAGTTTGAAACAATGCTGGCTATGTTTCACTTTGAAAACTCCCGCGTTGCAGTAAAGACGGGAAAAAATGTAGACATTTAGAAATGATGACGCAACTCAACTACCAGGGTTGAAGACCAAACATTACAAAACACTCACGTTCAGTAACAGTTCCAACTCATCCTCATCAGTCCGAGAAAAGAAATCCTGTCTTATCGATAAATGGTCACTAGCGTGTGTTTTAGGTGTGTTAGTATGATTGGAGATTATTACTGATACGGAGCTTAAATGCTGCTGTGGAGTGTAAATTAAAACAAAAAAATATTAGTTTGGATTTAGCCTATGTGGTTTTTATCATGTCTGTGGCATTTCAACATTAATTTAACAACTTACTGTTAGATAACTCTCCACGAGCTCTGCAAGAACTATATTTAATAATATCAAACATCATATGACATGTGGGAGGATATTGTCCTGATAAACTTTTAAACTTGTGCCCAGATGTGTATAGTGGTAACACACATGTACATAGACAAGGTAAAGATTTTATTTATTACAGTAAAATAAGTATCTTACATTTTATAGTTCATTTCTTAACTCAGGTGTGTATTTCAAAACCTTTCTTGCTATTTTGTATTCTCAACAAAATATTGATGCGATAATAAAAGGAACAATTTGGAAAATGTTTGAAGGTCTTTAAGGTGCAGTTAGTTGTTCTTTCAAACAATTACACTTGAATTAAACTTTGAAAAAAAGTTACATTAACTTATGTCATGTGGTTCCATTTCACAAATCCATTTCATGTGCATATTGCATGGAGCATCGTTCCAGGCCTTAAAGGGGTTGTTCCTGGGATACGTAGCTCCACAATCCTCATCGTTATCATTGTTGGGCTCGCCGTCGTTCCAGTATCTGAAATAAATGATGGGTTATTGAGCCGTAATATCTGCTCACTTTGTATTCCAAGACATTATTAAACATTTATTCATTTTAAGTTGAATAAATATGGAAATGTGATCTCACAACCATTTCTAACACTGAAAATGACAATATTCAACTCTTACGACTCAGTCAGTATTCTTCCATCCGGCCATTTCCAAATCGTTTCCTGATCCACATCGCTCAGTCCGATCCAGTAGGCACCCTGGTATATTGATCTCTCGGGATCATGATGACTTTTTATCAATTCAGTTATAGACACCTGAAAACACCGGTGATACATATACATACGCACACATTATTTTATTTTGTTAAGACCCATGCAACACAGTGCTGTTTTACTTCCCAAAAAAGAAAATATAAAGTAAATTTTTTTATTGCAAACATGGAAATGCAGATTTCGTCCGACTAAATGTTGAATCTTACGGTTTTTTCTGGGGTGTCTATCACTGCCAAGTCGCCTCCCAACTTCTGGCAGAACTGTCTGGCTTCTTTCCAACGTCTTTGTCTAGGGAGGTCATAGAATGGAAAGTAGTAACACCTAAGGTGCAGGAACATCCATCCCGGTTGACAGTGTCTGCAACCCATGCCTGAAATTGACAACATGGTGTGTTATGTAAGTTGCAAATCATCAGGGATTTGATAAACTGATAAATAAATACAGAAAAGCTCTCACTGAGTAGTGGTATGAGGGATTTCAACTCTGAGATTTCATCTTCAATTCTGTGAATCTGATTCTCGTAGTCTTTGGATCTTTTCGTGTGATGTTCAAGGTCCCACTGGAGTCGCTTCTGCTCACCCAGTTCTCTGTCCAGCTGCTTCTTGGCATCGATCTTATCTTGGATCGCAGCATTGTAACCCGCCTGCAGTTTGGCCACCTCACTGTGGATGTCTTTTATTGTTTGCTGCCCACCAGTGAGTTGGTTGTCTGGAGGTGGTGAGGACATAACGTTACAGCGGTTTCAGTTGAAAAGAATTGTAATCATCCTCTTAACACTTATACTGGCCTGCTGTGCAGTATAAATGAAAAAGGTGATCACGCATTTTTTTTAAATCATCAAACTTCATTCTCATCTCTTCATGCTTGATGTCTGTATTTGAAGTTCAAGCTTCAAACAAGTCATAAGTAACCAGGTTTTATTCAGGCCATCAACTCTAAGAAGACACTGAACAAGATCAGCATTCAGTTGTATATAAAACAAAGTCGATGAGAGGTGACTTACAATAGACTCCCAGGCCAATGTTAATGGCCAGAAGAATGACAGCCATCACTGCCAGGATCACTGTGAGCAGCCTGTAAGGATTCTGACTGGATCCATGCCTCTGCATGGACATGGACACTACACAGAGGAGTGGTGGATCAAGATCAGACATATGCAGACAGATGACAAAGGTGAAGGACTTTATCACTTACAGACAAAGTAAAGACACATAAAGAATGACATAGAAATGATTGCAGTACTGGGTTTCCAGCCCTATTTTACCTCTATGGCACTAATATCACAGGTTATTGTTGATGCACCCAGACGTTAGTTCACTTTTCATTTACTCTACCTTGCTGTTTGTCTTGGCTTGAGTAGAGAGGGTTCTCATCTGTGCCGGAGTCCTCTTCACAAATCAGTTTGTCAAATGTGGCAACAAAAGAGCTTGAACTTCCTTCGTCCGCCATTTTGACGAAGAGAAGAGAAGAGATGAAAAAAGTCCGACAGGGATTTTTCTTTTCCCAGAGAGATTATTTGTCAGGACATTGCCCTGTGTGTGTTTGTTTGTGTGTTTTTGTGTGTGTGTGTGTGTGTGTGTGTGTGTGTGTGTGTGTGTGTGTGTGTGTGTGTGTGTGTGTGTGTGTGTGTGTGTGTGTCTGTGTGTCTGTGTCTGTGTGTGTAATATTACAAACAGAAAATGAAGTTCATTTGTTAAATATTTACAGGGAGTGTAGACAATTTGAGAAGCAGTGTCTACCTGAACTGATCTGATTTTTTGAGAAATTAATCTTATTCCTTTTGTTTAGCAGAGTCACATATAAATCATTTCACTCACCATTAGTCAACAGAAATAACTCATTAGTTGCTTTATTCTTCATAGTTTCACCTGGTTTGTCAGTTCTGGGTATGGATTTCCAGGGAAAAAACAAGTTAATGAAATGTTACCGTGAGCCAGTGTGTACACGTCTTTCTATGGTTGTGAGGACCACTTCTGGTTTAAAACTAGATTTCGAAGAAAAATCCTTTTGCACAGTTTGTTGGTGAAAGACGACTGAATTTTTAATCGGTGTTGACAGTTGTTGAATAAAATGATTTAGTTGGTGAGCCTCAGATGTTCTCACTTGAATGTATGAGTTTATTACAACACAGATCTGTCGACAGAGAAGATTCTTGGTTCAATGTTTCTGCCAACAAGCAAATGAGAAGCCTTCTTTCTCAAGGTTCATCTCATCCCAATGCCAGAGACAGGATGGTAGCTCCCAGCACAAAACATAAACCACCCTAATCTAATGCATTCAAATTCCTTTACGTTTCTCATGCACAATATTAAAGATATCAAAAAATTCCCCGACACTAGAGCACCACCCATTTATCGTATGGCCAATCAAATCTGATGTGAGCATATCAACGGCACATTGGTATCACTGTTTGGTAAAAATACAATTTAACAGAATAAACTATGCAGAAAAGATGAACATTTATTTTTACATTTTATATCTATTTTTTTAATTCAAATTCTATATATTCGGCTTTATTTTTATTTTTTTTATTCATGACACTCTTTATATCATATAGATGTCAAATATCAAGTCTCTATTACATTTCTTTGTCATAAGGGAGTCAATGGTTCTTTGTCTCTGTATGTGGTACACTGGTGACCTATACGTTGCAGTATAGACGGGCAAAAATGTAAACATTTAGAAATGATGACACAACTCAACTACCAGTGGTGAAGACAAAATGTTACAAAACACTTACGTTCAGTAACAGTTCCAACTCATCATCATCAGTCCGAGAAAAAAAATCCTGTCTATCAATGAATGGTCACTAGCTTGTGTTTTTAGGTGTGTTAGTATGATTGGAGATTATTACTGATACGCAGCTAAAATGCTGCTGTGGATTAAAATTAAAACAAAAACATATTAGTTTGGATGTAGCCAATGTGGTTTTTATCATGTCTGTGGCATTTCAACATTAATGTAACAACTTACTGCTAGATAACTCTCCACATGCCGCTCTGCAAGAACTATATTTATTAATATCACATTTCATATTACATCTGTGAGGATATTGTCCTGATAAACCTCTAAACTTGTGCCCAGATGTGTATAGTGGTAACACACATGTACATAGACAAAGTTAAGATCTTATTTATTACAGTAAAATAAGTATCTTACATTTTATAGTTAATTTCTTATCTCAGGTGTGTATTTCAAAACCTTTCTTGCTATTTTGAATTCTCAACAAAATATTTATGCGACGATAAAAGGAACAATTTGGAAGATGTGTGAAGGTCTTTAAGGTGCAGTTAGTTGTTCTTTCAAACAATTACACTTGAATTCTACCTTGAAAAAGGTTACATTAAATCATGTCATGTGGTTCCATTTCACAAATCCATTTCAGGTGGTAATTGCATGGAGCATCGTTCCAGGCCTTAAAGGGGTTGTTCCTGGGATACGTAGCTCCACAATCCTCATTGCTCTGATCGTTGGGCTCGCCGTCGTACCAGTATCTGAAACACATGACAGGTTATTGAGCCGTAATATCTGGTCACTTTGTATTCAAATACAATATTGATCATTTATTCATTTTAATTTGTATAAATATGTAAGTGTACTCTCACAACCATTTCTAACACTGAAAATGACAATATTCAACTCTTACGACTCAGTCAGTATTCTTCCATCCGGCCATTTCCAAATGTTTTCCTCATCCACATCGCTCAGTCCGATCCAGAAGCCATTCTGGTATATTGATCTCTCGGGATCATGATTACTTTTTATCAATTTAGTTATAGACACCTGAAAACACCGGTGATACATATACATACGCATACATTAATTAATTTAGTCAAGACCCATACAACACAGTGCTGTTTTACTGCCCAAAAAAAGATAACATATAGTGGAGAAAAAATTATTATTGCAAACATGGAAATGCAGATTTCGTCCGACTAAATGTTGAATCTTACGGTTTTTTCTGGGGTGTCTATCACTGCCAAGTCGCCTCCCAACTTCTGACAGAACTGTCTGGCGTCATTCCAGGATCTTTGTTTAAGGGTTACAGAGAAAGGAAAGTAGTAACACCTAAGGTGCAGGAACATCCATCCCGGTTGACAGTGTCTGCAACTCATGCCTGGAATTGACAACATGGTGTGTTATGTAAGTTGCAAATCATCAGGGATTTGATAAACTGATAAATAAATATAGAAAAGCTCTCACTGAGTAGTGGTATGAGGGATTTCAACTCTGAGATTTCATCTTCAATTCTGTGAATCTGATTCTCGTAGTCTTTGGATCTTCTGGTCTGATGTTCAAGCTCCCACTGGAGTCGCTGCTGCTCACCCAGTTCTCTGTCCAGCTGCTTCTTGGCATCGATCCTTTTCAGGATCGCAGCATTGTAACCCGCCTGCAGTTTGGCCACCTCACTGTGGATGTCTTTTATTGTTTGCTGCCCACCAGTGAGTTGGTTGTCTGGAGGTGGTGAGGACATAACGTTACATAGTTTTCATTTGAAAATAATTGCAATCATTCTCTTAACACTTATACTGGCCTGCTGTGCAGTACAAATGAAAAAGGTGATCAGGCATGTTTTTCTAACAGATTGAATCATCAAACTTCATTCTCATCTCTTCATGCTCGATGTCTGTATTTGAAGTTCAAGCTTCAAACAAGTCATAAGTAACCAGGATTTATTCAGGCCATCAACTCTAAGAAGACACTGAACAACATCAGCATTCAGCAGCATATAGGTAATATATTAAGTTTCCTCTGAGCTGTGGTTTGTTCTGTCTCAACTCCTGAGGAAAATATCTGGCTGCAAAATACTGCATGTTCACCAGCTGTAGTCACTGTCTGACTACAGCTGGTGAACAGGGAGTATTTTGGTGTGTTGGTGCTGTTTCCTGCTGCAGATTGAAACAAAGTCGATGAGAGGTGACTTACAATAGACTCCCAGGCCAATGTTAATGGCCACAAGAATGACAGCCATCACTGCCAGGATCACTGTGAGCAGCCTGTAAGGATTCTGACTGGATCCATGCCTCTGCATGGACATGGACACTACACAGAGGAGAGTGGATCAAGATAAGACATATGCAGACAGATGACAAAGGTGAAGGACTCTATCACTTACAGACAAAGTAAGGACACATAAATAATGACATAGAAATGAGTGCAGTACTGGGTTTCCAGCCCTATTTTACCTCTATGGCACTAATATCACAGGTTATTGTTGATGTACCCAGACGTTAGTTCACTTATCATTTACTCTACCTTGCTGTTTGTCTTGGCTTGAGTAGAGAGGGTTCTCATCTGTGCCGGAGTCCTCTTCACAAATCAGTTTGTCAAATGTGGCAACAAAAGAGCTTGAACTTCCTTCGTCCGCCATTTTGACGAAGAGAAGAGAAGAGATGGAAGAGTCTTTTTTTCCTGGAGAGTTTATTTGTCAGGACATTGCCCTGTGTGTGTGTGTGTGTGTGTGTGTGTGTGTGTGTGTCGAGTGCGCAACTTTACAAACAGAAAATGAAGTTCATTTGTTAAATATTTACAGGGAGTACAGACAATTTGAGAAGCTGTATCTACCTGATCTGAGTTTTTGAGACATTAATCTTATTCCTTTTGTTTAGCAGAGTCACATATAAATCATTTCACTCACCATTAGTCAACAGAAATAACTTATTAGTTGCTTTATTCTTCATAGTTTCACCTGGTTTCTCAGTTCTGTGTATGGACTTCCAGGGAAGCAACAAGTTAATGAAATGTTACCGTGAGCCAGTGTGTACACGTCTTTCTACGGTTGTGAGGACCACTTCTAGATTAAAACTAGATGATGAAGAAAAACCCTTTTGCACAGATGGTTGGTGAAAAACAGCAGAATTCTTTATCAGTTTTCACAGTTTTTGAATAAAATTATTTACTTGGTGAGCCTCAGTTGTTCCCACTTGAATATATGAGTTTATTACAACATAGATCTGTCGACAGAGAAGATTCTTGGTCCAATGTTCCTGCCAACAGGCAAACGAGAAGCCTTCTGTCTCAAGGTTCATCTCATCCCAATGCCAGAGACAGGATGGTAGCTCCCAGCACAAAACATAAACCACCCTAATCTAATGCATTCAAATTCCTTTACGTTTCTCATTAGAATTAGGTTTAGCTTAGGGTTACTGTAAGGGTCCCACTGAAAGACCCATACGGTCGGGCATAGTTATTTTTGATAGCAAAAAGGAGTAGAACTATAGAAAAATGTGTGTGTGTGTGTGTGTGTGTTCTGTTTATTGTACACCAGCAGTGCACACAACATGGATCTCCTGTATCAAGCTGCAGTTTATTTATTGTAATAAGTTTACAAACACGCAAACAATTTATTCTGATATCGTGATTTCCCCTTGAGGGACATGGTGGTTACTTTGGCTCCATCTCACAAATCCAGTCAAGCAGGTGGACTTTACAGTTTCCATTAAGCCATGTCTTCCTGGTCTCCGAAGATTGAAAAGAAGCACCACAGTTCCCTCTCTGATCTCCACTGTAGCTGGGCTGGCCATCTCTCCAGAACCTGGGACAAACCAAAAGTCAATGTACCATTGTATTTGTTCGTCATGACGTTGGAAATTCAAACCTCAGTCTGCGACGTGCTTACATCGTCTCCACCTCAGTCACATTGTTGACCCACACCCAGGTCCCGTTGGCCACTACATCATTGAGGCCCATCCAGAAGCTGTTCTTCCACCAAGGATAGTAGAGTGTGGGCTGCTGTGGGAGGTTTTCATTCAAAAGAATCTAAACGAACACAAGAAGTTATGTTTCACCCCTGTCTGTTTGTTTGTCAGCAAGATTACACAAAAACTATTGGACGGACAAACACTTGTTGGAAGGATGCAGTATGTGTCAGGAGAGATTATTTTTTCTTCATTTACTTTAACATTGCGTTTTCAACATCTCTCTGTAAATGTAAATGTAAGGGCCAGATTGATATACTAATACATTGTTAAGAAGATAGTCTATGCAGCTTCAATCTCAGAGAAGTATTTATAATGTAAAACCAATTTTTCAGGAGCTTCGAAGCCTCTGCAAGGCCACACAGGTGTTTTCTCATTAGACCACTGGACACTGAGTTTTGATCATCCATAAATGAAGAGCCAAAATATCCCGGATACAAAAGGAAGCTGGGTTTATGACCGATACTACAGCCAGCCAGCAGGGGGCCAACAAGAGGTTTTGGCCTCGCTTTTGGGGGGCTGTCATGTCTTGCATCTTTATATACAGGGGTTCTCCTATTGATGTTATTGCACCCATTTGGACGGGAGGACTTATTGACCTCTCATCATTCTCATAGGTTCTTAGCGGTTTGTGTGGAGAGTGATGCAAGTCATCTAAAATGTGTGTGTGTGTGTGTGTGTGTGTGTGTGAATTTCCTTTTCTATATTTGCCCCACCTGCTCCTCCAAGTTATTGATCACAACAAGATCACTCCCTCGTCCCATACAGTCTGCTCTGCTTTCAGGCCAGTTCCTCCTGCCAATGGACTCGCGTTTGGAAAAATAATAGCAGGATGATTTGAGAAATACCCATCTTTGTGGGCACCTGCCACAGGTTTCCTCTGTTGCAACAAGAGATTCAAAAAAGTGGAAAATGTGTTGTTATTGGTCATTTGTTGATATTATCAAAAAATCCAGTTAGTGATGTAAAATGCATTAACTGGATGTCTTTTCCAGGACAGATGACGGTCTGCCTTACCTAGAGCAGTTTTGTTGGTCTTTAGATTTGCCTTCTGTATCTCTTGAGTCTCAATATTTCTCTGATGGACATCCATGACAATCTTCTGCTGCTTCACTTGCAGCATCAGATGCATTTGGTTGGCACGCTCTCTAACTAAAGCTGCCTGGCTCTCCAATTTGGCTCTGATCATTTCACTGTGGTCCCTCCTGAGATAGTTTAGCTCAATGGTAAAGGGCAAAGCAGCAGAGTGGGGAGCCAGGAGATCTTTGGCTTTGGCACCTTAGGCGTGGGATAACAAAAGAAGAACTGTGGCAAAAACTGGTGTGAAGTCAAAGTACGTTATTTTTTGAGAGTGTCCAAGACATTCAGCTGCAGGTTCGATGATGTGACCTCAAAGTTGATCACAATCCAAGGCCAAATGTGTCTGGTACAAAGTATACTTTTGAGCTACTTTAAAGTTTCAGTTTGCAGGATCTAGTGCAGGGGAGGGCAAACTTTTTGACTCGTTGGCCACAATGGGTTCTTAAATTTGACAGAGGGGCCGGGCCAGGACCAGATGGATGGAGTGTTTTTGTGAACTAATATAAATGACATGGAAAAATCATTACATGGAAGGATTGGCCTTTAACAAGTAGCAAAGCCTTTATTTGCAAGGCAATTTAACAAAAACTCCCCTTCGGAGAAAGGCTTGCTAGCCTTTGCTATTTCGAATGCCACCAAAAAACTTGCCTTGGCAGTTGACTCTTGAATTGCAGTTTGTCGGTGAAAAAAATGTTGCTGAGTCTGTAAATGAGCCGCCAACCTCTGAGCCGTAGCCGCCCGTTCTTGAGTTCACTTCTTGCTAGCGTAGTTAGCATGCTTCGTAGAAAAAGAACGGCTGATGTTGTACTCAGTGAAAAAGAATTTTGTTGTCCACTCCGTACTAAACACTCGGCACTCATTGTCCCCTTTTCGTTTCCTTGATCCGCTCATTTTACATAAGGGCTCATAGGTCAAAGCAAAAAAGTGAAGGGAGATCATGTGCCCTTTCCAGCTCTATACACCACACTCCCGGTCAAATTTAATTTAGCTGGCGCTTTTATCCAAAGCGACTTACAATAAGTGCATTCAACCCCGAGGGTACAAACCCAGAACAACAAGAAGCAAGAAAGTACAATTTTTTCAAAAATAAAGCAAAACTACAAAGTGATATAAGTAAGTACCATTTAAGTGCTACTAAATTGCTACTACTTTTTTTTTTTTTATAAATATTTTTTTTAATATTTGGACAAGTTCGGCGGGCCGGATTAAAACGTTGGGCCGTACTTTGCCCATGTCTGATCTAGTGGCATCTAATGGTGAAGTTGCATTGTGCAGCTGAATACCCCTCACCTCACTCTCTCCTTCCAAACGCGAATGAGAACCTGTGGTAACCTTCAGTTGTCATAAAAACTCAAAAGGTGTTTAGTTTGTCCAGTCTGGGCTTATGTATAAAACATGGCGGCCTTCGTAGAGAGGACCCACTGCCGATGTAAATATAAAGTATATAAATATAAATTCTAGTGTAAAGAAAACAACAATTCATACAATTTAGGTGGTTGCACACTTGTGAAATCGTCACTAGGATTATTTTATACTCAATTTCTGCCAATAGATCCCTTTTACCTCAATCTTACATGCTGAACCTTTAAGTTCTGACATTGTGTTTGTTATGGCCAACACCATGATGAGCACAGAGGGAGTTACCACTTAGATTCAGATCAGAAAGACCGTTCTTCCAAATCCTCACCTCCAAGGTTATGAGGTACAAGGATAAATGACAGAAGTATAAATAAAAAAAGATAATACAAAATAAATGTGAGATACATTACAAATATATGTAAGAATAAATTGATGTAGAAATAGATAAATAAATATATAATTTGATGGTTAGACAAATACCTCTACACCACATTAAACTAAGGTCCTCAAGAAAAGAAACTGCGGATTTAATTTATGTCCATGATTAGTAATATAGTCTTACACATTATAATTTAATATTTTGATTTTGTATGAGGCCACCTCTATTCATCAGATACAATCAGCAGTTCCTTGTGAAATCTCATACTTACAATAGATCCCAATGAAAACGGCAGCAATCAGCAGAAGAGCGTTCAGCAGACCCAGACTCAGCGCGACCAGTCGGCACCGTAGGGACACAGATCCACCTCCCTTTGTGAGCGCACCTTGGAAAATGTTGCTCTGAATTTAAACCTTTAAAAAATATCTGTCTTCACAGACAGATATTATCACAGGGCCATTTTACCTACTGAAAGGTTACAGGAGAATATTTTAAATAACGACCATTTTAGTTTTTAAGATAGTAATAGAACAAATATTACATCTAAAATAGAGGTCACTGAATGAGCTGAGGTTAGACTGCAGGCTCAGTTTCGGAGAGTAAACGACTCTGTGGTTGAAAATAATTCAGATATAGAGTGGGTCAGAAGATTTGAACTTAAATTGAGATGTACCTTGTCCAGATCCTTGATGGTGAGAGCGCCAAACTCCATCTGTGCTGTCATGTGACATTTCCTCCTCTGGTTCTGACCACGACTGAGAGTTCTCCAGTTTACTGGTGAAGTAGTGACGAATGCTCTGTTTGTCTCCTGCTTGTACCAGTGATAAGGCGTGTGTGTGTGTCCGTGTGTGTGTGTGTGTGTGTGTGTGTGTGTGTGTGTGTGTGTGTGTGTGTGTGTGTGTGTGTGTGTGTGTGTGTGTGTGTGTGTGTGTGTGTGTGTGTGTGTGTGTGTGTGTGTTTGTTTGAACCCTGGTCGGAATGCCTTTGTGTAACTGGATTACATTTGGTAAAATATCAGACTTGCCACAGGCCCTTACCAGTACATGCAAATATTGCACCACATGTGACCTAGGACACACTACAACCACACAGCACTTATCAGTTCAAGATTATAATCATTATTTTGACATGTTAACAGGAAAAGAAGAGTCAGATACAACCTTCACACAATTTAGGCCATGATATGTTGTTACATCACATGATTTACAAAACATTGAAACAATTTCAGAACCCCATCACGGTTTCAAAATAACCTTTACACCTTAAAACACCTTAAAAGGGATAATGATGATGAATCTTAAGCTCGTGACCCCCATTGGCTCCGGGGCCCTGGGTACTTCGATCATTGTGCATGACCAAAGCAGTGATTTGATAAAGACTGTAACAGAGATAGGAGATGTCTAAAAGTTAGTAAAGTGGAGTTAACCCTCTATGCAAACATTTGAGCTTGCACGCCAGCGCAACACAAACACACTATTAATTCACAGCGGTTGGTTCTTTTTCACAAATCCATTTCCGTCCACTTCCACATCCAGTGGTTTTCCAAGCCTTGAAGAAGTTTTCTCTGGGATACACTATACCACAGATCTCACCGCCGGAATCATTTGGCTCCAAATCCTCCCAGTACCTGGAGAAAACCATAGGTTAGTCTACGGTGGCGCAGCGCCGAATCTGACACCTGGGGCAAAGTGGTGCCATGCCCAGTTCATCTTTTCTAGTTTCAGATCTACACACATCTCATTTTCCACCCAGTGGCCCTGACCCCACCTCTTAGAATGAGGTCAGGTGCATTGTTGGCCCATTGTTATAGTGAGACAGTGTAAAATTACGTTAGTGGTGCATCATTTCACTGTTGTTTTATGAATGCATTATTAACATAGTAACATGCACCTTCATAAGTGGGGGCATGCCATATGACACTTGTTAAACACAGATAATCTGCTTGTGTGCAAAGTAAAATGGTTCCTCTGCAGAGAATTGTTCTATTTTACTGTGTGGCAAATCCACCCTTATAATAGACTTGGGTGTATATACACCTGACTTTAAAAGGGAATGGGACAGGCCTCTCTGATTTTTTTGGTGCATATTATTCAATTATTATGCCAAAAATACACTAAAATGAATCTGCCCCAAATTCATTTGTGGCGCATACTTTAAATCATACACTTAAAATGTGAAAATAGAGCTCATAGTATTTGCTTTGTGTCCACAACTACAGGAAATTCTGTCATTTCGTGTTGTAATGCATGAACTTTTGTAACCAGTAAACTTTAAGACCTGGTCTCCATCCTATAAACTAGTCATTCATCATCATATGGTATAACTAACATTGCATTATTACAACATAAAAAATCTACCACTGCCTGATTGGGGTATATACAACATGAATGTAGGGTAGGCATTACCCCTCCGATGCTTTTCCCCACCCCAGTGTTCTTGGTGGCCAATCACCTGTAGTAAAACAACTTCAACTTGAAGTCAATTGTGACCTCTTCTTCCGACCTAATAAAACAACAGAAAAATCGAAAAGTCCCTCCATACTGCTGGTGTGGTGTCATCCAAGTGCGCTAAAGCCCTGACATTCATGTTTGACTAGAAACTAGGTCATTTACACCATGTTTTAGGCCTAAAGGTCGACCGGAAGTGGCGATGCTAGCAGACTTAGCCACACAAACGTGCCTCCGTTGAGGATATCAGAAGACATTGAGGCCTAAAACATGGTGAAAATGAGGCCATTTTGAGTCTAATGTGAATGTCGGCGCTTGCAGACACTTGGATGACACCATACGAGCAGTATCGAGGGATTTTTTGTCTTTTTTTTTCTTTTGTTTTATTACATCTGATGAAGGACTCACTTGACTTCAACTTTATTGGATCCTGCTCTAACTAAGTTTACCACTGGACTTAAACACTTTGCCCACCCCTCAATTAGCATAGTGTTGGGAAGATTATGAGTGAATATGTTTTTCGGTGAACTATCCCTTTAAGGCTATATTGTGGCAACAGACAGTTCAGACAAGTTTATGTTGTTTGTTTTTAAGGTACAGCAGGTAAAATACCAGCCCTTCTTGTGCCAACCAATCATGCAGGAGAAAACTTTCAAGTTGGAATTTGCGGGTGGCTTCCAGAAATAAACCCAGCTGTGGGATGTTATATTTCGAATATCTGCCACCTGTTTTCATACATTTCTACAGTGTCAAAGATATTTAACATTTACCCTTCAGCCAATGATGTTCCGTCCCACCATTTCCAAATCTTTTCCTCACGGATAAGCCTCAGTCCGATCCAGAAAGTATCGGGGGTTGGAGAGCCTCGATATTGATTTTGCAAAGCATTTACAGTTGAATTCTAACAAATGAGAAATATAAACAGAATTTACAAGAAATATTTCATTCTTTAAGTTTGTTATTTTATATTTGCAGAGAAATAATAAGAAACCTCTTTGTCTTTGCTGTCTATGATCACAAGATCGCCGCCATCGTCCTGGCAGAACTGTCTGGCTTTTTGCCAGCTCCTGGCTCCATCCCGTTGTGAGTAAGAAAAGTAATAACATGCTGAGTTCACGAAAACCCATCCCATTGGACAGTATCTGCAGCTATTACCTGCAGTTTAAAAAAAAAATAACAATGAATAACACACTCATAAACATGTAAACGAACAAAAAAAACATATTATTGCCTCTTCAATAAGATATACAATAAGAGCAACAAAAAAAAAGCAGCTCACGGAGGACTGGTATCTGGGATTTCATTGATGCAATGGACACTGTCATTTCATCAATCTCTGTTTCAAAGCCACTTTTAATTCTTTGCTGGTGTTCAAGCTCCCAGTTGGTTGGTCTCTGACGACTCATCTCATTGTCCAGCTGGTGCCTGGCGTCCGACATGGTCTTGATCGCAGTCTTGTAAGTGTCTTGCAGTTTGTTCAACTCGTTTTCAATGCGTTCCACATCATTAGTTGTCAGGTGGGTATCTGTAAGTTTGCTGTCTGTAAGCGTTGAAGACAAGACGTGTTAAACCGGTTGTTCTCAAACTTTTTCTGTCATGCCCCACTTTGGAGCTAGAATATTTTTCATGCCCCAGACACTCCCCTGACCCAACAAAATTATGACAAAATGAGCCAGGTTTACTTACTACATAACATGAACATTAAATTCACATCACCTCAATTTCTGATGTGCAAATTAAAAAACCTTTTTCAAACAACTTTTTCTGATATTTGTTGCTGTTTTCAATTTATGAGTTATTTAACAGTAGTAAGGTTATTATAAGGGTTTTCATGCAAAGAGATTTTAGCTTTTTTTGCCTCTCAAATCTGACTAATATATAACATACGATAGATTCATTGACAACTCAGACAACTTTCACGAACATTGACTCACAGTGCACTCCGAGGCTGATATCAACTATCAGTAGAACAGCAGCGAGTATCGCCAGGCTCAGTACAGCCTGTCTGTCGTGTCGTCCAGGTGCCATGTGGAGCATAGACACTAGACAGAAATAATGAATACAAATAAATCCAGGCACTCTATACTAGAGTGGTTCTAAAAACATTCATTTTGATTCATGCTGTTGTGCTCATTAAATCCCATACATACGTTATTATTTAGCCTTTATGTTAATGAACTGTTCGAACTATTCAAATCATTCACCACATGTTTTTAATATCTACATATCTCCACAGCTCTATGTGAGATGCAACATTATAGACTGAAATAGAATCAGAAACTTCTTTATGTCAATAATTACTTACTCTACCTTGTCGCCTCTTTTTATTGGAGTTGAGGTGAGGGGGATACTCTTCCTCGTCGTGCAAGTCCTCTTGATAAATTGGCGTCTCGAATTCATCATCGCAATCTCCACTCGCGTTTCCTTTCACCTCCATCCTGACAGTTGAGACGTGAGAGAGGATTTGTCGCTGCTCTGTGTCGACACCACCGGTCCTCGCCAATGCTGAGTTCATCGATAATAAAGACATTTGAATTTGATGTTATGCAATGAGAGAAGTGAAACTTGATGAATTATATCATTTTTTACTTGTGAAATAATTCCAGGAAAACACTCCAGAGGCCTCGTCCAGAATTGTACTGAATAATACTGAATCATATCAACAGGCGTCTCCTCATGTGTGTTTTCCGGAGACATGCTGGTGTCCAAGCTGGAAACTCTATCAACATTTGTCAGTTAGTTTGTAGTGAATGGATTAACTGTCATTTTGTTTGGTAATGTTAATATATAATGTGCTAGATGAAGGCCCAAAGATTGGGTTCTGCTTTCTAACATGGTCTTAAGGCCCTTTATTTCGGAGGGTCTCAGTTTCTAAATCCAGTTATAAGAACTTCATTAATTCAGTTTACATCTATCTGACATGATACTCGTTGCTAAGTTGATTTCTGTTTCATCAAATTTCCTCATAGAATAACATAACGTGGTATGCACAAGGCTGCAGTTTTATACAGTTTTCAGACATGATTTGTAAATTTCTCCAGTAATCCCAAAACATCCAGAGAGTGAGTTTCTATGCCCCTAAAATGACCTCAGATTAAAGGTTATAGCATGTAACTCATCTATCCTGTCCTCATGTCCTTGTTCAAGCTAATGTGTTGACTTCCTAACATTGTTTCCTGCTGCCATGTTGAATATTGTTATTTTTGTGGAGGGTTTCTTATTTGAAAACAATTTCATCGTTTATCATGCACTTCTTTCTTCAACATACAGCAGTTTGCTCTTTATGGTTTCATATTGGGTTTGATGGCTTATTTCATTGTCTCAAAAAATCTATTTTCTTCCATTCGTTATTGATGCAGGAGGGAAATTTGCATGAAGGCGGAAGAGAGAATGTGATACATCCTTCCATTATATTGAACGCTTCTGTGAGGATAGCAGGGGGAACTGGAGCCAATTCCAGCTGACTTTGGGTAAGAGGCGGGAAACACCCTGGAAAGGTCGCCAGCATATCACAAGGCCAACATACCTACGGTCACGTTAGAGTCTCCAGGTAACCCAACTCCAACCTGCATGTCTTTGGACAGCGGGAGGACGCCGCAGCGCATGTAGAAAACCCACACAGGTCAAACCAGGTTATGAACCAAGAACTTGTTGCCGTGCGCTGACAGTGCAAATCAGCATTAAACCTGATGGGTTTCGGGTCACTTCTGCTTTATTGCAGTTGAAATCCTCACAAAAAGGGAATTGAAACTTTATGCTAAGTTTCACATGTCAGTTAACTCTAATGTAAACAGCAGCGATTAGCAAATGCCCCACGCACAGGATTCATGAAGACATTGCAACAGCTCTTTAAGCACCTATGCATGAACCATGTTGTTCCAATAAATCATTGATCATATAACACACCTTCTTTAATGTTGTCAATATGTGATGCCTTGCTATTGTTAGTATTTAGTTTCCCAATATTTGGCTCTTCTGACATAGTTTTATCCTGGTCAAAGTATTAACATAATAAGTATAATCTCCTGCAGAACAAGATAAGATAAGACAAGACAGACATCAGTAAAGTTATAAGTACACATGCAATGTAAATGCAAGGAAAATATAAAGATATAAACACTATAGCAGTATAGAGATTTAGAAAATTCCCAGAGTCATAGCACACATCTTAAAGGTGTTTAATTCGGGATGGTTTCAAACATTTGCTTGTGTTTTATATCTGAGCAGAACATCAGGGGTGTGTAGAGAATCTAGCCTGATGGCATTTCACAAATCCAGTGTAACTTGTGTTCTTCGCATTTTGCATCAACCCAGGTTTTCCAGGGATTCGTGGAGGCGTAACCAATAGAACAACAATTCTCTCCCTCAGGTCCATGGTTGTTTGGTTCTCCATCCTTCCAGTACCTTAGAGAAATCATTGAAAAACACGAGATGTCTAGTTTGTATAATCAATATTGTTGAGTATTGTTTATAGCTCTCACCGTTTTTCCACCTCAGTGACATTATTAATCCAGATCCATGTCCCCTCTGTCACTATGTCAGTGAGGCCGATCCACGATCCCCTCACCCAGCCGCCCTGGCCGTAATAACTTCTGATGCAGTTAGTCACATATTCCTGTGTATAGAAAAACAATTTTGACAGTTATGGAAGGGTCTGATGGTAACAAATTCAGATATTCTTTACTCCCTTTCTCTTCCTCGTTTGTTTACAGCTCACCTGCTCCTTCTGGTTGTCAATCACAACCAGGTCGGCTCCCCGACTAATACAGTCCTCTCTGCTATCATGCCAGTTCTTTTTAGCAGTAGTGGATTGGAGGCAAGAAAAATAGTAGCAGGAGGAGTTGCGAAAAGTCCAGCTCGGGAGGCATCTACCACAGGTTCCCTCTGGCAGGAGAAAAAAGATTTCCCCTCACTTGAATCCCTGTCAGTAGTTTTTTACAGCCGGCAGTGTTTTGTATGACTATAACTATGCTATAACAAAACTCACCTAATGCTGACAGATTAAACTGCAGACTCGTCTTCTCCAGTCGCAGGGTCTCAACATGTCTCCGATAATCCTTATTGGCGGCCGTCAGCTGCTCAGTTGTCACCTGTAGTTGTGCATAATTTTTGAAGGCACTCCTTAACTCCGCCTTGACGTCCTCTGTGGCCTCCAGCATGTCGCTATGGTTGCTTCTGAGATCGCTCAGCTCGCTGATGAGCTGTGTTGCAGCTGAGTGGGAGACCTGATAGGAGCTCTCTTTAACTTTGGCACCTGAAGAGGTGGAAACACAGACGACTGTCTTTTTGCCATTTTACTGTTTTGTTTGAGAAGCATATGGAAACTGAGCTTTTCACTGGTAGAAAAATTTATAAAATGATGAGGAAATATGAAAGAGTGACCGTCAAACTGTAATTTTTCCATCATGAATGAATCATGAAATTAGTATTTATTCCTTGATTGTATTTTATGCAGATTTTATCTCATACTCTTGACTTAGCTATATTTTGTATTTCTATTTATTGCCTTGTTTCTGGTCTTTATAATGTTTATTCTTGGCTGGAGCCACTATAAATAAACCAAATGAAGTATTTCTGAGTCCGATTTTAAAATTGATGAAAAATTTCATAAAGTCTGTGTAATAACAATTTGATAATAATATCATTCATAATATTAATTATTAAAGAAGTATTAAATGTAAATATCCTTTTATTGTTCTAAACTGAATATACAATAGCTTGAAATACCAATTTTATGGTTTCATTTTTACATCTTTTATGTAATGATGATTTTCTCTCCAAGTTCCATTGAAAAGTAAAATCATTTATGTTGTTTTGCCTTAAGAAAAACCTCTATTTATGCCCACTCTTGTCTTCTGCTTATATATATAATTATATATATATATATTGCATTCACTTGACTTGAAATTGTAATTGTTATTTGATTATAGATTGACAACATCTGCACCAATGAAAATTAAGCTCTTTGCCAACTCTTGCATATTTACATTTATAATAATAAATAACCTTGAATAATAAATAAATCATCCACGTTTCTCTATTTTTTAAGTAACATTCATTCTGATATGAATGAAAGATCAGCATTAAATATAACACGGAAAAGGCTGAGTGAAATTCCCACTAAGAAGGAAATGAAATATTTTTGAAAAGCATACTCACAGTTGATCCCAATCACAACAGCAACTATCAGCAGAACAGCATTCAGCAGTGCCAGACACAGTATCACCAGCCGAGTGTTGGGCCAAGTGAATCCCCCTGTGAGTCAGGAAAATGAAATAAAATGTAATGACTTAAGGTTCTTAACTAGTCTTTCCCTATTGATCTCCCACTGTTATAAAAACATAACAATTGAATTGAAACTTTTTGAATTGTGATTGAATCTGTAAATAAATCTCTTCTATGGCAAGAAGACTTTCCTCTAAAAATGTCCTCATTATAATCTTGACCTGTAAATTATATTATCATATCATTCAGACCGGGTTTGTACATTTCCTGTATTCAAAATATATATTCATTGACATTTTTGTAATGATAAGAATAAATTCAATCAAAATCAAAAGAAAAATATTTGTAAAAAAAATGTACCTGCTGCAAATTTCGAATAGTCTCCGCTGAGAAGTTCCCCTACGTGGTGGTTTGTTCTTCTCTGTGGACTCTCCATGACTGCAGTGATAAAGGAACCGCCCGTTTATCCGTTAACTGCTGCTTTTATATCCTCGTGTGGCACAGTGGCTTTGAACCTGAGTGCTACTGTCCTGCATATGACTTGTGTTATATGGACTTAAAATTGGACCACAATGCAACACATTCATTTCAATGCAGGGTTATACACTCTAAATGAACTTATACTTAAACTTAAGTTGACACTATGCAATGAAAGTATATGAAGATTGAGTGAAATTTGAGAATATAGGTTTGCCACAGGTTTTTTAGGAATTACATTATTTCCACTTTCCATTATTATTTCACATCACTCTTATGTTCAGTAACTAATAAATACTCATCACTGGTTATCAGGAACTGATCAGTACATGAAGTAACTTAGTGATTGTTTGATTCGCTCCAGAGTCTATGAGGCTGCATTTGACGAGTCACACCCTCTGAACTTGAACCAGTTCATTTTAAGTGGGAACTGGCGCAACACTGCAAACAGCTACTGGACAACAGTCAGCATTGAAAGGCAGAAGTAGTAGGAGTGCACCATTACACTCCTGTGACCAATCCTGCATGAGACTGAGGTTAGGACCGCCTTCCTCATTAGCATACAGACACAGAAATACATAATTGTGGAATTAACTAAATGTTGAAATATATTTAAGACATTTATTTATATATTACTGTATTTATTTCCATATTTTTTTATTGTTTTCATTATTTATGTATTTTATTTCCTCACTTATTTGTGTATTTATTGTTTTATACTTAAGTCATCTATCGTCCTCCATAGTTCAGTGCATTGCTGGAGATACTATACTAACTGTTAAGATCACAGATCACAGTTGGGTCAATTATCACTCAGGCTGCATTGGCTAAATTCTTTTTTTTACAACTCTGCCAGGACCTCCTGTAAGTGAGCTGCATTAACCTGGAAACCCTGCTCCATTATGGGAAATGTGTGTTTCTGCTGATGTAGATCTGTAAACCTGAACATCCAAATTAAAATAACATCTTTCATCGCCAGGTGTCCAGAAAGGCAAGATTGATTTTAGGCAGTGGTGAGATGTAAGTCAGTACACTTACCTTATTACCATAATTTAGTACATTTCTCGTATTTTTACTTTACTAAAGTACAACTATTTTAAGGTTCTTTTCACTTGTACATCACTAAACCACTAGTTTATACTTCCACCACATGGCACAGCTTTACATGTTCACATTGTTTTTATGTTTTTTTAAAGTAATCAATAACAGGATCCTTCAACAGGATCACTGCAATATTCCTTGAAAGAAAGTGATAAAACATTCCAGGATCTGAATGTCCTCTTTCCTGGGCCATCTCCCATTCTTTCCAAGTGTGTGTTTTTATGCCTCCACACCGGTGACAGCCCGTGACCAGAGGCATTCTTTTTTGGCTTGTTGTCGTCCTATTCTTGTGAATACGATATCTCAAGAATGGCTGAAGGGAATTTCTGTGGAAATCTGTTCAGTAGTTTTTGAGTAAACCTAACCAACCAACCACCAAGCAAACAAATGGACAGCGGTGAAAGCCTTGGCACAGGTTTTAATTTATGTTCAATCAAATAAAAAAATTATATCTATATATACATATGTAAAATATGTATGTTTTTTTCACAGAGAAAACCCTTAATAATGTTCTTATGTCATTATTTAGTGCTCAGTGGTCCTGCGAAACCAAAGCCATTCTGTATGCTTATTTATGTGGTAGATATAGGTGTATGTAAAATAAAATAAAATACCTACATCTCAATTATCACAGAATGTATTCTAATAAATGTGATTTCTAAAACAACCAGTAATCATTTCAGCTCAAATCAAAGAAGGTGAGTACATATTCCATCATTGACTTTGTGTCTACATTTACTCACAACTGTGAGGCCACATTACGAATTCTGAACTCTGTTGTTGTTAATGATCAATGTATTTATTGATGAGTTAATAAACAAACATACAAACAGTTTATTCTGCTGTGAAGGTGATCGTCTCCACAGCTAGCTTGGTCCAACTTCACATAACCATTCCTTTTTGGCTAGGCAATGTCCGCTAAACCACGACTTCTCAAGGTTAACCATGTTCATAATTGCTCCACAGCTCTTATTATGTGGTCCTTCTTGGTTGGGCTCCCCATCTATCCAGAACCTAAAGCGAGGCTCAAGTTACATATTTTTTACCGTAGGTGCATGATTTGTTGCTGTTAATGTTGATCATGAAATAATTTGAGTTTGAACAGTTGCAAGTAGCAGTCGAAAGCACATAACAACTGAAAATTCATTTGATCACATCTATATTTGATGTGCTTCTTTCAGAATCATCTCTTCAGACTGCGAGCTTCGTGATCATTCTTGGTTATGGTGTTTACAAAGGGACTCTAACACTTAAAGTGCTTACCCTTCACCCAGCAGCGTCGCATTATTCACCCACATCCAAGTGTCCCCTGCTTGAAGAGTAAAGCCAATCCAAATTCCCGGACCCGCCTTCGTCCAGTCACGATTGCCTGCTAGTTTTGGTAGGTAATCATCGAGCTTTACCTGTGTAAAGAGTTTGTATAAGCCTACAGTGAGTACAGCATAAAAACGCAATTATCTGTGATTCATTTCATACAATCTTGTTGCTCATTTTATGTTCTTAAATCATGTAAAAAAAGTCCTTTGTGCTATTTAATTATTCGAAAGAAAGATGGCTGCCATGGCTACTCCCAAAAGTGAAGCCAAAGCATCTCTGGTGCCATCTGGTGGCTTGTCACATCATAGATCATCAATCCCGCCTCTTCCATGTTAGTAGATGGGACATGAACTAAACAGTCAAGTACATGTTCCTATCGAGGTACTTCTTATAACACTGATCTATGTTCACATAATATTATTTCTAGTTTTAATTGGTAATTTGATGCTATGGTTGATTGAAAGCTGAGACTGACTCATGATTGGTCGAGTGGGAGTATCATTGGGACCTCAATACTGTGGCTCCATCCCCCAATCGCTACTGCGGAGACACAAGATGGCAGTTTATATCCGGAATATTTCAGTTTCATTTCCGAGTAGTGGGAAGGAGACACGTTGTTCATCTTTATATACAGTAAATGATCTCCAGCTAGAATTATTATGACTATTATTATTGTTATTATTATTACTATTATTATTGCAAGTTATCTCTAAATGTATATTTTGTTGGTTTGAGTCAAAAGTCCAATATGTTTTTGAAGATATTTTCAAGCTTTCATTTTCAGGGTTGTGAAGGGTCCTTGATTGGTTTTGTAAACCTGAGGAATGTTATCATTTACATAAAATATCCATAAAACTGAATATCAGAGCCTGTCACCATTTCCCCTCTCGGAAACTGGACCAACCTGCTCCACCCTGTCTTCAATCACAGCAAGATCACCCCCACGCCGGATACAGTCCTCTCTGCTGTTGGCCCAGCTCTTTAAGGGACCGGCATCTGATTTAGAATGGAAGTAGCATGATTCGTTCAACCAAATCCACCCCGAGGGGCATCGTTCGCAGTTTAGCCCTGTTGAAAGAAGAAAACTTGCTAAAGCCTCAAGATGAAGAGAAGACTCAAATTCACTCAGAGTGTCTCTCACTGATATCAGAGGATGAGGATTTTGTTGTTGCCCGCTCCACGTGTAGTGTCTCAAGCTGCCTCTGAATGGCATCACCGAGGGTCTTGTTCCGTTCTATCTGCCGTTGAAGTTGCTCGATGCTCCTGCCTGCTTTCTCTAGTTTGTCCTCGGTCTCCTTCTGAACCTGGACAGCTCCACTCTGAATGAACTGAAGTTGCTTCACCTCTATGAGGAGTGTGGATGTTGTCATTTGCTCCGGTGCTGATTCCTTATCGACTTTGCCACCTGTAATCAATAAATCAATCAATTTGAAAAACGGTGACAGCCAGAGACACAACGTTCACTTGGACTCAAGAATGATGGACTGGTTAGATTTTGGTGGACAAAGGTCAGGGTATCTGTGAGCTTACAAAAAATAACATGGAACACCTGGAGTGATTTTTTCTATAAATTTGGTACTACTGTTCACTTTGAGTAAAAAACTAACTGGTTAGATTTTGGTGGTCGAAGGTCAAAGCCCAGGGTGACCACTTGAATCCCTTTTTTGCTTCGTGAATGCATTATCTCTTGAACGTGATATCTCAGATCAGCCTTTTGGGAATTGTCATTTGACTCAAAGATTAACCGATAAAATTTAAGTGGTCAAAGGTCACGGTGACCTGCTTTGAGTTTGGAAATAAGCATGTTGACTGACACTGCCCCAGCTGGTGGAGGCACACAACTGCAGGCCCATAATTTATAGTTACATATATTACCAAATAATGTCATGTTGTTGAGAAAGGGAAAATGTAGTCAGGCGATATAAACTTGATGTGGATTGATTGAGGAATCAGTTTGGAAGGCGTAAGCCAAACGGATTCTAAATGAATGAAGCTGTGAATCAACACCTTCCTTGGATCCGTCATACTCACAGTAAATCCCAATAACAACAGCCGTTAGCAGCAGAATCGTGTTCAGTACTCCTAAACACACGGTCACCAGAGGATAAACTGGAACACTTCTGGATCCAAGTCTGACTGTGGACCCAGATCCTGAACAAACACACAGTTTCATGCCCCCTCGAAGTGAAAATTAGATAATAATGCAGTAGGTTTAGTAAAAGCTTTATGAGGGAAGTTTAAAGAACACTTGCCGACCTTTACTTCTCATGTCACGGTGTGATGGTTTTCCTCCTGTGCTGTCGTCTTGATTTGAATTCATCTCTGGATATGCAATGGTCTTTTACTCAGGAACCACCGAAGCAGGTAACCTTTATCTGTGTGAGGCAGCTACTCTGTCAATATTACAACACTGTTTGTGTGTCTGTGCATGTGTGTGCGTGTGTTTGGACACTGATGAACCATAAAACTAACTAGTGGTCTGAATGAGAGATTTCATATTTGTTATATGTAATAAGTACTGCTATATAATGCAAATAAATAAATCGAATGTAACCTGTAAAAAATTCATGTCTAAATTAGAAAATATTCATAACTTATTTCAGTTTGGACTGTTCATTATTTTATGTGCAATTGCAGTGTCATATATGTGCAATACTGACTGAGTTTTCATATTTTGTTAACAGTGTTTATTTCTGTATTTTATAGTTCCAGTATTTATACTACTTTTTTAAAACTAATTATTTACCTTAATCTTGAGTGTGTATTTCACTATTTCCTTTTTGTTGCTTTTACATGGTAAACTCCCTTAATTTAAACAAATGAAAGATTACCTTATCTTGCTTTACCCACAACCCATAAACTATTTTAAATACGACTTAAGTGGAAAAGCAAAATAAAAAATGTATTTTAGAATGTTAAATTGTGAACTGAGTCAACTAAGCACCAGCAGTGAGTGTGGTGCTGATATTGTATTTCATTGTCACTCCACTTCACTGTAATCCAGCCCTTCTATTGAAAGTTTCCGGGTTTGATCGACAGGATGGCGGCTTGTTTGTCGGTGTGTTGTTGTTTCACGATCGAGTCCAAAAACACGTGTGAACAGCCGTGAAGTTGTGTGTTCGTTCCACAGACAAACTTTCCCCTCGGCCAGTGGAACGACGTGTTTATTCAAATTCAGGATTTCACTGCGTACGGAAGGCGATGCGCTACTTTCTGTCAAGCTGACAGGAAGCCACGCGTCACCGGAAATCCACTCCACTGGATTTCAGCGCAAAATACACCACAGAACGTCAAAGTTCAGGCTCTTTATTCTGAAACCCCCTCACAGTTAAGTTACGTTGTAATGACAGCGGTGTGACTCTTGACACCAGTGTAAGTTCAGTAGTGGGACGCATGTCGTGTTTTCCTCGCGTTACACTCGAAAGTGGCCGTGACGCGTCTGTCTGAGCTCGTGTTGTGACGGCTCCCCTTCCTCCCGGTGACGCAGGGAACATGTCCGCCGGCTGTGTGCGGTTGTGCAGCGCCTCTTTCTCACGGAGCCGTCGCTAAGGCCTGTTCCTGCGGGCTATTTCCATCACAGAAATGTCACTTGCGGAGTACGAGAGACACTTTGACTCGCTGAACTCGGACCTGGGCGGCGGGTCCGTGGTCAGCGAGCGATCCGCGTCCAGCCAGTTTAATGGCGAGGAGGAGAAGCTGCACTACATCCCCATCCGGATCCTCGGGAGAGGGGCGTTTGGAGAGGCCACTCTGTACCGTAGGACCGAGGTACGTGTGGGTTAAAGCCCCAAGCGCAGTCTGCTGTGTTTAGAAGAAAGTGGGGGGTACATTCAGCCTTGTTCCTCTCACTGTCCTCCATGGAAACTTTGTTGTTGAGAGTGAAGCCACAGGGCCAGTGGCGGAACCAGGGTTTTTCTAGACCAGGGGGTCTTTAAGGGGGCCAAAACGTACACAAAAAAGTTGTTTTGAGACGACCCCTGGGTAAAACCCGGAGCATTGGCTCCAGAGAGTTTGCCTTTCACACATGCACGATACAGCAGGAGGTTCTCTGCACAGACACGTTCAGTAGAGATGTGGAGCAGCGATATACAGTCAATGGGACAGAGGCAGGAAGTGACGTATTAACTCCACTGAGGAGATCCTATGATCACGTTTACAGCACCCTGACACCACCATCGGCTCTTATCACCTCAGACTCTCTTGACGTATTCGTCGGTGTCTTCTACGTGTGTGTCGCTGCTTTTCCCCAGGAGATATTTGCTTTTTTTTGGTTCTTCTGACAGTAATGGGGCCCTTCAGGGGCCAGTGCCCTCTGGCCCCTGCCGATGGATCTGCCCCTGCATAGGTGGCAAAGAAAAGCCACACATCATTGAATATATTTTACTTTTTATACTTCAAACAAAGATTAGAACATATCTTAACAAATTGGTATGTAATAGTGAGTAGTTTATTTGAAAGAGAGGTCTGGTTTCTTTCTTTCGTCTAAATCTTGTAACACAATAATACGAATCAATCAATCATAAACAAGAAATGTCTATTCAATTGGGCAAAATGTTTTATGGTGATTGAAGGCACACCAATGTGTCTGGCAACCTGAGCTGCTCCCTGCTCTGCTGTTTTCATACCCCTGTGAGAAATTCTTGAGTGTGAAGAAGATAAATGACTCTCCCCTGCCTTCTCGCCTGCTCAGGGGTTTGCAGATATTTTCATTTGACCCCCGTCCTCCAGCAAACGTATTGTGAACTAACCAGATATCAACATTTCTGTCCAGGTAGAAGTAACAGCAGAGAGACCTACTGGTGTGCTCTAGTTTTAGTCAATGAGATGTTCCCTCTGGCTTGCCTAGGACAACTCTCTGGTGGTATGGAAGGAGGTGGAACTGAAGTCGCTCTCGGAGAAGGAGAGCAGAGATGTCATGAATGAAATCAGCATCCTCTCCATCCTGGAGCACAACAACATCATCGCCTATTTCAATCACTTCCTGGATAAAAACACTCTGCTCATTGAGTTGGAGTACTGCAATGGTAAGTGTAGAAGGGAACTCGGTGGCTCGCTCACCACCGCCAAGGCCCAACACTAATGAAACCGCATTTATATCTGCTAGATCCAGATTTTTATAAGTATCTGCACACACTCATTGATATTAGTCCCCTAAATATTAAATTTTTTTTGTCGGACATTAGTGAAAATGTGAAAGAAGCCCTATCTTGTAACGTTAAAATAAGTTAAAAGAAATCCTGGGCCCACCCCCTTTGTCCAAATCTATGCCAACATTTTGTGGGTTCTTTCTTGGCCCATGCTCTAAAACAAATCAATGGACAGAAAACACAAGCTTTTCGGCGGAAGTAAAAACACGGTGTCTACTCGTCAGATTTGGTTTGAATGCTGCTCAGCTGTGACAGAATGCCTAATGTCCTTGTCATCACAGGAGGAAATCTGTATGATAAAATCAACCAGCAGAAGGGGAAACTTTTCTCTGAAGAGGTACGAGTGTTACATTGCAGGCTGTTTATTTCACACAAAGCAGATGATTGCATCCTTTTACATCTTTTCAACGTGTTTCCTCAGGTGGTCATATGGTACCTGTACCAAATTGCCTCAGCCGTTTGCCACATTCACAAAGCTGGGGTATTACACAGGTGAGATAGTCACATGACTTTCTATTTTCTTTCTAACAAGGATTATTTCGGGGTAATGGAGCTGTTCTGTTTTTCTTACAGAGACATCAAAACTCTGAACATTTTCCTGACAAAGACTGACCTCATCAAGCTCGGCGACTATGGGCTCGCAAAGAAGCTCGACTCAGAGTTTTCAATGGCAGAGACTGTAAGTTGGGATTTTGCCCACCAACATGTTATCCATGAGGCTTTGATGTAGTTAATATTTAATCTTAAGCAGTGGTTCTTAATACCCTCTGCATTCCATTGGTTCTATCGTGATATTGGTAATTAGATCTCCACCGACATGGATTTTTAGGGGCAGATGCCCAAAATTCTGATACCGATATATATATATACATGTTATATGATCTAAGTATGTTATATGATTCCTAAGACGCAGTTATCAAATCCTCATGACAAAGAAATGTAACCGAAACATGAATTAACTTTTTAAGTTTTCATATTGGAAACGCCAGTCCCAACATTTCATTGAAAGGCTCATTGGCGGATTCTCTCTGCAAATCAATAAATTGGTCTAGATTTAGTGGTTAAGTTTGCATGCTCTTTTTATTTTAGGTGTAGCCATGTTATTCTGTTATATTGTCATAAACATAAATCCAGAGAAACAGTCATAGAGTCATAACTGTTCTTAAATTCATCACAGTGAGTTTATAATTATTATCTTATGTGTCTAAGAGTGAGTGTACAGTTAATACTCTGTCATCACCTGGTAGAGTTGATCAAGTACTCATCATTGTACAGTTTTATGACATGGCTCCTGCATCAGGTCGAGATACTAATCGTCCCCTTTGTACTTTTTCTCCCTCTGTAATTCCAGTGTGTGGGAACTCCATATTACATGTCTCCTGAATTGTGCCAGGGATCAAAGTACAACTTCAAATCAGACATCTGGGCGATGGGTTGCGTAATTTTTGAAGTCTTAACCCTTACAAGAACCTTTGATGCAACGGTAAGTTTGCTTGAAACCGATTTGATTTCTGGCATTAATCTGAGAAATTTCATTTATTACCTCGGAATGAATTAAGACTGTTTGTGTCCATGCAGAACCCTCTGAACCTCTGTGTGAAAATAGTCCAGGGCAACTGGACGATGGACGTGAACTCGGATGTTTATTCGTCTGCATTGATCAAGATGGTGTACGAGTGCCTCGATCAAGTGAGTGAGGGGAATCATCGGAGGGTGTTGTCTCTAATAGTCTGTAACAAGGTGGCTTCTGTGAGGAATATCGAGTTAAGTCCCTGTGTTCTTCTCGTCTCGCAGGATCCTGCAGGGAGGCCTACCTCTGAGCAGATTCTGGACCAGCCGTTCATCTCTTGCTGCCGAAAGTAAGTTGGATGAAAGAATAGAATTGTCTTAATAACAAAACATTTTTTGATTCTGTTGGATGCAATGAATGTACAGCCAGAACACTCCTGACCACCGCTTTTTCTGTCAGGGAGCTGGAAGAGCGAGTAGCCCTGCTGAATTCAGCGATGAAGAAACCAAAGTAAGTTGTTAAAACTTGTCTAAAATTGTTTACCATGAAATCCCGGAGTGTGTAGTACATATCCGATTTTTTCCCCTGGTCGCACTGTAGGCTAAGTACAGTGACCGAAACCCCTGTTGCCGTGGTGACCACACGTTCAAGGGAGGTGTACTTCTGGGGCGGAGGGAAGTTCACCCCCCAGAAAATGGACACATTTAAAGGAGGCAGCAGTGCCCAGCATGTGTGTGCAGGAGAGAGTCACTTTGCAGTTGTGACAGTGGAAAAGGACTTGTACACCTGGGCTGTGAGTATTCACACATCACTCTGGGACAGATTCAATGGATCTGGTTGTTCTCGTGCTCCGCAACAAGAAACTTTATCAATTCTGTTCAGAATGTGCAAGGCGGAGGCAAGATGGTGGGCCAACTGGGGCATGGAGACCAGTCCTCATATCGACAGCCAAAGAGGGTGGAGAAGCTCCAGGGGAATGCCATCCGACAGGTGGCGTGTGGGGCTGACTTCACCGCCTGTGTCACCGGTGAGTGGACAAAGCTTCCAGTGAATACAGGAACTTGAGGGGGTAAGAAAAAAAACAAATGTCTCTAATGGACCATTCGCTGCTGTTTTTACAGATGAGGACCAATTGTACATGTTTGGGTCAGACTATTATGGCTGCATTGGAGTGGAGGGCGAGATGGGAGTTGAGGTTCTGGAGCCGGTGCTTTTGGAGTTTTTTGAGGAGCGGCCTGTCCGTCAGGTTTCGTGTGGGGACAACCATGTGGTGGTGCTGACTCAGAGCGGGGAAGTCTACTCATGGGGCTGTGGAGAGTACGGTACGTAGGATTTCTGTATGCACTGTTGTTTTGAGCTGGTGTTAAGCCTCTGCAAGGTTGTTTTTGCTGTTATAACTGCAGCCAGCAGGTGGAGACAGTGGGCCTTTAAGGTCATGCCAAGTGATCCTTGTCAAAATTAATATTTTCCTGCTGCAGGGCGACTGGGTCTGGAATGCGAGGATGATTTCGCTTCTCCTATGCAAGTAAGTGAAGACTTTTATCCCTACAGGAAGTTAGATACAAAACCTGATCAAATATTCTTACTTGTAGCTATTTATTTAAAAGTACTGTCTGTTTTCTGGTTTTCCCAGGTGGAGATCCCGAAAGGTGCCGTCATCTCTTCAGTGTCATGTGGCAGCGATGGAACCTTCTATTTGACAGAAACTGGCAAAGTCCTGGCATGTGGAAACAATGAATTCAACAAGCTGGGTCTGAACCAGGGAATCTCCGGTCTGAAAAACCACCCCGGGGAGGTACTGGGCAATTCTTAAAGGCAGTAGGCGATTTGTAAATGTTTACTAGGGGGGGGGATGGTCAACAAATGGGGGACGAGGAGGGAGAGCGCAGCAAGTGCTATTCCTTTTTGATTCTATTTGGTTTCAAATCTAAAAGCATCAACAGACATTCTATAAATGACTATCAAAAGCAGCAGGTGTGTTAGAGACAGAGTTATTTGTGTGCGTATGAGAGAAAAAGCACTTTTAAACGCACTTATCTAACTCCTACAAATTGCCTACTATGCTAAGGACTCTATTAATTTGAAGACTTTGTGTGATGAATGATGCAGATGTGCTGATTGTTCAGATATGTTCATTCTCCTTACCCCACACCAGGGTTACCAGGGCACCCCGTACATCACCACACTGACCTTGGTAAAGCAGCTGTCTCGATTCACCATCCAGGTCATTTCTCCAGGGAAGACCCATACTGCTGCGATTGATGGTACTGTCAGAAATGGCCCTTATTTCTATTGATCACCAAAATGGCCACAGTTTCACAGAAACATTATTCCGTATAATTTTTGGCTTCACAGAACGTGGTCGTCTGATGACCTTCGGTTGCAACAAGTATGGACAGCTGGGTGTGAAGGACTTTAAGAAGCATCAGGGGGTCCAAGTCCTTGTTGGGCCCTTTGGAGGGAAGACAGTGACTAAAGTGTCCTGTGGAGAGGGATTCACCATTACAGCCACTGAGGGTAAGAACACATGCCCCGCTGCAGTGCATCTATGGTAACGACATACGTGTGAAAGTTTTTTTTTTTTTTTTTTCAGACAATCATATCTTTGCCTGGGGAAACGCGGGAAACGGGCGACTTGGGATGCCTGCTGATAAGGGATTCGGTTCAGAGGTGTGTCCTGCCATGCCAAGGCCCATCTTTGGTTCCCTCCATCATGTACCGGACCTCTCTTGTTGTGGCTGGCACACCATTATCATAATGGGTTAGTAATCAAAACCTGCACAGTTTACTGGAGTAAGCAGCCAGCTGTCTAATAAATGGATTTTCCTCTTTGCAGAGAAAGTGCTGAACTCCAAGACTATTCGCTCCAACAGCAGTGGGCTATCAGTTGGTAGTTGTAAATACTTTTTTTTTTTTCACCATCTGTTTATTAATTCATTGTCTTTGTCAGAAGAACTAGTTGCATTGCCTGCTCATTATCATTGTATGTGTGTGTGCGCACATGTATGTATAAAGGGCTGGCTCAGGAGGCGTCTACCTCCACAGTTGATCTGGACATAGAGCCTGGCGCAGAGACTGAGTGTCGCGACAGGGGCCTTGGGGGAACCCGGGAGGCAAATACAGAGCGGCCCCTCTTTGAGAGCCCAATGACGTCAAGTGCAAATCAGACTGGGGACAGCTCCTGTCCATTCTGGCTCAGAAAGGTTTGTTTTCATGAAAGTAATAAAATTTTGATTGAATCATAGGATGGAAACATCAAAGTGGAGACTCAGTTCTTTAATTCAGCAAGGTTCTCGTCCAACAGGAGCTTGAGGATGCAGAGTTCATCCCGCTGCCGGAAGGATCTGAGCTGTCCACTCCTGACCAGCTCTCTTCTGTCTCAGAAAGCGTCACTCTACCTTATGAGGAGCTGAAAGAGCTGAAGGCTGCAGCAGCAGCTGTCAGCTGCAAGAAAGAACTCTCGGTAATGCCAACATAGCTAATGGTTACAAAGTAAAACTTAATTGTTACAAAGTAAAAAATATCTCAATATGCCTGTTCCTGTTGACGCTTGACGTCCCCTTCTGTGTTTTGTGTGCACAGACTAAGCGAATGAGCTGTGATAACATCAATGGAATGGAGGAGACTCGTGTCTGCACGAAAGGAGAATCGATCGTATGCTGCAGTGCCAGTAGGGAAGTCACACAGGTATCAGACCTACACAGTGCAAATCGTAAACTAATAGGAACAACACATCTACACGGTGTTGAACCAAACGCTTTATTTTGCAGCTGAATGAGACAGTCGCTTGTCAAGAGATGAGGATCCAGATGCTGGAGAAGCAGGTGAGACTGTTTTCTCAAAGCTTCCCTCCCACTTTAAAAACCACTTTAATCCATGTGCATAAGTATCAGCACCATGTTTTCTTGTCATCTTTAGGTCAAAGACCAGCAGAAGGAGAATGAGAGGCTCTGGGCGGCAATTCATTCTTCAGTTCTCCGGGAAGCTGGACGGTCCAATAATGGAAACCCTCACTCTGATCGTGTGCCTGGGGATGTAGGAGGAAGGGCAGGCGGATTCACAAACCACGGGAGCAGATCTGCAGGGGCCAGTGTGTGAACCTCCACTTGCAGGTTTCTATATTATGGGAGAAGTGTCACAACTCACAGCACATACTGAGTAAACCAGCTGGTTGGTTGCAAAGTGCAGGCTCGGTCAGAGGTGCAGCACAAGATGCATCCTCGTGCCCACTCACAAGGGTTACATTACAGTATACATGTTTGGCAGAATGCTTACAGTTGCATGGTTACATTTTACTGTAATACTGTATAATACGTGCCCACTTGTGTTCACATGGGTGCAGTGATCTAGCTCAGTTTCTTCACACACTGAAATGTTGGCTGGACTCAACATGAATCGTTGGACCTTGACACACTGGAGAGATATACTGATCAAAGTGTTACTCTGCAATGTGAAGGTAAATGTATCGGTGGTGTTAGTGTTGATTTGTAGTGATGTCAGCACCAAGGCTTCAGTCCTTTTGCGCCTTAGATATTCGTATTTATCGCATAACGGGCAAAACTAGCTCATGCAAATAGTAAATAATTTGCTCATACATCAAAGGTTAAGATGTCCTCTTCTCTTTCAGCTGTTCAGCTTGGCAGCCAGTATGTTGTCCACACTCATGTTGGCACGGTCTTCTAATGTGAAAATACAGCTTTCTTAAATATCACTTTTAACATCATTTGAAATCGCCAAAAACCATGAGAAAGTATTAGATTCACTTAAAGGGGGGGAACAAATCTGAGATTACGAGAACAAAGTCATAATATACAAGAATAAAGTTGTAATATGAGAATAACATGGTAATTTTACAGGAATAAAGTTGTAATTTATTGATAAAAAAACGGGGAAGAAGTCTTACAAATAGATAAATGTTTTGGCTCATCAGCACCACATTATCATAAGTATCAAGACTAATGTGCAAGTAACTGAGTCTGAGTCGATTCTTAATAAAGAGGACAAAATTGCCTTTATTGTGAAGGGAGAAGTTTGGTAATGGTCGAATGTTAAGAATTTTTTTTTAATTTTCTTCTCAAAGACTTTAAACTCGTAATCTCAGAATGTTATTTTTCTTCAATATGGCCCTAATGCCCCGTCATAAAAAACAACATAGAGCCTCTAAAACTGTCCTAATTATCCGACATGTAAGCTATTGCTTTTATCTCATGCAAATATATCATTTTAGAATTTTGCACGTTTTATTGTCTTATAAAAGAGCATTTGTGTGAAACACAAAACTACTGATTCATTTTTTTACAAGTAGGTTACTCCTTATTGCCGTCTGTGACTCTTGAATTCTCAAAGGTGCAGCACGTGTAGGTTTATCTTCGTCATACATGAACACTTGAACACTTGGAATGTGGACAACATGGTTTTTAAAGCTTTTACTATACAGCTGACCTTGCAGCTCTTTTCTTGTTGTTGTTTTTTTTAATTGTACTTTTTTAACCATGTAATCTGTCTTTGGTACTTTCTGAAATGTGTAGGGTTGAAAAAAAACAAAGTGGAAGCACATGTTTTTGCTTTTATTTGCTAGAGATGTGTTGGTTTTGATCATTGTGTGCAATTATGTGTATAAAACCCTTTTCATCATAATGAGGCTTACAAGCTGATGTCAGTGGTATAACACTGGCAGTAAAATGCTATGTTAAATACAGAGTGTGCCTTACAAGCCATTGAAACCAAAGTTAGAGCAGAAGTATGACAATGTTGGTCCTTATGTGATTTTTTTTTTTCTAATACAATGTGACAGCATGTATTATGTGGTTTACCTTTTATTTGGTTTATATTGTGGAGATGCAACAGTTGTATAAGCAAACACTCCTCCGCTCACTCCTATTGTTGCTTCCTGCTTTGTGTTAGAGCAATAAATAAAACTTATCAGCGGTCTTTTTTTGTGTATATGGTCAATATTTTCTTACAATGTAATCTACATTACACTGTAAATATCTCTGATGGCGGATATGAACAGATTTAGAAATCAAATGAAAGGCCTTAAAGTGAGGAAGCTCTGTGGAAACTCTGTTAAGGGTCAGTTCAATTAAACTTTGTCTTCTTCCTGTTCATTCACAATTCCTACTCACTCCCTGACGCTACTAATTAGCTGATTGTAAGGTGCTGTGGACTTATGTAATAAGTCACTATACGGCTCTGAATCTGGAATCTTCTCTAAATAGTAGTAAAGTAGAAGTGAACTAGTGAAGTCTAGTTAGTTGATTTCGGTTAGGCTAAATCGCGGACATTTTACGGGCACTGAGCAACGACATGGTGAAAGCATTCGATAGACAGCGTCTCTTCTGAGGAGAAAGTATTGAAATGTCCCGAGGGTCAGTGAACAGGTAGGGGTGGGGCACGTGACAGTCTAGGCCAATGTCTGTAGGGTTTTGTGGGATGCCAGGCTCTCATTGGCTGATGAGTTGGCGTATCAAGGGTGAATGAGGAAAAGGAGTGAAGAATACAGTGGTGGACGAGAGGAGAGTCGGAGTTACGAACAAGAATTGTGTCGTGTTCGCTGGACTTTAATAAAGTTACACATAAAGAGAGAAGTTTCCTGTCGTCTCTACGCGAGGACGCTACAATATGAACGTGTTCACCGTTCAAATTCATTATTTGTCATTGAGTTGCGTTCAGTTCATCGTTCTCATAAAAGTGAACGTGTTCAATGAGCGCGTTCTTTTGCGTTTGTTCATGCACAACACTGATAATTAGAAACTTCCATAAAACAACACTTAAACAAAACAGAGGATTTGCAAGCTAACTTTAAATGAGTTACTGTCAGGAGGAAGAATAAAAGATAAAATAAGCTAATATCAAATGTATTACTCATTTTAAATGAACTTATAAATTCCAGAGCTGTGATTCTCTTCCTTCAAAGTTTACACCCGTTGCCTAGAAACCAAGGTGTTCTCTGATTGGTGCGTGAGACGTCACTTCCTGAAGCAGAGTCCCGGATGTTTTAAAAAACCGACTGAGCTGTGTGTTCACGTCACAGCCTCCCAGCGACCTCCAGGTGATTCTGTTAGAGACTGAAAGAGCTGTTTAAAATCATCACAGTCTGAATATGAAGCTAAACTGGCTCCTTAGCTAGGCTGCACGTCGTTTGAATGCAAATCCGAGGTGTTAGCTTAGCTTGTAGCTGTAGTGGAGCACCTGCACGCTGCATTCTGCATTCTGGATTCTGCACACTGGATTCTGCCTGCACTCACTTACAGTCTTGTTTCTCCTCCTTTAGCTCCACCATGTCCAACGAAGACCTCGTCTCGGTGGATTATGAAGTTTTTGGCAGAGTTCAGGGTGTATTTTTCCGGAAATACACTCAAGTAAGTCAACTTCTGCGCAGGAGATGCGAATTTGAGCACGTTAAAGCCCTCAAAAAGCCAATTCATTTGCCTGAATAATCATAATAATAAGTCTCACAATTTCAATAGGCCCTCACTGTCTGTCAGTGCCTGTGAGTGCATCATTAACATGCTCTTTTAATTGTTTAAAAATACACTGAATGAATTTTACTATAACTTTAATGATTAATCACATGCCTTCTAAAATACCAGATTATATTTGAATGGTAAATAACAAATGTTTATTGTGTTAATTATAAAATCTGATGAAGTAATAACGAACACAACAGCAACAATAAATCATATTAAAACTTTATTTATATAACACTTTGCAAAAGCAAGTTGACAAAAATGAGATACACAAAGACATAAGAAATCTAGGTAAAAGCCATATTATAAAAAGTGTTTAAGCAAGATTTAAAAGACAACGAGGTAGCCTTCAGTTTCACGCTTTCCCCTGGGAACCAAGACATGAGATCTGCAGATCTGAGATCACAAGCAGGTATCTAAGGGATAAGAAGGTCAGTGATATGAGAGGGGCGAAGAAACCAAATAGATTTAAAAACTAGCAATAAAATGTTGAAATCAATTCTGAGCCTGACAGTTGTGCTATAAGGCAATACAATTTGACTCCTTTGGAATCACACGTATCCTATTCCAGGCTCATTATCCATCATCACTCTGTTTCATTTTCCAGGCAGAGGGGAAGAAGCTTGGCCTGGTTGGATGGGTCCAAAACACAGGCTCAGGAACAGTTCAGGGGCAGCTACAAGGGCCACGCAGCAAGGTGAAAGAAATGCAAGAGTGGTTGAAATCCACTGGGAGCCCCAAGTCCCGCATAAGCAAGGCGGAGTTCAAGAACGAAAAGACAGTTCACAGCCTAGAACACTCATCTTTTAGCATAGTAAAATAAAACAACCCATTTGTTTGTGACTGTAGTTTTAACCTTAAAGCAGATGTGTTATTTATTTAGTCTTTTTACTGGCAGGGATGCAACTCGTAATAATTAGTTGAAAATAAGTGTATATGTACAGTCTTCTAAACATCTACAATGTAATAAATGGAAAAATTATTTCAGCAAATTTCACATTGTTTGGATCTTTATTGAAGTGAGAGCAATGAGGGGATTTTTGAGGAGGACAGCACGGAAAACTTGTTGTGTGGGACAGAGAAAAGAGCATTAAGAGGAACAAGAGGGAGTAGCTAATGGAGGTGACCACATCATTTGAAAACAGCAGAGACTGTAAATATGTTTGCAAATATCCTGCGGAGTAAGACATCTGCCGTCTTTACCAGCCTGGAGTATGAGTCTTACGCTCACTAGGAAGGTGCTGCCCTCATTTGGCAAGGACCGATCTCTGCTGAGGAATTTGGAGAAAGGCTGACAAAGATGTAGGATCCCTGGATCTTCAATTTGTGTTGACTAATACTAATCAGAATTTGTTAATTGAATTTGCTTAAGTTTTGTATTCCTGTGTTATGCTGACTCAGAGTCATCTTTAATGTTACTCGATGATGTAAGGACCAAAAACAGTAGATTTAATGGGCACATTTAATAGTGATGAAAGGGGATATGCTGACTTATTATTTGTAGGAATGAAAGAGTTGCTATTACAGAGAAAATACAAAACAAGTGAATTCTGGATGGAAAAACAACAATCCAGGAATCAGGTGAGATTTTTACTTTACTGAACAAATACAATGATAATGCACTGGAGTTTATAACGTAGTGGACTTTCCGTTTATAAACACATTAGATGACAGTTTTCGGACACTAGGTGGCAGTATATAGATATTATAAATCCATTTTTCCATTGACATCCGGAAAAAGAAGCCGCGGTGGGTCCTCCTCAACAGAAGATGGCGCTGTTGAGCCTTGACTGTTGGCTGCGCTCCTCTCTTCATGGTTTACGTTGACTGTAAACAACAGCTGAGGTTGCTGTCACTCTCTGGTTTTAGCTTTAACTCTGTGTTCTTGGTTTTATTTATGTTTTTATAAACAGGTCAAGTTTTTAAAAACGTCGGAGCAATAGGAGCTAGCTAACGTTGGGCTAACGGCTAATGTACCTGGAAGTTTGGTGCTGTTAACGTATCGTTTCACTACTTTTCAGCGTGTCGGTTGAGGCAAGAGGCTCAACGCACCGATATGACTGGGTCTAATGGACGCTATGATTAGGTGTTTGCCCGGGGAGGTTCAGGAGGCGCTTCGCTCCGGTGTCTCCATCCCCTCCCTCCAGCAGTGCGTGGAGGAGCTGGTCCTGAACAGCATCGATGCCGGGGCCACCTGTGTGGGGGTCCGGCTGGACATGGAGTCCCTCAAAGTGCAGGTCCTCGACAACGGTGCGGGCATGAGCGCCGAGGACATGGAGCGTGTGGGAAACCGATACTACACGAGTAAATGCAGCTCCCTGGAAGACCTGGATGATCTCAGGAGCTACGGGTTCAGAGGAGAAGCGCTGGCGAGTATATTTTCGTTATCCACACTTGTTGAGATCACGTCCCGCACCAGGTCGTCAGTGAAAACCCACGTGAAGGTGTTCAAGAGCGGCAAGGGTCTGGGTGTGTTCGAGGCGGATGCTGCTCGACCCTCTGCGGGCACCACTGTGGTCATCAGTAACTTCTTCCACGGCATGCCGGTGCGGAGGAAGAGGGTGGACGCTGTGCTGGAGGCAGAGAGGATCAGACACAGAGTGGAGGCCATTTCTCTAATACACCCCTCCGTGTCTGTCACCCTGAGGAATGACTGCACCGGAGCCATGGTGGTGCAGCTCAGCAAAGCCAGGGACACTCACCACAGGTTTGCTCAGATACACGGCATCGAGCGAGCACAGAAACTGGGAGAAATCCGCCACACGCACGGGCAGTTTGAAGTGAGCGGTCACGTCGGCAAAGAGGGCCACTACAACAACAGCCTGCAGTTCCTGTACGTGAATGGCCGACTGCTGTTGAAGACACGCATGCACAAGTTGCTGAACTTTCTCCTGCGCAGACTGAGCAGCACGAATCAGAGAAAGGACAGTCCCGATGGGCAGTCCGCCATCAGGAGTCCCAAGCACAAACGGAGCCAAGAGCTGCATGGGGTTTACATCATCAACATCAAGTGCTCGTACTCCGAGTACGACATTTGTCTTGAGCCTGCGAAGACGCTGATCGAGATGAAGGATTGGGATGGCATTCTGGTCTGCATGGAGGAGGCAGTGAAGGCTTTCCTGAGCAGGGAGAACTTGGTTGCGGTGCTTTCTCAGGATGACCTGGACTCTTTATCTCCTGCACTGTTTTGTACGGACAATACATCCAGAGAGGGTAACGGTGCTTCCACACTAGATCACAGTATTGGAATGAAGCTGGCATCTGAATCTGTGCACCGTGCGCGCAGAGAGGACAGTGTTTGCCAGGAGTCTGTTCTGCTTGAGTGCAGCGAATACAAGTCTGAGAAGATACCTGCAAATGATTTGGAAACGGCACAACGTGAAGGATGTGTACACAAAGACTGTAGCGATGAGCCCGAGTGTGATGATACTGCATCTGATAATAACATCACTGAAGAAGAGGAAAAAACATTCAGTAGCGCCCAGATTTTATGTGTTTCAACTAAACCAGAGAGTGAAAACCCCCAATTTACAAAGAGAAGTAGTAAAGAGCTACAATTAAATGATGCTTCCTCAATCGGCAATGGGATTTTACCAGAGAGCATCACTCAACATATTCAGCCTGGTCCAAACAGCACTGAGCAGTTACTGGACTGTCAGGGAGCAGGGGGACACAGACCTTCTTTAATTAGTAACAGAAGAATCAGCCTGTCTGATCCATTCGTTCATCGAAATCTGCAGGATCAGCACCCGTCCCAAATCAACAAGTCAGTATTTCATCAGCAAAATCCAGCACAGAAAGCAGAGGAGACATCATCTACATCCAAGTGCAAGATTTCACTGGTTACAGGCCAGGACAGATTCTCTCTAAAACGATGCAAGGACTTGGCTCCCGTCGTTCTCTCAAAGATCCCCAGAATTGGATGTTGTCAAAGGTTGTCTTTATGGAATGAGTCGGGATCTCTCGATAAGTTTAGAAGAATATTTGGTAAATCTAAAGAATCTAAATTATCCTCTCTGGAGACTCGTATTGAAAACAATTTTACCCTCCCTCAGACAAACAGCCCAACTTTGAATCTCCAGAATTTGAGGGTTTGTCAGAAAAATCGGCAAGATGGTGGTGATGCAGAGACACAGAAAAATGAGACGCAGAGCACTTTCCAAAGCCTACCCACCCTCTCAGGTTTCACTAAGCTGAAACCACACTCAGCTCAGAATACAGGCAAAAAATCTTTGGCGGCTAAACTCTGCCATTTGAAACAACACGAGCCAGTGGGTTGTAAAGTGTCAGTGGACATCTCTGGGACTACCTCCCCCACCTGCCTCAGTGGTGGTAATGACGTCCCAGACAGCAATAACAACGAGAATCCCTGTGACACTTCACTGAGTCCTGAACCAGACTCGGCTTGTAAGACAATCCCTCGGGAAGAGGATATAACATCAGGTGACTGGCTCCATCACTACGATGCATCGCTGGGAAAGACAGTTTACGTCAACAGAGTGACCGGTCTTAGCAAATATGAGGACCCAGAAGAAGAACCTCAAGTGCGTTGCACATCTGATGTCACCAATATGGCCGTTAGTGTCATCTCTGAAACAGGTACGTTAGTCGACAGAATTATAGACTTAAAGGGGAATTTGTCAACCTGGGTCCTCTCTTTATAAATGTGGTGTGAATGAATGGCACTTGAAAAACCTTTAGAATAGGTCCAGTAGTATTGCCTGCGCCGTCAGCCTCGACACGGCAGCAGTGGCTACAATATAATCTTATGGTGCAACTGCAACATTCTAAGTAATGTGTAATAAAAGTGCATTTTTACCAATAAAATGCTGAAATTGTTATCCTGGGTCTTTGCTAAGAGTCCCTGCTCATTACACATGTCTTGCACTTGGGTTGTTGTTGAAAGACGGAGGTGGGAAACGAATGAGACAGAGAGAGTTGGAAAAAACAGTTTGAATTTCACCTTAGAGACTTTTACAACTGAATCGTTTTCTGATGTGGATGAAGCATCTGACTTAGATGTTTTCAGACACTTTGCAAAGACCTACAATAACAATTTGAGCTTTTTATTGTTGAAAAATTACAATCTAGTGGAAAAATTCCAAAGGGTTTTGTAACTACAATTCATTTATAAACATGGGGACCTGGTGAAAAATTACAGGGATTCCCATTAATGGTCATTATAAGAAAAACACTTCACTTTTATTGATTTAAACTCTAAAAAACTGAATAGATGAACTTCAGTCTGTCATGTTTACCTTCCTGTTCACGTAGGGATGGAGTCCAGGTGTTACCCATTTCAGGTGGATCTGGTTTTGCCCTTCCTGTCTCATTCCAGGACAGAGAGAGTGATTAGTTCAGGGCTCGATGGCAGAGGTACCTCTCAGACAGATCAGACTGTAGATTGTAAAGGCCTTAACACACACTTCATGTATAAAAAGATGAATAGCAGCTTGTTTGTGTTTGCATGTGCTCTCGTCTGCCCCCTCAGATGATGCTGGAGAGAATTCACTTTCCTCGTTGTACTCAAAGTGGAGTAATCCCGTGTTCGTCCAACCTCCCACGGTAAACAATGATTACTTTTAATGTGTCTCTGAACCTTGGTTGTTTCTGGTGATTCATAATGAACTGTGTGTACAGGTGGCCGTGGACATATCAAGTGGACAAGCGGATGGACTGGCTGTAAAGATTCACAATATTCTGTTTCCATATCGCTTTTCCAAGGCCATGATTCAATCAATGAAGGCACGTTTCTCTTTTGTTTTTAATAATTCATTCAAGATGTTGTATTGTTGCTCTTCACTGATGTATGGTAGTAACTGCTATTCAATTACCCTCCAGGTTATTCATCAAGTGGATAAGAAGTTCCTTGCGTGTCTTATCAATACACGAGAGGACGAACCTGCAGCACAAGCTGAAACTAAAGGTACCGACCCAATCTTCCCTGTTTTGTCATTGGTTTGCTTTGCCAATGTTTTATATTTGTGCCTTTTTACATTGAAATTACAGAAAACCTGCTGGTGCTGGTGGATCAACATGCTGCACATGAGAGAATTCGACTCGAAAATCTTGTTGCAGGTAAAAACAATCAGACAATAATTGAGAATTAAATGTTGGATTAAAAAGTATGTCAACGTGATGCTAGTGCACAACCGTATGTGCTGTTCCAGATTCCTATGAAGATGATCCAAACGCCCCGGGGGAGAGACGTCTGCGTTCGTCAAACATTTTGCCGCCTCTTGAGATAAATGTGACGGAAGGAGAGCTCCGGCTGCTGAGGTGTGTTTTATCAACTCAACATTTTCAATGCAAAGCCACCAGTGCCTGTAAAACCAGTGTCTTCCTTAAGGGCTGATACAACAGCTTTTGAGAGGGTAAAGGTCAAAGTAAATCTATGGACAGGTCAAACAAGTAGGGCAGTAGGTTTCTTTTAACTGATACCCGACGCTCATTAACCGATTATTAACCATTAACCAACAAGATCAAAACGTTATAATGGACGAGTGTCAATGCAATAAAAAATACAAATTCAGTAATCAGATAGTTACATGTCCACATGCTGCGGGGGTAGTCTGGTGCTCAGTTTGTCAAGTGTGACAACTGATAGTATAAATCAATCAAAATTCTTATTGTCGGTAAACAGTTAATGATAAACAACCAATAGTAAGGGTCAGGGTTAGTTCATCTTTGAGTCAGTATTTGGTTTTAAGGAGAGAATGTAACTTTTTTGTAACTCTAATGAACTTTTGTATGTAATTGTTGGTGAAGGTGTTGAGGATACACAGGTGTTTATCTTACTTTTGTGTAATGCTGTTGTTGTTGCTTGATGGATTTACTGACTCTGAAAACTGGTTGAGGTTTTAACAGCCGGCTGCCGGCTCCGTGGAACAGCCCAGACACCCGGCAGCAGATTTTGGCAATAAGGTGAAGGATGGCAGCAGTAAAGATGAGAAGAAAAGGCTGGGTGCAGTGACGCAGGCTCGTTTCACCCCTGTCCTAACTCAGGGCTGTTGCGTGGCACTTCAGCCCACGTCATCAGCCAGTAGTATCATTACTCCGGTGCCTGTATTAATAGTGTAAACCAGATTTCCTGCAGGATACAGCGGAAAAAGCCTCAGTTTAATCTATTAAACTGAAGAAGACAGGTTCCTGTTATGAGCTCTATTTTGCTTGGCCTCTGTTTTTCTGATTCCATCTGAATATTACTCCTCTGTTGGTGAACAGCCTGTACTGCACTTCCGGATAGTCGGTTTGTGGATCCACTTCCAAGGTCTCTGGCTGATTTGGACAGGATGGCGATGATTCTTATGCTGCTGCCTTGCACAGGATTTCTGTCAAACACAATGCAGCCCTCTTTAGTGCACGCAGCCTCTTTATGAAACGCTTACGATACTTTTCCCAATCTGTGTATGTCTTATCACATACGTGAGAAACATTGGTTATAACAACCTCTTTCTCCTACAGGTCCTGTCAGGCTCATTTCCAGAATCTGGGCTTGGAAGTGACTTTCTCAGAGGCAGCAGATACACAAGTGTTTGTGGGGAAGGTACCCCTGTGCTTCGTGGAAAGGGAGAGTAATGAGCTCAAACGACGGAGACCATCTGTAATTAAGCCTATAGTCGAGGTAAGAAGTGTGGAACCTCAGTATCCATATTATTTACGCTATCGCACAATTAGCCAAGCCAAGTGATGGTTTTACAATTCTGTTCCCTTATGTTCATCTTTTTGTCTCATTTCAGGAGTATCTTCGAGAGCAGATTGAGGTAAGCGTGAACGTGTCTCTCTACCTCCTAAACTTTTGTGATGCAGAAACAGTCTCACTGTTCGATACTTGGTGAAACTCATTGTTTCTTTTACTGTTTCAGTTGCTCCGCTCAGCTGGCAGAGTGAGAGGAACGCTGCCTCTCACTGTGCTGAAAGTGCTTGCATCCATAGCATGCCACGGTACAGTTATACTCTCTCCACAACAAAGTGTATTTTTTTTTCAGTGCTCAGCTTCAAATCTTGACACTGGCGATTTATGTACATGTGTGCGTTAAAACAGGTGCCATCAAATTCAACCACAGCCTGAGCAGCGTTGAATGCCACTGCTTGGTTTCATCCTTATCTACCTGCAAGCTGCCCTTCCAGTGCGCCCATGGCCGTCCCTCCATGATTCCACTTGTTGACATCCTCCATTTGGACAAAGACCAGAAGGTACTATGATGGAGTAGCACACTGGACTTTGGACTAAATGTATGATTTAAAGGTATTTTACAGCACTTACATCAGGTTGTGACTCAACATTCTTGTCTCTGCAGGAATTAAAGAAACCAAATCTCCAAAAGCTGAGAAGAATGCATAAAGCATGGGAACTTTATGGCAATAGATAAAAGGGTGTGTATTTTCTTGTGTAGCTGGTGTGTATTTTATATAAAATATGTTATTTATTGTCAGTGTAATGAATTTTGAAAACTCAAAATATGAACTTATTAAATGGCTAAAATAGTCAAATTCCCCTGAGCGCTCTGCTGTTGAAGCCTTTTGTTCTTGTAAAGCAACTGTAAGAAATTAAGGAGAGTGTAGTATTTAAATAGATATAAATGACATATTGTCATGATATGTAAGAAAAGTAGAGGAAATACTGAAATAAACATTGATGGTGTGTGATTCATCATCAGGAAAGCAGAAAAAGTTACATTGTAGTGAGCACGTTAATATTCCTGAACCTTTTATCTCTTGATGATTGAGTTGTGGCTTTTTTGAGACTGAAAATCTTTTCAGTCATCAGATTATTTGTGTTAAAAAACGTCCACGTGAAGACACTGAAGAGCAGCAACTGTGTATTAGAACCTGTTCAAGACATTGCGATTGTTAAATATGTCAAAACCTTTATTACACTGCAGCTCAGTCAACATTGTAGTTTCAGACTGAAGGAGAAAACTGCTGCAACTCTTCAGTCAGGTGATTTCTATGTGTTGCTTCAGGTAATATCTGTCCACTGTTGTTCACTGACCTGGTAGTCACTACTGACCTGGGACCAGCACGTTTTTAAACCTGCTCTATAGTAACAGGCAGGTGTATTGTAATCGGTGGGTTTGTGTGTCTGTCACAGTGATAATTCTTGAAGTTTTCATCCAGTCTGGATTAAATCTGGCAAGTTGTTTTTTTGTCTGAGATTGGGACATGTGCCATTGATTGGTTCTCTTATTTTTTTAATGCATCAAAGGTGAAGGACACAGCATGGGATCACAGCTTAAAGACAAGACGTCCCACAACAGGGAATTTTGCAATTATACAGCAGCAAGCAAATGTCACACCAGTAACTTATAAATGTAAGAAAAAAAAAATGTATCTAGAAAAATATAAATGGAATAAAAACTAATATTTTCATGTAAATCGAATATGTACAGTGTGAGCCTATTTCCAATGTTTGGGGAATACAAGGAAGGCACATACAGTTAAAATGGTCTAAAATTCAGTCACGGATTACATTATTAAATACGCATTCTTCAGCGATAATAAACCACTTAACATGTGAGCGATAATGTGAGAACATTCCGGGCAGGTGCAGCTTCCCTAGTGTCTCTAGTGTCTCATTGTTAATACTTTATTGTTGAACATGATAGAAAACGTCAGGGATCAGGAGGAAAGCAATGTCTTTCCACTGTGGTGCTTTAAGTTGTGATGGGAGTGAAGGATGGGGATGCTACTGCCCCCCCCCCTCCCCCCCTCCCTCCCACATTTCCGGGTCGCGTCACGTGAATGTTTTCGCCCCCACATGTCCAGCCCCTGGTCTTCACCACCACCACCACCTCCTCCTCCTCCTCCTCCCCCCAAGTAAACAATTCAGCAGCATTTCATTATGTCTGCCAGCAGCCCTCGATCCTTATCTGAGGAAAAGACAGTGCTGATGTCTGTCTGTTGCATTTCACCGCACAACCAAGGGCATCCACTGTGGAAGCGGCTCTTTGTGGACGATTTCATGTGTGAGATATTATCGATAGAGGCTACTGCATGTTTGAAATGGTCGTGAAATATGGGTTGCCATGAAATCAGCTTTTATAGGATGTAAAAAGTTTTTTTTTTCTATTGTGGGCATGTGCCACAATCTCCTGTGTTTACCCTTGATTAAATGAATGCGGCGGAACATCACAGCTTTCTTCTCACGCAGGAAGTGGTTTCATACATCCATTTATAAATAGACTCACGTTTCTCACCCCACAAGAAGCCGATATTTGTGAGGTGGGGGGGGGGGAAGAGGGGGAGGCGTTTGGTTTTCGTACGACAATAGAGTCGTGATCACATATGTTAAAAAAAATGTTAGTAAATAAAATGAGGGGAATGCATTTCAATGTAAAGCTTCTGTTATTCCCGAATATCTAGGCTAAACCTGTCAGCTCCGCTCCCCCCTCCTCCGTCGTGAATGGTTCAGTCTTGGTTCATTCATAAAATTCTAGCGGAGCATAAAAGGAGGGGCTTTCATTCTAGTCGTCCAGTTGCCAGGTGTCTACCTGGAGAAAAGACCCGCGCGCGCTCTTCCCCGCGGAAGGCCGCAGTCATATCCGATTTGATCGGGGCTTTGATATCTATATATTATTTGTTTTCTCCTCTTCCCTCCCGCGTGATGTTTCATATCAACTTGACGCCTGACATGGACGCAGTGTCGCCCGCCACACGCCGGACAGAGTCTCCTCCTGCCGGGACGCTGTGCCAGAAGATGCCGCCAGAGGAGGCGAGCTCCCCAGCCTCCTCCTCCGAAGAGAGCAGTGCAAAGGTATGAATGGATTCGTTGATCACATATATTCAGCACTCAGCCCAGCCCCGTTTTACACACGCATCTAACAACCTGTTTATTATTTCAAATGGGACCCACAGAGAGACTGCAGATCCTCATGCTTTTTAATCTGTGGTGGTGGGGAGGGGGAAGGGGGGGGGGGGGGCTGATTGATAAGATTTTAATCAACTGGCTGCGCTTCATCTATTTTTTTTTTCAACGTCCGATCATCCCTCAACACATATTAATGTGTATTTGAACTACACACGAGCGCAGGTGTGAATGTCACCGAATTGCACTGTGGCTCGTGTTGTTATGATTCCGACGTCCTGGGACCAAGAAGATGCGAGCGCGTTGATGCAGCGGTTCATTGAGAAAAATAGAAATCCATTCAGGAGACTCCACAGCATCCCTGCGTCAGTGCTGACGTCAGACACAATGAGAAAGTCAAACAGCCTATTGATCTGGGAGGAAGCTATTTCTGGTCTGGTATATTTAAAAGAAAAACACAACACATGCACGCTCCTCTCCGCTTTTACACTCTAAACACATGATTGGTGGGCTTTCATGTATGACTTTCACTGTGAAAAAAATATTCTTTTAAAAACACTGATAGGATTGAAATATAATGATTAAAATAATATTATGAAAAAAACATATTGTTATCCTCTTTTTTTTTATTCGTTTCCACTTGTTCCAGGAGGTTGGCCGGGATGCGAGCTTTGAGGACGCTCAGTTTGTGCCGACAGTCACCGCAATTTCCTCTACCCCAGATTTCCAGTGGATGGTCCAGCCTACGATCATCACATCTGTCTCCCCGTCTCCGGGTAGCAAACCAGCCAAGGAGCCGCAGAGCTCCCACCGCACAGCAGCCAAAGCGGTCAGGAGCAAGGGGAAAAATGCTTCCAGGAAGGGGAAAGCCGAGCAGGTAGGTCAGCCCGGACGATGTCTACACACCTGCTATTGGCCAGAGCGGTCGACAGTGTGAATGTACACGTGCCAGTCTGAATTCCTTGTGTGCAACAGTGCTATTGTGCATGCCGCCGTGGTTCCTCGCGCTGGCTGTGTGCCTTCCTTCACTAGTCCATTTATATTCAGGTCACAGCAAGTCTGCAACAATGGTCTATTTTTAGACGCATTGCAGCGAAACATGCTTTTGCCATTTTTTTTTTCTTCCAGAGGGTGAAAAAACGGATGTAGTGGATTAGGAGGTGCAATGGCTGGATTCTTCCAGGCAATAACTGAATTATTTATTTCACATCCCAGCTCTCTCCAGAGGAGGAGGAGAAAAAGAGGGTACGGAGGGAGAGGAATAAAATGGCTGCAGCGAAGTGTCGCAACAGACGGAGGGAACTCACGGACACGCTGCAAGTTGTAAGTAAACAGTGATGCATTTACTCAGCTGTCATTTGCATCCCAAATTGTGTGTGTGTGTTTTATTCCCCCTGTGGATGATTCTGGATCTCGCTCTATCTGAAGGAGACAGACCAGCTGGAGGAGGAGAGAGCGGCCCTGGAGACGGAAATAGCCAACCTGCTGAAAGAGAAGGAGCGCCTCGAATTCATCCTCGCAACCCATAATCCCGCGTGTCAAATGTCCGAAGAGCTGGAGGCTATTTTCCAGGAGCCCGCAGCGTCCTTAGGGCTACCGCCCAGTCCGGACGAGGACAGACTTCCAGAGGACGGCACCCAGGAGGCTCCTTCGCTCCAGGACATGGACATCCCCAGCGACCCGTGCACAGCCATCTCTGGGAACTCCAATATCTTGCTGTGTGCCAGCGCCGAAATCAACATCTGCGATCTGGAGCCCTCGCTGGACATTAAGGAGGGGCTGCTGGACGCCATGCTGCCCACCCTGGAGGAGAAGATGCCCATGGAGACGGCTCGGTCCGTGCCAGACATAGATCTCAGCAGCTCTCTCGGGGTCTCCGACTGGGAGACCCTGTACAAGTCGGTGTCGAGCGATCTGGAGCCCCTCAGCACGCCCGTGGTGACGTCCACCCCCACCTGCAGCAGCTACCTGTCTGTGTTCACGTTTGCATATCCGGAGCTGGACTCTGTGCCAGAGGGGCTGGACAGCCATAAAGGCGGAGGGGGCAAAGCCGAGTCTGTTGACATCCTCAACTCTCCAACTCTCCTGGCCTTGTAATGTACAGAGGCACACGCTCTCTCTGGTTTCTCTGTCTTGCAGGTAGCTCTCTTTGAAATGATATGGACCATGTATGCCACAGTGTGCTGTAACACCTCGAGGGATACAGTCATGAAATGTCTCGTGCAGTGTGACTAAGCAGACATGTAAACCTTCTCCAGACACCTAGCCGATACAGTGATGTAGCTAACAGCATGGCTTGTATTTGAACAGGAGGGACTGGAAGGTTTCGGGTTTTAACAAAACGCATGCAGAGAAATTCCAAATACTTTTCAAAGCTCATATACTGTGTATCTGATCTGTTCCTATAGATCCTAAGACGTACCGTGGAATTAAATGTTACAGTATGGTTTTGTGTTTCGGTGTCAATCGTGTATTGATTGCTGTAAATGTTGTATTTACATATACATCCATGTTGAGTATACTGCATACCTCAATGTCATCAACTGTGGTTTGAGCTCATCGTTACAATGTCGAAAGTTTTCCATGAAAACATCCAGTGCTATAAACTGTATATCTTATCAAGATGTAACTTATGGTTTATTTTTTTACCTTTCAGATTTTTTTGTTTTATTTGTTAAAATGAAAAAAGATGATTCAAATGAGCATTGATTGCTTATCTATGCTGCTGAATACTGAACAATAAATCTACAGTCAGAGTGGTGCTGGTGTTTGTCTCTGAGAAATCCAATGTGGAAATATTAACATTGGATGTCAAACTTAATCTGCTGTTCCAGAACATTAAATCAGAGTATGGAAGCCCTTGAGTGCAAATCACAAAACACAACAACCAATCATAAAGCACATGGACACTGAGTCCAACCAATCAGCAACAAGCCTTTTTACTGGCAGCTATCTGCCTTTTCTGTTAGAAGTTAATGATGCTGTGTTAAATTTTTATGTTTTGAGATGTGTTTTCTTATTTGTCGCTGTGATTTGTGATTGGTTGTTTTCTTATTTACAGTTTTTTTTTGCGATTTGTTGTGTTTTTAATTTATTGTTGTGCTTTCTTATTTACTGTTGTGTTTTCCTATCTACAGTTGTGTTTTCTTATTTACAGTTTTTTTCTTATTTACAGTTGTGTTTTCTTCTCTGCTGTTGTGTTTTCTTTTTTAAAGTGGTTTTCTTTTTTACAGTTGTGTTTTCCTACTTACAGATGTATATTCTCATTTGCTGTGGTGTTTTTGCCTTTTGTTGTGTTTTCTTATTTACAATTGACTTGTGTGATTTGCACCTCAGGGCCACCGTATTAAAAAAGGTCATCTTTTTTTCCAAGTGATCTCACAGCATGTGTTTAACATGGGAGGCAGAGTTATGTCAAACATGACTTCAGAGTTTCCTACGACCTATTTCAAATGACTGATCTTTTGTATTTGAGTGGGACGATTACTCCCAGTAGATGAGTGCTGGTGGTGCTGCATGTTGCAGTGCAGCCGGAGCAGGCCTCCATCTGAGCCACATTGCAGCAGCAGTGCAGCCTCAGTGTTTCTTGATGGGAGGAGCGGTAAGTCTTCCCCACTTCTGCCCCCACTATGTTACTTTTACATCCCTGCTGCTGCTGCTGCTGCTGCTGCTTGCGCTCGGCTGGCATCGCCTGATTTCCGCATTCCCAAATCCTCCCAGCCTGGGATCACGTTTGAAACAATCGGGCTGATGCAACGTTTCCCACTTTTTAAAATCTACGCTCGACCCTCGGCCGAGCAGAAGAAAGGACATTTGTTGCACCTGGGATCCAAGTCAGGTCGGTACAGACGAACTTCTTGATGATTTGTTTTTGTAGTGGACAGTTTATCGGCGCGCCTCGCGTCGGTCCCAACGAGCATGTAGTCGCCGTGCGGACACGGGGGCAGCTCCGGGAGGATGTTTGCGCCCTTTACGCTGCGTTGTTTGCGCATTCCGCCACTTTTACGCGTTTCGCCGCGTTGAAAGTAAACGTGACATCTGAGCCACCGTGCCAGCGAAAGGGTCGCCCCTCTTTTGTGTGTATGCTGCTCTAACACGGACCCACGTCGTGCACAATACAGGACAAAATGTCCTTGTGTTTTCGTGCAGTGTTGTGTTTGCATTGTGCCGGAGAGTGGATGTTGAACGCACGGGGTTTTACTGAGAGACGCGGTGTAACGTTTTAACACTGCGGCGCTGTGATGGAAACACAAAGTTACGTAAGATAAATTGTTGCCGCACTGAAGAAAAACTTCCGCTTTCAAGTTGACCAGAGGCTCCAGCGGCAGGCACATGTACATGTGTTCATCAACTCATGAACTATACAGCAAGTTCTTACACAACATGAAATAAACTGTACCTTCCTATGAAACAGTGCAAACACAAAGATGATACAGTTCAATCAATGGAAGTGAACTGATTCCTCGTAACCTCAGGGTATAATAATAATACAGTTAAAACCGTTATAAGATCATGTTAAATAGTTGTTTTAATAACACTCATGGTTCTAATTAGTCCTTATTGTGTTGCAATCATTTTTATACAAGATATGTGAGATTCACGGCATTAAGATGGTTTTGCATCTGGCTTGGGTCTTATTGTGTCTTAGGAAATCCTTGTATATATATTTTTAATGAAATGTATTTCTATTTGAGATACATGGCTTTAGGGTGGTTTTGGATTTAGCTCTGGAGTCATTCAAATGTCAAAGCACAATGTCAAAGTGTGTAGCTAATTCCAAATCAGCTCTATTATAAATTTCACACCAGTTCTAAAACCCTAAACGTTGCCCTTGGCTCTCATGTGACAGCAGCCTGGTCGGCACGGTTCCGCTCTGTCATTTTCTGACCTGCAGTTTTGGGGGGAAGTGTAAAAATGGAAAGTTATTTTCACGTCTCCTGTGAAGTTCACGGTCTGCACAGATGCATATTTAACATATATAAACTCTTTCTTTTAACCTCACAGGGGTCACGGGTCAGTAGATCAGCTTATTACAGTTTTTTACAGCAGTGTTTCTGCCTGGTTATTCCTGTAATGTGTGCTAAAGGGTCTCTGGGTAATTGACCTTAAATAGTCATTTTTGGCCTTGTCATGTGGGCTGGAAATCTGCTGAGCTGTTGCAGTAATTTCCTGTCTGTTTGGCCGGCTGTGCTCATACACCTCCCTCATTGTCTGCAGAGATAGGTTCCAAATGAAGATATTCATCAGTATGAAGAGGCATGGAAATCTTTTCAGTGCAAAACACAAGAAAACAGTGGCATCCTTCATGGTTTCATTTGGCTAAACAAAAGAAAACATGTTAAATTTCAATCTTCAACACATCATTCTGCTGTTGTTCTTCAGGCAGCCGTATTCCACTGACACGACATCTCATAAGGAGAAAATCTGTTAAGTTAATGGATATTTCTTGGCAAAGTTCAGCTTCAGCTCCCCTTGGAATTAAGAGGAATGTGTGTGTCTGTTTTCTACTCTGCTGTTCATCTCTCTTTTGGCTTTTGGACATTAACTTAGGTAAATTCTCTGCCAGGACTCTTATAAATGTTTGTATTTCAATTCCAGAATAAATAATGAAATAGCATAATGAGAGCAGCCTCAGCATCCGGCATCTTTAACAGAGCAGCAATTCATCACGGTAAAGGAAAGTCCTCCACCTTTGGGGGGGGGGAACCTTCTTCCAGCCCTTTAACAAACAGCAGGTCAGAAAAAAAAACTTGGACGTCTATTTTTTATGGAAAATGGCTGTTTCCAACTTTCATAGCATAAACTATGCCCCCGGTATGTTTAATAACAAGCAGAGCAGACTGAGTTTTTCATGTTTTTTCATCGATCTGTCTAAGTTCTGAATCTGTCTCCCATTTTCCTCCCTCTGCCTCCTAGCTGTGGTCACGACCGAGTCTGACGCGATGCCAGGACAAATCCCAGATCCCTCTGTGACAGCAGGCTCCCTGCCCAGCCTGGGCCCGCTGGCCGGGATCTCAGCCACCACGCTGACTGACAAGCTCAAATTTAGTGACCTCCAGGAGTTTGGGACGATGCTCTCACCGCTGCACTTCCTGGACAGTCTGGGGAAAAGGCCCCTAGTCATCAAAACAGAGGTACATAGGACACATTGAGCAGATGGAAACCAATAACTCCTAAACCTCTGCACATGTAAAAATAAGTTTAGATACTCAAACCTGCCCATTAGAGGTAATTTACTCTGGTATATTTATGTGTTATTTGTATGGGATGTTGCACAAAACACAAGCTATATGTCCCTTATATATCATAGACACGTTTGCTTGAAACAAAAGCACCTTTGCTGCTGAGTATTGTGACATATCTTAGTAAACAAGACCCCCTAGTGGACATTGGGGGGCTTATTTCTGTCTCTCCACTCCACTGTCCAGGGATCTCTTAGTTCAAGAGTCAGTACTTTAAAGCCATGTTGACAAAGTTAGATGGAATTAGTCTCGGTGAGATCTCTCAAACATAGACTAGATCAAATACACACACTCAAAATACATCACTGAGTATAAAACATGTATAAACATATAAAATACATAAATCCAAACCCTTAAAAACGATAAAATGATAAAGCCCCAAACCAATTCGAAAAAATAAAACTTATGAAAACAACCGCAGCAGCAGTGACCCACTGGATTTAGTGCGTAATACAAAAACATCTGCTTCACTGCCCTTTATTAAAACCAGCAGACAGTCGTGGGATTAGTACTTTTCTGGAATCTGGTTGTTCTTGTTTTTACACTTTTCAGAGTTTTATCAGAGGGGAAGAATATGGAAAAGGCATTTAGCTGTGCGGGAGGGGCCCTTATGAAATGGAATCTAAAGGGCTTTTAGTTTCAGTTTTGAATTGAGTTTTTTTTTGAGAACGGGTAAAAGGATGAGTTATACACTGACTGACAAAGTGGGCTGCTGTAGTAGCATCATGCATGAGGAGGACATACCGTTTTGCTAACATCAGAGCTTCATGTCTTTATGTCTGAAAGGTGAAAGTGTATTTCTGATGAAGTGAAGTTGTAACATGGTAACATGAGACAAAGACAGCATTTCAAGATAAATGTGGGCCCGGATTTGTCTCTCTGTGCCAGAATGAAATGCTTTTACACTGTATCATGGGGATAGTCACACTGACGGAAAAATCCAATTTAGTTCGACCTTATTCCTTCCATTACCTGTACAGCTCATCCTGTTATACATGTTGCAGAGGCAGGGTTCAGCCATCCACAGACAAGCAACCATTTACCTTCACATTCACACCTACGGCCAATTTAGAGTCTCCAGTCAACCTAATCTCAATCTGCGTGTTTTGTGACTGTGGCGAAAAAATCCACACAGACACGAACATGCAAACTCAACACAGAAAGGGATTTGAACTACGAAATTGCAAACGGCTGCACTTTTTAGTTGCCCTCAATTTTATGAATGTGAATTCTTATACAAATAGTATATTTATATTATAGTTTTCCATAATTTATCATGTAAACTCATGTTCAGCCAGTGAAACCGTCATTACTGTGAAAGTAGAGAGATACAGTCGGACAGAGATTGTACTTCTTTATTTAGTTCAACGTTCACTTTACATATGTTTATGTGAAGAGAGCATAATGGCATTATGGTCAAATAGTATAATTGAAAGAAAATAAAAAGTTTGAAATGATTATTTTACCCCTACACTCGGAGCGGTTTCATACTTTAACACACTGTCAACCTCTTGTTCCCCTGCGCTGCTCTTTAGAGGGATGATGACGGCGATAGGAGGAAACGAAGGCGAGAGAAGAACAAAGTGGCTGCAGCTCGATGTCGAAACAAAAAGAAAGAGAGGACAGATTATCTACAACAGGTGAAAGACACTGCCTGGATAATCACTTTTTCATCATTTCACATTCTCACCGATTCTTCTTATCTGTTCTACTTGCCAAACAAATCCCTCGTCTTGATCCCAGTGTTTCTAACTCCCTTCTCCGTCCTCTGACAGGAGTCGGACCGGCTAGAGATGTTGAATTCCGACCTGAAAGCGCAGATTGAGGAGCTGAAGCAGGAGCGCCAGCAGCTCATCCTCCTGCTCAACCGCCACCGGCCCACGTGCATTGTCAGGACAGATAGCGTCAAAACCCCGGAGAGCGAGGCGAACCCCCTGCTGCAGCAGCTGGAGGACAAGTGAAGGTGCGACGGGTTCGTGCAGACGGCGGCTGAGAAGAAGCAGCCAACAAGCAGCACTTAGTTCCCTGGACCTCTGTCCCGGAGGAGAACCAGCGGAGCCCTCGTACCTTAAAGACACGGAGCGGCGCGGCACAATATGAGGAGCCAGTGTGATTGGATGTTGTTACAGCAGTTAAATCAAACTTTTCTACTTCTCCCTCCTGCTTTCCCCTGTTGCTGTCATTTTGGTCATCGGCGCCACTGTAAGTGTGAAGTTAAACAAAAGCACACAGCACGTTATCTTACACTCAGCTTGTTGTTTTATAGCAGATTCTCTATTATATTTCCTCTTAACTTTAGCCATTAGCCAAAACAGAATAGATTCATCATAGCCGTTGTCAGACAGGACCTCCGGAGGATGCCCGGAGAATTGGGTCCGGACTTTCTCCGCAGTTTGCCTTTCACTCTGAACAACACAGCAGGAATTTCTCCGCTCGGACGCTTTAACAATAACAACAACAACAACAAATCTGCAGGTATTTCTGTGCGGGGCGGTGCAGAGGCAGGATGTAACACATTCATTCTGCTGTTGTCTGTGATGTTGTTGTTTACAGCATATTGTAGACGGGCGTCTGCTTTCATCCCGAAGAGCTTTCCACTCTTTTTACACAACTTTTTCATTTGCAGATATCTGTTTTCTTTTAGTATTTGCGTGTGTAGACTCGTCATCACAACAACCCCCACCCGCTCGCGGAGGGTCTCCTGCTGGGATCTTACTTGTGCTCCTTCAGACTCTCTGCTGACTATTTACAAAGGGTCATTCCACAGAAAGTCCAGGAGGCTGTCACTCTGGCATTAACCTTCTCAAAAACCGCCTCTCCTGAGAATGTCCGGTGGATCTCTGTCATTCAGTGCATGTCTGTAAGCAGTTTATTTTAACCTTTGTGGAGACAGCAAGAAAATAATGGGCTTTAAAAAAAAAAAAACGTTAAATTCCACTCAATAGTTTCAGTTAATCAGTTGATGATTTATAAAGAAATAATTTACATTTCTATAGTGTATAACTTTGGCTAAAACTGTGCTGCACTTGATCTGTTTGCATGTTGCCAAGTTTCTGCCGTATTTCAATCCCTTTTAGTTTCCAACATGGTTTTTACTGTTTGTGGGATCAGGCTACAAATGGATTACTGAGGGGTTTCAATACTTCTCTTTCTGTATCCTCAAAATTATTTTTCTTGTTTTGGCTTTGTTGAAATGCATTCCGGGAAATTTAACTAAAATTCAATGACACCAGGGCAAACATGGGGAAATGGGTAGGCCTTATAGATATACTGTATTTTAACTAAATCAATTTGTTATAGCTACAGACTGAGTAGTTAGTGTTTTCATATCATTCTAGTTCTTTCATACATTTGAAGACAATTTGATGGTGATTGACCCCCCCCCCCCCCCACACACACCCCATCCTCACCCCCCCCCCCCCCCCTTATTCATAAGTTTTGGCGCAGGCGTCACATATATATATAAATATATATATATATATGTATAGATATGGACTGTTTACATTGTACTTTTACATTCTGTTATCATATTGTTACTACCAATTAAGTTTTTTTATACTTTTGTATATGATATATATATATGCATATAAGCTATCACAAAATCTCAGTATGTATTTCATTAAATAAATGTTTAGTTTATTTTTTAATGGAAATTTCTTTGAGTCCTACAAAAAAATAACACATGACACTTTTGTGTTCTATTTTCGTGACCAAAAGTTCTGGTAAAGTTTGCCATCTAGTGGTCAGCAGCGGCACAACTAGATAATCCCAAACCCACATTTGAATGGTTCGAAGTTTTTGTTTCCAAGATTAGAGTTTTATTTTGTAATAAGTTAACACAAGGTCAACGGTAGAATGAAAAGTGTTAAACAATAGTCCAGGGCAGCTCGACAGTGAGGGCAATGTTACATTTTAATATAAAGTAAGAAAAACCAAACATTTAATTCAAATAAATAAAATAGAGCTCAATATACACCCTTTTGCTATTCAAACATTTTTTTTATGCAGGAGCTTTTACAACTATTTACATTTTATTGTCTAGAGCATGTTTTTTCCAGTTTACATTGTAACACATTCCAGCATCCAGCATCTCCATTTGTCTCGTCTGTATACGTGAGGTTCCAGGGATAACGCAGAGCTTCAGCGGGGGATTCCACAAAGATTACTACATTTTCTAAGATACTTAAATAAAATGTTTATCTCATGAAGTAAAATAACCACATGTATATTGGTGCCTCTCACCTCATGTGTAATTCTGAGTGGCTTTTTTTTTTATTTGATCATATACCCATGGTGAAAGGTCACTTTGATTGTTATCCGAGCAGCTGATGGGTGGAGTAACAGTCTGGTCGGCTTGTTCCAAGTGGCTTTATAAGCCCAGTGTATCGCTCAGACTGCGCAACTAATGAATAAACTTGTGGTGCGACGGGTTAGTCCTGTGGGAGGAAACCTGGAGTTATCTCACTGATGTTGATCGGAGGAAACGAAGGATCCTGAAACATTTTAGTGTTTCTCCAGTTTTTTCCACTTTGAACGACAGTGACAGGTTATTCGTTTTCATTTGTGCGCCTTTGTTCTGCGTTTAGAGACATTTTAAGTACGGTGCTGAGGTGCTGGAGGAATTCTTCATCCTTCTAGTGCGCTTATAACCGGAGCAGACCATGGGGGATAACGCTGGCACCACTCAGGACGGGAGCGCACGGGAAAAGGAGGCGCATGATGGTCTCTCCTTGAGCGGCAGAGGACCGGGACCCGGACCAGGAGAGACCCACGTTGAGTGCAGCAACATCCCAAATGGCGACAGCGGCCCCGCGGCCCCCACGCGTCTGTACAAGAGGCGCTGGCTGGTCGTGTTCCTGTTCAGCGCGTACTCCCTGAGCAACGCGTACCAATGGATCCAGTACGGCATCATCAGCAACATCCTCATGAAGTTCTACAGTGTGGACGCCTTCGCGATAGACTGGCTGTCCATGGTCTACATGCTCACCTACATCCCCTTCATCTTCCCGGTCACCTGGCTCCTGGATAAGAAAGGGCTGCGCGTCACGGCGCTGCTGGCCAACGCGCTCAACTGCGCCGGGACGTGGATCAAGGTGGCCAGTGCCAGGCCCGACCTGTTCGGCGTGACCATGCTCGGGCAGTTTACCAGTTCCCTGGCCCAGGTCTTCATCCTCGGGATGCCCTCCCGCCTGGCGTCGGTGTGGTTCGGCGCGGACGAGGTTTCCACCGCCTGCTCCATTGGAGTTTTTGGGAATCAGGTGAGTGGATAAAGTTTAGCTGCAGTAGATACTCTGGTTTGATTTGTTATAGTCCCCTAAAGAAAATCCCACCGAAATGTTTTAATGGCCACTTTTAATCACATTAGAAGCCAGAAACCTTTTCACATAAACCCATGGACGGATTAACCTCTCATGGGACCAGTGGGCTGTTTGCCAAAGGGCACCAGCTGACCACCTCTCATCGCTCCACTCTGATGAAAAGCAGAGGACCGGGAGCCTTTTAGGGTCCGTGCAGGTCTGGGAGCTCTGCAGTTGCCCAGAGCAATCCAACATTAAACCTCATCAGGACATGACAGCTCAAGTATGAAGGGATTTCTGGACGTCCTCGGGCCAAATGTTTTATTTCAGACCAGTTTACCAAAAACAAAAGTGACGCAGTATAATAATGATCTTTGACTCAAAGTTTGAGTGGTCGAATACCCAATACTTGAGATATAACCCAACAGATAACCACAATCCTTATTTACCTCTGATAATCTATGGTCTAAATGTCAATTCATCACATGCTACACTTATTTTGAAAGCTATACTAGGTGTATCTATTTAATATAAATCAAGTTTTGTTGTCTGTATACCCAGAGATACCATGTGTGACCTTTTTCAAGATAATCAATGACCTTGTCAGGACCGGTAGACCTGGTGACCGGAGCCTGGTCCTAATGAGGCAGAACCTCATTTCTGAGCTCATGGTTAAGGTTTTGGTTAATCTGTGCACAATGAATGGAATTCAATGCAAAGTCTTAATAAGGATAGCTGTGCAAACCTGGGTGTGTGTTTGAGAGAGATAATGTGTGATTGTGTGTGTGTGTGTGTGTGTGTGTGTGTGTGTGTGTGTGTGTGTGTGTGTGTGTGTGTGTGTGTGTGTGTGTGTGTGTGTGTGTGGAGAGAGAGAGAGAGAGAGAGAGAGAGAGAGAGAGAGAGAGAGAGAGAGAGAGAGAGAGAGAGAGAGAGAGAGAGAGAGAGAGAGAGAGAGAGAGAGAGAGAGAGAGAGAGAGAGAGAGAGAGTGTGTGCTGATGTTGTAGAGCTCAAATATTCACAGCTGCTTTGCCTTGAACAAACTTATCAGGACTTCAAACATCACATCCTAGTACATTTCAAGCCAACACACACTGAGGCAGCAAATGGTTCATCCCAAAACACCCAGACATAAGCAGAGCAATGTGAAACTGAATGTAGGGATGCACATTGAGGAAACGAAAATACTCTTTCACAAACACATTAGGACAGCACAGGAGTCCACCTACATCTGAAGGACAAGGGACATTCATTTAAAGACAACAATGTCCACAGTACAGGGACGACAGATGGTTTGAAAGAGGAGTGAAGGAAGCCACCTGTACTATAGGCACGAACAGCCAAATGTACTTGAATGGATGTTTCTGCAGAATAAAATGGCCCCAGTGACTGATATATTAGCTATATTACATTATTGGATGTTAATACGGATACATGAAGGATTAAGTAGGATTTTCCTGTTGTAGCTGGTCAAGGTGGAGCTATTTCTTTCAGTCAGTGATTCTCAACCCAGGGGTCGAGCCCTGGGTCGAAAGCCAAGGATCACAGAGATAAATCACAGCAGAGCAAATGATTAATAAGGTACAAAAGAAGAAACATTCTATGCTACGCTAATATGCCTTTATGGATATATTTACCTCTTTGGGCCTCAAAGCTTTAGTGTGAAAAGGAGTGACAGAAAGCTGGAGAATCTGGTTTAATCTTTAACAAAGGATAACATTTTATAAACTCATAAAATAATGTATAAATGTGAAAAATCAAGTCAAGTTTAGTTATACAGCACACTTAAAAACAAGCACAGTTGACCTGTGCTGTAAAAATAGATACAGTGTGAAATACAATAAAATAATAAAATTGTATAACATGGACAGGTATAAAATACAAAATAATAAAATAAAATAAAAAACAGTAACTTGAGTTATCTCGGTAATGGTAGTGAGGTAAACATTACAATATTTAAATAAAAAATATTTACAGTATTTTACCATGCTGTAGCATAAAAAAAACAGGAAAAGAGTCAAATTAAAATACAATAAAATAAACAGAGGAAATCAGCAACTTAAGTTACCACGGTAATTGTAGTGGAGTAAAAAGAAAGTGAAAAATACAATAAAACAGTAAAATATAATAACATAGACTATACTTTTAAACAAAATTAAAACCAGTAACTTAAGTTACCTGGGCAATTGTATTGGAGTAAAAGTGACAATATTTATTCTCTGAAATTCATGTTACAAAAACGGTATCGACACTTTACCTCCCGACCCATTTGGCTGAATGCTTATTGAAGCTGCGGGCTGCAGATAACCTGAAACCCAGGGAGCTTTGCTTACTGAGGGAGAGTTGTCCGTCGTCTCGGAACTTGTTTGTTTTGCTGGTGGAGAGTGAATGAGGGGAAATGACGTGTCGACTGAGGCTCTCGCCATGTTCTGCTGGTGGAGGGCAGCGATCCAGTGGACACACTCACTGACAGTGGCTGTAATGTGAATGGAGGCGGGCTGCAGGTAAACACACGGCTCCTCTCACTTTGTTTGTTTGTCAGTTTGAGTGACACGTTTTTACCGCGAGAATAACACTTGTTTATTTATAGCTCAGTTGTTGACACGTCTTCACTGAGAGTGCAGCGACACGAGTTTGCGTTATGACCAGGTTGTCTGTTCTTACTCACGCTTTTATTTGCGCTGTTTCTAGCGGAAGTAGCTGCCAACGAGGCGGTTTGTGCCTAACAACTACTGTATCTGGGCTTTATTAAACTGCGGTATAACGTATTAACACACGGGCACGACGCTGTGCACGCGCTTTGTTTTCGTGTGGATGACTCCTGCCCTTTACGCACACGTGAGATTACAGGACATTCAGTGTATCTGGGGTTTGTAGTTTACACATAATGTCGGTGGCGACGGTTCTCCCTTTCTCCCTTCACTCCTTCCATTCATGGTTCTGCTCCGTGCAGCCAGAGAGACGAGGTGCAGGCAGCAACACCTCACTTACTACCGCCTTCACTGGAAATGTCCAGTCTGCATATACTGAAAACTGTACACAGGACATAGCCTGAACAAGTTCAAAGCATATATCTCTAGACATAACCTATACAAAGGACACATGTATCTTTGTATAGAGGAATAGCCTATACAAATGACATATGTATCCTCATACACATTCTATGAGACTCCCCTCACAACAGCAGAGGACACTTTGGCTAGTTAGTGCTCTCCCAGGTTTTTTATTCATGTAAACATATCAAATTACGAAACATTAAGGTGACAGCAAACAACTAATGATTCAATCTTGAATAAATTAGGAAGAAACTGTCCGTGTTCTTCATCACAATAGCAGAAATGATCATTAACACTTTCCAAAAGTCCTATAGTGATGTCTCTAAAACTTGTTTTATAATATTGTCTGGATTTAACGAGCACTTTCCAAACTCCCAACGTATAAAGTGCTCCACAAGGCAGCAAATGAACACAGAGAAGGCATACAATTGTCAGACTTAAAAAAGAGATTCTAAGTTAGATTTAAGAGAATTCAAAGGCATATAAAACTCCAATAAACTCAGGAAAGGCTCTCAGGTAAAAGATTGTCTTAAGGAGGGACTTAGAGGAAACGACTGAGTCAGCTGACCTGATTCCCAAGATCATACCCCTCCAGAGGCTGTTATAACAGTGCCGTAGGTGAGCTGTAACTCAAGCAATTCTAGTTTCATAAGAAAAACTGCTTGTTGGTCTACTGTTAATATTTCAATCTTTATTCCTGCAAATTGATGGGAGCAGCGGACTGTAGATCCTGTTTACACATGCAACCTTGTGCGTGTGTGTCATGTGCCTAAAGGTTTAACAATAAACTCAAGTCACTGTCCTGGGCCATCCCACCTTAGTCTTACACTCTGTTGTCTGCCGTCAAGCGAAACACGATGCTATGACAAGCTGGAAGGAGGAGTTTAAAGCCAAAAGAGAACAAAGTGTCACATGATTTAGGAGAGCAGGCTGGCTAGCGTCCAGTCCCTCAGGTGTGTGAGTGTCGACAGGGATAATTTGATTTCCAACACTGTTCATTATTTCTAAACTGCACCCCAGATCCACCTGAGCAACATATATCTACTTTAAGCACAGCAGACCAACCTGTGTCTCTGGAGTATTCAGGAAATACCTGCTTGGGGGGGGCAGATCAGGTTAGCAACCACCCCTCCCCCCCCCACACACACACACGCAGAAACATTTGCTCTTCCTTCCAGCTGTTAAGTCCCTCAGAAGTTGAAGAGTTTCAGAGGGAGCAACATGAGCGTTGAGGATGATCTTCCTCACGAGCGCATGGACGAGGCCAGGGAACAGGACTGGTCCCCGACGAGGAGCAGAAAAACGACACTGGGAGAGTTCAGGGACCTGTATCTGGGTGACAGCTTCAACACCCTGGAGACGGCGCTCCTGGACACCGCTCAGCTCCACCCGCTCATGGAGACCAAGCTGTACAAGCGGCGCTGGGTCATGCTGCTCGTCTTCAGCGCCTGCTCCATGAGCAATGCCTTCATGTGGCTGCAGTACAGCATCATCGGCGACATCTTCATGCGCTTCTACAGCATCGACTCCCTCGCCACCGACTGGCTCTCCATGATCTACTTCCTCACCTACATCCCCCTCATCCTGCCTGTCATGTGGCTGCTGGACAACCGGGGCATCAGGGACGTGCTGGTGGTGGGGTCGGCCTTCAACTGCATCGGGGCCTGGATCAAGACGAGCACGGCGGACCCCGACATGTTCGCCATGACTTTCTTTGGCCAGTTTGTGTGTTCGGTGGCCACGGTTTGCATCCTGGGCATCCCTTCCAGACTGGCGTCCCTGTGGTTTGGGCCGCAGGAGGTGTCCACCGCCTGTTCCATTGGCGTTCTCGGAAACCAGGTGTGTCTCTGTGTGTACCTGCTGGACTCAGAGCAAATCATGTTGTGTGAGTTTAGTGTTCTGCAAGCCTCCTTGTGTTTGATCTGAAAGGTGTTGGGCAAAACAAAGGCCACATGTCACATGTGACTCAGCCTCACTTCTTATGACTTGTTTTTCCAAACTTCTTCCTGAGTCAGCGGGTTATTAATCTCTCTCTCTGCCAGGGGAGAAAACATATGGCTTCAAACGACAGAGAGAAGAGTCTTAGAAGCGCTCACTAATTTGCAGATCCAGGTACTCATAACATGCTTACGCTGTTTCAGGTTTTTTTTCACAGACAGTTTGCATGCAAGTTCTTTTTTTTTATCAGCTGTGTTTTGGTTTTAGCTCCTAGTTTCGTTTCAGGAAGTAATCTGCTTGGGCTCGTTTAGGTCCTTAGTTTGATACACGTACATGCACACACACACACACACACACACACACACACACACACACACCAGGAAGACAGGTAGCAAATACAGCTGAATGTAGTTCTATTAAGAGGGTCGCCATAGTGATTGCCATGTGTGTGTGTGTGTGTGTGTGTGTGTGTGTGTGTGTGTGTGTGTGTGTGTGTGTGTTGCAGTCCTGATGAGGTATGTCAAAGTGTTACTAGTGGGATGTAACAAAGAACGTAGCCTACATTTACTTTGTTTCTGGACTTAAAGGAATAGTTCACCTAAAATTTTTAATTCACTCATTATTTACTCACCACTAAGTCGATGGAGGGGCGTGTGAGGTGTTTGAGTCCACAAAACACTGCTGGAGTTTCAGGGGTAAACAGTGTAGCAGAGGAATCCAAAACAACCGAAGATATTAGGGGCTTATCTTCAGACGTAGAAAAAGAATAGAAAAACTACACAACATGCCTCCACACTGCTCCTGTGGTTCCATCAAAGTGTCCACAAGCCCTGACCTCCATATTGGACCAGAAAGTAGGTCATTTACACCTTGTTTAAAAGCCTAAATGTCCGCTGATAGCTTTCAACGAGGTGCATTCAGGGACTGCTTCAGAAATGCTAACGTCTTGGCTTATCCACATCTGGTGGACTCTGGTCGAATATGAATGGCAGGGCTTGTGGACAATTGGATGACACCACAGGAGCAGTATGGAGGCATGTTATCTTCAGACGTGTTGTTTTTTCACGTCTGAAGATAAGCCCCTTATATCTTCAGCTGTATTGGATTTGGCTGCTACACTGTTTACCCCTGAAACTCCAGCAGTGTTTCATGGACTCAAACACCTCACACACCCCTCCATAGTGGTGAGTAGATGAGGAGTGAATTTCCATGGGTGAACTATTCTTTAAAATCATTTGTCATGTATATGTCCTTGACTTAAAGAAGATTTATTGTCAGGTACTTTTCACTTTTACTCCACTACATATATCAGCAAATATCCGTACTTCCTACTACATTTATACAATGTACAAAAACATAAGTAGTCCACTGATCCAATCAGAGCAGCAGTACTCACTTGTGAAGAAAATCCAAAATTGATTGGAAGAGACCACTGCAGACACTCAACCCTAATAATGAACTTAGTGACTGTTGCATTAGGGAATAGGCTGCGCTCACCAAGTACCTTTACTTTTTCACACTTTAAGTATATTTAAAAGCAAGCACTTGCTTACTTATACTCAGGACTTAATTATAATGTCCACCACTGGTATGTGTGTGTGCACTCCCAGCCAGGGGGTTTGCAGGTGACTTTTACTGTTTCAAATGTCCACTTCTGAACAAGCTCCTACATTTTTACAACATATGCTTTAGTCAATAAGTTGCCTGAAACCTGAGAATAATTTGGCTTCGTAATCCGGTTAACCTCTAGATTTGTCCTTTTCTGTATGCCAATAAAAACAGTCAGTGTACTCTGCGAAAGCACAAGAGTTCCTATTTAACGGGATATATATGGTTCCCCTTTGATCCCACGACCATCCGTAACACGATGCATAAACAGAGACCCCCCTAAAGGACAACCAGCCTCTCTGATGTTCTTTCAACTCCGAAGCTAAACAGTTTTTCTTTCTGCATTTGAAGTGTGTCCTCTCTCAGCTAAGCCGGGCCAAACACTGCATGCCGGTCATTGTCACACATGTTCTTGTTGTGTGTTTTAGTCCGCCTCCCCGCTGCTTAAAACAAAGGGACACATTGTTGTTATGTTTTTCTCGCTCACCACGACTTTATTCCTTTTGGCTGGGATGCCCTCGTTCTGATACTTCCAAGTTTTCAGGATGAAGTGGTTCACATATTCTCTCTTTGGGTGTTTACATATGGTTTGTGTTACCAAAGAAATAGGCAGGATTTCCAGGAAGACCTGCAAAGCTTTGAAGATCAAACATTTTAACAGTTTTGGTGCAAGAAATAACTTCATAAGAGAGGCTATCCTAGATTTAGATGAGTGAATTAGCTTTTTCTATTTTTAACAAGTTATCAGGGCTCCGTCTTCTTATCCAAGATACATAAATAGATGCAGAGTGTGTTTTCTTTGCTGTGAACACAGCAGATGTGTGACAGTGATTGAGGAAATTTACTCTTCTGTGATTCTTTTGTAAAAAGCTTTTAAAACTTTTAGAGCATAATGACCAAGAGGCACGTTAACGATTGCTTAACTAGCTGATCTCTGGTAACTAGTGTCAATAAAGCAAAGTGTTAATGAGTCTGCAAGGTTATAGACGAGAGGCTAACGGGTGCAGATCTATAAAGCATGAGGATTCTAACCTATTGCTTACTTCAGACACTCATCACTGGGTTGTTCCTCCTGCAGGAACCTGTCTTTTTGCCATTTTCCTTCTCTCAACACGGCTGGTGTCCCCACCAAATTTCTCAGAGAGGCACAGTAACATTTCTGTCGGACCCCTGACAGTGGGATTGGGTATGTCGGGGGGGTTGTTGGTAGCTGAGAAGTTGGACTTGCGTTATAGCTTCATGTTGACCAGGTTTCTTGGCCCGTTTCAGAAGGTAACAAAGTCTACCTACCAAAACCTTAACCCTCTGTAACAAGAGAGAGTGATCAAATATGTGAACTTGTAAGTAGAGCGCATACCTCCGCCAACCAACTCCAAATTTCTCACACTCATATCTTTCTCTCAAATGTCCCTACTTTTTTTATCATGATCCAACATCCAGAGAAATCAGGGAAAATGTCAAAGACACGTAATGTAAAATAACCTGCTGGACCCACCTGCCTGATCCGCACCAAATTTCAATGGGTGCTTCCCTGACCCACACCACACTCTTCCAACAAGTTTCATCTTAATCCGTCCAATGGTTTGGTCATAATCCTGCTAAATAACAAACAAAGGCTGATGAAAACATAACCTTCTTGGTGGAGGTAATTAGTTTGCTGTATACTGATTGGTTGATTTAGTTCCCTTTGGATGGAGCCAGTGAGCCGAGGCTAGCTCTCTGCATTTAGTGTGTTCTGCTTTAACCTAATGTTTAACAGACAGACATGAGAGGGGGGTCATTCTTCTTTTCCAAATCTCAGCAAGAACGTAAAAGGTATTTCAAAAACTCTCTGACATATGTTGTAAAAAAACAATATACAGTATGTATGAACTTCTGATGATTTAGAAAAGGTGGTATACTATCACTCAGACAGATGTGGAGGATTCAAGTGACATTTAGAATTGAACTTTTGCAGCATCAACTCATTTAAGAATTGCACATTTTAACTTTTCTCTTTTTTATTTTAACCCACTTTAACTACTTTTTTTAATTAAATGTACGTATATGTGTATTTGTGCATATGTAGTTGTCAGCTGAAGGTACAGGGGTCATTTTTTTTAATGTAGCGCCTCTCGTCTGCAGATGGGTATTGCCATCGGGTTCCTGGTCCCGCCCATCCTCGTGCCTAATGTGGACGACATGGATGAGCTAGCGCACTACATCAGGATCATGTTCTACATCAGCGCCGGAGTGGCCACCCTCATCTTCGTCCTGGTGGTGATCGGTAAGTCTTCGAGGGAAGATGATGCTGATAATGATGCTCTTGTCCCCGGGCTCACTGAGTGGGTATATAGGAGCTGTCAGGGCTCTTCACTCACTGGCTCATGCAGTAATAGCCCACTGCGAGTCCCCTCCAATGTCAGACAGCTCCCACAGCAATGGCTGGAAAAAGACATGACGCAGATAAAGTTATCTTGACAGTTTGTGGTTTCCAGTGGTCCAGACCATGACAAAGCTGTTACCTCACCTCCCTTTGTCCCTCACAGTGATGCTAATCACATTTGACATATACATTTTCATTGCAATGATGTTTTTGTTTGGCTTTAGCACCAATAGTTTTTTAGAATAAGTTCCTCAACATTAAATGTCATTGTTTGACACAGTTTCATTCATTCTTTCATTGCCGAGCCGCTCATCTCGAAGGCTGAATCCCCCGAGACGTGCTTTCTCCCATGAGCTCCGCAGCGCTACAGTCCACTAGATGAGCAGCTTCGGTAATTGCTGTAATTGTCCAACTTCTGAAGAGATGTGTTCGGACACGCAGGGAGTCAGGAGCGTTTCATGAAATCATCCTCTCGCCCCCTCAGCTCTGTTAAATCCTCCTTTTCACCTCCGTGAAGGACTGGAAGTCGCTGACGGTCAGAGAAACACGGTGAAACGTCACCGTTTATTTCTGGAAGATGCTCAGCGGCTCGGGAATAAAAAGATACTTGATCTTCCGTCCCAGCTTTGACCCTGTGTGAGGACACAGTTTCTCTGTGTGATCACTGGAATCAATTTAGTGGGGGTCTGATCCTTTTTTAGACTGAACCTGTCGCTTTGTGGATTAAAAAACCCACAAATGGATCCACAGTTAGCACAGATGGATTCCATAATTAACCTCTGCCGGTAAAAGTCCACAAAAGACCCCCACAATAAACCCAGCGCTGACTATATATATAAATATATTACATATAAAGATGGATCTCATGAACGCTCCCAAAAGTGAAGCTAAAGCATCCCATCACCTCCATGTTAGTGGATGGGACATGGACCCACTCTACCTCCTGAGCCACAAACGCGGGATCACTGCCAGATACTGAGTTTGCGTATCAAGGCTGTGATAACAACATTAATTAGATCAGATAAGTTAAGACAATCTAGGGACATAAGAAGATGTGGGAACATTCTATTCAGTCAACAAAAATATTTTTCAGAATTTGGATTTAAAAATTGGTTTATAAAGTTAATTATGAAATCAAAGCTGATACAATTTGGTTGAGGTCTCAGGAAGGAGAAAAAAACACAAACAATTTGAATATAGTCAGAAACAAATCAATAAAATGAGGTCATCATCTATGATAGTGCAAATGTTATGACTGAATTACCTAATCTCCAGAGGAATGTCCAGCCCTGGCCTCCTGTAATGAAAAAGCACATGCACACGCACGCACCCCACCATCACTATGGGCTTTGTGTCTCTAAGAACTGATAGGAGACACTATTCCACATTTCTCTCCCTCAGATTATAATGTTTTATAATCTTAAATATTCAACATAACCTCCTGAAATCTGTGCTTCCCAGTGTTTCAGGAGAAACCAGAGATCCCTCCCACCCAGTCCCAGGCTCAGGCCCGGAAGGTGCACCCGGACGAGTACTCGTACAAGGCTTCCATCATGAGGCTGCTGTGCAACAAGCCCTTCATGCTGCTGGTGCTCAGCTACGGTGAGTCTCCCCCTGCTAACCAAGGAAACATTGTTCCAATCCGGCTATTATTATATTCGTGTACATGTAAACATTTGGTGGTGACATGTAGCTCAGCCCGATCTCCAGCATCTTGCGTTTATCTATCTACTGCAGCAGAAGCCTGACCAGGCTCGGATGTTGTTGCATTATCAGGGTGAAAGGTAAAAAGCAGTAGACGCTGATACAGTCATACTTGGTTTGCAGATATGAGGATGTGTCATCATAACACACTTCTTCTTGTGCACTGCACATGTGTAGCTGGGATCTAAAGGTCACTCTGAGATGTTACATGCATGGTCAAAGGGCACTGTGTAATGATGATGATGTTATCGCCTCACAGTTAGAAGAATATTCCTGATTATTTGGGTTTTAACAGTATTTTGTGTTTATAGGGATGTTTGAACCCAGACTGGACGTGTTAGGGTGTCTGTGGTATTTGTAGAAGCGTCCCATCTGGACCTTCACCTTTCCTACAGATCTGTTCAGAGTAGAGACTTTTTCCTATTTGTTGTCTGCAGGCCTGAACGTCGGCTGCTTCTATGCTGTCTCCACCTTGTTGAACCGGATGATCATCGAACACTATCCTGTAAGTTCCAGTGGAAAAAACCTGCCCACTTACTCATGTCCTTATTTCCAACCGGATGAGCTTTGATCGTGTTTCCCCTTCTGAGGTCATGTCTTTATTCTCTCTCTGTTTCTTCCGTCCTCCCACCACTTTTATTCCACGTTTGTGTGACTCACTTCGACACTCGTAGCAATAAAGCTGCCGAGCACATGACTCGGCCGCAGATTACTGGATTCTCTCACACAGGTTGTTTTGACTGAGAGCTTCCAGGACGAGATAACTGCAGAATGTAGGTCTCTTATATGGCCTGAAAAACCAGACATGTTTCTCCCGTTGTTTTTAATCTCAGGGTGAAGAGGTGAATGCTGGGAGGATCGGTCTGACTATTGTCATTGCCGGCATGGTGGGGTCCCTCATTTGTGGCATTTGGCTGGACAAGACTAAAACCTACAAGTAAGACAAACATGGTTTTATTACTATTCATCTGTGCACTTTGTAAAGCAGAAGCATCACCAAACTGAGTTTATGTTATTTCTCCAGTCACCAAGAAGGGACCAGGGCGACAAATGATCCTTGTAGTTTATCTTCCTTCCAAACTACCGGACTCGTACTGTTACCCGCAATTATCTCCAAGTCAAATCCATTGAGAACATATTCACCACTGGCTCTGTTGGTCTTAATGCAATCCATTTGGACACTCCACCTAGTTTGCTGTAGATGCCCTGTAGAGTCTAAAGCCATGTCACCACCTTTCAAAGACTAATGCTAGGAGGCTAACATGTGCTAATTGGCACATGTCATAAACCCAAGGGCTTTTTGTGTGTGAAGCCACTCGTCCGAAAACTGGACACTTCATTATCACGAACTCTGATGAGTTTAGGGTCAACGGTCGCTCTTGTTTGCTGCAGCTCTTCGCTGTGCTTTAAAACCACACGGAACGCCTGAATGAATGTCTTTCAATTCTTTTCACGGGGGAAACGTCAGAGTGAATCAAAGGTTTTGTGTAACATGGCCATGAATGAGAATCCAGCGGAACTGTGTTCTATAGCTATCAGCTTATCTGAAGGGATAGGGTTTACTCTGCTGGTCCTTCCAGGTCACGTCTCAGGCCTCGTGCCACTGCAGCAGACATGGATGACAGAAGAAAAGTGAATATATCTGACCATTCATATCATTGTCAAACTGTACCTGTGGTTTGATCAAGTAAATCCACATTTTCACTTCTTATTTTGCCCAAGTTTCTGAGTTTTTGGTGCCATTCTTATTATTAGAAACAATCCTTGGTCATCAGATTCCCTACATGCCATCAGGATGCTTCGCTGTCCAAGCAGAAATTAGGCCCAGATTCATTTTGTTGACCCTCTCGCTCCCATTGTCCCACGTGGGGATAGAGAGTGAAAGGATCATGTTATATTAACAACCTTTTGCAGCAATGATTTACGCGTGGTTGTACAAGAGACTTGACTAGAGTTGGCTTGTTGATGGCAGGTGGCCCAGGGTCTTTAGTGACCAGGAGTGTTGATAGTCAAGCACCATCCTCAATGAGCAATAAGTCAGTGGCATGAAGTGAGGCGAATACTGGAGACATTTATTTGGTCCCCCCAAAAATGTATAAATACCAAAGTGTTATTTCAAAAATCTAAAACATTTTATTAGTGACAAAGTCTGGGGATAGTTCTTTATTTTGGCTCTTCACTAAGGCTTGTTGGGTCTATCATAACACACTAAGCACATTGAATGCATGCAGAGGAAGTGCTGCAAGTAAAGGAAAGAGAAGAAGGAAGAGTCATGTGACATGCGCCAGTTTAACCCTGCTGTTTGTGCAGATGAGTTTTTCTTCTCTTCCTGGATTTCATGCAGACTCGATGAATTGTGAGTTAAGTGTGTTTCTGTCGACAGTTTATTCTACATTTATTCTTCAAAATGGAACTTTCTACGCAAAATAGTACTTTAAAAATTGGGTCAGGATGCTTTTGCTTAGACACCTTTTTTTTTTTTTTTTACTTATTTTTTGTTTGGTTTTCAACAAACAATATGCATATCCAGACAGTTACTTTCTTTGTCTATTTTTCAACTGTATACAATACTGTTATACATGGTATTCAAGTATAGCGTGCAATGCATAGAAAAAACAACAAACATCAAACAGTGCTCACTCCAAGAAAGAAAAAGGGGGAATAAGAATAGATTATTGATTACATACATAATATATTAAATTAAACAAGGAAAGAAAAAAGAAAAACAAGTAAATGAAAATAAAACCAGGGATAAAGTAATAGTTATTGTCCACTCCAGAATTTAGTATCATAGGTGCTATATATGCTTTTCCGAGAGGATGGTTTATGATGTACATAAGTAGACAAAGTTGACAGATAGCCGCACAACCGGAGGCCCACAGCGATATTAATTAGTAACCCTCATTGTATTAATAACGCAGAGACAGGACCCCATCGTTTAGTAAAGATAGACTTTTGGAGCCTTAATGAATATGTGATTTGCTCCATTTGGTAGATGTGCTTAGACACCTTTAAGAATAAAATAATTGATTTATCAGCATTTTCCATATAGTCTGATGAATTTCAGGAGAAAGTTCCCTGAAGTAGCCAAATGGCTTTTCTTTTAATCTATACAGTAAAAACACAAAAAAGCTTTTGTCAAATTGATCTGCAGGATTTTCTTATCAACCTGGACAGGAATGTAGGAAACCAGAGCCCTGTCACAAGATTCAGGTTCTTAAATATGTTAAAGACCACACAGATTAACATGAACCCTTAGAGGATTTGGAGACTATATAGTCACAATAATATTTCACTGTATACCACACAAACAATGTGTGCTCTGTGTAAAGGTTGTACACAATGATCCTCATCCGTCTCCTCTATTTTCAGACAGACCACCTTGCTTGTGTATCTCCTCACGCTGATCGGTATGCTGGTCTACGCCTTCACCCTCAACCTGGGTCACCTGTGGGTGGTGTTTGTCACGGCCGGAGTTTTAGGGTAGGTAACCAGTAAAGAGCGGAGGCCACCGAGGTCTTAAACATCACAGCCGGGGCTTGAAGTTAACACCTGACAACCTTCAAGATGAGTGAACAAATGAACTGGCATGAGTTGGGTTATTTAAAGAAAAACTTTGTGATGTGCAGGAATTCAGAGTGTCTGGTATCATTAACAACTTTATGATCCAGAATAAAACTTTAGCTGCTGAATTTAAATCACATTTCTCTGTATTATTAGTGTTCATTGTCTTTTCAGTTGCTGATCCGTTAAGGACCTGAGAAACCATTTTCTCTGTGTTTATGGGACTTATAAACCTGGATCACAGCAGTACAACATCATTCTGTTTGTAACAGTATTTGAGCTTCCCACCCTGAGCATGATGTCAGAGGGAAATGGCCGCTGTGTGAATATGAACTGTGTCTCAATTTAGGGGCTGCACCCTTTGGAGGACATGGCCATTGTTGTCCATGCACCCTAGGTGGTCTCCGTGGGCCGTGTGGACCACCAGGGCCAAACCGAAATGAAATCATTTGAATATTTGAATCAGTCCTGTCATTATTTCTGCCTAGCAATAGAGCTGAAGTTGGACACACTTAGAAAGTTCTAATGCCCCTTGTTTTTTTAACCATGTGTTCCATAGCAGGAGTTGAGTTGAAGGGTGATACTCAAGCGTTGGATGTCTCAAGGACACAGCCCCTGAATTGAGACACAGCTGTAGTCTTATATCTTTTCGAATCTGGAGGTTGTGATTGAAAACTTTGACTGTTAATGATCCCCTCAAGGCTGCTTTTGTTTGTAGGAAGATTACTTTGAGTTGTGTGATGGCTCAATCATCACAGATCTTTTCAACCCAAGCTATTTAGAGAAAGATTACTTTGAGTTGTGTGATGACTCAATCATCCCAGATCTTTTCAACCCTGAGGAGATAATGAATCACATGTGTTGCATTGTGAGATCTTCAGGTCTGAGCAGCTCCTAAGCTTGATTTGCTCATAATGTCTGTGTGTGGTTCACGATCTCTGCGTTCCTCGAGACAAACTCCTCAGACTCCTCAGTCCACGTGCTGCGTACTTTCAAATGATTGCTATTTATGGTAAGCTGATTATGCCCATAACTGGTTTCCATAGTGATTCCTTTGTCTGGTTGAAACCCAGACGGGATTTATTATAGAGCAATATGTACTTGCACTACTTTCACACTCATTGTGCTCTGTACTATTCCTCGATGTTGATCAAAACAATCAGTGATGTTAGAGAGTAAAATAACTGCAGATCCCACACTTTTGTTGTTACTGTTAATTTGACCAGTGTCTTGTGTCCCCAGGTTTTTCATGACGGGGTATCTGCCTCTGGGCTTCGAGTTTGCAGTAGAGCTCACCTACCCTGAGTCAGAGGGAACCTCGTCAGGGCTTCTCAACTGTTCCGCTCAGGTTTTCCTCATTTTTCCACATCTGTAGAAAAACACAGTCCAATGTTGGTTTGGCTCTTCACTGAAATCATTCCTTTTTATTCTGCTTTCAGATCTTTGGAATCATCTTCACCATTTCCCAAGGGAAGATAATCGATAAATGGGGCACTTTTGGAGGAAACATCTTCCTGTGCATCTTCCTCCTAATAGGAGCAGTATTGACAGGTGAGATATCAACTGCTCCTCTGTTTCCTCTGAACAGTCCTGACAACACAGATCCACTTTCCACAGAACACTGAGCTCATATCATTAAAAGCATTCATGCACTAAAGTTAAAGTCAACTTTGAACGCACCTTGTATTTCAGTATTGCAGTGTGACTATTTAAACCGTGGCTGATTGTCTTTTCAAGGCTGGAGTTACTCGTGCAGGAAGTCGTTTCGTGGGATAAAGTCTCCCCCTAGTGGATGAATGAATTATCACATTGTGTTAAAGACAAAATAGAATGGCGCACATACCCTCACCAGTGCCCAACAGTCCCCTTATGAAACCACATTTAAATTGACTAAATTTGGATTTTTATTACGATCTGATCCAAATTGTACGCACTCATAATCATCAAAATTATTTTCATCAAGATCTGCATTCAATGTGACTGCTTGGAAAAGCTTTCTGTGTCATCCCTGCTTATCAGTTTTTTGTTCCTGAAACACGCTGAATAACCGAAGTAATTACTGATTATAGACTGTATATTAAAAAAATTAACTCAGCTTATTGGTGTGAAAAGTTAAGCATATGCAGGAGTGCTTAACCATGGATTTTGCTGATTTACTAGAGGAACACCATTTTCCTCATTGTTCTATCCAACCTTATTCACATTATCCCGCCTTTCAGTTTAACAGAAAGTCCACCAGCACCATAACGTTTCCCTCTCCTCCATATTCATCCCAGGATTCATCAAGGCCGACCTCCGACGGCAGAAGGCCAACCTGCGGGCCGAGGTGCAGCCAGTGAGCGTGAGTACATCTGGGTGTGCTACTTGAATTCAGAGGTGGGATCTTCACATCCCCGTGGTTAGGGGATGTGAAGGGTACCGCGCTGGCTCTGGGCAGAATTCACTCTGCTGGCTGCCTCGCTGCAGTCCTCACCCTGCAGTGCACGGCTGCAGACATGGGGCTGCTCTGCTGGAACCTTTCGCTGAACTCACGATAAAACGTCCTCAACTCTAACTAACTGCATGTTTTCAAACCTCTGCTGTAACCACCTGATTTCAGGTTGATGCTCGGGAAATTGCTCTTATTTACACTTTCACACGGGTGCATTTGACAGTTAACCCAAACAAATCTGTAACCTGTAATTATAATTCGTATCAATCACTATAATAATATGATAATAACTCACCACATTCCACTATTAAGAAATATGAAGCAGGTTCATTTGCTAAACTTATTTGAGAACCATCTATAACAAAGATCAGGAGCTTATGTATAAAATTCACTGAAAAAAAAAGAAGCCTCCAACTGCTCAAAGTCACCTTTGAATTTTGAACCATGAATGACACATTAACTGCACAGTACTTCACACTTGTTGGCTTTTTGAAGCATGGGGATTTCTTGCTCTTTTTCCTTTTTCCGTTTGTAATATTCCAGTTCGAACTAAAATGACACTCGGTCGGGTGCACACCTCCTCCAAGGCCCAACAGTCCCCTTGGATTTAATCAAGCTGCACCAAGTTCCATAAATAATTCACACGAAAGTCCTATCTCTCAAATTATACAAATACAAATCTGGATCCACCCCTTTTATGCATCTAAAAGGGAAAGCTCCAGTATTTTTTTTTGACTAAACAGTAACAAATACTATACATTCTTTGTTTAATTAATGAGCCAGTTCTGTTAAAAAAAGAACCAACCTAGTGAGATGACTATCGAAAATAATGGAAAATAGCAATATATATTATATATTATATATTACACAGTACTCCATATGTCCCTCACTAAGTGGATCTTAGGTGAGCAGTCTTGTAGCAGCAGTATTAGGCGGCTGTTAGTTTGGTGGAGGCAGACTCATGGTGGTGGTGTGTGGAGGTGGAGGAAGAGAAGGCCCCCCCCAGGGCCCTTCAGAAGTGTGACCCCCAAGCTATTGTTCCAGCCTACAGGGTCTGAGTCATCGGTGCAGGACTACGGGGCCACGGCGCGCAGAGGCACCTGGCAACTACAGTCTTGACATAAACCCACAACCTCACAAAAACTAAAACACACACCTGCAAAGGTACACACACACACACACACACACAAACACACACACACACACTCACACACACACACTGGACATTTTACAAGTTATAAACCATATCTTAAATGTAAAAGAGCCTCTGAAACGTCAACATAGAAGTAAGCCATATTCAAAATACTTTGTACAACTGAACTGTCCTACATCACACACCAGCGCACAGTCAGTTCTTATATTAAACAGGGTCACTGCTGTGACTGTGGAATAAAACAAGTCATCCAGATTGTTCAGCTCGTTATGACGTTTTCACAGTTGTGCATCTTTTTTTGTCCCTTCAGAACAACATGATTTTTGTACTTTCAACAAATCAACTTCTGTAAATTAACTATATGTGATTAACTCACAGTACTAACTGGTAGATTCTAGTACACTAGGGATCATATTGATGAAATGCAAGAAGTGAATGAGAAGTTGTTAATTGTTTAACCCTAAAAGTAAAGAATGATGAATGCTGATGTTCTCGTGTATCTCTGCTCTGCTGACAATTTGTGTGTTTTGATGAGATACTCAACGACCTCCTTTCACGTCTGTGGTTGTGTCTGTCCTCGTCCTTCACAGACAATAACAGCTGATGTGGAAGGAGACATTTCTCCACCTGAAATCCTGAAACAGATGAAGTTATGAGGAGGATGTCCACTCTGCCAACGACAACGTGTACAGATAAAAACACAATCAAATATTGACTCTACTCATACACTCGAGATAACTAGAAGTGTGTGTTTAGAGTGTGTACCTCTACTAAGGCTGACACCCTAACTTGCCATGTCACAGAAATTGGAAAAAATCATTCTGGATTTCCCTGTTAATCCAGATCCGAAATTGAATGGCTTCCTCCCGGGGTCATGTGCCAGCCCTCTAACAAAGTTCCACCGAACCCGATCCCGTAGTTCTCGAGTCATCCTGCTGACGAACTAACAACACTGAAAACATAACCCTCTTGGTGGAGATGAGACGCTGCCGTGAGGAGGACGGAACACACCTGCTGTACATTATTCTGTACGTGGGGGAGGATGCTGCACTCTCTCACACTAATTATCCCGAACGCAACTTAACTCAAATTGAATCAAGCACAAGTCAATCCTGCAGCGTACTGCAGACATGCTGTCACACTGACTGGAACATTACCACACTCCTCATCTTATTTATACTTTTTAATGTGTCTCTCTTTTACGGTCCTCTGGTTAATGTTAAGGATTTACGGGTACAATGAGCAATATTTTAAGAGTGTGTGTTTCTTTATATTGGACCAATGCTGTGTGTGAATGAACTCATCCTTTACATTGCTAAATGTTTTCAATAAGTGTTTTTGTTTTTTTAGAAAATTAATCTTTACTGTGATGTGATATTCTGCTGCGGCGGTGAGGTTAGCCATTGCATCCTCTCTGCCTGTCAGTCAGGATCACACGGAGGTATGAACCTCTGAATCCTGCTGATTATAGACATGGTTGATGCCGTGCATCTGAGTTCACTTTTAAAGGTCAGTGTTGTTCTGCTTTGAACAATCTCTACAAGAAGACGTTTGGTGATGAACATCCGACACATTAAAGCAACACTATGTAACTTTTGCTGAGAAACAGCGCCCTCTGCAGCCACAGAGGGAGATCACCTCTGTTTGGGTCCATGTACGAGTGTTGGTTTTTCATGTAGAGAAACATTCCTGATATTTTAAGTTTCCACGCTAACTATCAAAGATAAACAGTTTTTTTTAAATGACTTCTAGCTCTTTTTAACTGATCTACATTTAATCATTACTCATGAACGTGCTACAGCCCACATTCTGGCAATTGAAGCTGTGATCAATGTATTAACTAAGAAGATCGTACCGGCTCACTGAAGTCACATAGAGTTTTCTCCCTTTTTCAAGTCAGGGAACCATCAAAACTAATTTTGAAGTTGCTATTTTGGGAAAAGTTCAAAAAAGTGTTGCTTTAAGGGTGTCCGCACAGCTGAAAGGAAAAGACAAATTAATCAGTTGTCCTGTCATTTTGCACAAGAAAATGTTTTTATGTTTTTCATGTCATTCAAACTAGTTAACCAGTGTTTGTACAGGTTGTCAGTAACGCACGTTGTGGTCGGTTGTGTGTTATTTCAGTGGCATTTTTTGGGACATTTCACGGTGATGTGAAAAAGTTTCTACACCCAGAGAGTTTTTCTTACCATTTAAATGTTTTAATAGATTTTTTCAAATTGGGAGGTATCTATGGGAGTTTTGTTCCCCACCTCCCTGGCTGAACCAAAGTTTGTGAGTGTTTTCTGCACTTTAATCCATCTCATGAAGCCAAAGTCAGCGCTGAAAACAATCAGCAAAACACCTCGCTGAGGAACCCAAATATAACATTTAAGCAGCGCATGATATCACACATCAAAACAACGTAAGAACACAATCACACTCCTGACAACAAGATGTCTGCACATTTAACACAGCTGTTCAGAAATACATCTCATTAGCTTATTACTCCAGTAGAACATTTAAAAATCTTATTATTTAATTTAAAAAAAGATCAGAAGTTCCCAGGGTGTACAAACTTTCACAGAAACAAAACAATTGCTAATTTAAGTTGTTGTGATATTTTGTGATGAAGAGCATCAGCTCTGAATAATTTCTCTGATGTCTTAACTCAGCACACCTCACTCATAACAGGATGATTTTAACATGACATGTAATTGCACTGTCCACTGTAAAATGTCCAGTTAAAAAATCATGAATTACATTGAGGCAGGGTGTTTTGTGTACAGTCTTTAGAAAGTGTCCCAGTTTGAAATGAAAGCACATCCACGTCTCATGCTCCTCAAAGCCACAAGCAGCACAAGCAGGACGAGTCCACTCAACAACTGTTTGGTGCTGGGACTCAGTTACGTTTCTTCCGTCGTGCTCCCACTTCTTCTTGAGTGTCTGGAACACACTGGAATCCAATCAGCATTCCGACAATAGAGAAACCTAAAGACAAAAAAACACGTTCAGATGTGAATCAGGATTCTTTTGTCTGGCATTCATATTTAATATTATTTAAAGGATCACTGTGTAACTTTTACTGAGCAGAAGCGCCCTCTGCAGCCTAATGTGTTTGTAAGAGGCATGATGTAATATATTATTTTAAAAACTATGGGACGTGTAGGTTATTTTGTGTCTAGTTATTTTAATAGAGGGTCATTTAAGAGCCGGTTATGAGCAATAGGTATTGGGGAGCACACGTTCATACTGTACCTCAATCTGCAAGACATCAATTCAATGTAAGTTCATTATTCATGATTTTTGCAATAAATGGGAACATCACCTAAAAGCACAAACTTGGACCTGATCTCATCATTGTCTCTGTAAAAACATATAATAAGAATATGAATATTCAGGGCAAGGCGTATGCAAAATCATTGTGTTGCAGTAGCAGCTCCTCGGCAGAACATGTTGAAATGAGAAGCTGAATATTGTGCATTGAACAGATGCTGTAAATATGAATTGATATTAATGTGAATATTGTGCATTGAATAGATAAAGTTGCACAACTGCCTTTCTTTGGGTATATTTTTGCTCGTACATTGAGCCTTATTATTTGCAAAAAGAATAAATATGATCCTCCTAAGAGAGTTTGTTTGGACGATATCCGGGGTGGTAGATTGTTTGGAATGAAAAAGTGACCTTGGGCCTGACTCAGGTGGGGACCACTGGTGTAAAGAGTCCTACTCACTTGCCACGATGAGCGGCGCCATGACCCCGATTGTCAGAGGGGCAGTTTTGTAGATGAAGGCTTCGGACAGAAAGTGTCCTAGCGCCAACACAAATGTCCACAAGGTGATGTGATACAGCCTGCAGGCGACAACACAGCACTCAGTAGATATACATCACATGTCGACGACCAACAGAAACAAGGTGGAGAATGTGAGAAGCCGTCTTACGTCCTGTTCTGAATATCAATGGCACAGGCACAGCGAATGATCGATGACAGCAACGTCCAAATGCCGAAGGTCCGAGCCTGGAGACCATTCACTAGGGAAACGGACGAAGAAGGTAACATCAGGCAGGTTGGAGTTAAGACAAACACAGGAAAATATCATGATCAAGTCGTCTGTAGGTCCCATGTCAGTTATTACTGTGACAGAGAAACAGAACAGACCAAATCTGCCTCATTTCAACTTGATGTATTTACAATATGCATTAAGAGTCTGAACTATGAATTAGCTGGGCCAATATTAAAGTCTGATATCAGCTTTTGACAAACACTTTATGGATCATACACATTTAAATGCCAGGAGTGAATCTTAGCTGCATTATATAGAGAGAGATAGATAGATATTGTCATATCACACATTGCACAATATTTGGTTATCCTAATAGTGTAATAAACAGCTTATATGATGTGATCAGCTGCATTATTGTTTAGTAATAATACAAATAAATGTTTTCCAATTCAAAGCTGTTTTAAAAACGTACACACACAACATATAGGAGACATGTCACTGACATCCCTCTCAGCTTAGATGAGTGAGAATGATATAAATTGTTGTTTGGGTCCAAAGCACTGATGTATTATTATGAGTCGTCCATGCCAGTTGCGGTGTCCCTCAGGTCCAGTCAGCTCCACTCACCAAACTCCGGCGCGCCCGTGTAGAGCTTCTCTGACAGGAAGCTGTGATCTCTGAAGCTCTGCAACGTGTTTCCCACCGCGATGACGGACACCATCACCAGCCAGCTCCGCAGGACGTTCAGGAGGCGACTCATCCTGGCTCTCTGTCTGTCTGACTGTCTCTCTGCCTGGATGTGTCTGTCCGATTGTCCCTCTGTCTGTCTGTCTTTCTTTCTTTGTGCCTGTGTGAGAGACGCACCTGTCAGACGCGAATAAACAACGTCAACACAAAGACTGACTCCTCACATCACATGTAGAGCATCTTTTCGTTAGCGACATATCAACCACTAATATGCAGCATAATATAGCAGCTAATGTTGCTATACACCGGCTAATACCGTATTATGATAAAACAAATAACACGACTGGTTTATGTGTTTACCTGACGGGGTGTATCAAAGCACCGTGTAGCCACACATCTGGTAAAAAAACACAATACTCGATGTAGAGCAGGATGTCATTCGGACCTGGACTGTGGGGTTGACCTATAAGAGAGCTCGGAGAATGGCTCCATCGAGTCGCACCACTCATATGATTGGCCGATTCAAGAGTTAGGATTCCGCCTATTTTCTTCACCAACCAATAGAATCGGAGCAAGTCTGTCACCTGTAGACCGAAAGCTAGGCTGCATCTTAAAAAAGAGTAGATAATGGAGCAAGAGTATAATCTACACTGCATGGTGTTTTCGTTCGATCTGGCGCCGCAGAAGTGGTGAGCGGGGATTTGAGCAAAAATAATGTTGTCGAATCTGTACAAAATGTTTCAGTAACATATATAAATCCCGAGTAAGAATTCATAACCTTTTAAAACATTTCACTTGAGTGCTTTGCTGATTGTAGTTAAGGTAATTATGTATGTAAGCTGTTACGTTCCAAGTACCGTTATATTTAATATGTAGGTTTACTCGTTAATTGCAATTTAATTTAACCTACACGTCTTTGATTATGAACCGCCATATTTGACCATAGCTGTCACATTAGACTGGGGACATCGTCTCCTTTTTACACCACAACGTCCACGCGTGTGCCCACAGCGAGAGGATGCATCGCAAACTTTGGTCAAGCGGACAAACAAGTGTCGTTCGTCAGTGCGCATGCGCGTCGCTCTGTTGCTACTCAGTTGTTGTAGTTACCAGGAAGATTAACCGCGATGATCAAGTGTCCCTGGTGACACTCAGCTAGCTAGCTGTTAGCACGCTCCACTCAAACAAAGGGCAAGTTCGCTTTGGTGTTTGTCACTAAAACGTGTATTTAACAGTCATTGGACTAAGCGGACTTTAGCTCGATAGCTTCCCCTATTTATTGTAGCGTGTCAGAAACCGTTGTCTTTATTTAGCTGCCGATTGTTGGACAGTCTCCGTGGGTTTAGTCTTTACGTCTCGTGTCTGGTGTGAGGTTAAAGAAGACAATTTCACTGTAGAGACAGAAATCAGCTGTCCCCAGCTAACTGTGCGCTAACTGCTGTAGGACCGCAGCGGTGTGACAGGTTTCACCGGCGAACCGTAATAACGTGGTTGTTATTGTAATATGTCTTCCATTGAGGGGGCTGATGTTTATACGAGCTGACACGTTCACTGGCTGCTGTGTTTTATTTGCAGCTGGAGGGTTGAGAGGCCATGCGTGAAGCTGGACGCCTGATCCCTGCCAGATTCCACCGGGCAGCTCGTCCCCTTCTCCCCCCGGGAAGATGCCAGCTGTGATCCGGGATAAAGAGGACTCCGAATCCTCTTCGGATGAAGACAAGCATGAGTAAGATATAGTTTTTGCAGACACACATGATGGTGACTGTGGTTCACTGGTGTCAGCTGCAGATATGTGCTGTCCCAGCTCAGCACTGCTCACACACCACAGCATCATATAGTCACGTTGAAGATAAATGAGTCAAGAACCTATTCTGAGGTAATTCTGTCAAGTTTATAACAATATCCACATAATTTATCTTCCTCTGTCCATTGTGAAGAGTTAAAACTACAACCTTGTAACTCGGGAGCAACTTTAAACTGTAAACTTAAAATGTAATAATATTTATTGATATCATTTTTGGCCGCCCTTCACAGCACGCCCGAAAATCACAACTGAGTCACTTCACCACTGAATTGACATTTCCTGAAACATAAATGATTTCATTGATATATTATAAAATATGAATATTTCTAGAATATATCAATCTTTACCATTAGAAATTGCTTGAAAACATGGAGATGTCATTCAGAGGTTCAAAACCTGACAACACGGATGGTACATACATCAGGATGTGTCTTAGGCTTATGAATAACACGTTAAAAAAATGTGTATGAATATTGTTATATGCTAATATACTGTTATATTGTAGCACAGGCACATATAGGGAACTGGTATCTCTATGTGTGTGAATTTGGGTGGAGCTTGATTGAATTTAAGGGACTGCTGAGCCTTAGCGGATGTATGTGCTCTACTCAGTGCCATTCAGTTTGTATGTTGTATTGGACTTTCTGTAGATTATATGTATATTATATCACATGTAAATGAGTAGGATATTAGTAGGCTGTTTTCCCTGCAGCCTGTGGACTCCCCTGTCTGAATTAAGCAGGTGTCATTCAGTGTCAGTTAGGTTCGTATCCCACTGATCCTTCCGATGCACCTCCTCATGACGTCCATCTCCAAATACTGTGACGACATGGGGAGCAGAAACATTTTCTATTTAGTTTCTATCATTGCAACCTGCTGTAGTTTATGGAATGTGTAATCTAACCCATGCAGGATTACGTCCTGAGCCTTGTTGAATCATTTATGCCAAGATACATTAAGACAAAATGCAAATCCTCAGGTACCTTTGCTGTCTGCATAATAGATCAACTTTAGACTGAATGAGTGAGAAGAGCATCTTGCCTCAGCTCATGGCTGTCGACAGTTGTTCCCTGTCATCTTGCCTGGTCCAGCTAAGTCCCTCTTAAGCTATACTTAGTCATACCTTACTAAGAGACAGTACTGCGCCTGCTTTTAGGCTAATTTCCATGCCCTGCATTAGTCTGGATCGCTTAGTATTAGGGTTTAACCTCTAAGGGACCAGAGCTGTGTTTACTGAGCACTGTAATTATTATTATATCGGAAAATCTTACATTACAATAATAACTTAGATTTGTATATAGGGGCGGTTTTATTGGAAATTTTACAAACTTTCCCCAAATAAAGAAACACTTAATTTCATCGTCAACAAAATTCTACTTCTACTACAGATTGACAACAGACAACTCTAAATAATGCACCGAAGGACAACAAAGTATTATATTACAGGCCAGAGGAGCAGACATAAAGACAAACTCAAGAAGGTGCATGAAAAGGAAGAAAACTTGGCACAAGACTACACACTATTTTAAAAACATTAAATGCTTCTTTAAACTCAGCATTTTATTGTGTTTGATCAAATTTAATATAAAAATAATATAATAACGAGGATGGCACTCAGTAGAGTGCATACCTCCACTAAGGCCCAACAGCCCCCTTATGAAATCACATTTAAAATCATTAGATCCTGATTTGGATCTGGACCAAATTACACACACTGTTAAAGAAAGTGAAACAAAGATTCCTGCACCTGCCTGTGATCCAGATCTGCAAAAAAATGTAACAGGTCCTTCCCTGACACATATCACATCCTTCCACCAAGTTTTGTGGAAACACGTCCTGTAGTTTTTGCGTAATCCTGCCAACTAACAGACAAATAAACGCAGACGACAACATTTCCTCCTTGGCAGCGGTAAATATATATATCACTGTATTTCAATACAAAGTTATGAAGTGCTTTAAGAAATGGAACCAATGAAATCAAATACAAAAGGAAAAAAGTACCAAAACAATAGAGATTATCTAAATTGCTCAATGCTATAGTACAACAAATAAGACATTTAATAATGTAGTATTATAGTAAATAACTAGTAGTAAAATAAAGGCTTGCAACCATCAGTTGTCTAGGGTTAGGATGACTATTATTAAAAGACTAAGTTTTAAAAAGTATGACTTCATCTGCATATTTCACTAATGTTTGTAGCTCTGGAGACCAGACTATGCAGAAACATCACAGTGACTGTTGCAATATGAGCTGAGGATCGAGATCATCACATCTTGTATTGTTTGTGTAGCATCTCAAATCGTCTTGATGGTGGTTAATGTTCAAAATAAACAATGCTGTGAAAAACTATCAAAATAAGGGCGCGCAGTCCAGCCACCGCAGTGGAACAGGTCGGTATTGTCATGCCTGGATATAGAAGCGAGGAGCAGCGATTGTTTACATGCCTCCCTCCTTATCGAGACCCCCGCTCCTGATTGAGGTCTGCTCCATCATCGTGCTCCCTTATCTTATTTCTCGCTGTAAGCAGGCTGTGTCTGGTACCATCAGATAGACGGCAGTTTTACAAGGGTGTTTGTCAGGGCGCAGGTTTTGTTATTGCCCGGCACCCCCTGAAACTTGTGTGTGGTTCTGTCTTTATCTGCCCGGCTGAAATAAACACCGTGTCAGGATACATTCCTGCAGCATTAGGTAAGCTGCCCTTATAGGGAAGATCTCCATCTTTGGCAAAGATTATGGGCAGGGGTTATGGGGTGCATCTTCATGGCATTGTTACAGAGAATGTGTGCGCTGTGTATTGTTGCAGATAATGAAACATTTGAGTGGTCTGAGAACATCTCGGAAAAACTGCCTCTTTATCATTAACATGGTTATTATTATGATATTGCTATTATTAGTTATTATTCTGCTTCTTATTTTATTGTTTGTCCAATAGTGACCAGCCTTGCATCGCGTGGTGCGGCCTGAGCAAGACCATCCCAGTTCTCTTGTTTGTCCCTGAAGCTGTAGTTTCAACAGATGGAACTATCTGCTCTGTCGGAGGTAAACTAAATTATTATAATCTAACTAATTGTTGAAGATTTTATGGTCTGATACTAAGTATATTTGTTTCCAATGTGTTTTTTGTCCTTAGAGCGGTACAACTTGGCCTTCAAGATCGTGCGCACCGAGAGCCGTCTGGTGCGTGGACTCCTCGCCAACCATGGATTCCGTGAGGTAAGATTCTTCACTAAATCACGCAAACTAAAAAGATTAACCTAAAACTTACAGAAACATGTTATCCATGCACATACTCTGCTTTGTAGAATAAGAGATCGTTGGGCTGTTTTTTAATTTTTTCCTTTTGACCCTGGAAAAAAAAAAAAGAGGACCTCAGGAGCATTAATCCTGTTTTCACGAGGGTACACAGTCCCCTTTACTGCTCTCTCCAAGAAGTTACTATTAAATCCCTTTTTATTTCATTTCAATACATCTCGACTCCCACTAACCCGTCATCAAAGGCAGACGAGTGTGTACCGCAGCCTCCGCAGAGCCAAACTTTAACAAGCCTTTATTGAAAACATCTGCCTCCTGCTGCACCCCCCCCCCCCCCCCCCCCCCGACGCTGAATCAATGGTCATGTGAGTCCTGTCTCCTGTTGAATTGTTGAAACAAAACAAAACCAAAGAGATAACGTCATGTGATGGAGCTGGCTGGATGTCCATTTGAGACTTAAATTGTTGTCTTAAATCATGTTTGAGCTAACTGAGCTGTCGTGGGCGTGATGGACTTGATAATATAAAGCTGCTGTTGGGGACTGGAAACTGAACAGAGGTCAGTTTGTCCATCATAGTTCATCCATCCATCCATCCATGGCTCAGGAGGTAGAGCGAGTCGTCCACTATCCAGAAGGTGAATCATTCCCAGTCTCCCTGGTACACAAGTGCAGCACATATATGTACTGTATCTGTATGTGTATGGCAAAATCTGTACTGTCTAACAGACTATTAGCATATACCATTATACCGCTTGTTCTTTGAGGGTCCTGTGGGGAGCTGGAGCCAATCCCAGCTGAAATTGGGATTGGCTCCTTGGACAGGTGTCCAGCGTATCACAGGGCCAACATAAAGAGACATACAACCGTTCTAAGTCACATTCACACCTATATGAACCATTTTTAGTCTCCAATTAACCTAACCCAAACTTGCATGTCTTTGGACTGTGGGAGGAAGTCGGAGAACCTGGAGAAATCTACGCAGACACGGGGAGAACAAGCAAACTCCATATATGACGGATTTGAACTGAGAGGTTTCACACACACATAATATGTATAGAAATATATATTTTTATTGATCTTTTCTCCCTTTTTCAGGTTCACCAAAACTGCAATGAATTTAACCTCATGTGGACAGGGTCTCACCTCAAGCCTTACCTACTCCGCAGCCTTCAAGACTTCCAGAAGGTCAACCACTTTCCCAGGTATAATCCAATGGTGTGAGTGAGTGAGTGAGATAGTGTATTGCCACTGTTTTTTCTGCGTTATAAATAACACCACTGAGCCATTTTAAGCTCTTCAGTTCAGGCAATGTGTTTGTTGGCCTCCACTGCAGAGTGCATTTAGTTTGGACCGGTGCCTCCCTCAAACATGAAATGAATCATGCTGTCAGGCAGAGGGCGTTCTGCAACTGTTGGGTATTCATGTGTTGTTTCTTCTGTCAGTGACTGAAGCACGGGAGCATTTTTAAACTGGAACCTCTGCCTTTTTCCAGGTCATACGAATTGACGCGAAAAGACCGTCTCTATAAAAACATCCAGCGGATGCAGCAGACCCACGGCTTCAAGAACTTCCACATCGTTCCTCAGACCTTTGTGCTTCCCTCAGAGTACCAGGAGTTCTGCAGTAAGATCCCATCTCAGCGGCTTGAAGCAGAGCTGTGTTTATGATATGTTTACATAATACACTATAAATCACTTTGAATCTCTCTGCCTAAATCTCAGATTGTTTTGCCAAGGACAAGGGCCCATGGATTATTAAACCAGTAGCCTCTTCAAGAGGGCGGGGCATCTACCTGGTCAGCAATGTGAGTGATTTTAGTTATCACTCTTCAATACAATGGTTTCCAGTCTGTTTGATTTGTGACTCTTTAACATGAAGCAATATCCACATGTGACCTCTCATCACAGGTGGTGAGCTGTGATTTTTTTTCTTTTCTGACGAGATGAAAGTACAAGATAATTTTTTTTTTAAATAGCCACCATCTGTCTGAAAACCCACAGATATACTGTTGACAAGAAAAAGAGAACATTATAAATCCCATTTTAGAAGCTGGATTTAGAGAGATCTTTGGCACTTTGCACTTTGGTATGATACAAGATAATAACCTATTTCAGTCAGAAGTGTAAGTACTTTTCTTTCAAAGATCTGAAATCTGAAAAGGTAGAGGATGATGATACATAATTATTCACAAACTTGGGTAAAACCAAGCTCTGACAAAGTTGACTTTGTAATGGCTTAGTTGGGTTTTTGCTGAGATTTACATGGAAAGAGTACAATGCACATTTCTAGGAAAATGATTAAGCTGCATCGAGCCAACAGTTATCTTAGGTGAACATACTGCAGATTGGAAACAAAGGAGGCAGCAGCTCTTTTTGTGACGCTCGGTCAATAACATCACAAGATTTCTGTTCTAAGTTCCTTTAAGTTCCCACCTAAGCACAGATTCACACTAATGGTGAATAGTGGGACTTTAATGTAAACACACTGACTTTAGAAATGACTGTGTGAACTGAAACAGCAGGTTGGCCAGATGTGAGGTGGGGGTGCAGGGGGGGGGGGGGGGGGGGGGGTTACAGATACAGCTGTCTTTGAAAAAAAAAAAAAAAAAAAGCTATCAACCACTTTTTCCAGCCATTAATAAGCTCGGTGGAGTAAATCACAGTCGTCCAACAAGGTTCTCACTGTTGGAAAACACGTGCACGACTCCTCTTCTTCTCAGGCCGTTTTCTTTTTTATGAAACAGTGGAAAGAATGTCAGAGTGATATTTGGAGAGAAAAAAGAAATACGTCCTTTCTTTTTTCAAGTTTGGATTTTTCTCTGAACTGTAGCCAGCTTTGAGGTTACTCACCCCATCTCTCCCCCCCTCTCCCATCTCCTCTCAACTCCGCCACCTGCAACACATTTCAACCTCATAAATGACCCATCTCCCACCACCAGATTGTGTTTTTATAGGCTGTTGTTATTTAAGGTTGACCTGCTATGGCCAGTGTCATCACACTCTCCTACTTCTCTTGATCTCATTATACTTAGATGGTCCTGGTTACTGGCAGTTAGATCAGCTGTTTGGAATTCACTGTGGAACATCAGCTGTGTATTTATGAACTTATACCGATTGTAACTTTTTAGCCCCGCTGCATCATTATTGTAAAATACTTTTCCTCTTTGTTTGCCTCATTATATTTTAATGTGTTCTGTTCTGTCATCTGCAGCCAAATCAAATCTCCATGGATGAAAACATCTTGGTGTCTCGCTATATTAACAACACGCTGCTGATAGATGGTGAGTTGCAGCACAGCTTCCCCAATATTTACAGACATAATACGTATCAATCCTTCATTAAAATGTCTAAAAACAATGTTACCTATGTTATAGATTTGGTTGACTAGTGCACCTACACTATGTGAAATGTTTCAAGCATGGTTCAAACCCAGAGGTAATGGAATGTTTCATGTTCCCGTGACTTTGACCGTCTCTGCTTTCACTTCCGGCGCAAACAACTTATGACGTTTAAAAACCCCACTGCTAGTGCCAGTTAGCCAGTCAGCTGTCTATTTTCTTCCACTGTTTGTATTGGTCACCTGTTATGGATCATGATTATTCATTTCCAATGGCCACGTATCTTAATAAATTCAATACATTACCTCATCAGTGAACATGATTAGCGCTCAAGTCTTTTGGAGTCGATTTTCATTGGCAATGGTGGTGAGGACAACTCCCACTTCCTCATCAAACTAGTTCTTTGTTATGTTTTGTTTGAGGACCCGCAGCGGCCATACATATTGTACATTTTGGAAGATTGGAATCAAATGAATCTGTTTTTCTTTTCTTTTCAGAGTTCAAGTTTGACGTTCGGTTATACGTGTTGGTGACATCATACGATCCACTCATCATCTATGTGTATGAGGAAGGCCTGGCGAGGTGAGTGTTCATGGACTCCTCCGTTGGCATTTAACTAAACAGCTACAAAACATTTTTCAAAGTCAAAACAACACTAGAATCAAAAGAAACGAAAACTCTTAAAAAACTATTCGCACACTGCTGATACATTCAGTGATTAAGTGTCTCAAAACTTGGGAGTTGTTATTTCAGCTTTGTATTTGCAGCACATTTTGTCCATTTACTTGTTTTATATAAAGTTATGTATAAAGTTCTGCCAGGGACGAGTCACGCAGTCATTCCCAGATGAACTGCAGCAGAGTGCATCATGAGGTGTGGGGGGGGGGGGGGGGGGATGTGAGGACGATATGGCAGGCTAGCAGTGCAGTAAACTGTATACGTCTATTGAGTATAGATGTTCTACATATAAAGTGAAATGTGTGTGCACATATACAGAATTTTAGCTTTAATCTGTGCAACAAATTGTAAAAAATAAAGTGGTCTCTTTTTTCCAAAACCACATTGTAGTTTTATTCTTAAGATTTGAAACATCCTGATTATGGATCACTGTTACATCCGCCAAGGAAGTTAAGTGTTTGTCTGCATTTGTTTATCTGTCTGTTATTTGGCAGAATTTAATAAAAAGTACTGGACAGATTTAGACAAAACTTGGTGGAAGGATGAGGTATGAGTCAGCAAAGAGCAAATTGTATTTTGGAACAGATCAGGGTCTGGGGGCGATTCAGGATTTTTTTTTCTCACTTTCTTTCACATCGCGAGAGGGCGTTCTTCAACATTTTCCCCTTGAACAATTCATTTATCTTGATGACTTGGCTTTTTTAGGGAACTGATAGTTATGCGTATGTGCAACTTGGCATAGACACAAAAAAAATCAGGATCTAGTGAATTTAAATGTTGTTTCTTGAGTTGACTGTTGGGCCTTGGCAGAGTTCCAGTAATTTGATTGACATTTATGTTGTGAATCAAATTTTGCTGGCGTCATTGGAGAATTACCAGATTTTTAGACATTTGTGTGTAATTAGATTTTGTGTAATTTGATTTTGGAGGTGAGATGTTGGTTCAGGCTACATTTTAAGTTTTAATAAAGTAAACTGGGAAAGTTTAGTGTTTGGGAAAAACACACAAACATATTTTCTCTATGTATTTTAAGTGCAGTTCGATCAGTAAGGGAAGTCAAATGTTTTTAGTTATGAGTCATTGAGCTTGTGTCTTCAAATGCTTTTAACAGACCCTGGCTGATTGCTCAGAGATCCTTCATGCACCTAACAAGGCACAAGCATTGTCCTTCCGTCAGTGTCCAGAAGAGGGCAGCCTTAACTTTCCTGACCCATGCAGAGTAGCAGTAGTTGAGACTTTTGAAACAAAGCACTCTATTGTTCCAGCTGTACGATGTGCTCATCAACTGTTACAGATTGTGTCATTTTTGAAAGATCTCATCTCCTGATTGCTCTGTGTAAAAGTATTACATTTATTGCTTGCATGAAGTTATGTGAAGAAAAAACTGTTTTAATCCCAAGGGCAGACTTTGATCAGTCGCAGGTAAGTCAGCATGAGGGCAGGTGATTTATCGAACGACTGGCTCCTCACTTGGCTCTGAGGCGGAGGTATGTGTTGGAGTCGGAGGGCCACTGCCCTGGCTTGATTATCAACTGGCAACAATAAATCACAGCCAAATCCTGAATATCACTTTTATCTCCTGACATTCCTGCAGGGTTGTGTTGGTATTCAGGTACACGGTGCGTGCCAAGGAATTCTCATTACTGCACATGTGGCATCCGCCCCTCTTAAACACTGCCAGGAACTAATCTCTGCCAAAGTGCCCTTATTCAGTCAAGTGTCAGCCTCTTGAATGTGGTCATCGTTGGATGACAGGTCACAGTTACGTTTTCTTTGTCTTTGTGCAGGTTTGCCACAGTGAAGTATGACCGGACTTCAAAGAACATTAAGAACACGTTCATGCATCTCACTAACTACAGTGTGAACAAAAAGAGCAGCGATTATGTCAGGTAGGCCTCGTCACTGAGCCACAGACGCTGAACATGAATGTGGCAGCCAGCGGGACTCATATGTTCAATATGACTCGAGCATTGAAGTGCATTTCTTCCTTTCCAGTTGCGATGACCCTGAAGTTGAGGATTATGGGAACAAGTGGAGTATGAGTGCAGTGTTGAGGTATTTGAGGCAGGAGGGGAAGGACACCACATGTGAGTCAAACCTTCATCTCCTACTTGTGGTTTTAATATCATAGGAAATATGATGGACATATATATATTAATTACTCTGTTTGTAGTTGTACTCCTCAACCCTTGTTTGACATAATCCATCAAATCCATCAAAACCATACCATTTTTGCAGTTTATACAAAAACTTTACCTTAAACCCCTGCATATGTCTTATTTTCCTCCTAATTGTCTGTTTCAGTGCTGATGAAACAGGTGGAGGACCTCATCATCAAAGCTGTTGTGAGTGCTGAGCTACACATAGCCAACGCCTGCAAGACGTTTGTTCCCCACAAGTTCAACTGCTTCGGTAATCATTTTTCCTTATTCTTCTTAAAAACTTAAAAACCAATATAGTCCAATAAAAATGAGCGTGAAACTCAGTCAAGTCGGTTTTGGAAAACAAGCCGCTCGAGAAAACGGAATGAAACCCCTGAGATCTGCAGCTTCACAAGAATTTCCTTTTTCAATGAAATCCAATCTCCGTACAAATTTGATCTTTTTTTTGCTCGCAGTGCAGATACACTCACACACACATACTTAGTCATGCGCACCACCACACCCCTTGCATTTCCTTTCGATTTCAGATTCATTGTTCAGCAGTTCCTTCAAACTATTACTCCACCGAGCCGTGCTGAAGCTGTAGACAGTCATTTCTCAGCGTGGAGTCTTCCTGTACGTTGCTGCCGGGTCACCAAGGGCCTGCTGCCTGAAGCAGGAATTCGCTTCCTGTCCTCTGTTGCTACTCAGGTCTCCCTGATTTAGGCTGACTCTTTCCCTGGCTCCTCCCGCTGAGCAGCGGGCTTGTGTGAACTCCATTTTGGAGCCATTATCCATGTTAGTGTTGGCACTAATTGTCTGCGTTCTTTCTCTGTGTCTGGCAGTCTCTCTGAGATTTGGGGTTTGAAAGCGTTGGCCGAGCCTCCCTCGGCACCACTGTCTCTTTTTCATTTTTCTTTTTCCCCTTTTCTCTCTCACTGTGTGTGTTTGTTTATAATTCCCCCCTCTCCCGCTCACACTCTTTTTCACCTCTCAAATGCTGGTAGAATAAAGGGCTTTGCAGTTGTGACAGGCTTCAGGAGACATAATTCTCCCAACCCCTTGATTGGTTGTTGTTTGGACTGTAATGGGCATGTAGCGGCACAGACTCGCACCAAGAGATTGTTGCCCTTCCAAAAGATGTTATCTGCATACAAGCGTCACTGCTACGTTGACAAACCACATTTACCCAGGGAATGAATTTTGACCATGCAGGTATGTAGAAGGACATGTGGTTTACCGAGTCTCAACTTGGCTGTGAACACAACACCTGAGGGACGTAGGTAAACAACCAGCCGACACATATCTTCGAGAAAGAGAGTGGGAAATAGGAAATGAAAAACAAGTTTGCTCATATTCCCATTCATTCTTTCACTCAGGTATGTCTCATATAACTTGTTTATACACATCCCCACATCCCAATCACAAGTACGCCCCACTGCATTTTCAGTGATAAAATAAGGTCTTACAGGCTGGCATAGTTTTCATGTGTGTTGGCCTGTGATGTGCAGCTCTGTAGGCATCCACAGTTTGTCAGTGTGACTGACAATATGTGTAATCAATTTGCACTGTAAAAGTTTGACAAGTTGACCTTAACTTAAATAACATCTCTGAAACCAACACTACCTTCTATTATGTTACTATTATAGACCGGGAATTCACAAAAGGCAAAAACTCATGTGACTCGCGGCCTGGTGACAATTGCTTTTCTGATATTGGCATATGGCATTGCATGGAAGTGGTTAGTGCATGCAGAGTGGGTTTTGTTTTGTCGGAGACTCTTAATGGACCGTAGAATGTCGGCCATGTGATAGAGTGTACTCTTCCTCTTGTCAATGACATTTGGGATTGGCAACAGTTCCTCAGAAGGCTGAGCAGTACAGATTATGGACACCCAGAATAGGTGTGTGGAAGACTAACTGTGCAGATGTCTTAATGAATAATGAATCCTTTTTAGTTGCAACTGTACTTTCAATAATGAAATTAACTGGAATTCTGCTAGCATGTATCAAGTAACATGCTAGACTTATGTCTACAATATAGTCTCAGAGCCAGCAGTGAGACAACCCCCATCAGCCCTCAACATCCTGATCTGCTCCGATAATGGCTTCAATTAATTATCTAGACTGCGCCTTATTGTCCCTCCACAGTTTCATAATGCCTTCTCATAATAAAACAAGCGATCTCTATGTTAGTGTTTTAGTTTTTTGAGTCATTGTAGAGATGTCTCCCTCTCGCATGCTTGCGCTGTCACCCATAATGTTTTTACCATCCATGCAACCAGACCTCAAAGTTTCAGCTGTAGCTGTGTGAATTCAATGCAGTTCTCTCACCAGTAAGAATGTCTCCAGTCTGTGTAACAGTCATCGGGCCTATGCGTGTGCAGGTGCCCCCAGGCTACCGCCACAGAGAAGCCATAGTCTCTACTGCACAAATACACCACTGCTCTCCATCACTCCGAGAACACAAGTCCAGTTTATTCAAGATAATGTAGTTTCATTTTTGTCTGTCACGTGAACCAAATACATTATTCATATTAAATGAGTTGAATCTACTAAATAGTGAGAAATAAGTAAAGAGCACTGATGTGAAGTAATTAATCATAGGCATTACCTTTTACAGTGTATAGAATGTTGAGGCGAAGTTAACGACAAAATAATAACTTGTAGCTTCAAAGATGTTTACATCTGTGTTGAGTGATTTGAGTAGAACCTGTTGCCCTTTGTGCATGTAAGCCTAGACAGACTTGTATAGACATAGATACCGCACCAATGTAATTGTGGAGTACAAAAGCAATTAGGTCCCGCACCTTTGACTAAGATACGTAATACACTGTGGTCTGCTGCGAACAAGCCCATTATCTCACTTCAGCTGTATCAGTTTACTATTGAATTTAGTGTCATTTTGTTGTCTTCAGAATCGCCCCCGAGCAACTTAATTACAGCATTCGCAGTCTGCCTACAGGATTAGGTTTCATAAGATAGACACTGACGGTTCCACGGGACCACCCTCATCCTCTCCTCTCCGCGGCGATCCGTCTTTCACAGTGCGATCATGTTGCACGCAAACCGGCTGTGCGTGTGAGTACGTATGGATTATATGAATACAGAGACATGCAGGAACCAGTGTGCAGCGAGGCTTTTTACAAACACACAGGTCTGTCTGAGCTTCTAGGAGTTCGCTCGAGTGTGTCTGTGGGCTTTTACTTGTCTGTTAAATAAAACCCACCCAAACCACCGAGGAGTCATGTTCGCTCAGCCCTTGTCAAGAATCCTCCCCCTTGTACTTATCCTCACGTTCGCTCAGCGCAGCCTTCAATACACGCAGTCTTCATCCTGGACCATGAACAGCTGCCTGTTGTAGTAGACAGGTAAAGCGTCAGCGCGCAGGGCAGCGAATTGTGTGTTTGCTCAGTGAACGGGGCTGATAAAAGCAGCCATTGTTCAGAGGGTTTTATACAGTCTCTAGTTTGTCTGGAATGGAGCCACGCGAGACCATAAAGCACATTATAATCTTATTTTACTGCAAATTGTTCCCTGCCATTTTAATGTCTATTAATGGCTTTAATACAATGTTTATTGTTTTCAAATTGGATTTCTTCCTATTGCTCAAATTGCGCTGTGTGTCTAAATAGGTGCGCAGTAACCAAAAGAAAAATCTTTTTATAGCTCTGTAATGTCTCCTGTGGGAGGAAATAAAAACATCAAATTTTTCATTTTGCATCAGTAAGAACTATGTGTGTGTTTCTGTGGAGAGAAAATGCCACCCATGCAGCTCCTTACCGCCGCTGTGTGATTAATGGACAGTCTTTTTTGCTGAGGGATGCTGATTACGAGATGTTTTGACTAAGATCTGATTAGCCAAGCCAAAGGCCTATTTTATTACACACAAAACATTCCACTTACTGGTCCTGTGTTCCACTGAATGTCCCTCATTAAGTGCTGAGTGTGGTTGGATCCCCCGTCTGTGAACCACTCTCCCTGTTTTACATTTATCAGAATCTCCCACACACTTCTCCGCAGCGCAGCAGCCTGTTTGCGTCCTTATGATGACAGTGGGGCTGCTGCTCGGCTAAGTCTTTTTTCAGGAGGGATGAATGGAGTGGGTCCCATCATCATATTAAGGCTATATGGAGTATACTGTATTCAATTACCGGGTTATGTTTTCATGACACTGCCAGATGAATAATTCATCTCAGAATGTCGCAAGAGAAATTCAGTTGTCCTCGTCTATGAAGTAAACACACATGAAGGCTATGCTCTATGTCGCTGTTGTTACAGGGCCAACAGGCTGCATGGCCGGGGTGGGGAGATTATTGTCTTTGGGCGTTTGTCTCTTGTGGTGAAGTTTCCAGCAGCGCCCATCCAATGATTAAAAAAACGTCTTCATCATCCCTTTTTCACTGTCACAGTGTCTCTTTTCCTCCCTCTTTTAATGGGTGTGATGTGCATGTTCGCTGCCTCCCCTCTCCTTGTGTGTGTTGCTTGTTGTGGGCTCTCTGCGGGCACGTTTAACAGCTCTCCCCCCTCGGCAGCGGTCGAGCCACAGAACAAACGTGTCTAGCAGCGAGTGGCTCGGCGGGCTCATGAGGGCAGAAGCGGCGTCTGCTCCTAATTGGGGGAAAATGTGCGGCACATGGAGACTGCATGTCGGGGGCTGGCGAGGCGGTGTAACACCTCCCTCCCTCATTTTCCCCTGTTGTTGTGGTGCCACTGATGGAGCACTGCGGGCTCAGAACCACTTATTCAAGTGCCATGTTCCCCAAGACTAATGCATGATGTTTTATGGCACACACACTCACTCCATCTCCTTTCTCTCTCTCTGTGTGTGTGTGTGTGTGTGTGTGTGTGTGTGTGTGTGTGTGTGTGTGTGTGTGTGTGTGTGTGTGTGTGTTTATATGTTTATATTACATCGGTTTTTGCAAGAACCCCTGCAATAAACAGACACTAAAGCTGGGGTTGGCAATCCTGGAAAAGCAGGCGGGCTACACTTTGAAAATAATACATTTACCCCCTTTCCCATTGGCTCTCTCTGCAAAACCCCATCCCCAAAACACATCAAGGTGCACTGCCTGACAACTGCTAGAAGCTGAATGTTCCTTGATTGACATCTGACTATTGCCTCTGCTTCAGTGGTGTATGCCACTCTGTTGATGCAGAGTGAGAGCACAGGCTGGCAGGTGGGTTGTGACAGACCAGTAGGCCATGCTGTGAATGCTTTTGTTTATTACAGTCCTATGAGGGCCACAGACACAGGTTCTTTTCATTTTCTTTCAACTTTATTTATTGATGGCTTTTGGGACATTTCAAGAAATGAGATAAAACACGTCCGTAACAAAGTACCAACCCCTTCCACCTCCAAAACATTTTTTTCAAATGTTATTACACTGTTACTTGCTATGTCGTGAACAGTAATTGTAACATGTGCACAAGCAATCCTAAAACAAGTAAGAAAACAGTTCATTGACATAAATAAACAAGACATTCTGGAGATTCGGTATTTCCTTTGAATTTCAACCAAAATAAGGAAAAGTGCTGAACAATGTCTGGTGAAGATCATAGAGTTTTACCCGACTTTCTGCCTTCAGTGTTTTATGTTCATGTTTGCTTAACACTTTGTCTGTCCTTAACTTTCGAAAGGGCCTTGATTTATTTTTAACCGTATGCTACGCAATGAACAGCCTAATAACTTTTAAGTCAGTCTTCTTTCAACCGAGTGCAATTATCAAGCCATTGCTTGCCGTCATGCTGGCTTTTGTGTGCTTAACACTGGCATTGACCTGAGATGCTAGAACAAACAGAGCTGGTTATTGCAGCTTTGAAACTCCCAAGCCGCCACCCCCCCCCCCCCCCCCACCCCCCCACCCCCACCGGTCTATTCTCAACACAGTCTGTTTCTTTTGAAGTGCCATTAAAAGGATTTTTCCTCTGGCTCCTATATGGGATTTGCCCTATCCCTGTAAAATAATGTGGTTTCCCTGCAAGCTGCTGCTGCTGGGGCCGGCGGGTCGTTGGCATTTAGGGTGACACTCCTCAGAAGCAGCATGAGAGCTGTCACTGGGCTCACACGCTGAAACAAGAGAGACACGTGAGAAAGGGAACTTCCTGAACACTTTGTTAAGGACTTTTAATAGTGTCACTCGTTGCTAACCTGTCGCTGGAGTGGAATCGATACATCTGGACAGAAAAGGCTTTATAACATTGTTATTCTCCTGGAGTTCATGTTTATTTCACATAGTTGTACGAGATATGACCTTATGATGTAGGTTCAGCTTTCCCTGGTAGCCATTAGAGGGCCTTCCTTCTTGGTAATCTATAGTGACAGCACGTTGACTGGTTGACCTTTCTGGCCATGAGAAAATTATTGACTATATATATATATATATGTATATACTATATATATATATATATAACTTACATAAGCAAAATTCATGACAGATGAAATGTGTATGTAGTTAGTTAATGCAATTGCGCCAATCCCTCAGTAGCAGACTTTTGGTGAATGTTGCTCTAGTGAGTGATTGGGTCTTTAACATGCGTGTAATGAGTAGCAGAAAGACAGAAGGCCATGTTGCCAAGTGCCACATAATGGGGCTATGATAAACCTCTGGAAAGGCTCATGACTGTGATACCCTTCATCCTTTATTTTCAGTGAGCTGATCAGAGAGGTTTCTAATTCTGCCCCTCTCTCTCTCTCTCTCTCTGTCTCTGCCGACTTCCCAGTCTGTGGTGAAAGCCTCTTGATTCATTTTGTGTTTTCCTCTGCAGAGCTGTATGGTTTTGATGTGCTCATTGACTCCAACCTCAAACCCTGGTTGTTAGAGGTGAACCTCTCTCCCTCCCTGGCCTGGTGAGTGACACTGTCTCACATTTGATTACTTAGTCCGTTGTTTTCGGAGAATCTCGTGCTGAATACGTCTCTTTTCACTCCACCAACGCAAACAGACTATTTATATTTTTATAGCTTTTACTTCTTAATATGCAAGTGGTTAATAAAAATGTTTGCCACATTGAAGGAAATGGCACTCAAACCAGTGCGTCACGCAACAAATGCAGCCAACATGCAGTTTCTACAAACCCATTTAGTCAGTTAAGCAGTTTAGTCAAGGTCACACAACCAATCTGTATCCTCTTACCACTCATTTGTTCCTCCCTGTGCGCTGGGTTGTAAATTTTGTGTTTGCTTCTTTGTGTCATTTACCCGAAATCCATCTATTTCCAGTGATGCGCCCTTGGATCTGAAGATAAAGGCCAGCATGGTTGCAGACATGTTTTCACTTGTGGGTGAGTGCGTGCTTAAACGATAACTAAATCACCTTCCTCTGGTTTCCAAAGTGATTAGGCAGTTTGATAGACATTTAATTTGTATAAATTCATTGTTTATGCTGGTGAAACAAAGTGCATTAGGCCAGCAAGCTTCTTAAGTTTCCCCTCTGGATTAATGTAGTATCTATTAATTATCCATGTATCTAAATCAGTAAAAACCTTAAAAATCTTAGGTAATAAGTACTTCTACACTATCAACCATCACATAATTATCAGAGTAGGGAAAACATTTGGTAAATAAAACTTATGAAAATATCAGAATTAAAGGGGCAGGGTCTCATACACACAAATGCAGGCAATTATCACAAGTCAAAGGTCACCACAGATGAACTCCACTTGAAGCCAGACACTGGATTTGGTTGACAACATGAAGCAAATGTTTTTCGAAGATTTCGGTTTTAAGATGTACATTTTGAAGAACCTAACATAAAATTAAAAGTTGTGTAATTATGCTGTAATTCCTTAGCCAGTCTCTAATTAAAGGCGTGGATGCTACTTGGCTGTTTCTAACAGGTTTCCAATGATGCAGACAGTCGTCTATTGTTTAACGCCTAATCTTGTCCCACATTCCACTTGTCGGGGGTTTTGCGCAAAGTGCCGAAAATAGGTGCAAGGCTTCATGTGGGATCTGCGGTGTTGAGAGAATAAAACTCTTTTGAAACTTTTTAAATGATACACAGACAAAATTGTAAGCAGAGGCTTTAGTTGTTCTTTAGTCATTAAGCTCTTTTGAGACTGGATCCTTCATGTCAAATAAGTAAAGCAGTCTTTGGCATGAAGACATAAAAAAAAAGCCTGGCCCCGGGGCAGAGATGAACACTGTTGATATTATAGTGTTTGCAGCAGGGAGGGAGATGCGTCTCTGTTATGCCTCCTCCCTTTTTTAATTACTCTATTCTCACACACAAAAGAGTTTACAAAGTTTTTGAAATGTAACTTTAGACCAAGAGGGATCTCGTAATCTGATCACCACCACATACACAAGCATTTACATATAATCTGAGAGCACGACGTATTCATGTTGTAAAACCAAAAGCCTTTATTTTTATTATACAACAAACAAACTAGGAACAGCGAAATTAGGAGTGCTACAGCTGAACAGTCAGACAAAAGGAAACTGCCCCTAAGAGTATGCACTTAAAATGTAATCAATACTATAAAAACTCTTAAAAAGAAAAACAGACATTACACCTTCCATTTAATCTTCTACTTTATCCTGATTACCAATCACATAAATCATGGAGCCCACTGATTTTCTGGAATCCATCTTCACTTGCACTCAATCATGAGGTTTATCTGTGGTCTCAGCCTAATGATATAAAACAAAATTGGCTATTACGTCTGTGTGTGTGTGTGTGTGTGTGTGTGTGTGTGTGTGTGTGTGTGTGTTTGTGTGTGTGTGTGGGTGTGTGTGTGTGTCCACATATGTCTGTAGCTTGACGCCCTCCCCTCAGGCTCATTTAATTAAAGAGCAGAATCATAAATTGCCAGTTATCTTTGAAGTGAGACGTTAGCGAGGGCCTGGTGAAAATGAGCAGTGGCGTGTAAAACATAGCACGTCTATTATGTTCCAAACAAGCGAAGTCAGCTGCTGTTGGCTGATAACACTTGGGCAGCCTCCCAGACCTGTAAATAATGACAGCATTCCATTAGCATTCATTTTGTTCATGTGTATAGCTGTCAGCTCCGTGTCGCCCCCGTGTTTTTGATAATTGCTGTGTTTAGGCAAGAGCGAGGCAGGGGCCTGATTCTTACCTGACGGCTCGGATGAGGTAGAACAAATAGCCTGCAGCTCCAAGCTGTCAATAGACTTAATTCAGCTCAAGTATGACTGCTGCAAGATACAACATAAACATAGTGTATTTCTGGAACATTTCCCCTTTGCCAGTAGTCAGCTCTGTGGGAATTGACAAACCGAGGATCATGGATTTACATCATATTGACAGGGTGGGAACATCCTTTAGTTGCAAACAGCTTCCCTCACTTCTCTTAACTACCACTGTGATGCACTTAAATGTAAATGTTAGCGTGCCTGCAGCATGTCTGCAGTGCGCGGTTATGGGTTGAAGGCACAGTGGATGCCATAGTTAAGTTTCATATATGTTTAATATCTAAGGAGAAGGATTTCGCTCTAATTTGTGCGTGACAATGCGACATGTGTGTTGCAAGATTTCGCAAAAACTACTTGACGGATTACCGCAAAAATATGGTGGATTGATGTGGTATGGGTCAGAGAAGAAGAGCCCATCAGATTATGGTGCAGATCTTGATTAGGGCTCAGATTCTGGATTTTACTTTCTGTAACGTTATGATATATGACATTTTTTCAATATTTTTGTTGTAAAAAAAAAGAAATTTGGATCTAGAGAATTTAAATGTGGTTTCATAAAGAGACTGAAAAAGTATACACTCTACTGAGTGACATTCTAGCTATATTTGTAGTGTCTTGTTAGCCCAAGAAGGCTGGGCACATTTAGGTGCATTAGACTTTAAAAAAGAAATAGCTTACTACTTACTGAGGTAACTGGCTGCTGCAGGGTTACATTTAAAAGGGAGAAATAAAAGTGCGGTGTCACTCTTCTCTCTCCCAGCAGCAAAGTGACAAAGAGTGTTTGCAAAATGTTGAACTGTGCCTTCGATCAAGGAACCCGGTCTGTTCCACATCAAGTCAAATCAAGTCCAGTACTGTTTCTGTAGCACATTTCATACACAGGGAAACACAGTGTACCTAAAGTGACAATATGATTGCAACACAATTATACGAGTGCAATGAGTCAGCATCAGCAGGTTTTAGTGCTGTTAAATCATCATCAAACACACACACACACACACACACACACACTGGCATTAAAAAGTGTTTATTGTGAGGGCTACTGCTATCAAGATGCTGTATTGTGCATCAATCAACAATAATAAAACAACTCTAGCTTTTCTGCCTAACAATATATAAAATATATGTGTACATATGCAGGATATTTGTTAATATATTGTGGAATCCCTCATTACCTTTTGCCCTGCTGTTTCTTGCACAAACACTTCAGATGTGATGCAACATACAGTATGAAGTTCATGGGAATGAACATATTCAAGACCCGATGTTATCGACACACATGGTTATGAGTCTTCTGCGCCCCCGTAGGCTTTGCGTGTCAGGACCCTCTGACGAAACAGCCACGCTCTGACCGAGTCGCCCTGGACCCCAGCCTCAAACACCCAGCAGCCCCCAGAGCGCAGGTACTGCACGCTCACACGCATCCACAGAGCAGAGCCAAGCCAAGTGTTGCACTCGTTCACCCGTGCTTGTGAAATATCCCCGTCCTTGTCATCATCTCCCTGTTGCTCTCGCCACATTCCTGCCACTGTCGCTGAGCTCGTCTCCTACCCTCATGGAAACTTCACTGTAATGCAAAACAACTGCTAATGTAATTACGGCGTTTGAGTGACATCAGTTTGTAAGTGCTGCTCTCTGTGGATTATTGTTTTATCATTTCTAATCAAGTGACTAATGCTCTCTCCAGGCCTCGTTGCCTAATGATGCCACAACAGCTAATGCACTTGGCTCCCTCTCCGCTTGACTACTGCACCCAGATTTGGCGCGGGGTCTTGCTGGAGGGAGATTACTAAATCCGACAGATTTCTGCTCCACCTTACATTGTGTAAACGACCTGTGTAGACACACAGTGACAGTGTTTCATTGTTGCATGCTGATGTGGCACACATGTCATCCGTAGGCGGCTCTGCAAAAAAGGTAAAATAATAATGCTCAAGCTCACCTTCGACTCACTGTCTTCAGCCATCGCCTCTTAGAAACCTTTCTCTGCACTGACAGCCGCTGCACACAGCAGAGCGGTGAGTCTTTCTTCTGACTCCAACATATTAATCTTCTTTTGCCTTGTTCCTTTCGCAATTCCTTGATGGCTGTTACATTACCGGTAAGAAATTGCTTCCTGCTCCTCTCTCTGATTTGATTATGTGGCTTTACTGTTTTTCATTGTGGCAGACAGATGGTTTTTATTGATTCCCTAATGCGGCTATTTAATAGAATTCTCATTACATTAGCAAAGTGGCTTTTGTAAGCAAGTGCGTGAGATGCTGCAATGCACCCCAGGACTTGAAAAAGTCAAAACTTTGCTGTGAGGAGTCTCAGTTTCTCAGATGTACCTAAAACAAGGCCGACTCCAAGCCAGGGCCGTCACAGGGGCTGTTGAAGAACTCCGGGGGCCTTCGGTGAACCTGTCCTCTCCTCTTACTTTGATTAGGGGCAACAGTTGAGACTCTTTTAGTGGGATTAGGCCTTGTCACTTTTTGGCTCCCTTTGTATCCCCCCAGCCGCGTCAGACAAATTAAATGTAATCCCCCTGCTATTTAGATGACAAATTCTGTATGTGATCCCGTGGGGTTGCGCCTTGCTGTCTGGCCCAAGTTCCAGTCCACATGCCAAAGTTGTCAATCACAGCCTGGTCGTGCATGCAGCGGGGAAACAGCCAGGAATGCCAGTGTATCACAAAATGTTCCATTTGTATGACAGGAAGGAAAGAAGAGAGGGTTCTTTTGTTTCTCTAGGTGTAGTTTACATTTATAAATAAGAATTTCTTGATGAAAAAGGTCATGTTTGTCAGTCAGAAATCACCTCTTTTCCAAAAATGTAAGACAACGTTTGAAAACCTTTGAGTGTAATTACATTCCTTTACATGTTTTGCCTCCACTCTTGTCCCCTGTAGCGACAGAAGCCGGCGTCAGCTAGTGCCTCTGAAACAGAGGGGTCAAAAGAGAAGCAAGCAGCTAAACAGGGTCAAGGAGAAAGCACTTTGAGCTTAACTGCTGAGGAGGTAAGATCTTCCTAATGGTGATGTGTGTGATTTTTTTATATTTCAAACCTGAAAACACAAACACAAACACACACACACACACACACACACACACACACACACACACACACGCATTGACTCCAGTAGCAGCACACACACTTTTGCAACAGAAATGACGTATGAGGCCTCCAGAATTTTCTGACCGACAGGACCCTGGTCATTCTGAGCCACAGGCACGGGCAACAGACAACCGGTATTAAACTGTGCCTGAGGAGCGCAGTAGTCCAGGGCTGTTTGAACCACGGAAACAGAAACATGTCATAAAAGTGGATTTTTTTTAATTATAAATTCTCTTATAAATCAGATATTAAAACCAGCATTTTCATCACAGAACAGTGATAAAGTTTAGTTTACAGTTCAGAAAAAACATGTAAGTGTTCAGAATCTCTTTAATCATTTAAGCTGTTTCAACTTTGGGGAAATATATTTTGCTTTCCTTCGTTTTTTCACAAATACAGATGAAAGTCCTTAGGAGGATAAAGGAGGAGTACGAGAGACGAGGAGGTTTCATCAGGATCTTTCCCACCGCAGAAACCTGGGAGCTCTACAGGTGAGCAGCAGATCGATAACTCGTAACACTAAAGTGGTGCATGTCGATAAGGTTACTCATGATTAATGGTGTCCTTAAATAAAAGTAGACATTCAAGTTTAATTGATGGAATCAGTCCTGGCACAAACCAGGCAGTGTGACTCCTATTGCCTGTGTCTAATTGAAATACCAGACTTAGTTGTAGCTACAGTTACTGACCATTTGTTTTCAGAACCTATTAGTTGAACTCTGTGATCTGTTCCAGGAGAAGCTTACATCCTACAGTGACTAATTGTTGAAGCTTAGAGAGGAAATCTGCTTTTGTGCTTACATTTCATATTCCTATATGAGGATTTGTTGCTTGATTAGCTCCATGCTGCATTAGCAGCAGGGATTTTGTGGCATTTTAAGAAGCACATTATCGAGCGGTTGTTGGGAAATTATTGGTGTATTTAATAGCGGCTGCGTTCGGAGTAGCTGTATAACAGAAGCCTCATTTTAACACATTTGCCACAAAGTAGAGAGGTCAAGGCTTAATGGGGCTGCTGCCTTTATGATTATTGTAATTTGCTTATTATCTTCTTCTCTCAGTGGATATCTGGAGTCCAAGACTTCAATGAACTATATGCTGGCGAACAGACTTTTCCATGGAAGGTAAGCATTTCCACTGTGGTCAAGATTGGGGGAATAAATCTCCCCATCGGTTTGTGGAAAGGGGTCGGGTTCTAATGTGGCGTTTGTTTGGTCCTTGGATTGAATAGGTGAGGGGAACTGCTGAAAAGCACAGTCAACTTTTCCAGCAAGCGCCCAGTGTGTATGTGGCGTTGTTGAATCATGGGAAAAAGGGGAAAACAGTTAGAGTTGAACTGCGTCTTTAGTTATTTTAATGCAACATGCATTTATGTTATTTGATCAGTCCGTGCTTTCAAGTTTTAACCACAGCTTTGATTGCAATGCAATCGTTTCCGGAGATTTGGACCCCAACTAAGCCCATCTACGAGTTTTCCATATTCGTTAGGAAGCCCGATTAGGGAAATGGTTGTTGCTGCAAGACCTCAGCTGCTGTTATTATTTGCTTTTCGACCTCTCTCTTTCAGGCCGTCACCGCCGGTCACATCAAGCTCTGGACATTCTGCTAAACCGCACTAATCTTTCTCAGAACTGGCTTCAGTTAAAAAATGTGCTGCAAAATTACCTTGTCATTGTTGATAATATGCGTATAAATCATTATTTTTGTTGTTATTACAATTGTGCTGATGTTTCTTGTTCTGTCTCGCAGGAATGTGAATGGGAATGTGCAGCTGCAGGTGGACGCCGTCCATCGCTGTCACGCAGTCCAGTATGAGAGGAAGTTGCTGTCTCTGGAGGCCCGTAAGAGGAGACAGCGCCACCTGACTCATCGCTCTGCTGCGGGGAAGAAAAAAACGGGTAGGCCCAATGTGTTCCGCCTCACTTTAGCAAACTGCTTTTTTTGTGTAACTGAGAAGAGCGTAGCTAAGTGGGATAACATCAAACACTAATACACTTTTGGTTCCAATAAATAACTCCCCTGTGTCATGGTGAGGTTGGCCAAATATGACTCTGAATGAGTTCATTTCATTGCAGCAACAATAAAAGGCCTATTTTGAGTGTATACATGTATTTAATCCAAAATGCCAGTGATGCAACTGACATTTGTCTTTCCTTTCAACGGTGCGTGCCTCAGGGAAGGAATCCAAGGCCTCCCCGGCCGAGAGCAGCAGTTGGGGGGGAGAGGACTGCGCTCGGGAGCAAAGAGAGGAGGTGAAGCAAGTTCTCGAGCCAGTCTCACACAAGGCTTTGGTAGCAGAGCAAAGAAAACAAATGGCCGCACCACTGGAGCGCTGCCACAGTGAGGCTCTGTCCAGCTCGGAGGCAGCCCCACACAATGCCAGGCCCAGAGTCAACCTGCTCAACATCCTTCAGCAGGGGTGGGACCTCAGGTCAGTCCATGTTCTGGGCTGCTGCTCAGGTTGGCTGCTGCCGTCATCTGCCTCCCTTCCAGTATTTTTTTCTCCCCCGCTTTCCCATCTTTTCCTCTTTATGTACCCAGCAAAGGAGAAGAGAAGAATTTCAGTCTCCTTTTTCCTCATCAATGTGTACCTGCCACCAGTGTTGTCTGAAAGAACAGGCTGCAAGATATCCACATCTTGGATTTTTAATAACATCTAACCTGCTGGTGAAATAAATGGGTAATAACACATGTCGATTTAGGACCAGTTACAATCACAGAGCTTCAATAATAGTCCTGTATTAGTTAATGGTCCACTATACATGAAAGAGGAATAAAATCATAACTTGGTTCGTTACCTGGAACTTTTCATATATCCCTTCAGAAGCACTACACACTGCTGCGTGTTTGTGCGGCATGTGTTGCATGCAGCAGTCTGTGGTCTCTTGTCGATTTGAAAAGTGTGTCTGAAATTGTAATTCGAGGAGGAATTACAACAACAAGTCTGAGTTTGTAGAAATTCCGCAGTGCTTGCCAAGACTGTGTATGAAGCAAGGAAATTATAGTACAGCATATCATTGTTTATGTTTGACAGCTTTTATCCAAACTTTTTTTTTCATCTGCAGTTTTCCGACAGCTCTCGTTCCAGGTTCACCTGGGCCGTAGAGGCAATTTATCATTCTGATACCGGTGCAGGACAGGATACATTGTGTTTCAACAACTTCTGGCTGAAAGTGATACACTCTGTACTTGTTTTTTGTTTTTCTCTGTTTACTTGGCTGATATATCAGCAAAAAGGAATGAAGAGGAAAGCATCATCTTCCTGTTGTAGCAGATGTATCGCTGCATGATTCCAACATAACAAAATAGTCCTTACTGTCAGTTTCAAGCAAATCATTACTATTGTTATTATTATTATTTGCTTATTACTTAATACCTAAATAAAACCTCATATTCACTATAAAAAGGCCTTACTGGATGAGAAGTCTTAAATATGACACTGACTTTTAGTAAGGATCATTAATTGTTGTGACATATTTTCTTGTCTATTTCTTTAACCTTGCAGTTCATGATGATTTTCCGCTCTTTCTACTTTTGCTTCTCCTCTCCAGTAAAGTGCAGGCCAGGGTGGCCTTCTCCTCATACCTGCAGCGAGTCCAGCTCAGACTGTTAGCAGAGAGCCGAACCAACTCCGTCCCAGCTTGGCCAGACAAGGACAGCGACCAAATGGTACAGTGATAATCATTTTTAATCTCCTCTTACGAATGCACCGGGTGATTTATCCTGGAGCATGTTTCCCATACGTCTGTGCCAGACTTCTTCTCATTTGATATCCTGTTACTCATCCGTTCCCTTGCTATAGCTGGAATGTGTATGATGCATTTGTGGCCACGTAGATGGGAAAATGTAGTCTCTTAAAAAATAAAAATGGCCTGATTGGAAAAGTCTGCATTGTAATGGTGTACATCATCATCAGTGACCTCAAACCTTTGGGGAAAAATAATATGATCTCAGGCCTGATCTGTAGGCCTTTAACTTCAAAGGTCTCAGTGTTTTTGAAAAGCATTGGCCGCCGAAAAGGAAAGCACACACACACACGCACACACACACACACACACTCACACACACACACACCCACACGCACACATACACACACACAGTCGGGTCTCCATGACATGTCTCCATAGTTACTGCTAGCCTAACCCTTAATCTAACCTTAACCTAAACCTAATTTTGACCAAAACCTAATTCTATCCTAACCATAAAACATGGCTTTGTCTTAAAATTCAATGATTTACATTACTGGGACTTGATTTTTGTCCCCATATGGAACAAATGTCCCAATAACTTGACTTTGTAAAGAGATATAGGTCCCCAAAACATGAGTAATACCTGATCTATACACACACATGCAGTTTGAATAAGTACAGCATGGTAAAGCAGGGATTATCACATGTATGTTTTCTGTCTGCATAGGAGCTGGTGATTCGCTTCCTGAGAAGAGCAGCCAGTAACCTTCAACAAGACATTAAGGTGGTATTGCCCAGTCGCCAGTTACCCCTCAAAGACCGCAGACGCATCCTGTCCCACCAGTTGGGAGAGTTTATCTACTGTTACAACAAGGTACATGTTCCCAGATGCCAATTTCTCTAGCGAAGAATAAAGTGAAACAAACACGAGAGACATTGTGCAGTTTCTCGACAGACATCTGAGTAAATCTGCTCTTTTCTTTCTGCTCTTATCTTCTCAGGAAACTGATCACATGGTGAAAAAACAGGAGAGGAGCAAAGAGGAGCATTGTGTTAACCCCAGTGTTTTTCGCGAGTACATCACTGCTGCAAGGTTAGTGAATTGGCAAGCCCTCACACCATTGTTCAAAGTTTGGCTCTTTACCATTCCACTTATATATGCTACTGAGTGAAGAGTGATCTCAGTCTGCTATACACATTTATCTCCTGTTTTCATTAACAGTGAAAACGATCTGGAGGAAGTACTGACATTCTACACACAGAAAAATAAATCAGCCAACGTCTTCCTAGGAACAAAAGTCAGGAGTGTTAAGAAAGACGTTCGTGAAATAAACGCCTCGGGAGATTCTGGCAACTGTGAGAATTCCAAAAGTGAGTTCCTTCCATGTGTTTTTTTTTTTCTCCCCCCATATTCTTGTTACTGTAGGTCTGGTTTATGTTTAATATTTTATCATTCAAGCACAGTAAACAGGAATTGTTTAGATTTGTAAACTTGAGAAAAAAAGTTAAGGGAAAAGCATTGAGTCATGTGGGGTGAGGAAAAGGTCAGCTTCAAATGATTAGCTCTCTTTGGGGAAAAACAAATGTGTGTCAGAGGCGAGGAATGGCTAACTGATGATAAAGGGGCTCTGGCTTCTTTCGTCTTTTGAGCAGCTCCTTCTGTGGCCAAAGAGGATTCCAGTTCTTCAGAGTCCTCGCTCTCCACGGGGAAAGTCAGCGGTGACCCAGACATCAAGGGCGCTGAGAGTCAACCTTCTGTACGGGCGCTGTCTGGAGAACAACAGGCAGCGGTTGGAGCCAGTAAAGCCCAGCCAGATGTCCAGGCATCTCAGCACTACTCCGGCTTTCCTGTGACTTTAGACTGCACACATGTGCAGCGCTGCTCTCCTGCACCGGCTTCCCTCCCTCTTCACTGTCCGCCACCACCACCACCACCCGGACCACAGCCGCCGTCCTACGCACAGAGCTTGGCAAAGTCTCAGTTCTGTCATCCTGAGACTCTTTCCAACCTTCCTGCGTACAACTCTGTCCCTATGGTCACGCAACCCCCGAGAGTGACATGGACGGCTGTCCCCGCGGGCTCTAACACAGTCTCAACCACGCAACCATCCCAGGAGCTCAGGAGGATTCAGGCCTTCGCCACATCCACATCCGGTTCTGGGGCAGCCTCATCCATCCAGAGTGCCACGCACATCTATAGCCAGAAGCTCTCAAGACCCACGTCTGCAGGCCAAGGTAAACCTATTGTTACATTCTCTGTGTTGCACTGACCCTCTATTTGTCTTCAGTCTTAACCCTGTTCATACCTGGAATTAACATCCGTCCTGAGTGATCCGATCACAAGTGGTCAGTGCTAAGTACGGGTCTGAATGCACCCAAATGCGTCCTGAATGCATCCTGACATTTAATCACTCAAACCACATACATGGCTATTCATTTTTTCCAATCTTGATTCAAGAGTTTGAGGGTTGGACTTTCACATTCAGATTTTGGAATGCTCTCACTCAAACCTCTGCGCTCACACTCAAATATTCCCCACTTGTGCTTGAATGACCTCCTACTCTGCTGACATCTTCTGACCTGCTACAGATTAAATGTAATTTAACATTTCTCAGTGACCATACGTTAATTTGAGCTTGATACTTTTCCTAAAGTGGTAAAATCTTTTTTCATAGCTGCGCGCATTCATTCATTCGCCCCCTCCTGACTCCGCTCTTTCTTTCAGTCAACAGGAGGATCAGCTCCAGCAAGCTTAAGTCCAACTCAGTGGGGGCCTTGAAGGATTTAAACTCGCTCTCTGCCCAGGCCCAGTCCAACCAGCAGGCCTTCATTTCAGCCCTGCAAAAGCTGGCGGATAAGCAGGTTGCTCGCCACTATGCCAGCTCCGGTCACATCAACCTGCTCACACAACACGTGAGTTCCTCAGGTTTTTAACCTCTTTAACCCACCGAGCCGACAGCTGCACCCACCTGGAGCCGAGAGTTTCATCCTCCTCGAATAAAGAAACCGTGCCGAGTTATTAAGCAATCGTAATCCGAGCTGTAACGTTTCATGAAAGGAAGACGAATCTGGCCGCTCTCGTGTCTCACTGTGAGGTCTCTGATATTTCTCTGTGTTGATGTGTAAACCTGGCTCTGACCCCATACTGGTGCGGAGCATCTCGCTGCTCATTCATTCAGCAGACCTGTCGGAGCCGGAGGGTCTGCTGCCTCCTACCGCGCACCTTCCTCTGCCACCAGCCCTCAGCTCGCCTGCAGCCTGTGGGCTCCGGGTTGGTGCGGGGGTGAGTCTGGAGCTGGGGTTTGAAGCTGGCTGGCTTAAACAGTGGTGAGCCGCATCAAGCCCCAGCTCTGTGTGAGGTCTCATTATCAGATGCACCATGGGGGAGTGATTTCTGTTGATACTTAACAAGCAGCAACTTTTTTGTGGTAATTGATGCTTATAACTAGAGGAATGTGGCAAATTGGCACTGAGCGGGGGTGCAGCAGCTTCACTTGCTCCATCACCACCTTCTTCTATATTCCCCAAAGGTTTGTCCTTTGGCCTGGGGAGCCCCGTAACCTCTCTACTCTGCTCCTCCTCCCCCTCCTCTTTCTCCTCCTCTTCCTCCCTGGCGTTTTTTCTGTCAAAGTTTTTTGTGATGGCACCAGACCACACAGACTGCAGTTTTTATAGCTTCCTTTTGACAGTACATTATTCTGTCTGTCTAAAAGAAGTTTGCTGTGTTTCCTATGAATAGTTAATCCTGGACATGGCAGCAGTTTATTTTTCAGGGTGAAACAGACCAGTGTTTTGCACTTAAAGGCTCAGAGGACATAAAGTTTTTTCAGGGCTCAGATTTGAAGTCATTAAATCACTTGCTGAACTAAATGGAGAACTTTGTAAACAGGAACAACACCCTGTTAAACTTGTTGACCCCTAAGGTTTTGGTAATTACTCACTCTCATGCTACAGGCCACATACTGTATATACAACTAGGTCTGTACATGTGTGTACCTGTGTATCTATATTCTTGTTCTGATATGTTAAATGATTTGTGGCATTTCATCAACGACACATTCATTATCTATGCTATATGTGTTCTATGTATATTATCCATATACAATATATTATTTTACTTCCTTAATATATATTAAATAGTTTCTAAGAACATGACCAATCTCCCTTGATAAGTTACTTAAGGCCGTGGCTGAGTAACACCGTGCTGACACATTTTTCACGCTGTACGCGGCTTGGCAGCTTTACAACTTTCCCATTGAACATTTAATGCTACGCAGCAGGAAATAAAGTAAATAAAACCCCAGAGCGGTATGATTAATTCTAACATTCGATCACAGTGCCAAGCATGGTTCCCAGGGTGCAGAGCAGCAGCGAGGTGCAGTCACTTCAGTAGTGCTGATGTGGTTGTAAACACATTTGGCCCAACAAGTCATACTAGCTGATTTTTGTGAAGGATGGAGGTGCCTGATGGGGAGGGGACCACCTGGATTTACTGCTGAGCGGAGACTAGCTGTGCCATGTGCGGTGTGTACATTTCAAACAGCTCCCAGATATAAGAAAATAAAGTGGTCGATGTGGGGGGGGGGCAAAACACGAGAACTTCATTATACGTTTTCCATAGCTCTCGACACTGTGTGAGCCTGCAAGTGATATGATTGCACAGACTTGACTTAACATTGATTTAACAACAGAATACCAACTTCCTGCTGTTACAATAACGGTAATGAAAATGTCCTCTAATTTGTCTAAGTGGAGTAATCAGTTGAAGTCGTCTCCTCTGCCCGCAGCTGACCAATCTGAACCTGGCCAACAGGATGCCGAGCAAAGAGAGCTGCACTCTGAACCCTAAAGGACGGCACACTGCTGCAGCAACACAAGGCCCAGTGAGAGCCGCTCCCTCGGGAACAGATCTACTTCGCAGCTCTGGGTGAGTCCAAAGAAATGTGGCACGGCATCTTGTTTTTTTTCCTTAAAAGGCAAATGTATCAAGGTTTCTTTTGAAAATTTTAACTCAAAAAATGTTTTCAGACATTGAAACAGTCTTTGAATGTTAATTTGGGTCTGAAATTGCTTTTCCACAAAAAGCTTCAATTAACCTATTTAGAAGAAAGAAATGATTACATCAACTCCATCTCCATCACCATAAAATCCAGAATCTATGAATATGGAAACTTACTTATATTCTCTCCAAATTCCAATCCCAGTTTCTGTGCACTGGAGGCATCAATTTAATAAATTCCATTTATGTAAGTTGAATATCAGATCAGGATTTACTATCATACTCTTGTAAGAACACATCTTAAAAATATAAGATGAACAAATGAACAAAATGTAGGGTTGAAGAAAAAAACAAAAAATGAGAGGGAAAAATGAGAGGAAAAATTTTTTTTTTTTCAAGATTGTTCAGTATAGATTGCAAAAGAATGAAAATGATGAATATTGGGAGGAGAAGACACAGGTCAACTCTTTATTAGCATTAACAACTTTCTCTATTACCCCTGTCATCACATTGCACCCCCCTGCTGCCTTGTCAGAGCTGTCGTACATCATTTGGTCAAAGTTCACCGTTGTTCTCACATGCACTATTTAATCGCCCTCTTCTGAGGCTGCACAGAGGGAATTGAGCGTTACAGTCTCAGCGGAGTTCACTGCCAAAGTACAGCTTATCTCCTCCTGATTTGAGATGCTGTGCTGATGTACACCAAGACGGCCATTCCTATTTCGAAGAATCTGTAAAAAAAAAAAATTTGAATGGGACTTTTCTCTTCTGTAACATGCTTTAGTCAGAAGAAACAGTGAGATTAAAATATTGGAACAGGAGCTGAGATAATAGAACTTATATAATTATATAAATACATAGGAATATGTGTAAATAAGAGCTAATGTCAATCATGTGAAAGTTTTCATCGGAAGAAAGGTTTAAGAAGGGATGAAAAGAGGATTGAGAATTCCATAATGCGAGGGGTGGGTGGGGGATCTCGGCCACACTTTTTGTGTTTGTTTTTTCCTTCCTGTCACCTCCGGTAGAATCTCATCTGCAATGGTGGTGAAGAAAACTCCCATGACCTCACTTTGCTTCACGACATCATCAAACCAGGTCTTTAGTTATTGTTTTGATTGAGAGACACCTCGTTGCTGAAGTTACTAAGTCTACGTCTAAAAAAATTCATAAAGTGGAAATCAGTAGGAAAGAGTGGGGAGGCAAATGCAGAGGCGATGCGGCCATGCCTGTTAGTGCCAGTGATGGGCCGGGCATCAGCATTTTGTGTTAATTGAAGCCGATGGTAGGAGATTTGGCTGATACCCAATTAAAGTGCTTTTCCAGTAATCCAGGCAAGATGATTTAAAAGACTGCGCAACTTTTTGCAATTCAGGAATTCATGTAAATATAAATAATCTTTGTACATTGCCTTGAGATAAAAGAAAACAGGACTGAAAATAGAAACAGAGGTTTGAGTCAATTATTACCCCAGGATTACTGGCAATCAGCTTTTGAGTGAGTGATATACTGTAAGTGTTTACTGTAGAGAAGCAGATTAGCGCGGCCTAGGGTCACACTCACCTCAACCTCAAGACTTTTTTAATGGTCTCGAACAAATTTTCAGATTGAAGATTGTTAGCCTCTGGAAAAAAGGTTTCAGAGTGCCAGCCCGTCTTTGGGAGCTCGAGTTGCGTGTGGAAATGGGTATTTTGTTCCCGGGTTTTTTAACAATTTTTTTATTGTGCTGCGTGGAGCTAAGCAGCAGCAGAATTGGCAGCTGAATGCCGGGAGTGTGTGAAGCATGCTGGCAGCTCAAAACATTGCATTGGAGTGGTGGTGGTGGCGGTGGTGGGGTGGAGGCGGGGTGCAGTGTCAACACCCACATATTCTGTCCGCTCCTGGCTCTTGCCTCTGCAGCTATTGAAATTCCTCCTTCCTCGCCTCCCGCTCACAATGCTTCAGAGAGGAGAAGGAAGGAAGCAGAAGCACAGACTACAGTCACATGCTTGTGGTCTGTGGCACCAGACCATGATAATGAACCCGGTGGCGATCTCAGGGTGTGTGCTTCATTGAAACATAATCGTCAATGGTCACCGCCCCCACCCCCCACCTTTTTGTATTTCTCTGTTGACATGTGAGTGACAGTCTCTCAGACAGCTTGGCCCTGATCTTGGACTCTGTTTTTCCAATCCAGCCCTTTCTTGTGTATCGAGCTGTGAGAGAATGCCAGGAATGTCTGGCCTTTTTCTCTTTTTGAAAATGTTTTTATTTCCACAAGCCAAGAAAGAGAGTTTTAACAGCATATATCATTTTATGGAGGGTATCATGTAGCTTTTCTATATGATACTGAAGAAGCAGAAATCTACTCCTGATCTCCCATTTCTGGTTAAAGTTCTAATGCATTGATGGATCATATTCTTTCTCTAAGGTTTGTAACTCCCTTTAAGCTTTTCTGCTTTACACTTCTTTCACCAGATAATAAATTATATAATAGCTTCACATTTCATATTCAAAGAAAGAGGAATGTAGCTTTCATGAGATTATTTTAAATCTCTCCATCAAAAAAGCATAGTTTCCTTTATCTTCCTATTTGTCACTGGCATGTAAAATAAAAAGCTCTTGTACCGCAATTACTTTAGGCCTTGGTTTGGCAGGAACCTCTTACTGCAGTGAAGTTTCTTTAATAAGAAATTAGGGTAAATTACCTTGATTTCACCTCGGTGCTGTTCCTTATAACACAGAATTTCCTGAGCCCCCCCACACACATGCATACACACGCACATGCACACACACCCCCACACACACACACGGACACACACGCATCCACACACTAGGGCTGACAATTTGTGCCAAACATACTGAAACTGTTAAGCTCGCTGGCTTTTTAAAGCAACCACAGGGGTGAAGTACGATGGGTTTCAAAGAATAGTACGGCTCTTTGAAGTGCGGCTGCCAGGATCTACCAGGTATGCTGCATCAGCACTCTGAGCGGCTCCCCCACTCCACTGTGCTGACAACCGGGGAGCTTTGAACCATGCTGCACATCTTCGTACACCCACAGCTGGGTTCATTTCCGGTGTTGGACCTCCTGGTACATACATGACGATTTTCACTAAGAGTTCTTGTGAATTAATGGGAACAAAGAGAACCCGAAGTTCAGGCTACAGTCAAGGCGAGAAACCTCAGAACAGCCAGTTTGTTTTGTTTGGTAAGGTTCAGACAGCCAATTGTTCTTATCACTGTAATAAGTTGGTCATTTCATCATCCAATCAGAATTGTGTTATGAGCTGCAGCACCCATGGCCTCCCTGTTTCCTTCTTCCTCTGCGAACAAACGACCACAAAACTATTATTCCTTCAGTGTGATGTTCGCTCCAGCACCGTGAACTGAGAAATACCACAACTCTGCTTATGCAGGGTATTTATAGTTCTGTTCAATATTTTGTCAGATTGCTGTTTGACTTGGTTGCAATGTATAATACTCCAAAGGATTTTATGACAGCCGATTTGCTGAACCAACAGCCAAACTCGGTAGACGGATTTTAAATGCTCCAAACATTTAAAATTCTTCATAACAACCTCTGACAAGAGGTTATGTTTTCACCCCTGTCCGTTGGTTGATTGGTTGCTTGGTTTGTCAGCAGGATAACTCAAATACTACAAAATGGATTGCCACAAAACTTGGTTGAAGAATGGGACAATTAAAGAACCAATACAATTTTGGCACAGGCAAACCCAGGATTTTTTGGTGCTGCTTTTTCACCTTTGTGGACAGGACAGTGCAAGGTTGGAAGGGTTAGAGAAACCATGGAAAGACACGCTACTAGGTGACCAAGAGGGCCACACAAACCCTTGGAGCTTTTCGATCAATTTCATTAAAGTGGCACTTCTTAACAATAAAAAAAGGCATATTTAGAGAACTGTTATCGAGTGTTTGGAATTTTCTGCGGCTTGATTGGCTTGCAGGTGACTGCTGGGCCTTGGCAGAGGTATTCGCTCTACTGAGTGCCATTCTAGTAGCTGTAGCTGTTGTTGTTTGAAATTAAATCTGTCAGGTACATTAGCTTCTTCATTTCACATGTAAGGTCTTCTTTGAGACTAAAACCCAGAACTGGTCATTTTACATCGGTATGTTTTCAACATATCAAGATATTCTGGGTTTAACTTTTCGTTTCAGGATCAAATAACCACTTACCACTAAAGCATCATGTTGCCCGCTTATTTTATTCCCACAACAAATCTCCAGAGTAGTCACTTCAGTATTTTTAGGACATTTCAACTCAGTGTTATACCGTTGCAGTAAAACAGGGTAAACAAACACTGATTAATGGCTGGAAATACCCTCACACTCCTGAGGTGGCTGATGTTTACACTGACCTGGCAGGGCTTTGAGATACTGCGGCATGATGTCATCTCAACTCATACCGTCCATTTTCCCACATTCACACTGGGTTAGATTGATGCGGCACATGTGCTCAACTTGCACCGCTGTGTTGTTCTACAGTAATTTATATCCGCGTATTAAAGGATGGCGAGCTCAACGGGGAGTGAGCTGACTCCCACAAGCTGAGGTCCGGCAGGGAGGGAAGTCCCAGATAGTTTGAGCTCTGCACATGTGCTGTTCTAGTGATGAGAAACTCAGATGTTAAACAGCTCTTCTGTCTCCTTTTTCTCCCCCCTTATTTCATTGGTTACCGTTTTGGACTGACCTCTGCTTTCTCCTGCTTTTAAATCATGGCGATCTCCAGTATTTATTGCGTGATGTTGTGATGACAATCCCTCTTTGGAAAGATCTCTCCTTGGGGTGTTACAGTGACATTGTACTCAAGGAACGCTTTTGCTCCTCACCTGAAAAAGAGAGGGTTTCAGACCACATACTAATAAAATGGAACTACTGAAGGTCCCAGTGGTCCGGCGTGCAAATGGCAGCCAAGTTAAAGGAAATGACTGCTGTAAACAAAGAACAAGTTCTTGTTTTGTCTCCTGGCGTGGTAGAATCTCTGGCCTTGCAAGGTTCACAGACAAGCCTTTGTTTCCAGAAGCTGAAAAAGTTGAATTGGCCTGCGGTCACACCAGTTGTTTTTGCAATATATTTGCCATTATATGAACTGAGAAACGCATGGGTGGATAGTATGTTCACATGAGTGTAAGATCCCTTGTGTCTTTGTTCGGCTGCACTGGACACAAATACTTTTTCACTTGAGCGGCACAAGATTATTATCCCACACTGGGCATTGTTGCTCGAGACTAATTGAATTCTAATTTTAGAGCTTGTCATGGTTTGTTTCTAAAATACTGTAGCTCTTGTGATTTTAGTCCCCATTGTTTTCCTTTAGCCTATAGACCACTGGACAAATGTTATTACATATAATAGGTGGAATTTCCAAAAACCTTTTTGTCATTAAGACCCAGATGGATCCTGTTTCTCCAACTCTACTTGTATCTCTCCGTCTCTTTTCATTTTTTCAAAATGATATATATTTTAACACGCATCTCCCAATAGTGCTCTTTATGACATTATTTTTGGCCGGGGTGGTACATACACAGCAGCCCACCAGAGTCCACATAGACTCAATTTAAGCGTGTCTGAAGAGAAGGTGGTCACCTCATTGCTTTAGCAGGGGCCAAAAGAAAAAAAAAGGCTGAAACAGGCTTAGTCCTAATGACAGATAATCCAGTTACAAACTCGTGGAGCTCGTCAAAAGGTTTGCTTTCCAGTTTGTGGCTTTGTGATGTGAATGGAACGTGAAGCTTGAGGTGCACTGAGGCAAAGAGGAAAGGTTTTTAGTTCAGCCTGAGTTTGCCACAGGCGTGCCCTCCACTCTGACTCTGATTTGCACACTTTGACTTGGGGCTTCTGTGGGCCCAGTCGCCGGCGACTGGGTTGCTGTGAGCTGTCTTGTCTTTTTACATTTTTTTCATCGTGGTGTAACAACTCAACACGTGGTTAAATGGTGAAATAACTGACGAGGAAAAAATGGTGGCAAATGCAGTGCTGGAATATGGTTTATGATGAAGCCTCTAAAGTATGCATCAGCACAATTGTCTTCATCTAATAAGAAGGGTACGCCTTTAGTCAGCTGTAGTTTCATTAGGGGCACAGGGATTTGGGGAAAAAACAGCATGGGGTGGACAAAACTTCTCATCCCTTATTAATCATCATTTTAACAGCCTGTGAACACCTCTACGTCGTAATTCATTGAGATTCACTGCAATTGATGTTATCACACTTTGTCTATGCTCCTCAAAATTACACATAAAAAAAGGATAAAATTCCACTCGTTGCCTTAAAGTGGTTTGAATATAACTCTACACCTTCCTTTCTTCATTCCGTGACTGGGATCACTGAATATGCTGGTTTGGTTTGGGGCCCCTGCTCTCTCTCTCCACGCCCTCACTGCTCACCTGTGGATGAGGAGCCTTTTTGCAGCTACTAAGCTCCACCCACAAGGCGACGGGATTGGTTTCTTAGATTTGTGACATCACCAACCCTGGCTGTCTATATTTAGCCATGGTGTTGACTGCTAATGTCACTTAAAATGTATTTATCATCAAATGCACAAGGGGAACAAGACATGGTAACATGTTTAAAAACTTCACAAGATGGGAACTGTCATTTTCTAGTGGGTCAATAGAAATACACTTTTTGCATGAAAATGTCTTAATATCAAGCAACAGCCAGTTAGCTTAGCTTATCATCAAGTTAGAAAATAGCGAAACAGCTGTGTCTGTTAAAAAGTATCAGACATCCCCCGACCAGCACATCCAGAGCCATACAAAGTTTCCCACAGTCCCTAGTCGTTGTACTAAGCTATGCTCAACAGAGATGACATTAAAGTGATGTCCACCTTCTTATCTAAGCATATTTCTGAAACATTTTTCTTAACGGTAAGTTGAGGGAGGTGAAGTCCTCAGTTATTCATTGTCTTTTATAGGGAAAAAAAACAAACACTGAACCGACACAAACTGCATGATCCAGTCAAGGAGAACCCGGCTGTGTGTTGATTTGAATTCAGTTAACTTTTTCACTGACTTCTCAATATTTCTCTAAGCCACAGGCTCCTGAAGGAAGATGAGGGTCTTCGGGAAGGGCCGATGCAGAGTGCCTACAGCCTGGTGACGGGGGGGAAACCCCTCCAGCGCTACCAACCCACCCAGGGAAGCTACCAGCTTCAGTTTGCCATCCAGCAGCTACAACAGCAGAAACTCCAGTCTCGACAGTTCCTGGACCAGAGCCAGTACAGACATCAGGTACATAAGAGAGATTGTAGATAACTGTCAATTATATAATAATATGATAATGTCTAATTTTAAAGGCCTTGTCAAAAAAGCAAATAGAACTGGTAGGGATCCACTTTTCCCTTCAGTCACAGGTTGAAAAAGGGTTTCAAGCGTCTCATATTTAGGAGTAATTTTGGTCGAGTCACTTTGCTGTGAATTTATTGCTTTATAAATTCTATTTTCTATTTTATTTATTTATTTTTTAAGTGTTCCAGCAAACTCAAATTCCTCTATCGTAGAGCAAGGCACTTTAACGTCTCTGTAAAGAAACTTAATAATACAGTTTCATTTTCATTATGCATGTTCTGCTTGGTACAGTGGTTTGTCAGACAAGCTTAGAAAAAAACGCAGTTGATGCAAAATAATGATATTCGTTTTTTGTAAAATGCATCCCCTCGAAAAATTAAAAAAATAAGTACTGCTACCAGTAAAGCTCTTTATTATTATTAATGATTATGCTCCCAAATACATGTGCATTGAGATTACAATTGTTCTTCTCAGCATATAGCTATAATACCAGGGCCAGTGTATGCTCATGTTTAGTGTTTGGAGTAAATCATGTAGCCAGAGGCTCCTTTTTTTGCACCACTGGCATGTTGTGGAACAGCCTTCCTTTGCTAATAAAGTTATCAGATCTAAGGGGAGCTTTCAAAGCCAGGTCAAGATTTTTTATGGAATAGGGTTATAGATTTGTGATCTAATAAGCATCCCATCTTTTATTTCGGCTTTTCCTTGTTGATGTGAATTTTTTTCCCTCTAGGATTTAATGGTACATTTTAGGATTTTAATATACATACTATGAAAATCAATCATCAATCAATCAATCAATTCCATGCTCACTGGGAGTTAAGAGGCTTTACTGCGATTTGTTGTTGACAGTTGAAATTCCTTGTAATTTATTCCCATTGAAAATTCAGATTTATTTAGTTAGATGAGAATTAAGTAAAAAGGGAACTGTTTTGTTCACCCTAGTATCGTCCTGTCTTACCCCAAGAATCAGCTCTGCATTAAACTGAACGACGTTTACAAGAATTTCTGAGTTATAACTCAGGAAAAGCCTCATATTTGTGTCTGTACAAAATATCCCCTTACCTAAGCACAATGCTGTCCAAAGCAGTGCCAGAGACACCCACATGAGAGGGAACGCTTTCATGTTAGCACTTAGAAAACTATTCAGAGAATCTCTCCCCAAACCACGTTACAAAATGGTGTTCAGTGGGAACATCGTTCTCAACAGAAGCTCATTCCTGGAGATCCAAACATGACTCCTCGCCCATAGATTACACTGTTTGGCTGAGTGACTCATTTAGGGTTGTATTGAAAGGAGTATAAAGGAATGCTGTCTATTAGGGCACTAGAGAGACGCAAGAGTCTCTCATGACTTTGGAGTCTTACCATTACTGTTTATATCAGATTTGAGCTCTATTTGTGTTCCCATTACAATAGAAAAAAAGATTTCTGGACATGATTTCTCAGCAGTAGTAATGTAGCGACAAAGAACCTTTTAGTCGTGCCTGAGTGGCCATGACAGATGTGATTTGGCTGTTTTTAGATAGAGATTAGAAAGGTAGAGGGGTCTTGGTCATTCCGCACAGCGCAATTTTAATGGCCAAAGAGAAAAAAAAGACAGCCCCTCCGTCTTTCTGTGCAGTTGCTTTGAAAGGGGATCTGAACAGGAAGAGTGTATTTATTCTTTTCCAGAGGATTTTGTGGAGGCAATCTATGGATGGAGAGAAATGGAGACAGGAGAGTACCATGGGACAGCTCAGGGGCTGGAATGATTGGATGCACCGTTTTTTTTCCGATGGCTCCTGAGTAATGCAGTTTCTATAATGTCACTGTTTTTTCACCATCTTGGTCGGCCCCTAATTAATGCAATTAAGGTGATATTTGTCTTGGCTTGGTCCAGTGGCCTTACCCAAGGCACTTTATGAAAGTGATTCCTTGCCTTTCTCTGTTCCATTCGCCTTCTCATTTTTTCAACTCATGGTTTGAACACATTTGACCAAGTTCCTCTTGTTGCGGATATTTTCCCATCACCCTCGAGGCACATGGAGGCAGGTAAATCTCTGACTGCATGTGTTGAATTCCGGTAAAACTTTTGAGACTTGCCTCTTGATTTGATTTTGTCACTGTCAAAATAGAAAACCCTCTTCTGTAAAATCATCCCTCCCTGTTTGTTCAGCCCACATGGCATTGTCTGCCTCTTTACGACCTAATGTATATCTTATTGATTATTTTTGATTATCTAAATCTTTGTCCCTGTCACTTGATTTTATTTTGAGGATCACGAGAGACGTACTTTGGTCTTTTTGATACAAATTCACTTCATATCCCTAAACTCACCTTGTTTGCATTTCTGTCCTTGTGGAAAAATTTGATTTCTGCTTTTGAATTATCCAAAGACACAACTCAAAGTACTTTTTAGAGTGTAAGTGCACATACATATATGTCTATATCTGTGCTTCTGTGTGAGAGAAAAAGACAGGGGGCTGTTCTGGAGCTCCGGTCCACGTTCCAGTTACTGGGTGCAGACTGCACGGCTCCTCCACAGGCCTGGCCCTGGGCCACCTGGCAGTCAAAGAAAGGTGCCCTTACTGGCCACGCTCAAACTGAATTGCGGCCATAGGCCTCGCAACCTGGAAACTCAGCTCCTCATTTATCAACACAGAAATTACATCAGATATTCCCTGTCACACCGCCGGCCCCTTTGAACGGCTGCACTGTGAGGCTGGAAAACCATTAGCTTGTTAGATAGCCGTATAAAGCTGCAGAGAAAATAACATAGACATGAGATGTGGATGGAATGTATGTGAAGCATTCCCCAGCACTACAAGGACTGAGTTGAAATGTGGCTCTAAAATATAATGTCAGACAGAAAACTGAAATTTCCCCCCATTTCCCAAGCCTTTGAAGAGACCTTGTATAAGCAAATAAATAATTTGAAGAATTTGCTTTTCAGAGCAGCCAACGTCAGAAAAATGTTGGGCTTGTTTTGATAGTGCATGGCATTTGAGTAATACCTGCTCTAATTCACATCCAGAGCTCTGATATTTCACCTTAATGTCAGGGGTAATGTTTTTTTCCCATGACAAACCCAACCTAAATATAACCACACTTCCTTTTTCCGCTTGTGGAGTAAAATATGCACAATACATAAAGATAGAGATTATAAAAAGTAGAATGGTATGAATGAAACAGCTTTAATTGTGATTTATGTATTTCTGATGTGGTGCTGGACAGAGTTCACGACGACCAAGACAGTTGTACAGACTTAAATAATATTCAATTCGCATACAGTAGTTATACATTTACTACAATATTTATAATTAAGAAACTCTGCTATCTTTCTAAAGCCATTACAACTGTTTTTTTTGTTTTTTTTTATCTAATGTTGTGGGTAACTACTCTAAATGCATTCCACTCAATTTCACTATCCATACTATCCTACTTATTTCCTGAGGGTCGCAGCCAATCCCAGCTTCCACTGGGAGAGAGGCAGGATACACTGAATCTTTATCCAATTAGAACATCTGGATTCAAAACAACCTTATCTTTTGTGTCTTAATGAACCGTTTCTTACATCTGACAACTAACCTTTAAGCAAGAATTTGCCATGAGGGTGTTTACACTTTGAGTCAAATAGAAAACAGTAAGTTCAGTCTCACATAATGTGAAATAGTCCAAAATTGTATTTAGACTTTCTTTGACAAAGTTGTTTATAAAGTATATATATACCAAATACAGAAAAATTGACCATCAATCACAGATGTCACTTTTCTTAATAACCATAAATAGTGGTCCAAGACTTGATCCTTGTGGAACACCACACATGACCTCTCCACCCACAAACTAATATAGTCCCTTTAATAAAAAACATATTAAAAAGAGTTTCCTTTAACAGTTGCTAGCAACAGGCGTATTACTTTTATGGACTAAGCTTTAAAGGTGCTTAGTGCCCCTTTGCTGTTGTAGACTTTTTTCTGTAATGAGTGTTCCTGGCTTTTCAGGATTATAACTAATGGTCGACCAGTGTGTAATCATTGTTAGTAGATACTCTAACTGTTCTGACAGCCATGTGGTTGATTCTCCAGGAAAGTCCAACTGCACCCAACGTTTTCACTGGCAACCTAAGTTTATAAAATTGGAAAAGTAGTTTCATTGTTTTAATGCAATTGACCGTAAACAGCAATTGTCTTTTTTGTCTCTTAGGCTTCTTTTCCAGACCAGACGGGCGCTCCACTCACCCAGACTCCGGCAAGTTCATCCAGCTGTCTCCCATCCAGCTTTCACGTTTGGCCCAATCACAGCCATGTCCACGGCCACGTCCCGACCGTTCTCGCCCCAAAGCCGCCCAGCAGTGCTCGAGAGGGACAGATCAGGAAAACGGCAACAAAACGCCTCATCAAGTAAGACCAGCTTCGCGACTGAGCAGCTTAAAGAGAAAAGATTAGCAAATTCTCCATTTACTGTTTGCAGTGGGGTGGTGTCGACTGGCCAGGGCTTGTGGAGGGAGACATTGAGTTCAACAGGACATGGCTAATGCTTATGAGAGTTCAAACATTTGTGCGGTGGAGTGCTCCCAGTCTTTTGGCTGCAGGGTGTATCTGCCTGTTCAGTAAACAGCCTCATCACCGGACCAGTTTCTGCATGAACCGTAAACAGAGCTCGGTTCAATGGAAGTATCCGGACTGTGAGCCCGGTTTAAGTCCTGTTTGGTTTGGAGATAAGCTGAAGAGCACAGAGGGGGAAGTAAAAGGAAAAGAGTGAAACTGAGCAGAACTGCCAGCTTTTTCCCTCACTTATTTTATGACTTTATTACGGCAACATCTGGCCAAATTACACAACAACAGCAAACCTTTGTGATCGGGCCTGAATGCTTGTTTAAAGCAGCCCTGCATCAGTGATGAAATGCTTTTCACACTCACTCTGAGTGTAATACGAAAGCCCACAACTGGAATAGAACAGAGAATGAAAGAGATATATGGTTTTTTCTTCAGTTTTTACAGTGTAGGTGTTTTCAGTTTAGCTAATAGAGGGAAATCCTTGTCCCACTGACTCCGTGTGATTTAATTCATTCGTGTCAATGCTCCGTGCTTGCTGGCACTCGGAGCAGTTGAGTTTTAATGTGCTGAGAGAAGCAGGTTGCCCTGATCACAGAACTCGCTCTGCTGATGTGTTAAATTCACTCGTCTCACTCGACTGGGCCTTCAAGAGTTAAGATGGCAGCAGTCCAGTGTAGGGGTTGGAGAGTAGGTTAGGGCAGCCGGGTAGGTGCCGTGTTTGCTCCGGTGTGTGTGTGCGTCTGCCCGGCAGTTGCTGTGTTTACCCTCCGCATGTGGAATTCCAGAGCCCCCTCACACTCTCCTCTGTCCTGCATTCTTGCGGTCGACCAGTGTGACAGGGGGAGAGTGTGGGAAAAACGGAAGCTTCAGGACCAAAAATGCACAGATGGAAACAATGAAACAAAAGAATAAAGAGAAGGGGAAAGAAAGCATGACAGGGGGAAAAGGAGATGATTGTTTGCAGAAAGCAGTGGGATAATAAGTTGCTTCCCTTTATTTCCAGCGCTTATTTCAGGGGCAACTCAATACCTCAGTTATTGAGGCACATCTGAAATGTATCTTTGCGTGTATGCCTATGCTCCTTCAACTTATAATAGAATCACTGTGCTGGGTATATTCCAACAGGTCAAGGTTATGCAGCCCTCCACACACCTTCCTCTCGCCAGCTGTTGAACTGTCGTTTGATTCTTATTTAACAGCTCTGATCTTGCCTGTTTCCCACATGAGTAATAAACCACTGACGATCTTCGATAGTTGAATCTATTTATCTGAATTTCTTTGGTCTTGCTCAGCAAAGGAAATAAATCTTTGGACACGGCCAAATCCTTTCCCCTGTGAGCCTGCTCGACAAAATCCTCCTCCGGTGCTCTCCAGTCAACCTTTGCTTGAAAGTGCTGACTCGAGCCAGTGATTGGACTGAGTGACCAGTCCGCATGTTGTTTTATTTTAAGATGACTAGACCTTGGCACGGTTTCTGAGTGACAGTGCCTTTGGTTTTGAGGCTCAGCTAACACGCAGCACACGTGCTCGCGGGGCGAATGTGCTCCTCATTGGTACCGCGCTTGGCGGGGCAGGGCTCTCCGGTCCATCAACATGCCACAGCTGCCAGCGCGAGGAGCTGTGAGGACTCAAAGTGGTATGACTTCAGTTGAGGCTTTGAAAGGAGCAATTTGTAACACAAATAAATGAGCCTGTTTGGTATTTTGTTTGCGAGGTTTGGCTGGTCACAGCTGTAGCTACGGAAACCCGGGCTGTCGTGTGGCATTACTAATAGGGTGACAATTACTGCAGCGCCATTAATGTCAGCCTCGCTGCTGCTTTCACTCCCTATTAATCAGCCACAACAGTAGTTATTTTCACAGGATACTGTATACACACAGATGCTTCCAAAAGTGTGTTTATGGTTAAACTCTATCCCCTTTCTGGTCGCTCTCGGCAACATTAAGACATACCAGCTACCTGAACGCACAGAGAGTAAAGCTGCACATCAGCTCTGTTGACATAAGAACTTCAGCTCTGTGCGAGCAGTGTGAAATGCTCGACTTTGGGCTTAAATATCATCTGCACACACACTGCGCGTTCTGATTCACCTCCAACATTTCTGCCTCTTGAAGTGACAGAGCGAGAGACTGTTGACAAAGAAAGTGATGTGAAGGACCCAGAGGTCAAGTTTCTCTCTCTCTCTCTCTCTCTCTCTCTCTCTCGCTCTCTCTCTCTCTCTCTCTCTCTCTCTCTCGCTCCCTCTCAATATGAAAGGGGTTACTTCCTGTCGAGGTATGCCCAGCTTAAAGTGGGCCACTTCTATTTGTGGTTGTGTAATGGTATGAAAGAACAACTGTGCAGCCCCTTACAAGGAGGTAGTGTGTACCCCCGTGTTAATGCTCCTTTGGCAAGCTGCTGTTATGGGGCGAGAGGTTAATGCCAGCTTAGCTTTATTTATTGTTCGCCCTAAAAAATGCTTAACTGATTTAATGTCTAAGGTTACAGACGTGTCTGCTCCTGCTCCACGCCTCAACGGTCCATCTAATGATTTTTTTCTGTGAAAACACTATTAGCTCTGATCATGTCCAAGATGCTGTCTAATCTGTTTGCTGTGATCTCAAACCTTCTGTATGGAGCTCTTTGACTTTAATGATATTTAATATACACTACACAACTGTATTCACTATTCATCCCATGAGAAAGAGAGAGTGTGTGTGTGTGTTTGTGTGTGTGTGTGTGTGTGTGTGTGTGTGTGATTGCAGTTCCACATAATCACCACAATAATCCTGCCAATGTGAAAATTCCATCACCCAGGACAAGTTGCAGGAATTTGCCTCCTTCTTGTCACAATAGCTCATGGGAGGCGCTCGGTAAACACGTAAACCCCCGCCGCAGACACAATGACTCATCATGAGCACACATGAGCACAATCACTAGTTGTCAAAATCATTCGTCTTTATGTATTTATTTGGATATTTAGCTCTATGCAGAAAAACACATTTGGTTCAAACCACTGAGATGTCCCAGCTGCTCGGTCCAGGCCTGCAGAGATAAGCGTTGTCTTTCAAACATAATTTGTCACCGTACAACCCCTCGCTTTTCACTTCACACTCTTCTTGTGTTTGATTTACAGGCAGACGTCCTCGGAGAGTTTAGCCAGCGGAACCGTGACCAGCGGCCAGCACATGGTCTACGAAGCCATCTGCGGTAAAACAGGTGGGTCTGATGCTGCAGTGTTGCACGTGCTCAGTACATTATCGTACTGTAAGTTGGCCCTTTGGTGGTTGCACTGTGCAGGCAGGGGGAATCGCTCCCTTTCAATGCCAGTGTCAGTGATTACAGCCAGGCACAGTGGACATTCCCCCTGGATGACTGATAAACACCAATGGATTATTTTACCCAGCTCAGTGCAGGAAGTGTAAATATATGTAGCGCACAATAAAAGATGACTTTATCGTCAAAATAATAATCTATCTACTCATTCTAGAAATCTCTGTCCGCCTTCCTGTGGCTGTCGTATCTCAAAAAACCTTTGTCTTATCAGTTTCACTCTTGGCATGTGTATTGTAAAGGGCTCAAGGAAGTGCAGTGTCGAGTTTGGTGTTAAGGTCATGTGGTATCACCGGAGGTTTAACCCCTAAGAAGGGTGTAGGGCAGTGCGTCACAGAAGCAGAGAGAAGTCAAACAAAGGGTTTCAAACAAAGTCCGGTTTATTAATTAACAAAAAGTCTCTCCGGAAGCAAAACATAAAGTTCATCAAACTACAACTATAAGTCCTCCATCCACTTGCTTCTCAGACGGTTCCTTTCCATAGTATCTTCGTCCACGTCTCCTGCTTCCTGCTTCGTGGTGGTCTCCACTCCTTTGTTCTCCCTCCTCGCTCACACACCTGAGTCCAGCTGTAATGAGGGAGACATTGGCACCTCCCCCAGCAGTGCCTTCTGGGAGATGCAGTCCTCCCGGCAGCCATCTTGTGGGGAGGTAGCAACTCCCAGGGTGAGGCACGTAATGCCCCTCTATAACCCGCCCTCAAAGCAATTCCCCGCCAGAACACTAGGCAGAGTAATGTTTTTTGTCGAAGACGACCTTTCTTCTTCGTTGATAGTTTATTTACATAGCCACTGCGGCTCCTCGTAGCCTTTTTCTGGCGGACAAATCCGCCAGTCAGTGACGGGTTATACAAGTGATCATACTATCGGATCTCTTCTGTCAAGTGCTCTTCTATTTGGTCCATATTCGTTCTTCTAAATATTCTGTGATTTCTGCCGGTATTATGGGACATGAAACCGGAAACTAGACTCCGGACGGGATGTAGTAAGCAGACCAATCATAAGCCTTGCGGGCTGCGTGAGGCTCGCGTTGCTTCGTCGTATAGTTAGAAAAATTGGGCGACGCACGTAAGTAAGTAAGAAGAGATACATAAGCACGTAAGGGGCCCGGAAGGGCTCTTGCGCTTGCGGGCCTGTGAAAACGCAGAAGCATGCGCTGGCCTTTAGTCGATTTGAAGCTGCCAGAATTGAGTGGATATAAACAAACTTTACAGTGCAGCAAACCAATGTTTCTCTCCCAGTCATGTCTCCAGGTCTCAAGGTCAGATTGCTGCTGAAGGATAAAGATGCGTGACAGTGATAAACCCTCTCTTTTGTAAAGAGATCCAGTGATGCGGACAGTTAAGGCATCTGTCGGCAATTCCTACGCGGCCATTGTTACTGACCTTCCCCCAACACCGTCTGTCCAGTTGTAGACCCCAGAAATCACAGCGATGGAATGAAAACGGAGCTCTGCAGCCTCCGTGCGCACTTGTGGGTTTTTCTCGCGCTCACGTGTGCCCCTGTCACTCTGCCCTGTTTCCACAGCTCTTTCCATCCTGAGTAAAGTGTCGAGCCCGTTGCAGTAACAGTGATATTAAGCAGTTTGTGCTTACGGACACATCTGTTTGTCTGATCAGGGGGCATTTTCCAGAGACCTATACTGTACGTTAGCATTAGCAAATCATACCATTCATCACACCATGCGAGTGTAACAGTCTTAGAGATCAGCGCGTCGGAAAAATACTGTAGTTGTACCCACCCCACCCCCAAAAAAGTGTGCGCGTGTCTGTGACCAGAACATTTCTTCTTTCATTCTCCCTCTTTTCCCCCCGAACTATGAAGGCTGGCTTAAGTTAACAAACATCTTACAAACTCATCAATTACTGTAATAGGATCCGTTGGGAGCAGCTTCTGAATTTCATGAATGCATTTTTTCCGTCGTTCAGGGAGCAAAGGGTGGGGGAGATGCCTCACTCTTTTGCCTGCAAGAAAAAAGTCTGATCCGAGCAAAGACTCACGAGCACCAAAAACCAGTCAGCAAGGCCCGGTTTAACCATGCATTGAGAAAGCAACACAGAGACTCTGTGTGGTGCTCCGGGAGGGTGGGGGTGTTATTAGAAGGAGCACAGCCTTTGTGGAGGCTTAGGAGTGCGTCAGGTCTTTCTGGCTGCCCAGTGTACCTTTGTGCCGAGATGACTGAGCTACCCTGATTGACTCTGACAGGGAGCATAGAGCGAGTCCAAACGGAGAGCATTCTCTATGATCAGCTGTCAACCGCCATAAATCACACGACCCCTTTATCTCTCTCCTGTGCACTCTCTTAACTCAACTCACCCTTCATCCTCTGAAACCTTTTCCTGCTCGCTCGCCCCGTCGCCCCTTTTCTTTGCCTTCTTCCTCTGATGTGTTCATTTTCGGACACGAGATGAGGCAAGGATTTTGATGACGATCAGAGTTTACAAACGCAGATCATGTCGACCACATGTTTTACGCTCCTCGCCTTTAGGTTTGCTCGATGTCCTCGGTGCTTCGCAGTTGGGGACTGTGAGGAAATTAATTGATATAGTTTGAGAAGGAATGAATGCTGCACTTGTCAGTGCGGACAGCTTTGGGCTCTATCAAAATAAAACTGCTTGAAAGCTTGTCGGGAAGGCAAAAAATGATAACTACAAGCAGTTTTCCCCTTTTCAGATGTATTGTGGAAGATGTATTTGATTTTAGCTACTTTCACACACTTTTCTTTGTGAATTACCCCCTTTAAATAATAAAATAAATAAATAATATTTATTTGGTTAAATTTTCCACTAAATGAACCAGTTTTTGTTCCATAAGACATTTGGAGTGAGGTACGATAAAGGCAGCACTGTCCCTTTATCTTTCTTTTGCTGAGTTAGAGGAAGCCGCTTCCAGCAGCCATGTCATCAGATTGGAAGTAGAGGAGATGTTTTCCTTTTCCAGCTCAGTCAGGCTCCGCAGTGTAAAAGAGCACCAAAATAAACAGAGTGTGCAGAGAGGGAATGAAAGGGAATACTGTTTGGGAGCACAAACACGGCAGCTCTGACTGTAGTTGGAATGCCTTTTCTACTGGATGCCTGGACGCGTGCCAGTCGATAGGATGAGGGGCGAGCGGGCCGAGAGTGAGGGGGTCCCTCGCACAAAAGGCGAAGCAACGAGCCGGCTGCGCTCAGATCTGCTGGTAACCACCTTGACCGTGAAGAACTGAAAAATATCAACAGAAGCTCTACCGGGAGGGGTTTTAGTTGGCTCATCTGCAGAAAAACTCTTTCAGGTTTGACATAAAAACCCTTGTGTACACACGAGGAAAACGTTCAGCTGCCTTTCTACCTCTGGCACTAAATGTTCTTTCATGTGTTGCTCTCCAGGTCTGTCTGCGTACCGCAAGCTGCTCCAGGGCGAGGAGCCAAGTCGCAGATGACACGAAAGCGACCAGGGGCACGTCCTGCCGCTCTGCCGGCCTGACAGGTGCCTCTGCATGTAACTACATCCTCGCCAGAGGTGTATTCTGGGAGAGGACAACAGCAACAGATGAAAGCATGCCAGACATCGAACAGGGTCCTATTAATTTCTCGGTGATACAGCCACAGAAATGCGAGCGGGCAGGCTGCCAGGCCAGGACTTCCCAGCTTTGACGCAGGTTGGATTGTTATTGCGCAGCATAACATCAGATGGCCTTTTCCACACTCGCACCCCCGCCCCCTCCTATCGCCCCCATTGGCTGCATTTAGTCAATATCCCAACAGTTGACCGCCCTCATTCCCTCCATGCTACTGAGGCCTCAGAACGATTTCATTGACAGAGAAATGTCAGCAGATGGTTCTTTGAGCCCTTTTGGTATTTTGACAACAGGAGTCGACGTTTCATTTTTTGCTCATTCAGTGCACCGCGAGTCATTCAAGAAGACATTTCTCCTCCTAAAATGTAATTCACACAGCTGAGATGGGGGTTTTGGTTATAAATGTTTTTTGGGGAAGTAGCATAAGGATCGCATCTCATCTTGCTGCCATTACTGGTGAGCCGACAGAGAAGCCGCTTTCATTTGTGGCTTCTGGTCATACGCCCTCCAACTGCCCGTCCTTGTTGGAAGGGTTGCCAAATCAGATTCTGTGGCCATTGCCGAGGGATGTGTCGAAGTCGAGCATCCTTTGCCCGTAGGCTTTAAAGGGAAATTACGATTGTTAGAGCTCAAACACAATTGCTCCCTGCCTTGCTCCGTGTTTACCAGCATGATGTAGGGGTTTATGTTTTATATCGAGGAATAGTGTGAGCTTGTGATTGTCCCTGTAAACTGTGGATGATGTCGTTTTCCTTGGATGGACCAAATTTAATATGATTGGATAATAAGTAAATTATTGTTATTGCATCAGTTTGTATTTATTGTACATTGTCTATCAACAGGTCGTCTCGGACATTTCTTTAGCTTAAAGCATAACATGGACAGGAATCATGGTTATGCACAGCCTTGCTTAAGATGAAGGTTAATGCTGCACCAGCAGATATGTTGTGTTTTCATGGGGAGTTCACTCAGGGCATGTAAACAGAATAATACATCTCTGTTATATATCAATAGATTGAAGTTTATGATGACCTCAGAAATACTTGAATTCCATGCATGTATTTGTTATATCAACTGATGACTATCATCAGAGTGGTTTTGCACAGTTTGTAGTTTTCAATGCAGCCGAACTGGTTTTTATTAGACTTAATGGTATTGGATTTTTTTGTAGTGATTGATGTGAAACTTGATGTTGTGGATTTTCTACCATCGCACGCTGTATTACAAGAATCCAACATTAGAATCCAAAGTGTGTAATCTGTGGTGATACAAGATTGTTTAACAGTCTGATATTTGTATCTGTTTTGTTCTTGATTGTTTACAATTCTTTACATGTGCATGGAAATGTGATATTTTTGTTGGTTTTAGCAGTATGTAGCAAGAGATATAAACTATGTTTACATGGACACCAATGATCACATTATTGACCTTATTTCAATTATTTACAAAATGCTGTGAAGACTCCAACATAATGTGACTAAGGTCAGAACACTGAGGTCAAGGTAATCAGAAAATGTTTTTAATTGACTGCATCTTAATCAAGTTCATTTTCGAGAATTTGTGTCCACGAAAACATTGTTATTGACATGAAAACCCAGAAAACGTTGAAACATTCTGATCATGTCAGTAAATGTATTTGTTCACGGAATGTACTGTACACTGGAAGTTGTCAATCACTGGACAGGTTGTGTCTAAATTTACTCTACTACCCTTTAAAATCAAGTTCTCCAAATAAAACATCAAAACTCAACAATAAACAAATATATAACGATTCTATCCAACTGTTCATTTTTAATTAAAAAAAAGTGTTTCCAAGAGTAATAAGAAAAACATTTACAATTTGTGATTTAGTTAGGTGTTCACTTAGTGACGTACATTGTCTCATACAACAGAAAGGCTTCACTTAAAAACAAAACAATCCCTGGAATCTCCATCCTGTTGCATTACAGAGGTAAACATAACCGTGGAAAAAGTACTTTGAAATAAAGGTTGGTTTCCAGCATGTATTTTTATTAATTATTTTACCTCCAGAGATCATTTTCATTGAACAGCATTTAATCCTAAATGAACAGTGTCGGGAGATGTGGCTTGCATCCGCGTCAGTTTCCAGCTTGGACATTCGAAGTTGTCCTGTGAGTCAGGGCCCAGGGATCTGTTTGCTCTCAGCCAGCCATCGTTATTTGATTTTTTTATTTTACCCTCTTTGACTTGCTCCTGTCGTGTTGAGTTCAGTCTGCATTCTCAGTCATTTTTTTTCTACTGCTATTATTTGATGTCCTTGAGAATGCAGAATCAATTACTGTTCCTCTGTTGTGAATGTCACGTAACACTGAGGTAAAGGCTGTTCAAAATGCTGGAATACGAAAAAAGGAAAAGAAAAAACATGACAAACGCTGATGTCGAAAGGCGATTGTTGAAGGTCAGTAAGAGGTCTGATGGGTTGGAGAGCGCTGTTAGTGAAGTGGTGTTTGACGAAGTCTTTTAGGTAAATGCTGCCAATGATTGCGAGCAGAGTGGCGGACTGCGTCTTTGTTTTTTTCGTGAAAGAGCTCAGGGCAAAAGCTGAAGCAGAGGGAAGAGGCGCTCATGGAGCACGTGCTGCCCCCCTCTAACCCCTCATACCTGCTCCTGAGTAGTGCTGGGAGCCGTCACGTCCCTTGGCTCTCGACAGGCCCTGAAGCTCTGATGTTTAGCTGCACTTGCAGGACTTGACCACCATGTTGGAGAGCTGCTCGACTTTAGGGGACCGTCCCACGTAGTAGAGGATGGTGAGGGGCTCCAGGTCCTGAGGAACACAGCAGGGGGAGGCGGACGCTTCGGGGTTCAAGGTGTTGTAGAGGCTCAGCAGCTAAAACAAGGAGACAGGGATCAGCAAACACACGTAGCAGACAGGAGCATGAGCTAACACATGTGCTGTGACACTTTGACTCACCGAGCTGTGGGTGGTGTCCGCACTGCGTAGGTAAGGACAGGGACCAGAGCAGAAGTTGGCAAAGTACCCTTCGGGCTGATGGATCCACCTCCAGCCCAAATCCTGCCGGAAATTAATATACAGCTGTCGCACGCAGCAGTTCTCCTCATAATTGCTGCAGACAAGACAGGACAGAAAGGATTAGGCTCTTTATTTCACATTAGCGCACAATTTTCAGAGTTGTAAACATATTCCTCCCTTTGGCCTCTCTGCCAAAGATGAGAGAGAAGTTCCGAAATTCCACTCTTAGGTGTGCCCTTATTTTCCCTCTTGGATTCGGCCCAGGTGTCTTAGGTGCTGTCTGTCAGCCTGACGGCGGAAATCCAGCGCCGGGAGACGGCGTGTTAAGAGGAGGTTTATAGTACTGGGACAGATCCCAACTTGTATCAGCTTATACCTGTGTAATGCTCGTCCCTGTGATTAACAAGCTATTTCTATGCATTCTGTGCCCGTGCCCTCTCCTTCCATGTGTTTGTGATAAGTGACAGCTGCTATTACCATTGCATAACGCCTCAGCTGCTACTCGACAAAGAAATGCCCCCCCCCCCCCCCCTTCGAGGTAAAATAGCTGCCGTATTTACTTGCAATATGTCAACTAACCTAGCGGTCAATTCTCTAAAACTGACAGAGCAGGTGCAGACAGAGAAAATATTTTGGAAAGTCGAAGACGATGAAAATAGTCCAACAGTGCTTAACATTTTCCAGGATGAGGAAATGTGCCTTACTTGAAGCAGTAATTGGTGTCAAGTGCCCGCTTGCGCCTGCGGGATGAGGACTGGGTGTCCAGCCTGTGGGGCGGGAGCATCATGAGGATGAGGTGAGGGTTGAACGGCTCCTTTGACCTTACTGGACGGCTCTGGTCGTCAACCTCAATACCTGCAGAAGACAGTCAGTTAGTCCAGTGCGTCCGGGGGAAGCAGAGACAAATGAATGCACGGAGATACTGAAGCTTTGTTGCGAGTTGCAAAGACGCATGGGCTTCAAGACCCAAAACCTCACTCTAATCAGTGTGGACAGTTTTACATAAGGATACTGTAATCTCCAAGGCAGGCTTTGTTCATTTCTGGCTCGCTGCTCTTCCTTCTCTTTATTTAACACTGGTCCCTCGAACTCCCTCCTTTCCTCCATTCTCCCCCCTGGGCCTGCGTCTGCTCATCCGATCTGCCCCTGATAGCTTAAGCAGCGCATATCTCAGGAGAGATGCTGCTGGTGAATATGTACGCCCCTCTTTAAGTCGGGGCCAAACGTCTGAGCACCGTGGCAGCACATTCCTTGTGGCCAAGCCAGTCGGGAGTGTTCCCAGGACCGAGGGCCCGGGGCTCCAACGCTAAGTGAGATACCAGATCAATTGTATTCCCATGCTCTGTCTCTCTCTTCCTCTCACAAAGAAATCCCATTATCCGAGCAGAAAGACGTCAAAGAGCCTCGCTGCTGGAGAAACATGCCTGATGACTGGACTAAAGCTTTTTATAGATCAGTGTTATAATGTGAGTAGTGTGAGTTTTATTCTTTTATAAATATATTATTAGTCATCCTAGAAGACATTATTGTAGAACACACCCTTCACAATGACTAACTGGTACTCAAAAATAAGCCTCAGGTCAATTTATTCAACGAATGAAATAGAAAGTGCATTGGGCCTTCATTCAAATTAAGAAGAATATCTGGACTTTCATCCAATCCACAGTCTAGAGTCCACTCTGCCAAGACTGCATCACCAGATAAAGCTTCTTGTATAGGCAGATTTGTAGGACTATAAATAATGACTAACCATTACATGCCAAATTCCACTAACCAAAATATAAATTATACATATATATTGAAACATTATACAATTTTATTTTTTTGAAACATCTAAAAACAGACATTGACAATTAAACCTTAACCCAAACAGGGCCTGTTGTATCGACTGGTTTCTGACCGGCCCTAGGTACAGTACGTACAGCGGCTCGTCCCATAATCTGAGGCCCCCTGTTCAGACCTGGTATTAAAATTCAGCCTGAGTGATCCGGTCACAAGTGGTCAGCGCTAAGTACAGGTCTCAACCCACCTCAAAGCATCCTCAAATGTGGCCTGTGATCCGATCAGGCGTTTTAAGGTTAGTGGACCAATCCATTAAAACTCTCCCTGGGCAACAAACTGAAACCCACATGGCCCGTCATGTAGTGTGTGTGAGAGATGAACGGATGAATGTGACCTGAAGGGTTAAGTGCTCTGAGAGTTCACCAAGACTAGAAAAGTACTATATTCAATGCGTGTTTAATTTAACCCACTGATTCAAATCTTCCTGTGACCAGCAATATCTGAATAAACCCAATATTTCAACACACGATAGATGCCTATCTGGAACATTACACAAATCAAGGGTTTCAAACAAACTGAATTGTTATCTAGCCCTTGGTCGTAAACACAAACTGGCTCAAACATCTTTTCAGTTTGATAGATCAAAAGCAGAGGCCTAATTCGGACCAAACACAGACCACGCAACCACAGACACAATAAATCTTGGAAAAGGGACCATTGAAAATTTTTGGAAATAGACCTATTTGCTTTGTGCCTCAGAGTTACATGAGAATATCGATACCGCTCTCATGTCTGTGTGTTTAATACAAGACTAAAGCTAGCAACCAGTTGGTTTAGCTTAACATTGAGACACGAAACAGAAGGGAAAGGACAGCCTGGCTCTTTCCAGTGGGAACAAAATCTGCCAAGAAATAGGGGTTCTATTGTTTGTACATTTCAGTTTTTTATATCTAAGAGTTCATTTGTGAACTAGTAGCTAGTCGTTCGTCATCGTTCTAAAAAGCTGCTCAGGTTAGCTTTGTATTTACTGCAGTGAATAGAAGAGAAGAGTCAAATCAACTTTCTCATAAATCTAACCCTAAGGCACCCAATCAGAAATGTCAAACTGTTCTTTTATTCTCATACTATGTAGTGGTTTTACAATGAACTGAGGGTCAAACAGTCAGAATTATCCCCTGACTGCTGTTTTCCACACTTATCTGATAACTTTTTTTTATTTGAACAATGACAGGCTCGTAATAAGGCTCAAACCATCTCACTTGGTCCCATCACAGAGAAATGCAGACTCACCTTTGAACTTGACCTCCAGCACCTCGTTGGCGTTCTCGACAATGTCACCGTTGGGCCTGAAAGTATGGCAGGGACAGTGCACACTGATCTCCAGGCCATGATTGGTCTCTGAAGGGAAACCGGAGAAGAAGAAGAAGAAGGATGTAGGAGCTGACATTTTTCCCCCCAGGAAAAATCCTTCATTTTAAATGAACTTGTCCCCTTTGGCGGGATATGTGATACAAGGAAAATCTGAGGTGTCCTCACTCACGTCGATACATAAGCCACTCCCTCACTGTCTCGGTTACGTCAAAGGACACCCATTCAGCCGTCCCCTTGGTCAGGACGTTCTTGCCCCCAATGTAGCGCTGTTTGGCTTTGGGGTCATCTTTCTTGAGGATCTGCGAGGAAAAGTTGAAAATGTGACCCAGCTGCAATAAACTCTCTTGCATGCACAAACACACTGACACACAGAACCAGAGCTGTCTGTTTGAGCCAGACTCTCCGGGATGCCTTGGGCCAAATGTCTACTCTTCATGGAAAAAGTGACTCCCTGTGTTGATATCCCCATTTTGCAAGTTAATGCCTGTGTATTACGCTTCTGCCAATGAGAACCTGGCTGTCCTTCACATCAGCAGTTCAATCTTTGGGTTTAGCTGGGCTCCTGGTCTCAGTGTCACGCAGTTCAAGCAGCAGGCCCCCTGGTATCTCTGCAGGCATTCATGTCCTAACTTATATTGAGACCCTAGATGTACAAAACGGATGGTAGAGGAAAGTAAAATCTGCCTTTAACAGTGTGTTTCAGACAGTCCACCAGCACTCCTATGAACAAAGGTGTTTATCTGCACTGAGAAATATGTGTGTTTGGGTGGTGAGTGGAGCTCTTAGCCCCACTGCAGTGCTATGGATAACTAGGTTCCTGAACATTGTCGGCATCTAATCTGCCTTCCTGTGGGAAAAAGGGCCCAGAGGCCTGCCAGCGTCAGCCCTCTGCCAATCAGCTCCAGCCCACCCCCACCTCAAGTGTGGGGGTGAGCGAGCGGCTCCGTTTACTCCTCCACTGGGTGACTGTGCCTCTATCTCCTCTCAGGCCCCTGGAAACAATCTGCGGGCCTGACAGCCTGTATTCAGCGCTGGCCAGAGCTTTGCCTCTGAGGCGGTATGCAGTCCGGAGACGCTTGTCTCCCTGGCAGGAAATGTTGGAACCTGATCATTACTCCTGGTCTCTCATGGGAGATTAATGAGGAATCTGGAGGGAAAGAAATCCATCCTTGCACCCCACACACAGGCATCTAACACATGGGAGCTTTAACACGCTTCACAAAAAAACGCTGATAAACACACGCATGCAGGTGCAGATGTACGAACCCGTGTTGAGAGCGTACTGCCCTACTTGATCTAACGAAGACGGACAGCTGCCTTGAGATTGACAGCCAGGAAAGGAGAAACTGCCGAAATGTATTCTAGGGTTACTTAGAAACGTCTGTGCAAGATCTTAAATTTGTCCTAATGTAGAATCCATTTGAATGTAAGCACATGGAATAATGATCAGCCAATGAAAAAAAAGGAGAGGGAGTTGGACACCCTAATATAAATGTTTTCATCTTTCTCGCTGACCTACACGGGCCTTCTGAGGGAAATAGAGCGCATTACCCCCCTGCGCTCTACTAACAGTGGAAATGAACGGTCGGTTCACGCACCTGGTAGAGCTCAATCCTCTGCTCGTTTTTCTTGGCGGAGGAGTTGGGGATCCGCAGGGCTCGAAACTCAGCCCGAAACAAGTTGGTGGAGTTCTTCTCCATGGTCGAGACATTGAAGCGGAACACCTTGGAGGTGGTGACCTTGGTGCAGAAGGAGAGGTCATCTGCAGGCAAAGTGGAAATGGTGACTCAACAGTGGCTCTCATGATGTTACCAAATATCTCCCTGCGAAAAAACACCACATTGTTTGTTTCTTTTGTCGAAATCCCTCCGAGCTCTTATCCATCTGTTACCTCATTGTGTACTTGTTATCAAAGCCTATTTTCCACTGACGTCCCCAGGAGGGTGGACATGTTTACCCTCTGATTATTGATAGGTCTTGTACCACGGATTCCCCCATTAGCACTGTACAGAGTTTACACATACAAATAATTTTTTTAATACCTTCTTTCTAATAACTATTTCTAGTCCGTTCCAGGGAGCCATTACCACAAACCATCTGCTTATGCTTTGTGCGATCAGAGTTAGCAACAAGTTGAAGTCATGAAATGAAAACCAAATGTCCCATGTGGTGGAGCAGGCTGCAGAGGGACGGCAGCGTGCTCCTCCTCCTCCTCCTCCTCCTCCTCCTCCTCCTCCTCCTCCTCCTCCTCCTCCTCCTCCCACCAGCTCTGACGCCCAACAGGTGCTCCGAGGGCTCGGAAGGGAGCCAAGAATTCCCTTGAAACGAGAGGTTTGGTCCGGAACATGTGGGCTCACGTGCTGGAGCAGAACATTACCTGAGAAACCACTGAGGAGGGTGATTCCATCTTGATAGTAGTTTCACAGCGGGCATGCTTGACAAGCAATAACTTGCCGCGCACATACTGTGTGGGCGCGTATAAGCGATTGCACCCTGACCTTTAATAGAATCGACTAAACAAATGGCCACATTGTGATTCTATCTAAAAAGCTTCCTGTTGCACCATAGCCTTTTCCCCTTTTTATACCATAATACAGACAGTTTATTATTTTAACAGGCCAAGCACATGCAGTGTTGAGCAAAACAAGCACATAGCAAACCTTTTATGAGCCAAGTGGAAACAGTCATTTACAGCCAAGCCATGGTTAATTTACTACCCTGAGTTTACGCTTTATCACCGACCCTCAGATTTGCTGGTGGCTGAAAGAGGGATTGCACCTTTAGCTGATTTGCACCTCGAGCTGTTCTGGGACGAATGGAAACTATTTCATTCTGTGTCATGCAAAAGGAACTTGTACATCTCCTCGTATCTGTAATTCATTTGACCCATAATCCTATTTCAGTGTCCTCCCAGTCATTATCAGATGTTTCCACAAAGTTTCTGTCTTTCAACTTTCCCTATTTATAGGTGACCTTTCAGCATTCATCCCCAACCAGATATCTGTCCAGTGTTTCCACACAATCTATGAGGAGGAAACCTCAGTGGCCTTTTCCTCTGTCCTCCCCCTCACTTGCTGCCCCCCTCCCCAGAAGGTGGAAAGCCCCACTTCGAGGGGAGATTTGAAATTCTAATCAAGTCTTTGGTTTCCTTTTTGGATGACCTCATTTTTCCCACTGCAATGGTTTTAGGTGGATTTCACATTATGGCTTATTTTTGCCAAGGGTCTGAAAGGTAATTTGTTCCATGTTGGTGAGTGGACGGGAATGCTTTAATAATTAGGATTAAATGCATTCGCTAATTTTCAGTCCGCTGCCATTTTTTAAGACTGAGTTTCAGGATGCTGACGTGAGTTTGACCTTTAACCTACATAAAGAAGCACATATCCATGAACGTTCAGCTCCGACATGGTTAAGTTAAACTTTCACTGATAAATAATATTAGTTTAAAAATATAATATCATGGAAGCAAACAAATGACTACTGACTTTGTATTCTTCAAACAGATACTACAGCAATTAGAGAATTACGTTTTATTGTAGGACTTGATCATTAACAAGCCTGCAAAGGTCTATTTAAAGTCACATAAAGGCATGAATTAGAAAAAAAAACGACTCACTCAATTCATCTGAACAAAAGATGTGCAGGAATCGTGAGTACAGATGTGCTGAACGCCTGGGGACAGATGTTTGAATGTCTCTGCAGTCAAGCTTCACATAAACTGCCTCGCCCAGACACCACCCTGCACCACACCTGACGCCCTGACTCATCCTCCGGTGTCTGACACCCTCTTTCCTCTGCAGGAGCCCCCTGACAGGAACCACCCCTCTCTGCCCTTTTGCCCAGAGGATGATCTGGGATGTCAGTCTCTCCAGAGCCAGTGGAGGTAAAAAGGAATTAGGAAGCATAAGGCAGCAGGTGCTAGCCAGCTGCTGAGGTGTCTCCATCTCATGAAGGACAAACAGGAATTTCTCTTGGAAATCTGTTTATGTGAGTTCTCGATTATCTACTTAAAGCGGAGCATCTGGGACTTGAACTTGAATGCTCTCATGGAAAAGTTTGGTTTTCACTCACCCGGTTACCCAGGAAATTGACATCAACCGTTTCATTCAGCTGAACTCAAATGCTGCTTTTGTGATGGGTCCAATTTCTCATCTTCTGCTCCTCAGTGTGTGAACATTGACTGTGGCAGGCCACTGCAGCAGATTAGATAATGGGATGGAGCTCTGATTTGAATTAAAAACAAAATCTCCCCCCCTCCCCCGATTAAGGATGAGGAAGCAAAAATGGTAGAGGCATGGGAGTAGGAGGAACGGGGGAGGGGGGGGGGGGGGGGGGGGAAGAGGAGGAGGAGGAGGGGGTCTGTTTCTTTGGGAGCAGGCCAAAGTCTTCTGTCTTTGTTAGTTCTGATGACATCATCTTCCTACTATCCCATATATCAGATATCCTGCTGTCCTCAGCGCCTGTCCTCATTTTTTTTTACTGATCCAACACTGAGTCAGTGATTGGCTTGAAATTACACTGAAACTGCATGATCGTTCTAATTTTAACCCGTCACCGTTGTTCCCTGTCACTGTGCCAGCGACCATCCTCCAGCTGAAATATTCATCTTGTGTCTTTAGCAGTATTTGGGTGACGCTGGTAAAAGAATTTAGCCACAGTGGCCGTCTGGTGCAGGAAGGGAAGATCTAGATGCCATGACTCACTCTTGCTTCATCGCTTAAGCGGATAATACCTTGATTTGCATTAGCAGGCTCTAACAGAGCAGTCTGGAGCAAGTGGCGCGTTCAAGTCTGAGAGAAAAGTTTCTGTTTGACTTTTTTCACTGCGCTTGAAAAAAAGAGAGCAAAACTCAACTATATTCCAAAACACTCCCACCTTCCAAAAAACAGTGAATGTAAAAGTCATTATATCCAGGAGGAATGAGAGGGAACAACACTGCAGACCCATCAAGGTGACAGACGTTATGTTCCTACACGCACTGCAACATGCCCTGCTCTCTTTCACATCACATCATGGAAAGGGAGAGAAAAGTGTTAATCGTTGTTGGCACCTTCTGTTAATTTCACTAATTTCACACTTGGCCGTGCGTACACTGGGGCCAGCACTGAGTCTAGATCATGTCTAGTATTATCACCTACAGTGCGGCCTACTGTACGAGAGCAGCGTGATGTGTCCTGGGCACCTGGCCATCACTGATCCCACTCCTTAGACCTCTGTTTGTTTTGGGAGCTCTGGCTGCCTCTGACCAGGGGATAAACCCCGAGCTGTGTATTTTGAATGTCAGAAGCACTTTTGTGGGACCTGTGAAATGGATTTGATTCAGGACTCATGCTGGAGGCTCTGCTCAGTGTCACAGGGCAGCATAAACACCTGTTGATTAAGAAAAAAAAGGGTAACACCAACCGCTGACCCACCTCTGACCGTGAGCGAGGCACACATCCAACTCCTCCACTTACAAACTGACTTTCCCTGGAGAAGCCTGCTGCACACTCGGCTTCTGTTTCTGATTTCTGGAACAATCAACGGACCATAGTTTATACAGGAAATACCAATATGGATGAACAAGGGAATTAGATCATAACACTGAGCCGCTGCAGCTACTCAGCTACTAGAAAGCAGGGAAACCGAGGTGAGAGAGTCGTATACAGTGGATGAAAAATATTAGGAAGCTCACGGCCAGAAAATGGAAATGAGGTATTGGAGTTGGCAATAAATACTGGACTTAACTGCCTGAGAATTTTCCCCGCTTAGGAATGTGTCCGACTTTAGCTGGAGTTCCCATGGCTTTGGTGTGAGGTATGTATGAGGAATGGTGCTCATTCCAATTAGACTGTTTACTTTGCGCTCTTCCTTTGCGCGCAACTCCACGTTCGCAGGCGCGTCCGTGCGTAAAGACGGCACAGATGCGAGTGGATCCCTGTCTTGATACTGAAACCTCACTTATATATATAATTTGAATTCCGTCGCCAGGTAATGTGTTTAGTTTGTTTGGCTTGAATACATCTGAACAAGTGAGCTTCTAAAAATAGTGGCTGCGTGGCGCATGGCACAATTAAAAATATTGTCAGTCACACACACTCCATCCAGTGATCACTCATATCTGGAACATGCAGGTTGTGGTTTATTGGATGAGTATTGGATGTGACAAAAGACACCTGGATAAACACGAGTAAAGACAGTTAACTTACTGTTTTCTGGCCCCGTGATCATGTTGAACTTGTAAATCTCTTTGGCATAGTACTCGGTCTCCGTATTATCCTGTCCACAACTCTGGTGCCTGTCTCTGCCCAGCTCCTCAATGAGCTCCTTGGTGCTGTTATACAGGGCCAGGACCTGAAACGGTACCTGGCTCGGACCTGTGGTTGAGGGCGGACTGGTCAGCCGGAGCTTACTGAGGATCTGTCCGCGCACCGCCTCCACTCTCTTCTTCTTGATGTGGTCAATGTCCACGGTGGTGCACGTGGACAGCGACAGAGTCATTGTCACACAGTTGGAGAGGAGGAAAAACAGAAGCGCTTCGCCCAGATTCATATTTCACTCACACCCGAGGTTTGTCAAGTACAAGAGAAAAAAACAAAACACAAAACTAAATTCCGATGTGAGTCGAATCCCTCGTCTCTTTTCATTCAGGTCGTGAGTGAGTTCTGTTCTTGCAGGAATCCCATTTTTCTCAAGTGCTATGTCATCTTGGCGACATTTGGAGTGGAGCAAATCCGTGCCATTCTGGGCAATAATCTCAACACTTCCTCAAAACGCCTTATCCTACTGCTCATTCCTCGTTGTCTCGTGCAAGCATCGCTTCTCGTCTTCCTCTTCTTCAGCTCACAGGGCACCGCTCTCTGCACCGTGCTTCACTTTCTCCATTGCACTGTGCTCTTTCCATCCACTTGTTCTGTCGGAGTCAGTGCGCCTCCTCCGCAGCTCGCTCCTCCGCAGTCCAGCCTCAAACACACGGACTCTTTCCACTCTCGCTCACGCTTTATAGTCAAAGAGCTGTGACGTTTTCACTGAGGGTGGGGCGGAGAGTCAAAGCTCGGACACTGAGACCTGACCCACTGAAATACTGTTTAATACGACTCTAATTCTTTATTCTGTTAAGGCTGTTTCTTGGATCGAATCTGGGAAGTGCGTGCGTAATGTTGGGCAATGGCAGATTTCGCAAGAGGGAGCGTGTTTCTCGTAAAGAAGAAGAATAACAACACATCGGTTGCAATGCACCATTTGTATTTTGATGAATGAGATGAATAATAAATTATATTTTTATTTTGTTTAAGAAAATGTCAACTGTTTTGCCGTGCGTCCTCAGATTTCCAATTCAATTAACCAAGCGTACAAGTCTTTTGACAAATGCAAAATAAAGTTTTGGAAAATCACAAGCACATTAGGTGGCCAAAGTTCACAGAAGGAGATCTTTTAGTTGCTCAAGGGAACTCAACCAGTTGCTGTGATTCTCCACATGCTGCTACCGCTCAGCTCCTCCACAGGGACATAAATCATGCCCAACAGGGACATCTAGCGGACACCAGGGGTAGATTTGGTGGTGGGGGGATTACTTTCTCAGACTGTGGACATTGACCTGTGTGGGTGAGATAATGGTGGTGGATGGAGGAGCTCTGCTCTGGAGAAAAACAACACGTTAGACGAGAAGGCAAAAAAAAAGGAAAAGTACAAATGGTGGGAGTTGTGGGAACTATGTTGTTTGTTGATAAAAGTCAAACTCTCCCTGTGACTGTTTGGATGACATCAACTTTCTGCTATTACACACAACACCCGCCCTGCTGTCCTGCAAGACACAAGCTTAATTATTAAGCCGTTATCGTGCTGAAAGACATTCTCCAGTTCAAATATCTGTCCTCAGTCCGTGTGTCTCCGACAGTGTTTGGTTTATGATGTCCTCTAATGCAGTGATGTCCAACCGTGTGTATGTACAACAGCCAAAAGGAAAGGGAAGGCAGCTTTATTTATGAAACATGTAAGAAACCAATTTCAACCGAGAAAGCACAGTTGAAAACACATTTCAAGCAAAACAAAACAAAGCTGACTCAAAAGAGGAGAGTAAAAGTTGTGAAAGAAATAGTAAAAAGTTAAATAAAAAAAATCTGTTGAAGGGGGGAAAAATACAAATAAAATAGATAGAACTGTGTTAAATGTAAAGTAGCTTAGAGGAAGAAACTTGTGAATTAAAAAGTTTCCCATCTGGTGTTAAAACTGTAATGGATTCCAAACACCATGTTTAGTCATAGTGATTAAAAGCTGCACTTCCAAAAGGATGATTTGCCATCTTTTTTGGGGGGGATTTGTCATTTTATTTTAGTTCAGAGATTAAAGATTCAATTATCCAGAGGAAATAGAACTCCATTTAGTAACCACAGCTCTGATGCACCAGAAAACCCACATTTATTTAAACTCATCTTCCATCCTCATCATCACTGTGTTTAACCAGAACTGGAACACAGTGACTATCAGTCATTCATCAATACCTCGCGTGTCCGTTGCAGCTCGTGTTTCCGGGTGATTATTGGATGGACTCGCTCCTTTCTCCTGATTGGCGTTACCATGGTGAGCTATGTGACGCTTCGTGTTGTATCCAGGAAGACGCTGGTCCCATCCAGGCGAAGCGAAGAGGAGAGCGATGGAAGACAACCTGCAGTTTGGAGACGCTGCAGCGGAGAAGAAGGTGAGTGAGTGCGCAGTGAGGTCACGAGGACATGGTAAGCTACATGGTTAGCAGCATGGTTAGCATGAACCATGTGGGCTGTGAGTGGAGCTGAGACCACAGCGGTGGTACCGTGCGGGGAGGCTAGTTCTTAGCCACTTAGCTCTCAAGCTAATGTGAGCCTCAGTGTAAGCCGTCCAGGGAGTGAGGCAGCTTCTTAGCAGCACGGCATCAGCAAAGAGACACTGTCACGTGTCATATTTAGAGCAGCAGCAGCGATAATGTCTGTCTGTGAGTGTCCAGCTATAAACTAAGCTAACATGAATTAGCCCACTAGCCGAAACTTCCCGACATGCAAAGCTCGGTGTTTGTTTTGGTGATGCAGAGTGAACAGCGTGACTTTCTGGATGTGTGTAACTGCTCTATCGTAAAGCTGTCACGACACAAACACATTCTGGAGCAGCTAACCACAATTTTTCTCCAAATCAGGTTCATGGACTCATCTTTGTACCACTGCTTTTACCCTGTGCTGGGAAAACTGCAGCTAGTTCAAATACTCTTCTTTCTATTTGTCAGTCATCACGTTAAACACATTTTGAATGACACCTAATAACGACTGCAACGCTTTTTATGATTTCCTTACAGATGTGTACAGTTGCACACAGAGACATCCTGTAGTCAGGGACGTAACGTTTTAGAGAACATTGATGGATTTAAAAATGGACACAGCCTTTCTTCACCATTATTTAAATATCCCCTCTCCAGTTTGATTTGACATTATTTTAGCAGAGTTCTACATTAGGCTCTCCACTGGCCCTTACAATGAGTTATGATGGTCTTACATCTCCAGCTAGTGGCACTAATGTCTTAAGATCAGCTTAAAATGTGTGATCCCATTGATCCCACATTCCCCTCAATAGAAGCACAGGTTCCACCCGCACTGAGATAACTGAGGATTTGAGGTGCCTCACTATTATAATGTTATAGGAACTATTTAGATTAAAACACATGCCAAGCAAAATCACACAATGTCCTCTCCATGTTGAAATCTTCCCAGGTTGCAAAGTCAGGACGGAGAGCTCGCCTCACAGCAGATCAGTCTTCGTTCGAGGATTCTCGCCACACGAGGAAGTCCTCCACCACTGCTTCGACGGGAGATGTACGTGATTATTTAAAAACACACAGTCGCATGTTAGGATTTCACCTCACGATAAGCATCAATATGCATTTTGGTTTTTGTCTCATTTATTAATCAAAGGATGAAGACGAGGTATGTAGCAAGAAACAAAACCTCGACCTTGCATGGCTTTTTGTTGCTGCTTACTCCAGAGATCAACTTTATACCATTTACTGTAGTCCTAGATTCGTTTGGTGGTCTGAATTTGACCTACTGAGATTCTTTACCTCTCACAAAACTGCAGTTACACACCACCTAGACAAACGTGGTATAAAGTTTTGACGGAGTGCTTTAATCATGCAGAGACATTTGATTTGCTGTTTTCCTCTTTTTCGGAAGGTTTTAAAGTTTACACAGAAGCTCTTCATTCATACTCCTGCGTGTATTGGATCTTCTGTACTTGCATGAAGTGTTTTCAAGCTTTATCTCATTCAAGCTCTAAAACCCTTTTAAACTCAAGAGACACACAATACTGTAAATCAAATCTGACAAGTTTTAGTACAGGCAAATTATATCACAAACATCCTGATGACTTCACCATACATTTTCACAAATCCTCTCCGGAAGCTGTGGAGAAATGTTGTCATACATTTTTCGGAGTGACCCCTGCCTCTTGAGACATGCTGGATGGAAACGATGCTACAATCAGGCTAAATATAGGACGAAAACATATGAGAAATGTCGGAGCAGAAGTGACAGTTGAAGTAGTACAAATAATCTAACTTCACTATAACTGGTATTTATGGAATCGGTCACATCTCCTGGATTGGCAAACTGTAAACCAGCCAACATTCCCGAAGCAAAAAAATGTCAGCAATGCTCTCGCTTTAGGCTAATCTTCCCAAATTAGGCCAACTTCCCTAATGTATGAACCGGTATTCTCGCGCCCTCTCTGACCTGTTGTGCACATGCAATACATTTTTCCAGCGTGTCGTGCGACTGGGTGGGTTTATTTACAGTCTTCGTTTATCAACCCCCGGCCTCTCCTGTCTAAAATACCCAACTGATTGGTCACATTCCAGACATCCTTTTAAACAACGACTCAATTGCTTTTATGGGCTCGTAGGGTTTGGCCACCATCAGTTCCTTGCCCCGGAGACCATTAGAAAATCCTAAATTAGAAAGCGCAAGGGTCAAACTAATTGCCTTAACAGCCATAACTATTTTACTACGGCTGTGAGGTTCATATTTGGTCATGCAGAAATTGGAGGCACACATTTGTTTTGTTTCTCACCCCACTTATCGTCCTTCTCGTATTTGTTGAGTGACATAATGTCAGATGAATTTATTACACTCAAAGTCACTTGACATTATTATCTTGTTTTGTGAAAATCGGTTGTCATCATAAACATACATATAAACATTAAACGCCGGGGATTTCACATCACTGGATAGAATTTCGACAAAGTTGCTTGAAAAAGCCTCAGTTGTCATTATTGTAATCAGTTCTTGGTTTTAATAAAGAGACAGTTATTAATTACACCAATTGAATTGAGCTTGTTCGGCCTCAGCTCTTTTGATTAATGGTAATAAAGAGCGGAGCAGTGTGGGCTCCCTCTGCCCTGCTTAATGATGACATTCGGATTTAGTAATGGCTTTGGTGACGGAAGCAGCACTGAAAGATGATTTCTTCTTTCATCATAAACGAAAAATCACGAGCAATTTGTTCTCTGCAGACTCAATTTCGTAATGAGAAATGTTGGGCATTATTTTTTCCCCCTTTCTTTCTTTCTTCTAATTCATTTGTCTCGTGTCCACCCCTGTGCACTCTGAGGAATGCATTCATTCATGTGCCGGTCTCAGGCTCCCGGTCTCAGGATGGAGATGCTTACTGAGTTTACTATTTTCAGAATCATAGAATGAGAGGGAGAGGGTCATTTATTTGTTATTTTTACAGTGAATCTATTTAAGGGTCAGACTTACAGGCCCCAGGCAGTTCCCACGCTCGGCTCCATATGTTTTGGTGTATTGAAAACTGTAATAAAAAAACAATGGAGTGCATAGAGATGATGGTGCTGCACATACCAGGCATATTGTTTATTGTACAATAGCTTTTTCTAGCTTTTTGCTTAAATATTAGAGTTCAAGATTTAAGTAGAATGTTGGGTTAAGCCAAACATTTATTAGGACGATTACACATACTCTTCTTGCATTTTGCATTCAAGCTCTTAAGGCGTTTGCTTTTCCTCTTTGGGTCCTGATTTTCTGTTGTAGACAAGAGAGCCCCCTACTGGCAGATGTCAATTCTTAGAAGCTCACAACAATAGTAATTTACTCACGTCTCTTGTTTATACATTTATTATCTTCATAAAGGCTTATTCTTTCAAGTTTTTTCCTCAGGAATAACGCCTTGTCATGCATTTACTTGGAAATAGAGTAATGAAAAAAGCAACGTGCAGAGAGGAAACAGAAAAAACGGATAATAACAAATCACTATATCAAGTTAATGTTGTTTAAAAGAAGTGTAACACAAATTAAAGCTATACTTTATACATACATAAGTTTAATAACATCAGAAAAGCTGACAAACATGACTTTTTGGTCTTTTGTGTGAGTTTGTGACCATCAAATGAAGCTGTTTTCTAGTAAAGGTGTCTCTTCCTCCAGGCCCCCCCTCCTAAACCGGCTCGGCGGCAGGGTGGCTGGGCAGAAGAAAGCTCCGGGTCCGGATCAGCCAAGTACGTATCTTCACGTTCCCCCCACCTCCCATCTCCCGTGGCTGAACTGAAGACACGGACCTCAAGCTGTGGTCGTGGGTTATGTGTTATTAATGAACTCTCATGCTGTTGAATGAGCTTATTTATCAGTGCGTATTTGGCACTCGGGCGGTGAATCAACAAGGTTAGAGGGAGCCTGTCTGAGCAGGCAACTCTCCATTCGTCTTCATCTGCGAGCCAGGCGGTAATTGACATGGTTAATGCATCAGCCACAGGAGGGCACTGTTAGTCAGCTAGCCACTTCATCACCGGAGTTCAAGCCACTTAATCACCCCTTACCACTGCTGGCTGCTCTTTACATGGGGAGCACAACATGGAGAATTCAACTAATATTTGGAACAGATGGAAGCTGTTCTCCGAAAGCTTTTGGGTGCAAAGGAACAAATATAAATATAAATACTGCACAAGACCAACTGAAGGTGAGACTTATTACTCCCCTGCAGAACTACCTCCTTTGTTTTCCCCTCCGCCTGCCACTGTTCTTGTCTTGTCTTCAGTCTCAGTGGAGCTGAAAGCACAGGAGATGCATCGAAGTGAACAGGCCCCGCCAATTGTGTTTGTCTGTTGTGTAGCGCACGCAGGGAAACTAGCAAAACAGCAAACTCAATAGATCTTTTCTTTCTCGCAGAAGCTCAGCGGGTCGCTTCTCTGCATTTACGTAATCCGGCTTGATGCCCTGGTCTCAAAGCGATTGAAATACAGGAGGTGTAAAAGGGGTTTGCACGTGCATTGATCGTCTCTAAAACAAAGTAAGTAATGGTCCCCCCTGGAGCCGGCAAGGACTTTTCCCTTCAATGTCACCTCTCATGCTCAATCACCGCCATCCTCCTCCCACTAATCCCAGCGCAGAAATCCCGGGATTTGTCGATCTATCACTTCTAATTGACACTAAATGATCTGTCAGTTTATTGATGAACCTTTGAAACCAGGTTGTCACAATATATTTTATCCCTAACAACTTTTTCCAGACAGTTTTACCATGTCTATCGCTTTGCCTTACATGAGTCTTAATCAAGGGGCCTGTAATGTGTCTTAAGTGTCGCCACCCCCGCCCTCCAGACAGGACACAGTCCAAGGGCAGGCAGGTAGGTTCCCTCAGCTCCTCTTCGCCTTGCTGGACCCTCGCACCTTCGAGGCTGTTGGTCTGGGCCCAGGAGACATCGATAAGGCAGAAACATTTAAGGGAAAAGATTATTGGCGAAGAATTAGTTTATTAGTTGTGTGTCATTTTCTCCTTTTGTTTTGTTTCCTGCTTCAAAAGGACAAATTAAGAAGGTTCTACTTACTTTGCTTGGAAAAAATATTATAATTTTAATTTATAATTTAATGTTTTTAGAATAGTGAAAGTAAAATTCTTATTTTAGAAAATATGTCCCACTGAATGTATTTATGAACAAGCAGTAAAATGTTTTCAGTGGTGAATGTCCAGCTTAGATCTGATGGTCAAGTCAAGACCATTTCTTTTTCTGATGCTCAATATGACAAATTATTCTCAAATAATCTACAGCATAAAAAACATAAAATGGGGAAACCTCAGAAAAATAAAGAGAAGAGAGATCAACTCTTATATGTGTCCACTACATTCATGTGTCAGAAGCTCCCGAACATCGTCATAAGTATCCATAAGATTTGAATCCCAACAAAAGAGTTCTATTAATCTAATAAACACTGGAAAATAGCTTTGACTTAGATGAACATATATTTTATAAAAATCAAGTATTTGTTGAGTTTTAATAAATACTAGATGTCTGTACTCCTGATTTTTGATTTTGTGAAAGTACTGAATGTATTACCGTATGTAACCAGTAGGGGGCACTACTCAACCAGGAGATCAACCCAAAATAATTCAGTATCTTAAAAAAAAAACTCTTATACACATTTTAGTCTACTGATCAAAACTTACTCTGCTTTGACCAGTTTCTTTTATGATGATTGATGATTGTTACGCGATTAGCTGCAACCTAATTATGCAGTTAGATGTTTCTTCTCAGATGTAACGTTTGCCTGCTGCATTTCTTAATACAGACCGTGTGCTAAAAATAATGTGATGAGGTAGAGAAGAGTCCAAACATAGTGTTTTGGTGTCTGGCATCCTCTGTTCAAGCTGAGCGGTGTAAATGGAGAGAAGTCCGAAAATAGCCTGATCCAGCAGGAGACGGTGGAGGAAACAGTAGGGAGAGAAGACAACTGTGGTCGACCCCACTGTGTCTAATATCGCAGGATTACTATAATTAGAAGTTGTACCTTTCAGGAAGATTTATCCAACCATCATTCTGCAGGAAGGGAAATGTCATGTTATTTAATTTGTCTAACAGTTGCTGTTACTGCTGATTCACAGATCCTCAAGACGACCTGCAGCTGAGGATCTGGAAGAGTAAGTTGACGTTGCCACCTTAAGATACATATTTTTATGTTTTTCAGTGCGGATACTGATTAAATTCAATGGGAGTTCAATGTTTGTGTTTATGGATAAAAATGGGTGCGTTTGCATGTTTGTACTTTCAGATTGTCCTTTGTTGCATCTAATCCCAGCCTTCCAAGAACAATCACTTAACATGATTAAAAAAAAACGCGTGACTGGGTTGTCATCACTTTTATTGCTGTTAGGAGCCAAGTTTTCCTGTTATTCCATTTTTTTTCTCCATCCCCCTCCCTCGCATCATTCTGTGACTAGAATAGACATCACCGTGAGGAGAGGCAGGTATAGAGGACGTATCCTGGGTGCTTCACTCAACGCAGTAGCCTTGACGGCTGCAGTCAGGAAGAGGCTTTTGTGTGAAACTACGGATTTTGCTCTACAGAGAAAAATCCCCTTTGTTGTGTCTCTGTCACAAGTGTTTTGTCTTAGTAAGACTTACTCAGACGGCTGCCCCAGCTGGGTTTGTTTAAATAAAAAATCATAGAGGTCGTCTTGTCCAGAGCCTCCAGGTTGGTCACTCAGAAAGTGTCTCAATTCACCATCAGGCCTCTTTGTCACTGTTCAAGTCAACACAAAGCCCACAGAGCCAGCATCCTGTGTACCATGAGAAGAAGAATGAAAAGAAACATGCCCATCATCAAAGCAAAGTAGCCCAGGAGCCGACTCACTCACTCCCTGTGATGACCTCACCATCAGGCTCCATTTTTGAAAGCATTAAATAATTTACACTTCCTGTTTCTACAGCCGCCGCCTGCAACCACAAACTCCCCAGGGATCAGATGATGAAGGAGGTAAGAGCACCCTTGCAATCCTCCGCTCTGTGTCTCCTCACGGGGAAAGAGGAGCCCTCCTCTGCCTCCCCGGCACATTCATCCTCTGGAAGTGGAGCAGATAAGCAGGCAGTCAGATCATGCTCGAACTCCATTTCTCTTTGGATCCAGCATGGATGGTTGTGTTTGAACTCTGCCTTTGACCACAGAGTGTGTTAAACTATAATCAAGGCCTCTTTGATGAAAATGACAAGTGCATATGTGCATTTAATGAAGACAGATTCATAGTTGATATAGAATATTGCGACAGGATTCAAGTGTTTCTCTCAGCACCCAGAGTGACACAGTTAAACCACACACACACAGAGTCAGGCAGGTGCAGTCGAATTCAGATCTTGCGTTAACGTTGCTGCTTCGACTGAGTCACCTGAGGGCCCAACTCTGTGCACCACAAACTCCAACCGGGACTGAGGGAGGACATTTCAGCAAAGCTCTGCCTGTTTTGTTCTGTTCCATTTTTCAGTGCAAAGCAGCTGAGGACCGGGTAAAATAGCCAGAGGACAGACAGGTTATCAGCATGAGATGTTCATCTAACAACCTCATTCACATCAGTATCTCATATATTATTGATTTATAAACAGTTGATGATGGATATTTTTTTTTTTTAGATGAATTTGATTTATCCTGATCATCAACAAAATGTCTTGGATTCTTCCTTGGCCCACGTCCCATCCTTTCACCGAGTTCTGTGGAAATGTGCGTAGTTGTTTTTGTGAAATCATGCATACAAACAACAAATAAACATTAAAAAAAGACAATCAAGACAAGTTAATTCAAGTTATTCAACTAAAAACCAAGTTATGATTATGGGATAATATTTAAAAGAATGAATTCATTTTCATAAAGTCAAACAGGTCTTTTGTGTTTTATTAAATTAACTTCCTCCTCATTCCTCTCCTTTTCCTTATGAGAAAATTTGGATTTTAGAAATAAGAGATTGTAAACAATATTTTAATAACAATTCAGCTGTAGAAAACATTTCACACTACCTAGCTACAGTGTCATATTGTATAGTAAATTCTATTTTATTTGCTTTTTTAATTCTTACTTGCTGGTGTGGGTTGTTGAAAGCGGAACATTATTACAAAAGTATTAGAAACCTGAAAACAATAAATAACAAGGACTTGCAGACATAAGGTGTAGTGTGAAGGGCGCAGTGGTTTTGTTTTTTAATACTCTGTTTCTGTTACATGTATGTGTACACACACATGTGAAGTGTCCAGAGGTTTGGTTCTCTTGCAGTTAATGCCGCCGGAAAGATTATTACTCTGTGGAGGGAAACCTCTTAATACAGAGCCGGAGGCAGGGGCATTGGAAATTACAGTGCTGAGGGTTAGTGAGATAGCCCCTGCCATCTTGATTATGTCCCCTACCCTTATCCCTTATGTCCACTGGCTACAAGCACAGGGGGAGAAAGAGAGAGAGAAGGCGAGCTCAGCCCCCTGCTCCCATCTCCCCATCAGCTGCCCCCACAGCCTCCTGCTGGTCACTTAAAATAGCCCCAGTATCGGAAACACTCATGTGTTTCATGTCTCGGTGTCTCACTGTCAGTCACCGATGTGTTGGATATTGTCCCATAAGCCATTTCAAATGGATTCTGTGCCTAGGTAATCATTTGCCTGGACCGCTGCATAGTAATGCAGAGTGATGTCCTGTTCTCCAAAGTCGCTGACTGGCGTGTGCCTGCCGGGAGTACGTCTACATTCACAGCAAATTATCCCCTCTTGATATTTACATGCTTCAGCGAGGAGGCCGGACGCAAACCGTGTAATGGGGGTACGTGAGGCCCGCTCGCTGCCAGACAAAATCCACATTGATACCTGTCCAGCTGAGGGGAGGAAGTCAGAGCAGGGGATGTGAGCCGTGCTGAGGAGACGTGTCGTCCTGATGGAGTTGCCCTTTGCATCAGAAGAAAACAGTGGCTTGTTTGCAGCTGCTTTGAAGCCCTGCTTGACCTCCAGTAATAGGTTGAATTTGAAGCTTGTTTAAAAACCTTGTTCCTTTTTTCACTTAATAATAGACTTTGCATATAGACAGCATATGCCTCTGCACTTCACACTCAACACTCATGGAGTGTGTTCATAGCGCATTAGTCGCTGAAATGGGAAAAAGGCTGTGTGTGGGACAGAAAGACAACCCAGGAAGCTGTTTGCAAAGAGTTGGACAGCAAGGCTTTTTGATGTCATTGCACTAAGACCATTAAATTTGATTGGGAGTCCAGGGGGGACAGATTCTGCTGAACGCTGTGCTTTGTAAATGAGAGGACAAAGTGTCACCGGGTTCCTCATGAATATGAAATAGCCGCTCCTGCATTTATTTGGATATCAGAAACACAGATGAATCTTGTCAGCAGCTAAACGAGTGTGGCATTTTTAATTTGGTTTAATTAAAAAAGGGAAAGAAATAACTTATCAACCCAGGGTGAGGTTTCGTAATCTGTGGAAAGTTTCTGGGTTTTTGATTTTGAACCAAGTCTTCCTCTGTCTGACAATTATGTTTTAGAATCCAAATCATTTCTCATCATCGGAACACTAACTGTCACAGAGTACAGAAATCCAGCGTCCCACCAGTGATCGATGTATTTCTTCAACTCCACTTTATTCCCAGGAGTTATTTTGAAGGAATGGTGACACAGATGCCGAGATATTTCCCCCCCACATCAGATGCACACTTCCATCTCTTCACCTCTATTTAGCTCCTCTATTGACTTTCCCCTCGGGGTGCAGTACTGTGGCTAGAGATTACTGACAACCCTCTCCATGCAGTCCAGCTCCCCTTTTCCTCCCACTATCTGTCTGTTCCTCTCTCTTTGTTTGCTTCCTCCCCCCCCCCCCCCCCCTCTCTCTGTCCGTGTCACTGTCAACACTCAGCTGTAGAGCTAATAAGGATGTGCAGTCTGCTGCCTCCCAGAGAAAACATTGTACAGGAAACACTCATCACAGCCGTTTTCTAGAAGGACATCTGTGGTGGTTTTTTTCTAACTACTACACAAAAATGTTTTGAGTTTCAGTTTTATTAGTCATATGTAAATAACGATGCAACGGTGCAATGAAATCTGTTGGACCAGAAAACAAGTCAGCTCAGCAACAGAATGACGATCCGTATAAAATAGAATATAACATAAAAGATAAATGAATGAAGATGGGTTGAGGTGTAAATGAAATATAAAACTATATACACACAAAACATGAGGATTTATTGGATTTAAGTCCTGGTTCAATAGCAGCCGTCATGGTCCACTGCCTTTTTTTATGTAAGCAGTGCAGTAAACAGTGCAGTAAACAGGAGGCAGTGCTGACAAGCAGGTAAGCAAATATGCCATGTGGAATATTTAGATACATGAGTTGAGAAGCCTGATGGACCGGTGGTTAAAAACTGTCCTGAAGCCTGGTGATACATGGGGCCATGCTCCTGTGTCAGCTGTCAGATGGTATGGAGGACAATGTGTGTGTGTGTGCTGGGTGGCTGTGGTCCTGATGCTCGTGATGTGTTGAGCTGCCACCACTCCCTGTTGGGATTTGCCGCTGTGGGAAGAGCAGGTCTGTATGAGGCCCATCAGCGAGCTCCCACTGGTGCACCTGGAGTAGTTACTGAGGATGCTGGTGATCGGCAAACCTCCCCAGTCTCTCAGGAAGTGGAGCCGCTGACGAGCTTTCTTGAAGAAAAAAAAAGAGTCCTTATGTGGTGTAGTAGGATTCCTCGACCCTGAAGCTGCTGACCCTTTCAACCTCAGCATTGCCCATGTACATGATCAGGGTGTCTCCCCCCCGCTGTCTCCTTTACTGATGTGGAGACATGATAAATGAAAGATCAAATATTGGGGAAAACCTTTTTTCCCCACTGATTGTTGAGTCCCTTCATTTCTCTTCAGCGATACAAAATCCTTTTGATAATATATGTATAATGCAAATTTTGAACACATCTCAATCAGTCTCTTTGTCTATCGTTTATCTTTTTCCAACCAGTTCATCTGCACTCCTCATCACGCCTCTCTAATTTCCCTGCCCCAGCAAATATGCATCTGAAAAATGCTGTGAAAGTTTGCCCTGTCCTTCTTGGGAGTGGAGCCATCCTCTGTCCTGTTGCGTTTTGCCAATTAAAGTGGGTTCCCACTGTTTGAGCAGCGGGCTGGCGGCTCCTGGCACAACAGCCCCTGCCAGGCCGCACTGTGACTTCCGACCCCACACAGATGGGCCCACAAGCAAATACTCTTGCACATTGCTGGATGCCGCCCCAGTCGGAGTGGCAGAGTGGACATGGAGGTCGGCCCACCGGCCACTGCAGGTCCTGGAGGTGGGCGGCGCTGACAGGGCCCAAATGCTAAGGTAGCAGGGGGTGCTTTCTGGGGAGCCCCTGGCCAGCGGCCCTCTCACAGCGGGAAGAGCTGCCGCCTCACCTCCTGAATATTCATGGCCGCATGGCTATTGTGACAGGGCAGCTCTTATGAGGATGTAGCCAGAGAGAGGGAGGGGAGGGTGTGTTTCTGTGATCTCACATAAACATACCCATGCAAAAAATATGTGTCTCTAATAGCCATATATGGAGATTCACTGTATTTTTGTAATAAATGATTATAGGATTGTCCCAAATTTTGACATGACTTAAGATGTAAACAGATCATTTTTTTTAAAGTTATGGTCTCTGTTTTTGTTTTTTTTAGATATTCCAGTTATTCCAGATCTTGAAGATGTACAAGAAGAAGACCTCACCATGCAAGTTGCAGCTCCACCAAGGTAGTACACATCCTAAACTCAGTGGTCCTTTATCCTTTAGGATTCACACACACACACGCACACACACACATATGTCCCCCGTCTCGTGTGTGTGTGAGACATTTGACCTCTGCACAGGGCAGATCAGTCGCTCGCTCCGGTGACTTCGACGGTCACCTGTCCTCCAATCGTGTCATTGCAGAGTCTCGCTTTATCGGCTGAAATGGAGAAATAACAGTTGGGTGTGATTTATGCAACTCCGTTACCTGGGTCCTTACTAACTGGGCCCTTTGATTTACAGGGCAGTGAGAGACACGCCGACATGTGTCGAATATGTAGCAAGGCTATGACAGCGGTGGAGGTTATTAGGCTGGGGCTTGCTCTCTGTGCGAGATAATATCCACATTGAACTCATTGTGGGGGCAATGTAGCGTGTAATGTGCAGTAAGTAGGACTGGCATGCACTGCTAGGCCCCGGCCACTTTGAGAGCCCCCCCCCACACTTAATTCCAACCCACAGATAAGCAGCTGGGTTTCAATTTGAAGCGTTTACCACTTGGCAACCATCTCCTGCTCTCTGTGGTCTTAGAGCTTCAATGTGCACAAACTTCTCCACCTCCACTTCTCAGTCCTGGTTTGCTGATAGTGTGAAAGTACTGCAGTAGAGGTGGCTTGTACTTTTCTGTGATGTGTAGTCTTGATTATAATACAAGTCTATCAGACGCCTATTCTGAATATCTGTCTTCTTGTTAGCGTTCAGGTGAACCGTGTAATGACCTACAGGGATCTGGACAATGATCTGAAGTACTACTCGGCCTTTCAGACCCTGGTAAGTCAAGAACATGTATTTTTATATATTCTGGATATTTTCACGTCTGTTTTCGTCAAGGTGGTTCATGTAATATTTCACCCCCTGTTTGTGCAAAGTAACTACATTTGTTCTGCACTCTTTCTTCAGGACGGAGAGATCGACTTGAAGCTCCTCACCAAGGTTTTAGCGCCAGAGCAGGAGGTGAAAGAGGTGAGTGAGTTTTAAGTAAATATAGCTTGTGAGCTCCCAGCAAAGGCCTGTCCAGCTGTTTCTAGAGCACCAGTGGAGGTTGCCACTCTGTCTCCCAGGTAATCAAGATTTATGATGTGTACATTAACACCCTCTGCTCTCCTTCCCCGATTCTCCTCTCTTTGCTCCCTGTGTTCCCCATGCTCTCGATCTTGGTACGTCTCCTCCTGCCTCCTAATTCTTCTTCTTCTCCTCCCTCTCTTGTCTCTGTGTTGCGCTGCAGGATGATGTGAGCTGGGACTGGGATCATCTGTTTACAGAGGTGTCCTCAGAGCTGCTGATGGAATGGGATCAAGGAGAGAATGAGGAGCAGGCTGCGTTGCCTGTAACATGAGGAGAGGAGGTTTGGACTGAGACTTAGGATGGCTCCAGTGGGAACTGGGTGAATGTCCATTACACAGAAGGGCCAGTGACTTTGGTTATATTAACTTTAATTACTGTTTGTTATCCAGGATATATATTCTGTAAAGTGTATATACAGCATTTCTTGTATTTTCCTAAATAAAGTTCACTGTGTAGTGAGCACTGAGGTGTTTTATGACCCTGTCTTTATATAGGTTTTAGAATTTCTCCTTTTTTTGTTTGTTACTATTTAACTTAAACAGCTAAAAGGCAAACTGCTTGTGTTTGAAAAGCCCCTGGATCTAGCTGTCATAGATAAAAAATGCCCTCCCTGTACTGTCCCCATTATCAACAACCTCATACAAGTCCAAGGTTGATAATCAGCTAAGCTGAAATCCAGTTGATTGTCTTCAAATTAACATTCCTCATTAAAGCCCACAACCTTATTGTTATTGACTGTGCCATTGACTTTATCTTCCAGCTGTTCGATAGGAGCAACCCCTTCTTCACTATTATCTCAAATGCATTGAACAGAGTTTCCTATTGACACCTGGGGGATTAGCATACATTATACCTTTTGGATAAAGAAGAACGGCCGTGAGTCTGGTAGAAGACAACTGCTGGTGTCCAGCATGTGTTCTTTAAACTGAAAGAACAGAAACAATGTTAAAACTCTGTATGAAGAACAAACACTGTATCCCACACACTGGAACCAAATCTGACCTAATTGATGAAATATATTGTTTACCATGCCTTCGCCGCATGCTGCCCTCATGCATCAGTATTCAGTCTTGTCTTTGGTTCATGTGTGTGAATATAAAAGCAGGCCTCCAAAGTCCGGCCAGGTGTATTAGGGAAACAGCTGTAACATTTACAGATTGTGATTAGGTTTATTTCTGAGGCAGACCGCAGTCTCCTGGCATTTGGGGATGCACAGCAAAGTCTTCAAGGACACGAGTTCTATGCATCTAACTGCTCAATCACATCCCATCACAAATAGATTTTTTTTCATTCGGTGCGCCTTGAATCAACTTCATCAAGTGCACTAGCTCAGGATGAAGCCGTCACACGGGGTGTTTGTGCTCAGAATATTTGATCTCAGTGCTCAAATTCAGAGTGTGATGTCAGTTTCTGTTTCTCTACAATATATATACAAACGCACTTTTTATTTTTTTTACCGCCTCCACAATTGGCTTATTTAGCTAGACTTAATGAATTCTGCCCATATGCCCCGAGCAGCTGCTATGTTGCCCCTTCCTCCCGCCCCTGCCGAGCTGCGAAGTGTCCATCCATGTAGAGACAACCTCTAGCTGTCTCTCTGGAGAAGGCTAAGCCTGCCACTCCTCTGCTGGCAGGCGGCCGGTGCTGTTTGAGGTGGACCGTGGACGGGCCGGGGACTCAGATTAGGGCCCAGTGATCACGGGTTGCGGCCGGCCTCAAATGATTGGCCCGAGCGTCGGTGGATCAGAGAGGGGATTAACGAAAGAGAGAGAGAGATCCAGAGACGCTGTTTGGCATGTGCATGCATCCAGCTTCTCAAAGTGACCTCTCTCTCCACTCCCTCTTCCCGCTGCTCTCTTCTCCCCCTTTATTCCCTGCATGTCTCTCGGTGTATAGAGTGTATCCTGATGCTGCAGTGAGGCTCAGAGTGACCTCGCCCTGTCTGAGTGCCCTGAATTCAATCACATCAACAGCTGCAACATATACATTATTTCCAGTGAGGATGGCAGTTGTGTTCTCGGAGAGCTTTGTGGTTATGACGGTAGATTTCAGATGAACATGGTGTCACTGGGAGGTTAGCAGAGTCTGACGCTGTTCATATCAGATTGGACGATACATGCCTCACATGGGTTTAGGGCGTCATTTGTTTTTCCTTGACATTTTTCTATTAAAATAATGGAGCCATTACCGCTGTAAAAATTCACATTGCTCCAACGCGTTATTCTGTAATACAACATTTCATTCAAAACATCCCCGTAATGACACAATGTTTATAATTCTTTGATTTGTTGGCAAATGTATGACACCAAATGTCGGAAAAATAAGTTTTCATGTGCGAATCCACGGTTTATTTTTTAAAGCAGCAGTTTGTTACTCAGGACCCTGTGTAAAAGCTTTGAGGCCAGTATGGACCAGCTGAGCTCACAGAGTTCCCAGGCCACTGGGTTTAAATGGGTAATATATCTGTGTTTTTATTGGTTCCCTTGGTGGAAATGACTTTTCATTTTGTGGCAAAGAAAACAAATGCGAGGAAGTTATACAAGTTTAATAAAAACCAGATGACGGCCCCTGTTAATGTAATGTTTGCCTGCTCCTTGTTGCCAGCCTTGTCTTAATGTATTTTGATATTGGGCTCTAATTGGAGGGATAGAATAGAGATAATGTGCTTCCAGCTCTGGCTAATATGCCGTGGTGTTGACAGAAGTTTATACATCTTATCTGGTCTCAATATCTGCCTTCCATATGGCCCAGAAGCAATATGCTGAGGTGTAATTAAAGAAAATGGGGAGATGTGAAGATAACTTGCGCCCGATGTCGGGGCCCCTCTGACACAGAGTGAGGGGTGAGGACAGACATGCTAAAGCTCAGGGAATATTAGGACCACTTCATTCCACCAGGGGCCGCGAGCCCGTCACTGGTTCCCCGTCGCTGACCCGGCCAGCGCCGCGTCAGTCAGGTGCCACCGATCAACCACAAGAGGAGGATTATGAGTTTAAACAGGCACGAACACAAAGGCATCCCCCCCCCCCATTTTATTCCATGTTTTACCCATTCATTTAGTAATGTAAATACATGCAAGGTCAAATTGAATTCTGATAGTCGAAATAATGTGTGCAAATGCGACCATATTCAAATGGCTCTCGCTCCCTTTGAAACGAGCCTCAAACAGCAGCCACTGTATCGATTTACCACAAAGACTCCATGATCATTTAAGTTTAAAGGAGAAATCCTCACCACGCAACTAAGGCGGTCAGATCAATATCATTTCTTGATCAAAAGGGGATTTGCCTTTGTAACATCCAGATTAAACAGATGTTTTATTTTTTCATATACTGCACCTCTAAACGCCCCCACAGGGGATTGTGGGAGAGGAGCAGGAATCGCTCCACTAAAGAGACCATTAGAGTGATGTTTTTTTAAGACCCTTTAAGTTTGACGGGTTGAAAAGTGTTATCAGTTTTGTCACAGCTATTTCACCCCCCCCTCTCCTCTTTAGTTAATATTCTATTGCTCCAAATCCTTTTTTTTGTTTACCCCAGGTGGGCTTGGACAAGAAATGGCTCGGACGGTGGCAGCTTGGAATGCCCCTGGGCATCCTACGGCCGTCATGTTGTCAAAGGACCTGGGGGGGGGAGTCAGAGGGCCGGGAGTGTTTTTTTCAAGTATAATCCACGAGATGTGAAAAAAAAAAAGAAGCTTCTGTTGTTTTTGTTACTGAATTCATTATTATTATGATTATTATTATTTCCCCTCTTTCTCCTGGTATGTTTTTAGTGCGGCCGGGGGGGGGGGGGGCGAGACGGGTTTGGGGCATGAAATACAGTCGAGCTCCACATTTGTCAGGTATTTTATTATTTCCCTTCTTCACCTCTCAGTCGTGTGCGCGGGGTCCTTCATTTTTCACATGACTGGTTTTCTTATCATTGTGGGCCCTCTCCGCTGGCCTATGAGTGACTTAAAGGCAATAAAACACAAAACATTCTGTAAAACAAGGAAGCCTCTCTGGTCGTGGAGGCCCTGCAATGCCTCTCCGGGAAATTATGATAATAACTCAGTGGCGGTTGGTGTGTCCAGGTCGCCGCGGGGGGGTTGGCTGCGATGGGAAAAGGTTCACCAAGGTCCTAGGAGCAGGGGCAGGTCAAGGTGGCGTGTTGGGCCTCACCACCCACCCCCCTTCTGTCATAAACTCTTTCCATCACGCGGGATGCCGGCTGCAGCCAGGTATACTGCAGAACCTCTTTGTCTTGTAGCTGCTGGCGATAAAGAAAGGGGCTGATGGGAGAGTGGTTGTGTTGGCCCTCTGGCAGTGGCGAGGTCAGCCGAGGAGCTTATCATGGCCAGCAGAGGAAAACGCCTGAGTCAACACAACTCCACTGTTTGCCCTCTGAGGGTCACAAACACACACTTCTGCTGCTGTGCTTTGAACTTGGTACTTTTTTTATTTTCGTTCTTTGCGACATGAAAGTCACGAGACGGCGAGAGAACTGCGCGGCCATAATTTTTATGTTGCCTGGATTTGCTGCTGGGTGGAGGGAGGGGCTGGATGTAGCCCCACAACACCTCTCAAGTGTGTGAATGAGAAGGAGCGAGGACAGGAAGGGAGCGCGGGGCTCCACCACTGAGGTGCTGACAGAGGGGATCGAGGGGCTGAGATTGCACCTGTTCCGGCCCGGCAGCCTCTCAGCAGGGCCTCGCCCGAGCCTCAGCCTTCTCCTGGCATCTGTGATGGGGGCCAGGGCCAGTCCCACCTCCAGCGCTCGCTCAACCTCTCCTTTGCTCGTGGAAGGGAGACGAGGAGCGCGAGAGGCTCCATCTGCCGAGGGCTCGCCGTGGTCTCTGTGGCCCGGGGCTGCTGGTCCTCCACGACTCGGGGGTCTCTCAGTGGTACACCACAGCGAGACACATCACACGTCACATGCCAGCTGGCCTGGCTCTCTCCACTGTAAACAGAGACTAATGACCACTCCACACACACACACACACACACAAACACACACACATCCTTGGTAGAAAGGAGGAGGGGGAGACGTGTTAGGTGAAAAAGCTTGGCTTGGTTTGGATAAAGAGAAGCAGCATCCTGAGGTTCTTTAACAGGATTTGCTGCTGCAGGAGACGCTCTTTGAGCCTGGGGAGCGAGCTCGCCGTCACAGTGGGACGTTGCTAAAGCTACTGGCTGGGCTCTGACTCCATCAGTCCACCACATCACAGTCCACCGGTTTGCTGCATGCGTGCAACATCACAGGCCTCCCATCGCTCCACAAGCCCCCGGGCTCAGGCTGGTCCCCCCACTGAGTCTGCAAAGCTCTCATCTAGGTTCCCTGTTCGGAGGAAGTGCATGTATGGATGTAGCTATGAATTCTGGGAGGGAAAAGTGAACTGGGCCTTTTTTGATATTTTCACTTAATGAGTCCAATTAGTTTTTTGAGGCCTTTTGTACTTGTGGGTCCCCAGAACTATTGGCGCCTTCAACCTACTGACATATTTTTCCTTAAAAATATGAAATGCAACCTGATTTGTCAGCATCTCTCAGCGAGCCTTCCCTTTACATAGACTCTACCATACATTTAGTTTACGGCAGAGCAGCCATGAGTTGGGCGTCTCCAGACTGAAGGACATCTGTGTCATGTCTCCTGTCCCATCTCACCCAGGATCTCCATGTCCTCGTCTCCGAACCTCAGTTTTTCTCAAGAATTCCCCTCTCTCAATCAAATTACAATTATTTTTAGCATCCCCCAACCAGATAGTTTCATATATGTCCCGCTATCTCATTCTCCCTGATGTGCCCAACACATGCATTTATAGATATAAATGTATATGGGAATATAAATAAATATATCAAATACAGGATGGGAGTAATGTGACATTGAGTGTTATTCCCCAGTTAGGCAGGGAGCGGCAGGGAGGTCACTCGGCTACACTGAGCCACTGGCGGCCCGGGCCCCGCCGGTCCACTGGAGTGACTGGGCCTCATCTACAAACTCGCAATAAATATCTGGCCATCATTTATTTTAATTCACTCCTTTCTTGCTCAGATGGAATGAATTCTTAACCTTGTAGGACAAGGACACCCGCGTGCTGCCTTCCTTGCCTTAGCCGCTAAATTATTCTTCATTCTTCGGGGGGGGGGGGGATGAAAAAAAAAAAGGGGAGTCCAACGTTGCTCAAACTGTCAGCTCCAATGAAAAGCGCGCCTGAAAACGTTGTCACCGAACCCCTGGACAAGGAAAAGAAGGGGAGTGGGCAGCGGAAAGATGGAGTGAAAGGAGTGGAGTGGGGGGGGGAGAAAAGAGCAGGGGGAAGGGGGGAGTCAGCAGCCTCCAGAGTGATTTATTTGCCAAATCAGGACACAATGAGTCGATTATGAGTCCTCTAATAAGAGAGAGTGTTTGGGGACCCACTAATTGGGCATGATTGAGTTGCAGTCTGGGAGCCGGGCGAAAAGGGAACCTGGTCGGCGGCTGTCATGCAATCATCAGCTAATCAGAGCTTTGAAATTAAAACTGCGTGTTTAGGGTAGAGGACGGGATAATGGCCGGGACCTGCCTGAGCTCCGAGGCCGTCTGAGGAGGAGGAGGCTGTCACTGTGTGTGTGGGCGTGCATGTGTGTACAGTATAAATGTGTGTGTTTGCTTGTCCACGTGTGTATTTATAAGTACAGTATTTGTGTGTGTGCATAGGCAGTACAAATTATTGTGTGTGTGTGTGCATAGGCAGTACAGATTATTGAGTGTGTGTGTGTGTGTGTGTGTGTGTGTGTGTGTGTGTGTGTGTGTGTGTGTGTGTGTGTGTGTGTGTGTGTGTGTGTGTGTGTGTGTGTGTGTGTGTGTGTGTGTGTGTGTGTGTGTGTGTGTGTGTGTGTGTTTGGGGCCTCTCATCCCATTCTGTGGTGTTTGCTGGTCTTGATGTGGAAGTGAAGGAGCTGTAATCAGTCAAGTTGTTGCACTAATGTGTGTGTGTGTGTGTGTGTGTGTGTGTGTGTGTGTGTGTGTGTGTGTGTGTGTGTGTGTGTGTGTGTGTGTGTGTGTGTGTGTGTGTGTGTGTGTGTGTGTGTGTGTGTGTGTGTGTGTGTGTCATCAGTTGTGTAGTGTATCTCCAGGTTTATGACACAACCTTATTTTGTATAGAATAATGAAAATAATATAGATTTTAAGGATTTTTTTGGGATATATAAAAAAACTTTTTTATCATTTTTTCAAATGTAAAACTGATCAAGAATGTAATTAGCTGTAGACCTTTTATTGTGTTTAACATGGAATGAAAATAAATTACAAATCATAATTTTGTTAAAACTAAAAGAGCCAGTGTTTGTCTAACACACCTTAAGACGTCTTTGTATTATTCTGATTTACAAGAGGCTTGTTGTCTTGCATCTACATGACGATGTTGGGATTCTGTGTCAGTTTGAGCAGCTGTATGGGCGTGTGCCACTAGGGGGCAGTGTTTGTCTGCAGTGCATCGCCACAGAGAACTGACGGGGCTAATTAATGTCAGCAGCCTCCTCTGGTTGTGTGTTTTAAACAGAGCTGCACAGAACAATATTACAACAACAGTTCAATGTAATGAGAGCATCTGTGTGTGAAAATGTTAAACATTCCTTTTAAAGACAATCGCTGTTCCCCCCCCTCCCCAATTTTATTAAGCCTACAGTATGTTCACATGCTGACCGGGACTGTGTCCACGTCATGGAGACAGTTTAAGGACAATATCTGCACCCGCTTGTGGACTCGTCCTGTTTTATTATGAACTGTTATAAATATTAGCATTAACATAAATTTGATTAATTCATGAAAATACATAATAGTGGGGGCCTGTGATATTAAAGTCCATTTACACAGAGAAATCAGTCATGTAACACAAAATAAAACACAACAAATCAAGCTTTTGGGATATATAGCATTTAAGGTACAATTTAAATTGATTTGTTTTTATCCCAAACTTATTTTTCTCATTTATACTGAATATATTCACTATAAAACATGGTTTCTACCAAAAATCCCAACACAATTTCTTCAAATTGAGTTTATTTGGAGTCTCAGTGGTTCTCAGTCGTGAGTTCATACTTATGTCGGATCCTGTTTGTGGTTTTAGATTTAATATTTTTAGTATGAACTGTACATTGCCCTTCTAAAAAGATGTAAAAAATGTATTGATTTATCGAGGACAATTTATAATTGTATGTTTTTTTCCTCATCACAGAAAACAGACTGGTGGACTGATGTGTGTGCAGGGCGGCTGCGATTGCATGGACCACTGTCAGTGTCCGTCGTGTGTCCAATATCTTTTAATTGATAATATAAAATCTCCTGTGATTTAACACATATAATGTCAATGACTCAAACAATCCCTGTAAATAAACGATGTTGCTGTATTCATATATTAACATCAAAGTCAATATTTTGGATTCACGATAGAAACATCGAAGTTTGCATTCATCACAATTACTATATTTATACATCTGCTTGTGGTCATCTATGCCATGATAATAAAATTAATGGAGCATATAAATACCTCGGTCACATGACATTTGGTGCAGATGAGTCTCAATGACGTCTGATTCTCAAGAATAACTTACAGTTTTATCTGTTTGTGTATTTGAGTCAATTTTCTCTGAGCTCCCCTGTTTCCTGTCTGCGATCCCAGATTTCCCGCCAAATAAACCAACACGCACAATATTTCTTTCAGTCCTCCCAAGGCCCTGTCTAATTGTAAATGCGCCCTACATCTAAAGAGGGCCTCACTATAAAAATCTGAAGTGGGTTTAGGCACAAATGGGATTAATTCCCAAAGAATGTCCTTTGCTCTTCCTCCCATAATTTCATTTGCAGGGTCCACAGGATGAATAGCCAAGCAGGCAGTGATGTGGAACTGGAGGACAGGCCTTGCGGGGCCTGCGCTGCTACACTGCAGCCTTCAGGTTATGTTACCTTGATAATGTCACAGCTGCAGGAACCACACCGCCCACCGTACAGGACTCAGGAAATCCAATTATCCGCCGTCTAATGTGTGGGAATTTTTACGCTCTCGTTTCTTAGACGTTTGGCTCTGCCCGAGGACAAAGATTCCTGGGATTATTTATCTATTTATTTATTTACCAGGTAAAAATGTCCACTGGCTTTTTGAGTGGAATCAATATTATAGGAAAGTTAGCGGAACCGAAAGAGAATGTTTTTTTTCTTGACAAAACTTTGTGATTAAGAAAAAAAAATCGGTTTAATGAACTTCCGTGAGGTCATTGTTGTGCTTGTTGTTTATGTCTGGTTCCATTTCCACACACACACTATAACTACACACAGTTACAAATAGGGGAAGAGCAGCAGCCCTGATTCATCCTGGAGTCAGTCTGGTCTTTGTGACAGCTCTGTATTGGAGCAGGTCCCACCTGCCCAGACCTCCGACTGTTCTTTGATTTAATTAAACGGAAGAGGGTGCATCAATTTCAGCCGCGTGGGGGTGAGATGACAGTACACAAATTGAAAGTAAGCATCTCTGTGGAGCGGGGTGGGGGCCGGTCCATCATTAACACGGGAGACAATTCAGTGTGCAATGTAACAAGATTAGAAACATTATTATCATTCAACTGCTCAACATAAAACCCTGTAGGAAAAAACAATCACATGAAGGCTCTTTACTCAGGACCGGGTGAGACAGGTTTGAAAAAACAGAGGGCGCAGCGTGGCCGTCAGGTTATTGAGCTGATTCACGTGCCCGCGGGGGGGGGGGGGAAGCACACAGCAGCGGTTGTGTACCAGCGTTTGCTTTCGGTCCGAGCTGCAGGAGGAACCCCATTAATGAACAGTAAAGACAGACGAGTCTCTCTCATGCCAAGCAGGTTGCCTCAATTGGATTAGTGAGGCCGAGATTGGGATGGATAGCTGTCGATGTGCCAAGTGGCCATTAGCTCTGCCAATAGGACTGTACACAAAACGGGCCCAGGATTCCCATCAGTGATCTCAACACTCGGCAGCTGTGGATTTCTGCCGCGTTACAACTGGACGGAAATATTTTATGTCCAATAAACATCTATCAGCCGTGATAATGCGATGATTAAACAGCTGATTTAATGGCTGGAGTCACCTATTTGCTGTCATTGTTCAGGAAACACAAGGATCAGCAGGCCATCTGTCAGCGGCTGTCACACTGTACATTATGAATGGAGAGCTGCCCATTCCTGGCACGTGTCTGTTTTCCGAAAGGCTGATGTCATGTTCTGCGCGCGGCATTGACGGGCACTGTAGATGTCAGTGGACACCGGGGGCCCTTCTCCAACCAACTATACAAATGGGCATGAGTGTGAAGAGCTGGGGAAATGTTATCAATCACCCTGCGTCCCGGCGGAGGAGCTGCCGCTGTTTGTGTAGAGAGTCCCGCTCATACTGATCCATATAAACGGCTGTGTGATGTATTAGAGCAGATGAGCAGGGGCCGACTGTGATGCGTGACTGACAGCTCATTTGACAGCCCCGGGAAAGTGTGCCGCGAAGTTTCAATCTAATCTAATGCTGCTGAAGGAATGAAATTGTGGTGTGAGATTGTGTTTTCATGTTATATCCCCTCCTGGACAACACAGGCCGAATGGGACGAATATGATGTGGGTGACCCCCCCCCACCCCCCCGGGTGTAGAAGGTGCCCATGGAGCCACAGATGCCTTGGTCGAGGCCTCCTGAGCCACGCCACTTCACGTCAGTCCAGTGATTCGGGTTTCTGAGTAAAAAACAGGAAACTCAAGCCAGGCTCAAAGCCATATATGTAGGTAAACAAAAAAAATGTTTGTGTCATGCATTATCAATCAGCTGTCTCGTGGGGCATTCCAAAACAGGTAATCTCTGTCATTCAATCGCTCCACCGCAGGAGCCGGGTCCTCCCGAAACGTGATCGCCACAAAACAGACATTAATATTAAGTGCAAGGCAGATCAGCTTCTCTTCAGGCCGATCTGCCTTCTCCGTGTTTTCATAAGAGCAGAAGATCTGGGTCGGCCACCTGCATCTTGAAATCAATATTCTCTATCCTGTGGTGTAGGTTTACAATAATACGTGTAATTGTAAGCTATACCTTTTCGTTTAATTTCACATTTATAGACGCAACATAAAAATGAGCCAAAGCTATACATGTATATTTCAACAGACCAAACTCAAAGGTCACAAGAGGTCACAGGATATTTCTTAATTACTGCAGAAGTGTAAAATTATTTTAGCAGAAAACGATTAAACGCCAGGAGATTCAAACCTCCCAATGCATGCTGCCGCCATGATTAAGCTTAGATGGCTAATTAGCCATTTTACAGCTATTAAAAAAAACACACTCAACCATTTTCATTATGCCCCATCTATTTCCCCACCATTATCGCCTTTCCTCTCAGTTTTTTCCAACTTTTGAAAGTTATAAGAAAATGCTGCCGCGCTGGAAGAATAACGCATCAACTTTCCACATTCGGCGCGCCAGGCTTTCCTCCCCTCCGTCCACATTTTATTGAAGGAATGAGGTCAGCCGCTGGCCCGCGAGCGTTGAGTGTCAGTTGCTGTTTTTCCATTGAAACAGACTACACCCGGGTGTTCAGCCCTCAGACAGGCTTGACGGCGGCCTCCTCGCAGGCCAGTGACCACAGAACCCGATCCCACGCAATCAAGCGGCCGTGTCGCCCGGTCTAAACTCACCTTTCGCAAAAATGTCACTCACACACACACACACACACACGCTCGCACACACTCTAATCTCCGTCTTCTGCTTCCTGTAGCGTGCCACTCGTCCCCGTCTCCTCTCCCTCTCTATTTCCACACTTCAGCTTTTCTTTGTGGCGGCGTCCACATTTCCCCGCTAATATCGCCGAAGCCCCGGGAACGTGCGTATTGTCTAAGTGATCATTAAAATTTATGGCAGGCCGACTTCATCCAGCTTGCGAGACCACGCTGGCATAAGTCATAATTATGTGATGACACTGTAAGACAGTGGGGTCCGCGCTGGCCCTCTTGTCCGGGCCAGTTAAATGATATAATTAGCTCAGTAAGAGGTGAGCGCTCCAGATTGGATAAGTTATTAAATGTTTGGATGAACCTGAGCTCCATTTCCCTAACTATCGCCGCCGTCCCCTCGCTCCTGCTCCCCCCCCCCCCCCCCCTTTCCTTCCTCCATTAGCCCATTAGCAGTTATGTGATACTTTATGCTGATGGGGCAGTGGACAGAGAAAGTGGGTAAATTAAGCCTGACCACTGCTTGTGTTATGGACTGCTCCTATAAGGTGCCATCGAAGGACACAGCCCCAGACTCAAGAGAACGGCACGTCAGTGGGGGACATGTGACCACCGCAGCCCTGATGGTACAGTAATGTGAGCTCGGCTGAGTTTGTAAACTTGAAAAATGTCCCTCTGACCTTTTGTTGCGATCCGAGACAGCGCGTTATGCTGATTGCTTTCATTAAGAACTCATATATGCCCAGTAACTCACTCTTTTTCTGCCCATGGAGCTGTGCACTGTACGACTGACACTGGTCAGACGGGACAACATGTCAAGTTTAACCCATCGAATTGCTCAATTTGTCCCCGGTTAAGCTGTAAAGGAAAGCAGAGCGCTGAGGTTGACAGCGTGCCTAGTGCAGGGCCCTTGAGCCTCTGTGTGTTTGTGTGTGTGTGTGTGTGTCTGTGTGTGTGTCGCGCTCCACCAGAGGGTCTCACCAAGCGTGACTGCGTGTTATTCACACTGACGAGTTCCACTGTTCACTGTCACCTCTCATTGCGAGGGGAAACCAGCGTGTGGAGAGAGCTGTGGTCACACACACACACACACACACAAACACACTACCACAGCCCAGGAAGTAGTTTCTCCTTCAAGGAGACCCGAGCTCCCATCAGCCTCCTGGTCGTCCCTCAATGTCACAAGATACTAGGAAAGCAGGTGGAAGCGGATATTCAGACGCAGCACGCTTTAAAGTCCACTTGTGCTTCCTGACACATTCTTCCAGACAGTGGAGGAGGCCCGAGCCCCACGTGTGTGGCCCTGTTCTGGGGAGGGGGCTGGGTGTTATGGTGTTTGATTTGTTGTGAAGACTCGGAGCAGCAGGACCCAGCAGAGTCCAGGCTGGCCCAGCAGGCCTGCAGAGAGCGACACTTCCTCTCTCTGTCTCACCCTGCGGTGAGTCTCCACAGCGGGGACCTGGTGCTGAGCCGCGTCCCCCGTTCATCACCACCACCGACCGTTTGTGGGTGGGAGGGGGGGGGGGGGCGCGCTCGGTTATCTGTGTCACTGCCTTATCCCTCACCCCATCACCTCCGTCCCCCCGACCCCCACCCTCCCTCCTCCTGCTCTGTCTTTGGCCCTACTCCAGAGAGACCAAAGAGCCGCTCTCTCTGTCTCTCTCTGTCTCTCTCTGTCTCTCTCTTTCTCTCTCTCTGTCTCTCTCTTTCTCTCTCTCTGTCTCCGGGCTCCCAGATTGTTTTTGTTCCTGCGAGCAGACAAATAGAGTTTGGCCTCTGACAAAAGAAAATGCCGGAGCTCATCTGATCTTACTGCCCTAAGGAGTGGCCTGGCCTGAAGGGCTGGTGATTGGAAAATTACAGAGCGGCTGCTCCGGCCGTATTGTCGGGGAACTCGGCCAGACTCTCTCTTTCTGATTGTGTGAAAGGCCATCAGCTGAATGGCCCATCGTGCACTTTGAGAACGCACCCATCAATACCAGTGGAGTGATTGGCTGTTGTCAGGCCAAATTTAGATCTGGGTCATTTGTGAGGTAATCCTGGTTTGGGTCACCTAATGTCAGCACACCTAAATAATGAGCTAAATCATGATGCTGGATGACGTCTTTGCATTTAAATTTAAAATCACGTCTGTCACCACTCTGGGTTTTTTCTGTTTTTTTTTAAAAGATCAACACTTACAGTACATTAGTCAAACATGTGCCGACTCAGTGTGAGACAACAATCAGACAGAGATTTGGTCTTGGAGAGAAAATACCTGTTGCGGCTGCAGAGTGATGCTGAAGCCGCCCATCGCTGCCACTCAAGTGGCTCCCTCTGATAAGTGATTACAACTGGAGGGGGGGGGGAAACGAGGGCCTTGTCAGAACAGACCCTTCAGATTTGAGGTCAATTTCTTCCACTGATTGCGCAGCTTTTTTGTGTTTGATGTGTGTCTGTGTGTGTGTGTGTCTGTCTGTGTGTGTGTGTGTGTGTGTGTGTAGATAGAGAGAGTTTACTGTTGCCTCATTGAAGCCATCATCATCACCCTAAGACGCCGAGGCTGAAGCCGAACAGTTGCCTCCCTCGCTGTCACTTTCATTCTTTTGTTTTTCCCCCGACCACCCTTTCTTCACCCCCCCCCCCCCCCCCTCTCCCCCGCCAATTTTTTCTTTCCTTACCCCCCTCCATCCTCCATCCTCCATCCCCTCTCTCTGCTCCTCTTCCACCCCTTGGCCCTGGCCCTCTGCCTGCTCTTTCGCTCACCCCCCATGTTCGCAAATCACTTCTTCCCATGTCAGCAGGTAAATTGTTTTGTCCTCCCATTCCCTGCTTTCATTACCTTGTGTAAATTAAGCGATATGTCGTCCACCGGTGCGCGCCACAGCCCTCACCGCGCCGACGCCAAAATCATGAGATTTGGCATAATAAATGAAGACAAACTGGCAGTAGCAGTGCTCCTCTCCGCGCGGGCTCGCCTTCATTATTCGCTTAACTTGCCGGAGAAAATGACTTAACCCTGACCTGTGTATTACGTCCCATATTCACTCCAGATAAAAGCCTTTTTACAGCGCACAACAATTTATATTCCAGCAAAGAGGCTGCTTTTCTCTGTCAGTTTTCCAATCTCAGCTCCTGAACACACGTCATTAAACTTGTCTTGCCTTCCTGTATTTGTCCATCAGTCCTTCTTTTTACATAAAATCTGGCAGCATTATTCTGGGATTTGATGGCACCCACTCATTTTTTCCCCTTGGAATGTTTGATTGGAAGAAATATAGCCGTGCCGGGGCTATCTCCTCTCTTCTGTGGAATCATGCACTTGATGAAATAGTGTTCCCCCAGCAAGAATAATAAAAACAGACTTGTACATTACAGGAGGCTCTCAATCTGCCAGCTTGGCTGAGCTGAGCGGGGAAAAAAAAGAAAAAAAACCACCTTGTCTCCTGACAGATTTTTATAGTTATCCCCGCAAACAAATGGAAACGGGTGACCAGGCTGGGGAAGGCCACGCCGAGGCTGCTGGGGCTGCAGGAGCGGACAATAGCACGAGGGGCGGACATTAAAGAGCTGACCACAGACACGTCTAGGATTATTGTTCACAGTGGAACCTGCTAGAAATTGTTGCTATGTGTAAAGTGTACACAGTTATAGTTTTGTTACTTAACCTTGTGACTCAAACTGCAGTGACTTTAGGTCCCGTGTGGCGCTGTGGTCGAGCTCCATTGAGAATGAACTGTAGGAGATGAAAAGGGTGATTGCGACTGTCCTCTGGGTGATAGGTGTTCACTTTCCAATTTGGACGTGTCAGCATTACTAGAATATCAAGCTCACTTGAATGTAAAAGGTCACAGGCACTTTGCATAAAGTCTTTGTTTCACCGTTACTGGAGCAGAGCCCGTGGTGAGTTAGTTAGTTTGGCTTCTTCAGTTTCTCCTGAAGCACGAGATGGACGTTGTTCTTGCTTGACTTAGAGCGTGAGCACTGGAGAACCTATCCTGGGAAGTTTGTTTGTATGGCTCTAAGGCTAGAACCAAAGACTTTTTTTTTACAATCAACTAATCCGCCGATTGTTTTCTTGAAAAGTCATCCGGTTTTTTTAATTTTAAAACTCCATCAGAGTTTACAAGGGCTCAAGAAGATTTGAATGCTGTTCCAACCCAAATGCATTTAGATTACTATATATAAAAAGTCAGATAGATCACTTTTGCTGCTCTTTTGCTAGAAAAAAACATGATAATTAGATTTATTTGTTTAAAATTGTCCTTTCAACTCTATATATTCAAAACATAAATTATTTATTTCTATACTGCAATAAAACACCCTATACTATACCATACTGTAATGTACTAAACTATACTGTACTATACTGTACTATATGACACTATACGGTACTATACTATACAATACTATGCGAAAATATACATTACTATAATACACTGTGTTAGTGTTTACATTTGAACCTTTTTCACTGTTTTTATCTTGCTTTACAGCACAGCACATTGTGTTGTTGACATGTGACTGTCAAAATAATTTAAATGAGAAAGTTCATACATGTGGAATTATAGAAGGGTTCTATACTTTATATTTGTATTGAGATGCATCCGGATCATTATCTGGATCTGCACCAAGTTTTATCTCTTTGTAGATATTAGCACCCTACACATGCCTGATTTATTTAATAAAGATTTCTGCATCATTTCATTTTTTTTTTTATGCTGGATCTACTTCATTAATCTAATTCTCTCCAAAAGCCAAGACCTTTACTCAATTCTTCTGGTAAACAGACAAACAGCATTATAAACACATCGATAACAAATGCCATCATGTGTTGGTTTTCCCCTACAACCAATACTGGTTTAAAAAAAATAATCGATAGTTGAAATAATATCAGGGCATTGGTAAACTTAGTTAAAATAAAAGCATCGTAATCATCAAATCACCTTTCTTTATAATTGACTAAAAGTCAATCAGCTCAATCAGGATGTTCACAGTCTGTGAGACAATGTGTTCTCTTTATCCTAAATCTTTGCAGCAGGTAACATATCTGTCATTTATCTGAAACAATGTTTAAATACAGTAAAACATTAATTGGTTTGCTCCTCGTGCTTGTGTTTTATCAAGCTCAACACATGAAACTTGATTTTTTTTACTGAAAGACAAAAGAAATAGAACTTCTCCGGTTTAAACGCGGGTTGAAAAGTTCCACTGTGGATTGTACCTTCAGATTTTGCCTTCTGGGAAGATAATCAGCAATAAATGGTGCTGGCTTCCACCGAACAGGCCCTGATTAATCAGCCAAATTTAGCAGGCTAATCAATCTACCTCTAGTGCTTTTCATGTGGGGCCTGGAGAGCTACGTGTAGTCTTTGTTCTCCTCCTCCTCCTCTTCCTCCTCCTGCTCTGTTCCGCAGCGGTGAGGAGTAGCAGTGAGGGATGAATATAAAATGCAGATGGTTGTAATTTTCTATGTAATGAGACATTTAAAGATGTTTTCTGTACATTGTGATTACTGCTCATGCGTCTTGGGTACATTTTTCAAACTTTTATATCAGCCTTGAACATTAACAATATTTTTTTTACTTTCACCGTAATAATAATCCTGACAAACGAAAGGTTTAACATAAAACGAAGGTCTCCTGCTGGATTCAGAGAGGTACGCTCAGATTTCTTGATATTTGCCTTCGACCACTCAGCCACAAATAAACCCACAGAGGTAACTTGTATTCAGATATATCCTTTTTAGAGTTCTTCTTAGTTATGCGGACGACTCAAATGAGTTTTGATGAGAACTGCAATCATATGTGTTGGATTTTCCTTTGTCCATTTGTCCAGAAAGGCTAAAAATATTAGATATGTTATTTATATGTTTTTTGTTTTGAGCTCTTCAAATTGTTATTGTGTAGCAGACTGCATCTTGTCTGCTGGACAAGCTTCTCCTCGTCTGTTTCTTCCATGAAAATGTGAACCAACAACAGACCCCCTACAGAATGGAACAGGCCTTTTTTGGGCTAAAGACAATTTGATTTCTCAACAGGAAAATCCCTTTTCTTACAGTCCCTTTGATTCCTAATTAATTAAAACCAAACTTAATGGGAAAATGAGCACTTTAACAAACTTCAGTGTGATACCTAAAATCACAGACACCATCTTTAAAAAAATTATATTTAAACTGTGCTTTTTTAGTTTGCTCCATGTCCAATCTGCTAACATGGTGGAGGGGGGGGGTAAACCTGTACTGCAGCCAGCCACCAGGTGTCGATTGAGATGCGCTGGCTAATACATTAATAACAATCCAGTAAGACAACAGAAAAACCTTTCCGAGAACTATGCTCTAACCCTGTGTTGAACACAATTTTTTCATACTATTAAAATGTATTAAACTTTCATTGAATAAACTACAGAATATTGCCAAGGTCAAAGATTCAAACCTGCACAAACACAAATGTAACGACATCACGTTGATATTGTCTTCCACTCGAACTTTACACTGAGTTAAATGCTGACTTTTAAATCCGCAGTTTATCCCCATGAAGTAAAGGAAGGAGCCCCGGTGCACGGCTGTTTGAGATCGGACCGGTTTGCTCACAGGGACTCGTCCGCCGCGCCCAGAGGACGAGCGAAAGAATGACACAAACAGAAGAAGAAGAAAAAAAACTTGAGAATCCAGCTCATTTTTTACTGTATGAAAGTTTCACAAGGTCGTTTAGAGAGTCGTGTTAACACAATACGTGAATACAGATTTGTTTCCTTGTTCTACAAGTCACGGAGCCGTGGGTCTTTAAGCGATCATTATTACCATACAAATAGACAGATCTATTTAACAACCCCCTTTTTATCGCATAACACTTATTCTTTAGAGTTGCTCCCTGAAAGGCACTGAAATGCGTCTCACCCCTCATTTTTTTTTCTTCTTTTTTCGCAGGGAAATCGTCTCCGGGTTGATAAAGGCTCAGAGCAATAGAAGGAGCAAGGCTGACATCTTCTTAAGAGATGATAGGAGAGCCAAATCAAATAGGATGGAGCAGTCACTCTTTTCACAGATAGGTAGCTCATTTCTTGTGGCTGAGAGTTTGCATCCCTAGTGGCGCTCTGCCCGGGAAAGATAGCTCACTTGGACTCCATTCATTATTTCATTCCCTGCCTCCTCTTTTCACATCATAGCCACTTCTTTCTTTCTTTCTTTCTACCCCCCCCTTGCTTTAATGAAATGCATATTTGTGTCGAGTGTTGATGGGGATCTTTAGGAATTTAGATTTGGAGACAAAATGTTTAATCACAAGCGTTTTTTCATTTGTGTAGAAGAGGCAAAATCAATTATTTCTATTAAACAATGCTGATTGGAAATGAATGGAAGTGGTAGCATTTGGAAACAAAGGCTCTGCGGAGGCTAAGATAAGTGTCAGTCTGCCACCCCTGAGGTATGATGTGTGGTTTGGCTTCATAAGCAGTTTGCAAACATTTGCCATCAAATCCATGCAAACAAAGGGGAAGAGATAATTTATAATAAAAGTGCATAAATATCAGTACTTGTTAAAAACAAATCTTGAAAAATTCAGGTTGAGGTTTCTTTCGCATGGATAAACTATGATTATCTATTTGGACTTAAACATCCATTGTATCATCGGACGTCAAGGTTTCACTCAACTCAACTTTCAGGAACTTTCCCCGCACACTATTTACAGCCAAACTCAACCAAGCAGGCTCAAACTCTGCAGGATATTCAGCCGGACGCTTCCTGAAGAGCACTCCGCTATCGTATCCCACACATTCTTCGCAAATCCCCTCAGAAAATTATTTATAAAAATTAACTTCTCTTGCAGAGGGCTCATTGAAAAGAAGAATTACACGACAGATAAAACACTTTATCGCCAGTGAAAGACTAGACAATGTACGTCGAGAAATTGGGAAGATGGCAGAAACAATGAATATTAAGTGCCTAAGAATCTGAAGCTGCTGACTAAATTGAAACTGTATATCCTAAGGGGGCAAGGTTTCCAAATTGCTAATTACAGCCTCTGAAAGGGGGCTGTTTCTGATATGTTTGCTTGTGAAAGGCGGCCGCTTAATGAAGCAGTGGCTCAAGTTTTTTTTTTTTTTATATTCCCACTCTCCGGCTTTCAGGGCTCTCTCCGGACTCTCCTCCCCAGGCCAGAACAATGGCGGGCCCAGGAGCCCAGCTTCCCCACAGGCCCCGGCAAGAGGAGGCCGGGGGCTGGGTACTGAGGGAGACGCTCAGCATGCTGAAATATGGAGGCGACAGATAAGGTGGCAGCAGCACAGAGAGGCCCTCTCCCATGGGCCCAAGGGGAAATTTGCAGTTATTAAGAGGAAGATGAGAGCGATTAAATGGCTTTTGTACTCGTATTCACAGACTTTTCTTTTTTCTTTTTTTATTATTTGGGGCTGCGTTCAACTGAGAGATGAAAGAAGTGGTAAATGACTTCTTCTTTTTTTTTGCTTCATTCAGAAACACACTGGCTAAGAGTTGTTACACATCATGAAACACTTATTAGCTGACTATTGTTGTAAAAGGTGTGGATGTAATAGCATTACTGTAATCTTATAATCTACAACCACATTAATTACAAACTTAACATGGTTTTCGATTTGGTTTAAAGAAATGAAAATGTTAACACACGTGTAGATTTAAAACAATGGCCTGAAGTCTTTGTGAAACCTCGAGTATACGTTTTATTTTTAGAACGTATCATACAGCATTATATACTAAGGCGTATTGTAGGTTACTTCAATTGATGATATGATACAATCAAACACATTATCTCATGTTTTCTGTGTATTGTTTCCACTGTTACTTTTGAAACTACAAGATTGTGGGAACATTTATTATATCCAAAACACAGTGGCAGGCCTATTTCTTCAAAAATGGTACATTGAAATTGGACAAATATAGGATATGGTTGTAAATAGTATTTATGTAATATGTTAAAATTGACAATTGTTCATTCTGTTACCAGCCTACATGTAGGATATTTGAGAAAATAATAATACATTTTTAACAATTCCACCAAAGGGCTGTTTACTTTTTGCGTAGTTTATTCAACTGTAAAGACTAATTTCAGAAGAATTTGTTGAACAACTTTTTAACATGTATGGCACAGTGTGTTCAGAATCTATATCCTTGTTGTGTAGCCCTGACAGTACAAACAAAATAGAAAGTCAGAACAGGATATGTGAAATTCTGACACCTGGCACTAACATCACCCACAATGCAACTGCTTATAATCATCACTTAAGGAAATTATTTTATCTGGAACACAGTGTTGCTCCCTCTTTAGCCACGAATGGCTTCATTTTGTTTTCACATACACAGCAGTGCTCTGTGAGAGAGCTGTTCTTGTTGTGTCAAATCTAAGGAAATATACATTAAAACTAGAGCTACGTTGTAGCACTAACGGGCCCGAGCACAGGCGATTTTAAGTCTGTTGCGGTCGGTGAAGAAAGAGCTTTCGATGACCAAGCGCTCGTCACCGCGTAAACGCTTCACTTCCTGTATCCAGCAGGTGACGCTATGATTTTATGTCATGTTGCTTTGTAGATGTCATCAGGTCGCGACTCTTGTCTTACATGTCTAGTTTGGACTCGATTGGACCAAATATGTCCAAGATACAGAAGCCCGTGTTTTGATGGCGTGTAATCAAACTTTGACGCCCCGCCACGGTCCCACGGTGTGACGAAAAATCGATCTTTCAATAACTTTAGATCTCCATCTTGTTATGATGACACTCCTCTAAATTTTAAGTTGATCTGATGAAAGCTCTACGACAAGTACATCAAATAAAAAATGTGGAATATGGCCAAAATGGCCACTAAATCCAAAATGGCGAGCTTCCTGTTGCGTTTTTCATAATGCTTCTTGAGGCTTTTTTGTGCATCATGATACACAACCATCCTCACTTTCGTGAGGATCAGTGAAGGCTAAATGAGGGGCTTTTCCGTAGGTGGCGTGTTGAGCCATTTTGCCACGCCCATTTCCAAATACTCCAGAATACGTACATTTTCACCACTTTCTAATTTACTGCAAATTTTTTAAACTTTTTGAGAACTTTGAAAAACGCTCAGAATAATCCTTACAATTTCAATAGGGCCTCCCACCGGAGGTGCTTGGGCCCTAATAAGACTGATCACATACAGATAACATTTCACCACAGGAAACCAACAGGGATCAATCAACTAACTGAACTAATAAACAACAACAATTCACTCTGGAACAATAAAGGACACGACTCCACCAGCACTGTATCATGTTATTTAATGAGTGCAACTGTGGTGAAGTTCACTGTGTTATCTACAGCACAGCAGACTTTCTGCACTGACACTGACAGTCTGTTACACTGACACGGACAGTCTGTGACCCTCACAGTCTGTATTACTGACATTATGTAACACTGACACTGACAGTCTGTAACCCTCACAATCTGTTACACTGACAGTCTGTAACACTGAGTCTGTAACACTGACACTGACAGTCTGTGACCCTCACAGTCTGTGACCCTCACAGTCTGTATTACTGACACTGAAAGTCTGTAACCCTCACAATCTGTAACACTGACACTTACAGTCTGTAACCCTCACAATCTGTAACACTAGCAGTCTGTATTACTGACAGTCTGTAACCCTCACAATCTGTAACACTAGCAGTCTGTATTACTGACAGTCTGTAACATTGACACTGAGACTCTGGATTACTGACAGTCTGTAGGACTGACAATGACAGTCGGTAGCACTGAGTCTGTCGCCTGACACTGACAGTCTGGGTCTGTAGCTGTGACTATGCTGCTGTTGTTGCAGACGCGTCACAGCGAGACGGAGCCTGCTGATTGGCTGAGCCACAGGGCGGAAGTGCGGTGTCCCAGCTGTGCAGCTGAAACCAAAACAAGACAAGCTTCGACTGGTGAGTTCACGGACTCTGTGGTTTCTTACTGTCCCCGTTCAACGTTATGATCGCTGCATCGCAACATCTTCACGTAAAAAACACAGCGTGTAGCTGGCTGTACACAGCAGAGCTGTGTGTGTGTGTTGATGTGTGTCCTTGTGCCGAGCTCACGTGTGAGTTGTTATGTAACAGTCTGCACTGAGCATGGACAAACACCAGCCTCTGCTATTGTTTAGCATCTGATGCTCTGTAGCCTCCCTGCTGTTAGCTTAGCCGCTAATAAAGATGCTATGAGCGCTGATGTGAATCCATTTTACACAGTGACAACAAACAGCCCAGTGTTTTATGATGCTGCCTAAAGTGAAACCAGCTTTGTCCTATCCGAATACTCAGATGAGCATAGAGCTAATGTAGCTGTGGTGTTTCCTATGTCATGGCCAAATGTAACAGATGCTGCACAGACAGCTGACCATGATCTGCCTTCACATATTTCCACTGGTGTACATGTGACTACAATTCACCTGTTCAAAGAGAAGAGGACCAGATATTCTCAGACAGGGAATGTGTTCAGTAATGTCAAGATCACATCAGGTCCTTCCCTGCCATCAATTAAAATAAAAATTCAATTAAATACAAAATTTAAAAATCTTATTTAGTCAAACCTTTAATCTTGCTTTTTAATTCAGCCTGATTCTGTTTCATGGTCTATTCAATGTCTCTGTTTTGAAAAAAATCGAATTTATTGTTATATTGTTAGTCTTATTGCATCTTTCCCATGCACTGTTTTTAAACCACTAATAATACCTATTAATACATTATGGGTTTAGCATGTTTCAAACCAGCCGTTACAGAGAGCTTCACAAAAAGAACAACAAGTCAGATGATACAATTTCATTTAAAATCCAAGTCAGCACATGATATAATAAAAAATCTAAAATCAAAGACAACAGTTATCGTAATGCAACATAGATAAAAGGTAGTGGCAAAAGAAAAAGGGATGATTTTTTTACTTTCTTTTTATCAACACTTGAAATGTTTTTGTCTTTCCCCCGTGTTTGTAAAGCGCTTTGACTAAACTCCTGTTAGTTTTACGGGCTATATGAATAAATCTGACTTCACTTGACATTGTATTGTCAGTGTTTACGATCCTCCCTCTTCTGTTATAACCCCGACCAAACAGTTTTCAGGAAATTCTCTTAGATCCTGCATCCTCTGTTTGAGATACCAAACCATTTCACAGCTTTCTCTGTAACAGTCACAAATCAATGGAACAGCCTGTCGGACGATGTGAGGGGCTGCAGCTCCATCAGCACTTTCAAACCCAACTCAGAAAGTCTCTTAGAAGCTGCTCAGCTCTGCACTCACTGACTTTATTGTTCCATCAAATGGAATGGATTACTTGCTTTTATTTGACAAGCACATGTGCTATTGTGTGTAGTGTTGCATTGCATAGCTCGTGTGTTTTTTCTTGCGCAATTTTCTGTGTTGTTTCTACTCTGCACTGCTTGTTATTGTGATGGTTCTTTGTTCTAACAAGGGGAAACAGATGCATATGTTGTTGTGGCTATTAACTGGTACAGTGCGAGACATGTTGACGTTTGTATTTGAGCTGCACACTGTCCCTATTAAATAGAAAACTAACTAAACTGGAAGGGGACTCAGTAGAGTGCATACCTCCACCAAGGCCCAACAGTCCCTTTTGAAACCTCATTTAAATTCACTAGATTATTATTACTGGTTTTTATTTGGATCTGCACCAAATTGCACTAACTCATAAATATCACACATGACATCACAAATATCATGACTCTGAAAAATAAAGGGGAAATGTTGAAAAGTGCCCTATCACAAATTTAAAGAAAGCACCAAATCTGAATGGGTTCTTGGCTCACAGATACCACGCCCTCTAACCACATTTCGTGGTAATCTGTCCTGTAGTTTTTACAGAATTGGCTCACAAACATACAAACCAACAAACAACCAAAACATCAGCACCTCTGTAGCAGAGGTAATAGATATGTAAAGGGATGTTATGGCTTTGCTAGGGTATATTTTTTGCTCGGGAACTTCAGAACCATAAAACCAAAATGGTTCATGGAGGGACAATAGCTCTTGACAATAGGGATATCATGCAATGTCATTTTATATTACAATGTCAATATATACTATATTTTTGCTGGAATCTCAAATGAGAAACTATATTGATAAAATAACTACATGGAAATATCACCTTTTGGCAAATCCAGGTAATTAACAGCCTGAATGATCAAGGTGATTCATCAATGCAGTGATGGAATTCCTGCAGATCTATAAATTAGCATTCATAATTTGTAACACTGTTTTATATCAAGCAGACCAGAGGACCTATCGTCCCTTCTTATATCTATTGCAGTTTATTTTAATGAACCATCTTCCACAGTTTTGAGTCTTTGTCACCTCTGAACTTTCCACTGTCTCCTCTTCAGCACTATGATGGATGAGCTCGTGCAGGACCTGGTGTCTGCACTGGAGCAGTCCTCGGAGCAGAGTAAACTCGGGGAGCTGTGGGAGGAAATGGTCCTCAGTCCGCTGCAGCAGCGCCGTCAGATCCGCCGCCGCAGAGTCCGCAAGCGCTGCCGCGAGTCTGCGCTCTATCCGACGCAGCACCGACGTTGCTGGATGGAGGCCTCGGAGTCCAGCTTGGATGAGGCGAAACAGTACAGGCAGAACTCTTCCTCAGCCATCGCTGCGTCTGTGGCCAACTGCAGCGACTCTGACGACCTGACTTCGACCAACCAGTGGCACTCCATCATGAGAGGCCCGGCCAGGACGAGGCAGCCCTCCTGGCCCGAGTCCGACTCCTTCACTGAGAACAGTACGGCACGGCCGCTCAGGAGGCGCAGGAAGGTCAAGCGTGTGACCCCAGGCGTCACGGTCAGGCTGCGGCAGAAGTTGAACGTTTCTGGTGTGGACGGGAAACGGAGGTACAGGTCGTCCAGGATGCAGCAGCTGTCAGGATCGAAGAAGAGGTCTGGTGGTTGGATGGGAGCGGACCGACATGCCGAGGGAGCCAGGCTGATGGGGAAAGATTGCTGGAAGAGGAAGATAGTCAAGGAACACGGAGATGGTGCAGACGAACACATGTCTGAGGGGTAATAGATTGTTCTTGTTTAGATTTTCCTTCAGAGTTGAACCTCACCCTTTCATTCATAACAATGATGTAGAGGCAGGTCCCCATCTGGCTTCCATTTGGGAAGAAACGCGAGTTCCCCTTTTTAGGAAAATTCAGCATTTCCAGTTTTCAGTACCTTTCATTTAACTTACAGTTCTGCAACAAGCCAAATGTTAACCCTGTCAGTGTTTAATGAGTCAAGATTAAAACCATAGTGAAAAAAGGAGCTCAAACCCCCGAAAGCCCTTTTTTACCCTTTGAATGGAAAGTTACCAAGGCACTTAAACCCATAACATAAAAGTCATGGGCATAACTACCATCAGACAGAAGCAATTAAACACGGCGACATTTAAGATGATCTATGCTGCCTCCCTTCATCGAGCCAGTTGTCAATATTCAGCGTGTCCTCAACTTAACCAAAAAAATGTATCACAATCATGCCACTCCACTTTAAAGTATTGAGTTGACATTAAAAATGAATGATAGAGTCTCCTCATCCTCATCTCCTATAGCTGGTATGATCACCAGGGAGGGATCTTTGATAGTTATGCCTCCGGGCATCTGCCAGCTCATTATTTCCTTTCGAGAAATATTGTCACAAATAAATAAGTGACTTGATGTGGTATTGATTTGCTTTGAAATGCATTCCTGTCCTGGGCTGGGTAATTAAAGCTGAGCCTGTCCCAGTGTCCCAGAGTGCAACCTCCCGTGTCCATTTTATTTAGCCAAACTAAATGTGGCTGTAACTGGCAGCAGAGAGCACATTATATTATCACAGTGCAGTGGTTATTACAGTGTGGTGTGGAAACACAGGACCAAATACATTCTGACCAGTAACTACTGTCACTTTAGAGTACTCACTGTACTTCCTTTATACTAGAGACTTAGTGAGCACAGATATATTTTAGATGCAAAGGAAAACTCATTATGCACCATCACTGTCAAATCACACATTGCATTCTGGGACTGAATATAGCAGCTGTCTGACATTACATCATTTGGTTTGGTCATTCAATACTGTGCAGGGACATGGAGGTGCAACATGTTGGACTCTGTGGAAGAGAAGCTGCCCCTGATATGTGACACATTCTTTTGAAGATAATGAAAACACAACAATTCTTAGTGTCTGTAATGGAAACATATTATATTCAATTTCTGCCGATGGATCCTTCCAAATCTTGATACTCTCATTTCAAATTCAAGGTACTTGTCGATGATCTATACCGCTTATCATTTGGGGGTCTTAGGGGGGATGAGTCAATTGTCCTTAAGCATTTTATAATTAAGTCTACATAATACTTAAAGTAGATTAAATAAAATATGATATTTTTCTTCCCCCAATAGATTAAAAAACTGTTGTAGTCAATTAGTTAGTTTTCATACAGCACGTGTTACAGCCAATCAGAAAAGATCTCAACGTTATAAACTACCCTTCATTATATGAAGTATATAAGCATATAACATTTCTCCACGTCAAACAGGTACAACTTTAGAATATATACAATGCAGCTTAATGCCTCATTAATGATCATCCAGTGATATAATACTATAACAACACTGTGGAATGTGTTATGTTGCCTAATAGGTGCTTTTACTTTGAATACTTTAAGTACATTTTGATGCAAATACCTGAAGTTACTTAGGTCTAGATATGAATGCAGGACTCATCGTGCAGCATTTTTACCTTTTGTGACTTTTTTCTTCCATTGTGCAAAATATTTGAGGGCATTATTCAGTTCAATAATTTTACACTCAGAATTTGGACAAAATGGTGTATAGAAAAAGAAGTGCGCTATACAGTAAACTGGGACTTAGATGATTGAGTTCTTCAAGGTAAAATGATCCTACAACATTCCTATGGTGGGAAAAACAAAAGAGGAGAGAACCAAGATTTCTTTTTTTGGTTGTTCCGTTGTTCCCATTTTAATGACGATAATATTAAGCAGTATTTATATTTCACAATATAAAAATAGTGTTGTTGCCATTAAATGCATCACATTAATGAGCATGAGTAGATATATAATCATTTATGTTATAGAGTTGCTCAAGCTATAATTTTTTCAAGCATCGGAGTTCCCACTCCTGAAGCCCTGTCCTGCTCCTGCACAGTAAATCTCCTCGCTGATCTGATTATCTGTTGATCGTATAAAAAATGTGAGAAGAAGACATTTGAGGTAACCAGTAATGGGACAGACAGAAGGCTTTACATCTTCTGGTTTCATTTGTGCTGACCTCCCTAGCCCCTAAACGGTACTTGTTTTCTTACTTTATGGAAAAATCAATAGCCGTTCTGACAGAAAACAGCTCCGGAGAAGAAATAAATGGGAACACCGCGGCACGCTGTCAATCATTTCTCACTTACACAACGCCGGCGCTCTTGATTGCTGCTCAGTAGACTGCCACACCGCACTGAGGCCTCGACAATCTAATGGCTAAGCCCTGGCGGAGGCAAAGGAAATGAACAAATGGCAGCAGTGATGAGGGGTTGACAGTCGTACAACAGCAGTATTTATACACACAGCGTATACGGCCCATTTCATGTCAGACACACACGCCATTGTTGAAATGTCCTTTTGAAGCACTCCGATTTCTCTGGTCTCCATTCATTCCATTAACCTTTTTCACATGGAGTGTCTGTTCCCTGAAAACATGCCTCTCCTCAAGGTCACTCCCCCCTATGTGCATACTGAGCGGAGCGGAGCCTTCAGCCACCCAAGTGCAATCGGAGCAGATGTTGGCAGCTCCAGTTGGGCTCCACATCCTTGATTAGACTTGGCCCGGCCTGCTGGCAGTGAGGCCACCTGACGCCCAGGCTGGCCCGGCAAGCAGGCCTCACCTGTGGATAGACGCTGTCCCGGCTCAGCCTCCCGTCTCCAGCTGTGTGCGACGTCTATCCTGCCGATGGTGACTCCAGTGCTCCCACCAGGAAAAACAAAGCTGCTGCATTCGCTTCTCTTACCCTCCGCTTCATCACGCCGTCATTTATATTTTGAAAACTGTACAAGTAGTTTCTTTTTTTCTTTTTTAGGAAAGCAGTGCGGCATTTGCTGAAGTTAATTTTCATAAATCTCTGAGACTAATCCAATTACTGCAGCTCAGGGAGAGTGGGATAACCTTATAATCAGACACCCATGGAAGAGAGCATGGATTTGGGTTGGGGCAGCTTGTTTGAAGAGCCCACAGATCCATTGTTATCGGAGCTTTGCCCCCCTTCGTCTCTGCCTCTTCTTTATTCCTCTGCAGAATGAGCCCAGGCTCAATAAATGGCAGCTAGCCTGTAATCTCTGTGCAAACTGGTCTGCCTCTCTCAGGAGCTGAGGATTATATCCTAATGATTAGTGCTCATCTGGATACTGTGTTTAGCTTCACCTCCTTGGCTTGTGTGGAGACAATCGGGTCATGTGCAGAGTTAAGTTCGGCTCTAAAACACTGGAATGCAGTTTTTGTCTTTGCCCTTGCTTTTGTTTCACCATAGACACACACTATAATGACTAGTTAAGACTTATTTGTTTAATGGCGCCTAATCCAAAATAGAATATCTGACTTTTCGTCCGGGAAACTGATATTTTGTGCGGACTGCTTCCTGTAATTGAGCTCTCGTCACACACTGCAGTGATATGCCTTGGTTCTTTTCTCCGTGTGAGACGGAGACAAAGTTTCACCCCCAAAATGTTTGTCAACTTTTCTTGTCAAAGGTCAATGCTGAAGAAAGAAGACGTGTTTCTTTTGGTCCCCATGAAAAATGGGGGTCTCAATTATTCACAGCATTAATTAGGCGGTACTTAATGGAAACGGTTTCGCATCGGCCCTGTGCAGCTCCAAGCGACATCACATTACGCCTTTAATACAGATAAATACTTAATGGGTGTCTCTAATTAATTGTTTATACCTGTGATTCTTTTTCAAACTTTGCACAGAGTCCCTCCGATAAGAGGGAGAGCCATTTTTTATACCTGGAAAATGGCGGAAGACGCCATGCTGCTGGCAGTTAATCATCAGAGGGAAGTTTGCTTCCTATTGTCGTTCCAATGGCTGAGGCCTCTGCTGATGCTGGAGCGCTGCTGCGTGCTCCAGATGCCAGCCAGCGTGTCCAGAGGTTGGGTACGGCAGTGGAGAGGCCTTGGGGAGTCAGTCTGGGGAGAGGGCTGAGGGGGGTTCTACGGGGGTGGAGGGGGTGGAGGGACAGTCCAGGGTCTCTCGGCGAGCCCAGACATCTCCCAGATTCCCCGGAGAGGCCCGCTCCCTCTAACATCTGCTTCTCGTGGTTGTGAGGGGAGATGATGCAGGACCATCTGGCCCGGGAAGACGCACAGGCTGGACGGACGTTTTTTCTGATCCCGCCATAACTGACAGGCCGCTGCAATATGGCAAAGCACCGTATCAGCGCATATCTGACCCTGCAGCTTTCTCCTTTGAGCAAGGTCAGCGATAATTAACAGGAGGCTAATTGCTCCATCTCTTGCAGGAAAAAGTGGAATGGCACTCAGCTTCATGCAGCAGTGGTCTAATTGTATAGTTGTGTGATTGTCTACAAATCAAGCCATCAACCAAAATCGTCAATGTGTTGTACATCTGTCAATACTTTGTGACTTTATGACCACAGCCACTCTCTGCTGCAAACCCAGCTGTTTCTGCACAGGACAAATCGGTCGCAAATTTATGATTTAACTGTTATCTGCTATCTGTTACCCTAACTGCCACGTTTACAGAGATGTTGGTAAATCCACATTTTCTTAAAAAAATATATACATTATAAAAAGGGTCAGTAATCTCCCTAAAGAGCCAGGTATTGTAGTTTTTATCAAATGTTAACCCAACAGGAATAAATTACGAGTAGAGCCACATCGGAAAAAAAAAAAATCTACTATTTCCTCCAAGTCAAACTCAGATTATACAAAAATCCTTTCAAAGTCCTCATAATTATGATAATGTGGAGAAAGATGTATTAAGTAATTTGTTATTTATGAGACTCATACTGAAGACTGATTTAACAATATGCTTCACATTCCTCATTTTAAAGCAGGCGACAGGCAGATCTTCTGATATTCCACCTACAGGTCTTTAGCTGGGTACTTTTTTCACGTGAGGATTAAGACCCATTCATGAGTTTTTATGGGTGCTGTATGAATCACTTCACTAATGAAGAACCACATTGTGTGGATATGACCTGTAAGTATAAATGGCATTTAGAAAAGTGCCTTAGGAAATAGAAAAATATTTATTAGCATTTAAATACATTTGTTATGTTTCTATAAAGTAAGCAGTGACGGCAGAGTGATAACTTGCTACATGTTCAGCAGAAATCCTTTTTCGAGCTCTCGTCCCTCCACCCTCATCACTCCCATCCCTCCCTGACCCCCCCTCCGTGACCTTGGAGTGTCTGGAGGATCCAGTCCAAGGTGGCTGAGGTGTGAGAAAGGCAGAGAAACCCAGGCTGGTCTGGGTGAGCGGAGGGGGCACAGAGGGTGTGGAGGGGAGTGTAACTGTGGGGTTGCCTGGGGGCGTCGAGCGGAGCGGCGATGGAGCAGGCTAGGCAATAAGAGGTGGCAGCCCACACAGCAGATGTTGGCCAGTTGTTGTGCGGAAGCAGCACGTCTGTGGGTCGCTCTGCGTGTGGGGCACACCCAGAGGGAGGGGCGGGCAGGGGAATGTGTTTCGCTCTCCTGTCATCCTCCACGACGCAGGCCAGATTAGATTGGAGCTGACAGCGGAGGATATTCAATTAGATTGTGCATGTCACTCAGTGGCTTCGATCAGAGTCTCTCCTCATGCCTTTGTGTTTGCTATCGCAGCGAGGGAGAACACAGCACGCTCTGTCTTTTTGTGTCATTCCCATTTATGTCGACCTCTAGCTCCGGACTTCTTCATTATTTCCATTATTGAATGCTACACGTTAAATATTGACATCAGAGAGGCATGTAAATTTCCGATTTACATTGTTCCCCTTTCAGATGCTGTAACATTGTCCGACCTAAAGAGCCCATCAGGTTTGAGAGGACAAATCTAAACAGAGTCCTCCGTCGTCAAATGTCATCGATATTAAAGGAAGAGGTCGACTGCGCTCGTTCACATGTGACGTTTGTCTGTTCTTCTTCTTTGCAGGGAAACCAGCAGTACATGCAGCAGTGACCCCGGCCTCTTCACCAATGATGAAGGAAGACAAGGTATTGAAAATAATCACTTTCAAACGCACACTGAAGCTACTTCATCACTGTAATTAAAACCAGTAAGTCAAACGGCTAATTGCATCTTGAGTACTGGGATCTCACAGACTTTCTTTCTTTCCTTTATCGACTAAAGAAAAGATGAGACGTCCTCAGATATGGACAATACCCTCCTCGACTCTGAGGGAATGCTGGGGCTAGAGAGGGAGGTTTTGGATACAATGGGCCGGGTACTGGGCACCCAGGCGCCTCTAATAAGACGTTGTCATGTCGTGTTAATGAGCGCTGAAGCCTTTGCTAATCTCATTAGCCGTGGCGGGGCCAGGCGGCCTCTGATTTAACAGTTGTCACTACACCTTGACTGTGAGAGGCATGGTTCCTGTGTGCGCTTTGCTGACTGACAGGTCTGAGAAGAGCCGGCTGTGGTTAAAAGAGATCCCACTTCGTCGTTTTTGCCTCCGCCGTTTTACCGCGGTGGGGATTTGGACTCCAGCATTTTAACGAAGGCTGCAGTGTGGCACTACGGAGGTGAATGGGTGTGTGTTTGGTGGCCCTGCAGACCTAATTGGAGCTTCGAGTGGGTTAGGAGTGGCACTACAGCACCATTTTTCAATTCGGAAACTCTGGTGTACGTTTGGTAAAAAATATGATGGTTGCCGCGGTGACAGCTTCGCTCATGCCGCATCTTCTGCTCTCCCCTTGCGTGTAGGCGATGACGAGCAGAGTGACTGGATCTTCGAGGGGGAGTGCGGAGCTGGGACTGGCGTTCCCAGCTTGTTGCCCAGCTGGGACTCCGATAACAAGCTTTCCCTCGAGGATAACCTCCCACCAGCGACCTTCCTGCAACCGGCACGGCCTTCCCGGAGAGGTAACGCTGGATCCTTTTGTCTTTTGGACCCAAAACATCAGTCCTGGAAAGACAACTGTTTGTACTCTACTCCAAAGTTGACTGTAAATTAGATATTGCTTTAATGCTGTGAACCTCTCTGACCTGGTTGGGTCTGACTAGCACTGGCCTTTCCCACTGTCCACAGGGGCAAATAGACCTTAATTTATTTTATTATTATTAATGACGTGTGCCTTGCCTTCTCTATTTTCCTATTATTTTATTTTTTTATGTCTGTTATCTTCTGATCATTTTGCTTAACAGGAATATAAATGTATTTTTGCAGGGTATCGTTCAGGTCTTAAACAGCTGCCTGCCTCTGCTGCCTGCTGCATCAGGAAGGACAGGCGGAGGATTCCCAGCAAGGTTAAAGCAAACTTGCATCTTTTCACTCAAGAAGATTTAAAAAAAAAAAAAATACATTTAATGTTAATGTCTCTCACTGTGTCTGTTTCCTATGTGTTGAACAGGGCAACAGGATGCCAGTGTTTGTAGAGAGGCTGAGACATTTCTCCCCAAGACCCTACCAGAGAGAGTAAGACTTACTCTTTTACAAAATCTTTATGAATAAAATATCATCTGTTTTTCATTATTGTTTTCTGTCCAATCATTAAACTCATTCTAATGTTTCCTGTCAGCTTTTGGCTTCCACCTGTTGGAAAACGAGACCGAAGTCAGGTATGTTCCAATATCTTCTTACAAGCCTTGTTTTCTTTCTGACTGATTTACTCTGACTTCCAAATCTAAATGTTATTGATACTTTCAATTTCCAGTTGAATCCTTTGTGCCCATTACCCGTGTGTCCTATTGACATGATGTCAGAGAGCTCCCACCTCAGATGTTCCTCCTCAATCTGCACAAACAGGTAGTTGATGCCACGTTAAATAAAGCCTCTCAAGGGCCTATTGGAAACACCGGTCGTACAATCAAAGCTCAATATATGGATAAGGTCTGTGGCTCAGTCACTTAAATCAAACACAGCTTAGGTCACTGTTTAGGAAAATAATCTATGTTAAAATTAGGCCTCCCAGACAAGAGGGCTCCAAAATCAGCTCCTCTATTAAAGGTGTATCAGAAGGGAACACACACACACACACACACACTAACACACACACACACACACACACACACACACACACACACACACGTTTGTTGTAAGTTGTGTTTGTGTAAATTTGTGAATTCAGTGCATGATTTACCGCTAAAATATTTCTGTTGCAAATACACTAGAGAGCTATTTAATATTTAATACATGCATACTTGATGCCGGTTATTTGCTGTGGTGTATTATACACACAGAGGAACACAAACGATAAATGTCCACATTCATCCTAACCGTATGTGTTGACATTGGATTTACTTCCCCCTTCCTCCAATTGTTCTATATAAATAAATATGATAATAATTGCTGAATAAACCTTTTTCCCCACATATATATTTATTAATATACATATATACACACACATGCATGTAAACATAGGCAAACCTTTTGTTGAACACATTAAACCGTTATGTGAAGTGGTAACTCTTTGGAGTTAAAAGTTACACAACACAGAAGTGACCATAAAGCTTTGTTATCGATCCAAATGAAAAAAATATGCAATATATTTTATATATATTATAGGCACTGTTTAAATATGTTTTTTGCTTTACCTGCCAAAAAGCCATCCACAAACAGAGTGTGTTTTTCAACGTACTGATGTCACTGACCCAAAAGAGGTTTAAATCCCTGTTAGACCTTATTATATAAAACCACAATAGGATAAATTAAATAAACTAGTACATTTATTTGGAAGCGATTGAGCATATATAAAAATCAATTGTATTTTACAATGTTGTGAGCAAACAGAAATGATGTGTCATTTTTTCACCCATGTCATCAGTACAGAAGCCCATTGGTCCGTATAGGAGCCCGTTGTTAGTGTTGTTGTGAATCCTGGCCCGAAGTCTGAGCTGAAGTGACAGCAGACGGCTACAGTTGGATGCAGCATGATTTCAAGTCAATAGTTTTCAAGGTCACTGTTCCCAAAAAGAGAAATACTGTGTGTTGAAGTCGTAGTTGTAATGCAGATTCAAATCTCGGCATTTCTGGGACTGCACAGAAACATTTTTTTTTATTTTTTAAAAAGGGGGATTTATCCAAAAGATGTTTGTCAAAGCATCACATCGCTCCCAGTCATCCCTGCGACCGTTGGATCTGGATGGGGGACTTTGGGGGGACTATAGAGGAGCCGAGCAGCCCCCTTGGCCTCGAGACTGTGGGTCTCCTCATTGTATTGTTTCCACTCTGCCTATTTATGGTGCATTCTTAATTTTGTTTCACACACACACACACACTCTTGCTCTCTGGGGTTATTTCACAGAGCGCTCCAGCACTCCTTGATGAGGGGCAAAAACACGACTGCTATGAAAAGCCCCCGACTTCTTAGGCTTTCTTTTTCTAAACTGGCCCTTTCTTCTCCACCTGAAAGGTTCCTTCAGATTCCAGTTTGAGGCATTGTGAATACTAATTTCTCTCTATTAAAAAGCCCTCATATCCCTGCCATGCTCTCATTTGAATGGCGGACTCAGGGGAGACCTCTTAATTCCTTTATAGTGGGATTCAAGACCCTTCACTTCAAAAAGTATAAATCATACTCCCAAATGAATGAGGGAGAGAGGGGGGATTGACGAGAGGGGCTTCTGATGTGTCCCGTTGGAAGGCACGAGCTGAATCCATCTCCCAAAGCTGCTCAAATCCACTCTCCAGTGAGACGGCTGCTCCGTCCTTACGACCCGGCTCCACGCACATTTACGTCCTTTCAACTTCCTCCAAATTGCGCCCGTACACAAACACAACACCAGACAATTAGAAAACGTCACTATGCATGACAATGAGAAAACGCTGCAGCTGCTCACGCCTGCTCCGAAAACAAACTTTTGAATGTCCACTCTTGATTTCACTTCACTACATTTTCATTTCTTTTCAACATCTCGCCCGTGTGATCGATTTCTCGTGCTGAGCTCCCCATACATCTGACTTTTCTTTGTTTCCAAACACCCTTGAGAGCAAAGTGTTTTCTCTGGTGGGGCCGAGTGTAAACATTAATCTTGCACCGCGGCCAGGTTGAAATGATACTGTATTAATAAAAACTGTCATCTCCCGTTTGGCGCGGCTTGACGGCAACAATCAGAGATTTGATGTTAAGTGATAAAGGCTGTGTGAGGTTGCATGCTGTTTATCCCGGTATTGGCGCGTGCAGGGGGAGCAATGCTTTGTGGGATTTGGCCGTAATGCTCCGGGTACGGCGGCCACGTTAAAATGCATAACTGCCTCCAACCTGCACCGGGCGGCAGCAGCTTTTATCTATTGACTTATTTATTTCTAAATGACACTTGTGCTGGGAGATAAATCATAGTCTTACGCCACTCCCTTCCCAGTTTTCATTTTAATTGTGAGATCTCGGTGTCAGCAGTTGGTATATTGGTGTGAGTGGCCTATTGATTATTGATTTGGAGCCATCGATTATGTTCCCTGGAGACCCTAATCCTTTCTGATTCATTTGAATACCTCTATTAATCTTGAGATCCTCCTCACACCTGAAGCACCATGTACCCTAATGAAAATAGATGGCCATTTTGTAACCGCAGCTCCTCACTCCCCTTTTGATTTATTATATTTAATTGATATATTTGCTTTTGGATGTGGGCGCCAAAATTACAATTGACCCTGTGTCAGTGCCGTTTTACTTGGTCCCCTATAGGGACCGCGCTGCATTTAAGTGTCTCATATGACCTGAAAAAAATCTATCTGGAGGACTCTTTTTTTTTCCCTGTGTCCTTGTGTCTTTGTTCGAATTTAGTTGTTGTTTCTCACCGTCTTCAGTACACATTACTTGTTTTTTCATTGCTCATTGCCTCGAAGTCAATCTTTGTTTTCTCATCACACTTTCTGTAAATGTAGGGAGAAAAACGACAGGCCGACATCTGTCACTCTGTGAAAGCTGATGAAGTAACAGATGTTAAATAATAATAAAAGGTGTTGTGCCTTTTTTTCACCGCTTCTTTCAGTTTTACACCGAGCCATGTAACATGCTTATTAAAATCCTTTAGGGTCTGCTCTGAGATGAATGGTGCTGTTTTGTCTTGGTTAATGATCCAGCTGATGGTATTCTCATGTTTGATTAACATTGTGCCGAGCGTCTCGTGGGCTCCCGGTGGCCCCCCATGAGCTTTCGGCGGCACGGGGAGGGCCCTCGCCTCCCTCCAGGCTGCCAGGGGCCCCGGGAGTGCCTCGGCCGCCGTGTAATGAGGGGCGAGACGGAGGGATGGACCTCCACACATTAAGACCAAATGCATCAGTGTATTACTTTTAATACCGCCGGCGTGCCTTGTGAAATAATGCGACGTTTAAACGCGGATCGATTTTGGAATTAAAAAGTTAGTTTGCAAAGATTTACTGTGGGGAGTTCAATGCCTGAGCTTTTTATCAGGGGCGCAAATGGCTGGTTATGTGCTATCCGACAGAGGTACGATTGAGGGATCGATAGGCACGTGATTTACTAACTGCAGTACAGCTAATCAATAAGTATAAAAGTAAATGAAATATGCATTACTGGGATTTTATTAGAGAGGGGTAGCAGCGAGAGAATAACGGTCAGGCCATTTATTTTTATATCTATTGATTATACAACATAGAGACTTCGCTCAAAGCGTGGCCTGCACTCGACAGCTCTCGACACCCCGCGCCTGCACACCCGTCCTGTGATTTATGGGTGTTGAGGTCAGGGAACATGCTGCCTGTTAAAAGGCTGCCCTGACAGGGTCTTATTGTAGCATGTGCCGGTTAGGGCTGGTGAGCTTTATGTAGCCCGCAGCCTGAGATGAGCCGTGCTGGTTAACAAGGAGCTGTCTCCTGTGGGCTTCTCTGTTGTTCTGCAATCTGCCATGATTTGAACTTTTACAGGTTTTGTTTAGTCGCATTTTCAAACAGTGTGACAAAGTCCTTAAATCCTCTCTGATAGGCTGTGTAGTTGATTATAACAAGCAGAATAAATGCATTTTTGGGTCTGTTTCTATGGCTCCTTCACACAGACACACACATACACATACACACACACACACACACACAAATCATTCCTCCCATGCACAAACGTACCCCCCCCCCCCCCCCCCCCCCCCCCCACCGATGTATCGGACCTTGACCTTAACTTTACACCTTTACATCTTGCAGTAAGCTGGCTCTGTGGGGGGGTGGTGGTGGGGGGTTCCTATCTCAAGGCTCTTGAAGTATGACACAGGAGGCGCAGAGCAGGTGTAATTTGTTTACGTGAACTCTGCAGTGACTCAGCCCCATGCACCCCCAGCCCCTCCGCTCCTTGTTGAAAACAGGGATTAATGAAGAAAAATTAAGATGTGGCCAAAAAGAGGCCACAGCACCGAGGCTAACGGTGTTTACAAATGTGCTGTGCTTGCATTTATTGACCTCCTGCGAAATTACACATTTTTACATGTAATTTTGGTGGGAGGGAGCTACTTCATCATATCTGTGTGTAACATTTGCTGTGTGTGTGTGTGTGTGTGTGTGTGTGTGTGTGTGTGTGTGTGTGTGTGTGTGTGTGTGTGTGTGTGTGTGTGTGTGTGTGTGTGTGTGTGTGTGTGTCCCTTCCTCCCCCTCTGCAGGCAGACTAACCTCACCTCAGGATTGTCACGCTCAGGAGACTTCATGAGGAGGAGGAGGGAAACAGGAGCTTCACCCATCGCAACATCAGGTGACACCCTCCGCACACACTGATGAAACCTGCAGATTTGAAATGGGACGCATCTCAAAAGAAAGAGCGGCAGGGTTTCACTCCAGCCTCTTGCATGTTCAGTCACTGCAGGTGCAAAGGCTCTGAGGATGTTGGTACCCAACTTTGGTTCCAGCTGAAATATCTCCACATTATTTAAGTAGATGATCATGAATTTGTGTGCATTCACTTTTGGCGTCCAGATTAGAGTGTGGCTGAAATATTTTGTCTGAACACGAGAACAAGATGAAGGTAGCCCGACCCGAACCCGACAGGCATTCAGTGTTTTGTATCCAAACCAACCCGATGGCCTCAGGTCAGGTATCTGCACTTTAGTCCAGTCAATGAATTCTTATGACCATGGTGATCCACTGACTTTTTGACCATCGGGTCAAACAACGACTTTTCTGAAATGTTTCTTCCTTTCATCCTCAGCTGTTCCTGGGTGCTGAGTGCTTTAGTGAAAATGTTAGCATGCCACCACACTAAACTAAGGACATGTAAACACTTAACATCCGCATGTTGTGATTGTTATTGAGCATGTTCCCAGGGTGAGCACAGCTTTAAGCTCTTAGACTTCTCATACTTACTCTCATACATTGTGTCTAATTCCATCAAATTTAGCCAATGTAAAATATGTGGGGTGCTTCAGAGGAAGTGTGCAGTCAGAAGGAGAAGTGTGTTGTGGAGTTCCCCCTGTTGGAGGTGGCATCCAGCAGCAGCCGATGGGTTTTGTTTGGACCAGTGGAGCTGCCTTATTTCATTAGACTGATGGCTCGAGGCCTCGTGTCTTTGCTGGATTGAAATCTGAATTGGTTTGTCCACCTCTTCTTCTGCGTCCCCTTTCTCCGTGCTTTCACTCCTGCCGCTGCTGTTTGTCATTTAAATAACAAATGCCGGTGGTTTCTTGATTTAGTGAGGGGTGCAGGCCTCTGATGTATATTAATATTGCCACACAGCGGGCCGTACCGGGGTCCATCATTCATTTGGATAAAAGAGGTGGAATTTAAAAACAGCCAATGCTTTACTTGGATACAGATTGCATCCATTTATTGCACTGAGTGATGGAACAGCCCACAGTTCTGTCCTTCACCTCCCCAGCGCTGAACCACTTCCCATAAAAGTAAAAAAGGATTCACCCCTGACCCTTGAGGACCCTTCATATTCAACATGCGGAACGTGGGGCATCCCTCAGCTGGTCGACAGTTAACAGATCCACTGTCTGTTGTAAAGGAAGCACAAGGGGAAATGCATGTTTTTGAAACCCTAATCGATTGTTTTCCAAAATAGAAATCAGTTATTCATGTTTTTTTTTATTTATTTGCAAACTACGAATAAAATAATGATAAGTAACGTGTAATTTAATATTTTTTAACGGGATACAGTTGGAAAACTAGACCCTGATGCCCCCCCCCCCCCCCCCCCCCCAGCAACACAACAGAGTGTTTTCCTGCTTCTTGAGTCTAGTTCCCCCTGTCCACTGTGATTTATCATGCGTTCCATGTCGTCCAATGTCAGTTTCTGCAGCTGCAACTGCTCTATATAAATCTTTACCTTGGCAGGCGGCTGCACCGTGTCTCTCCTCGGTAATCTCCCCGCCGCCAGGAGATGCACATTCACCCTGACAAGCTTTCACACTCTCTGTGTACAAATTTTGGTTCGTCGCCATCCTGACATAAATGTTGCCACGTGTGACATAAATGAGACAAAATCTGAATCAACACTTTGTCGAGCGGAGTTGTTCCTCGGTAAACATCTTGTTTGCATTGTGAGATGTCGCCTGTTGTTGCTCTCAGCGAACACGACAGCCGAGTCTTTGTTTGAGTTGGCCACAGGAAGTGGATTGTTGTATGTGTTAGTGGTTGATTTGAAACTCTGTAATCAGGAGTGAAAATGGTCTGCGTATCGAGGTGTCCTCCAGGGCTCCCGGGGGAATTACTCCACCGGTACCCAGCTGTTGCTTTGTCTTCCTTCTTTACCCTTTTAGCACTTCCCCAGCGGTGCTGGAGCTGGCTGTGAAAAAAAACACACACCCCAACTTATCAAGTCAGGTTTCTGTTTGGATTAGATGACCACTCCATTTCTCAGCCTTAAATTGGCCATCTTCTAGTTTTCTCAGCACCATCAATCCAGAAATCCAACTCAATCCAACACATCTTCACTTGATATAGAACAAACCATCCCAACTCTCTTTTTTATGTTATAAATAATAAACATTCATATTATTTGGCTTGGCTTTTACCATAGTTTGCAATTACATTTTTTTTTTTTATTTGTTTTCCACATATCACTTGTGAACTGTTCATCAGTTCAACACTGCACTTCGAGGAAGTGCAGTGTTGCATTTGGTGTGATTTGGACTGGTGGTACCCTCAATATTAAACAGGCAAATCAGTAATAGGTAGGGATGCACCGATATGGAAATTCTTGGCCGATACCGATATTTGAAACAACAATCTGGCCGATAGCCGATATTTGTTTATTTTGTTTTCGTTGTTATTCATTCACCCTTTTGTGCCAGGAAAATAATTAAATCATTATTTAAAAAGCACTATTTTAAATTTGTTCAGCCCTTTATCACTCTCATCTTTTAATGAGCACAAACTGAATCAGATTTATGAAACAATCTTTGATTTAACTAAACTTTATTTAACAGAGACATATTATGCCAATTTTACCGCAAGTTGATATGGTTCCTTGGGGTCTTAATGAAATGTCTGTAACATATTTTGGTCAAAATACCACAAGGATCATTTAAAACAGCACCTTTTCACCCTGTCTAACACAGCCCTCCTCAGATTGACCTGTTTTGAGTGCCAACAGTTACTCCCGCCGTTTACCCACGCTTCATTGAATTGAGGTGTGCCACATACCGAGCCTCCGGCGGCGTGGAGACGAGGGCGACGGGGCGACTGCTCCTCCAGCCGCGGCACGTGCCCAGCGGTTTTACCACAAATATGAACATCGGCCAATGATATCGATGAAGGTCAAGTATATTACCGATACGCCGATATCAGTAAACGAGGCGAATATCGGCCGCTACCGATGTTCGGCCGCTACATCGGTGCATCCATAGTAATAGGCAGTCTGAGTTGAACATGTCTTCTTCTACGTCATCTGATAAATTACAGTAGTGGCCGACAACTTACAGCCCGCAGGTTAAAAGCGCCATGTTAGCACTAATATCTGTCCCGTTACATCATTTTGATAATTTTCATATTTTCCATTTCACCACATCAGACTGACAGACATTCCCAGGTGCTGATCTTCATCGTGACAACTACACGCATAGAATCACTTCCTCTTCAGCAATTTGTCTGCCAAACGCTTTTTACTGAGCTGAATTACTTCGTTTTTATTTTTGAAAAATTGTGAAATTAGAGCTGGAGATTATTTAGATTTCTTAACACACCTCTGAAAAAGTCGACATGCAATATATACAAAAATAACCAGTTAATTAAATCAGTCAGTAATGAAGTGAATTTAGTTTCATTTTATGAAAAACATCGAGGCTGCATTTAAACAGCTCGTTCCAAATAGAAATGTTTAGAACTGGCACTGCACTAGTTTTAGATTTTGTCACACACGAAATTGAATATATTCTAAGCGCTCTACAATTTTGGGAGAATTATTTCTAAGGCAGAGATGAATCAGTACTTGTGAAGATCCTGATGGATTTTAATAGCCTTGGCTGGTCTCACACACAGACTAATTAAATATTGCGATTTTACCCCTCCCTCACTGTCTCCGCTGATGCCCTTCATCTTTATCTCTACAAAAGGATGAAGGTAATAAACCCAAACTTGAACTTCTTCAGTGTTCTACATTTCAAAAAGAGTTTAAAGTAAATAAATTGGGTTAAATGTGGTTTGATTAATCCTGCCAGACGTGCGTTATCTCTCCGTGCTGGTTAAGTGCCACACGAGGGTGCCCATGTGGAGGCTGGCCCGCCCCTCACTCAGACCCGCCGCCTCTCCTCACCCCTTTGTCTTCATGTGTCTCCTTGCCCGAGCAAGATGGCTGCGTGACAGATCACCTGCGTCGGGGGGCCTGCCGTGTTCCTGCCCGGCGGTCCGGCCCCCCCTCTCATTAATGCCCAGGTTGGTGCGAGGGCCGTGTGGCAGCACAAGACAAATAACGCTACCACTCAGCCATCACTTCTGCTGACAGAAATGCAGCCCACCGCACTATTTCGCCCTCTCCGGCTCCACTCCGCACCCTGCCCGTGTCCTTCAACCCCCCCCCCCCCCCCCCCCCCCCCCCCCCCCCCCCCCACATCTCCTCCGTCTCCACCTGCACCTGCCTGCACTGGTCCACCAAACTTTCATGTTTTTTTTTTTTTCCGCCATTGCTGGAGGCTTCTGGGAAGTCGATGTGGTGTAACCAGAAAGCTGCTGCTTTTCTAACTCACTCTAATTGTTTTCTGTTTGGTCTCCTCTGTGTGGAGACAGATTTGTTTCTAGCAGCCCAGTCTGTCAGGTGCTGCTTAACTCACTGGTGTGCAAACCTTCTCGCCGGGAGGTCTGATTTTGAATGTCCTGTGTGTGTGAGTGCATTTGTGCGTGTATCTGTTTGAGTGCGTTTGTGTGCATGTGTGAGTGTATGTGTGTGTGTGCGCAAGCAAGTGAAAGGAAAGAGCGAGAGAGAGCAGTAGTGAGAAACACAAAGGCTAATCATTAAAGAGCTATTCAGCCCTGTTCATTTAAGTGTGGGAATCAGCAGGCCCATTACTGTCAATGTGTAATTAGCTGATTAATAAACAGGGGGAAGGGGGCTGCTCCAGGAAGGCCTGTAATGATTGTTTTCAGAGAGCATCACATGAGAGCTTATTAAGATGGTAAGATGGTTCCATTCAACCTCCCATTATCACCCACAACAAATGCGTGTACTGTAATTCTGCCACAGTCCTCCCTCGTAATGTATCTGTGTTTTAATAGATGTTATTTCATCAACAGTTTATTATTTACATTCATCATTTTTATTTTTCTCACACACATTAATATACAAGGATAATAACAATTGAATGAGCCGTATATGCTATTATTTACCTACACAGAGTTAGCAGAGGACACTAGTGCATTTACTCCTGTACTCTTTCTATATATTCTAGTGTAATATAGTTACCAGCAACTTGTCAATGTTAATCTAGTAAAATGCAATATATTATTAATGATAAAACCAGTGGTTCCCACCCTTTTTGGCATATGACCCATTTTTTTCTTTTATGTCATTTATTAATCATCTCACAACCAAGCTGCCTAACTTTATACAGGTTCTGGTAATAGCTGTAATCCTAATAATCTATATCAGCCTTGGGGCCACGTTACAGCAGAAAAGGTATTTACAATTTCAGGCAGCATGAGGCAAATATGAAGAGCATTTGGTTGATACTTGATTTTGAAGGATTTTAACTTGTAATGTAGCATTTTTCAGTATTTATATGTACAAATATATAGCCATGAGCAATTATAAGGTGACTTTCTTCATGATTTATTTCCCAAAATGTTTACAGCCTTCACTTAAGTTTAAGGATTTAAAATATGATTCTTCTTTTTTAATTTTCTCTCTCGTTTTAGTCACATTATAGAAACCTGCATGCAGAGCTTCTCCTGCCTCTGACCTGAGCCTATGACAGAGGCTCTGCCCTGTGTGTGTTGACACACTCCCAGACTCAATGTTTCCAGCCATTTCTTTGTTACTCTCCAATATGAAAACCCTCCGAGTTTTGATCGAGCCCTTTGACTGTGTTTAACCTGAGTGTTTGGGTTGAACCTCAGCAACGGTTAGTCATCGTTCCCTCAAGAAATATTAATCAATTATCTTGCCCGCCGGATCAGTTCGGGGAAGAAGTCATCTGGAAAGAGGCACAAGCAGATATAATGGGAACGAGCAAAAGCACATGCCAGTGAATGCTGTAATGCCTAATCCTTTGAGACAGCCCAGAGCCACAATGTCACTTCTAGTTCCCTTGTCCTCTGCTCTGGGACTGCCTCGAAAATGTCTTGTGTGACCGCCACTAACTTTTTTTTCTTTTTTTGGGAGGGCTGGCAGCGGGGGGTTGATTTATTTATCAACCCGAAGTAGGAGAAGCAGGAAAGGATGTTAGGGAGCGCAATTGTTTTAGAGTTTCTCTTTCTTCTGAGGAAATTGGCCCTGTTTCTCCCTCAGATATCTTCACTTGTGTTGAGGAAAAAGCTTTAAAGGTGAGAGAGAAGAGAAAAGAGGATCTTTAAAGAAAGAAGGAAGTCAGTGAGATGTGAACGTGTGATGAGTGGAGTTAAAACATACAGCGTCTTACACCATAACCAGAGAGAAGAGAGTGGGGGAGTTAAGCCATAGGAGCAGCACAGATTGGCCTTTTAATAACCATGTCCACAAGTTATATGGGGCCAAATTGGATTTGGCTCACTTGACCAAAACCTCATTAATATTTAACCCATTAGAAGAGGATTGCTTAAGGTTTTATTCCAATACACCTAAAACACAGAGAGATCCATGACTCATGGACCAAATCTAATTTTGATTTGAGGGGCATTGCATTGACAGGAAAATAAGATTTATGTATCTTTTGCTTTTTTTTTCTGTTGGGCTACATGTCCAGAATGTGATATGTGTTGTCTTTGTCTCTGCAGCTAGCAACTCATTTCATAAGGATCACCAGAGAGAGGAGGAGCAGGGAGCCAGCAACACCTCGACTCCAGAGACGAGTGCAGCCGATTCACGGACTGTCCTCTAGGGGGACCGTGGAGACACCTGGACGCTGGACACCAGTGTCAAAGAACTTTACAAGAGGAAATGTGTTGTGCCTGAGAATGAAACGGCTTCAACTACTCTCATTACACAAATTAATGACAAAAGAAGAAAAAAATACAAAGCACATCATTAGTCTTCAAATCAGCATGTAACTGCAAGATCCAGTCTTTTCCCACGTGGCAAATGTTAATGCAATCAAGCCTTGTTAAGTCACCTCCTCGAGAAAGACGGCAGCCTCAAGGGGCTCCTGGCTCGACTCAAGACCCGTCAGCCGCTCCTGTTTCCAAACGCAGCCTCCAGAACATGTGCCACCACACAATCCAACCGATTTCTGTCCACTCTAGTCGTGCAGCGTTTCTCAGCAGGAACTCAGGGAGCATCGTCAGGTGAGGCTGGGGGGGGGGGCTTCTTCTGTACTTTTTGGGAATCCAACAATGGCTGTGAAGCAGCACGTGGCGAGCTCTGCGACAGGAGAGCATCAGAATGTTTGGCTACCACACGCTGCTGCCGGGGTTCAGAGAGGCGACCGCCAGTAGAGAGGCGCACAAAGTACAGGCCTCCTATTAGCATGGATTTGAAAAGCTACAGTTTGTACAAAGCTGCTCATTAGCACAACACAGAGGGAGTGTAGTCGCGGTCCTTGGAGGGGCCGCCTCTGTTCTCTCCTGCTCACCTTCCATATTCAAACCCTCTCCCCCCCCCCCCCCCCCAAACGTATTTAAGTTCAAGGCCAGTTGCAAAGTCTGTTTGAACAGGCGGTTTTTCAGCGGCGGTGGAATCGCTGCCTTTTCGGAGCTGTGTGCAGAGTGGATGAGAGCCAGCAGAGAGGGGTTGGAGGGGCCCTTGCAGACATGAGAGGAGAGTGGTACACACTATTTTCACCTCCCCTTGGGGTTTACATTTCCCTGGCTCCCTTGGCATTAGATGCATTAAAAGATCAATGGCAGCAAACAGTGCGATCAAACACAGCAGTTCTCGCCAAGCTGGTAAACAAGCGGCATTCTGCAGAAAATGCATCTTTATGCAGGAGTCAAGTGACTAGGTGAGTATGGGAGGTAAACAATTCTAAAACATAATAAAAACGACCAGGTCATCTCTAATGCTGTGTCCTGAGAAGGGACGTTACAGTAAAATGTCAACCTGACGAGCGACAGCAGAGTGAACATGGTTGTTTAAAATATAATGAAGCCTATTTAACATCTTCTTCACGCCAGGAGGAGCAGGTACATGCACTTTCTATAATGATTACAAGATATCTTTCTTAGTGAAACGAGCTGCATAATTATCAGATGTCTTCTCAGACGTTTCAAAGCCGTGTTTAAGTGAACAATCGCATTTCCTCGAATGAGATTTGCCAATTAACGTGAGTTATACGTCTGCAATAATCCGTCTGAGAAGGCTTTATGTGATCATGTTGGCCAGGGATGACATTTATAAATGCTGTGTGTGCACACTCGTCTAAATGGACGCCTCACACACAGAAGACATCCTGCCACGGGAATCAGTCAAAGTGTTGAAGCAGCGAACGCTCCCCCCCCTGCACCCCCCCCTGCACCCCCCAGAGTCCAGCAGCAGCCCGGGCCCCTCCAGCGCTAGGAATAAACACCTGATTAATAGGAGAAGCACGGGTTAAGCTCCCCAATTAGAAAGGAAGGAGGTTTGATGAATACTTTGATGCCTTTTTTAAGACGTATGTCCCTGAAAAAGGTTGACAGGTATTGACTGCGTGGTGTTTTAAGGGGAGCTCCTCGCAGTCCCCTTATCCGTCAGTCTGTGTTTTGGTGCCAGGGCATTGACAGGGGAGGAAGGCGCATCACTTCAGATACATTTCCATTAGTGGGGAAAAGGGGGAAACACCTCACTCGCGTCGCTTGTAATTAGCAGTCACCATGATGACATCTCAGCCAGGCCGTGTGTCCCACAATGAATTTCCAATGGCCAGGAAGTGGGGGGGGGGGGGGAAATGGCTTCCGTGCCGCCAGTCAATTGCCCTGTTACAGTTAAGGAATCCAGCAGGCTGGTACCACTCATATTTCATCCCAGGTAAAGATTACCTGTCAGGCCCATGGGAGACGTATTGATCTGTTTTCCTTTTTCCGCCAAGCAATCACCTGACAAAGGCACCTAGGAGGCGAGTGAATGAGTGATGCCCGGTCTGTCGGCTCCAGCGCGGTGGCTCCCAGTGTCCACTGATGGGTGGAGAGGTGATGAGGAGGAGGAGAGATAATGCAGTCATAAACTCTGTTTGAACCTCCTCTGTATGCATGCAGGGCGGCCCCTCCGAGCCCCGGGTCATAGGTCACCGGGGAGTTTGCTCCTTTTTCCTTTTTTTGGGGGCTCCTTTCTTGTCAGAGGCGTTTGTTCTTGCTATGTCGTGTGCAGTGATGACACAAACACATGCAAAAGAGGCTCTCTGGTTCCTGCTGACAAACGCATGTTGCGAGTCACCGGAGTTCAACTCACTCCGGGTTTCCAAACGCGGCTCGCTCTGATCTGGGCGCTCCCTCACTATGAAATCCAACCTTGTGCGGTCTAGGGGTTTTCCCGCGACTGTCAATGCGGCAGTGATCAATACACCTGACATTATCTCATGTTTTCATGGCAGCTAAAAGTCTTTATATATTTGCCTCGTTCAATGGAATGTTAGAGTTTATATTATCCGTGAAGCCATGCATTTAAAGTGATTGCACTGTGTATAGTGTGTAGTATTTATGATGTGGTGCGTAATTATAGGTCCATTAATTGAGGATTTAGGTCTGAAGTCATTAAATTCATAAATTCTGTTTCATGATAGATAGTACAGTAGATATATCTCCATTTTTTTACTATCTTATTTTTAATTTCATTTACAAGGATTTAAATATATATCTCCCTGATATCAGGGCTCTTAGGCAGCTATCCACATTTGATACGTGTTACAAATAGCATCTTATCTCATAGGCTGTTATCTGTATATTTAATAGCATTGGAGGCATGCCTAATTGCTTTGCAAATGATCTAAAGAGGATTACTCCTCCTGTAGAACGCACGGTGTCACTAGGTGGGACATTACAGTGGTAAAATTCGGACAGACGTGCAGTGTAGCTCTGTTTTCATGTGACCGTCTCTCAGTGTTATGTCAAAATATGTGTCAGTACAAAGTGGATACTCTGCTCTTATATAAACTCTGTATGATTATGGACTATTGTGGATAAGAAGCTGTTTTAAGACATTGCACTTAAGTCGTTTGTGTATTTTGATATGATAAGATGTGTCGTGACTTTGAGGGATTAGATGAAGCCTTGACTTCATGTCATACAGCAGGTGATGTTAAGCATTCCTCTGACTATGTAAAGAAAAACTGCGAATCCTGTTCTAAACTGAATGTCAATGCAATAAATGAATTTTGTTGATCATGAAAGTTGGTAAATGTGATTTTCTGTCATCCAGGTCATGGTATCTTCAGAAGTTGTACACATGTACTTAGGCAACTGGACATGCTTCAAGTTCTGAAGAACTAAGGAAGCCTCTTGGAGGAGAGGTGACACGTCTTCAAGAAACAGTCCAGCAAGTCTGAAGAGGTTTGGCTTGATGTTAAGGTTAAATAGTCTGGACAATTTACTTATTTAGACCTTCTTATTCACGTCAACTTAGGATTTCAATGATCCTTTTTTTGACATTTTCATCAGTGTTACATTGTGGATAGACAGGAAACTGGAAGAAAGGGTGCATAATGACGTCTGACAAAGTTTTCTGACTTAAATAATAGACCGACCAAAACATGGACGAAATGTCAGCTCACCAAAAGTGAAGCCAAAGTGCCTTGATAGCCCCCTGGTGGCTGTCTGCAGTATAGGTCATAAACCATGTCTCCTCCATGTTAGCAGATGGGACACGGCGCAAACATACAACACAAGTCAATATAAACATCAAATATTGTTTTCTCAATTTGCGTTGTTCTTATCACAGCTGTGTTTATCTGAGAGTTTGTTTGTTTGGTGTTTATTAGTTATTTTAAGGACTTATTGACCATTTAAAATGTTGACTTGAAAAGTCTGAGCTGTTGGTCACATTGTCAGAAAAGCTAAATTATCCATCTTCAGCATTTGAAATGGATTTGCTGCTTTTCCCAGTATCTCTGGGTTCGGTTGTCAATCTGGGGTTCGGGAGGATTTCACTATTAAATAGACCAAATAATCCTAGGTAAATAAAGATAATATTTAAGAAAACAAGCGATTACGAAGATAGTTGCTCGCCGCCTGCAGCACAATCATACTTCTCGAGACGGACCGACACAATCCCCCCAAGATTTGACAGAGATCCTCTTCAATTCAAATGTTAGTGTGGCTGACGGAGAAAACACTCCCTCAGCCACCGGAGATTATCAGCAGATCCCCCCCGCTGTTAATCTTGTGGCTGAATGGCGAAGACGGCGTTAGTCACTTGGCTACGTGTTGAGAGTCGGAGCAATTCTCCCCGCTCACCGGTGGTCCACAGTTACAAATCACATCATCAGCTGTCCGAGCGCCCACAGCCACCTCCTCTCCACCAGACTGATGGCGAAAAGGAGGAAAAATCAATGCTTTCCTCTCGTCAGAAAGGACCAAGCTCTGTTATGTTTGGGAGTTCGATGTTAGCCCCTGTGCCACGGTGAGAAATTGAAAAGCTGGGGTTCGAACCGACTGACTGGGCGTGAAACAGACTGGAGTCTCTCAAGTCGATATGACAGATTTCAATCTGCTGCTCCACGCGTGTGGTGTCACTTCTGCCTTTTCAGAAAACACCTCCGAGCCGCTGGAGAAGATCACGGTGATCAGGTTGAGTTGGTTGAGTTTCTAGTAAATGATGGTGAGTCTTCAGAGGCGTTCTTTGTAGGTGACCCTGTGAGTAACAGCAGCCACTCTTGGAGTCCCCCCCCCCCCTCATCACTTCATCCTTATCACATTGATGACAAGGTTTCTATCCACTGCCTCCTCCGGAATGAACAAGCATCACTGAGGGTTTTTTTTTTCACCCCGACACACATTCCGCCTCTAATGGGAAATTCAAATATCACATATCAGCTGAATGCAATATTCACTTAGCCAGAGATAACACCGTGTGTCTCATGTATCCGCGGCTCAGAATAGGCCCCGGCCTCGGTCTGCGGCACCAGATGTGACGGCGAGACGCTGTGTATAAATTGAGACCCCAGCAGCCTACTGTGTGTGCAGCCTGTTCAGTCACCCTGTGCTTTATTGGTGCATGTGTTGGTCCTCTCGTGTGTTTGAGCGAGAGCAGATTCCCGGGGCATCTGTGCTTGTCCTGCTGCTTCCCCCCCCCCCGGTGTCCCCGCGCCGCCATCATCCCTTTTCATTTCTGCTGGCATTCTAATCAGAGCATTACGAGCTTCAGCGGGTGAAGTACGCAGAAAGTTGTGTTTCCTGACAGCCAATAAAAACCTTATAATCTCCCTGATTCAAGTGGCCCATTTAAAAAAAAATACACTAACTAGTGCTATCACTCAGACCACCCCCTTCCCTTTTTCTTTAATGCCTTTTTTTATTTAATATATAGCCCATGAAAAATGAGAGACTCCCGCTTCAACGTGTAGATATTTTGTTGCTGATGATGCGAGACGAATTTCCATCACAGCTTTGTTTCCAGCGGGTGAGCGGATAATCTTTTACAGCGCAGGGAGGGAGGGCACCGCTCCCATCAATCTCCGGGGCTTATAGCCGCCGCATGGTTGCCTTTACCTGACCGTGGCGCCTGGACAGCACCACGCCGGCGGCCCACATGGATTCAGAGGCCCCTGTGGGACGTGGCCGCACTGGAAGCTCACTTACGGGGCATCAACCGCCCCCCCAAACCCACCTTAACCTGCAGAACACTGCGTTTCTCTGCTGTGCCATTATTCCTGTCATTGTTATTATGTCATTTTTCTAACAAGTCGGTCATGTCTGAGAGAACAGCATCGCTTTCCTGCCGACAGCCCCGTGAATCTGTGTGTGCGGCGAGGGGCCCCAGCTGCTCCTTCTGTCGACACAGAGCTGCTGCAGAGGTCTCGCCTCTCGGCCACGTGCATTATGTATTGGAAAAGCAAAAAAGGTCCCAGTTTTAGCTGTGGCAGCCGGCCCAGGCGGCCTCTAGAGGAGGGCCCCCGGTGGCCCCGACGCTGGTGCAGTGGCTGGCAGGCATACAGAGCATCTTGCTCTCCGCACCCCGCTGCCCCGGCAGCCGCCTGCCGCACAGCTCCTCCCGAGGAGATGATGCCGCTCTGATTGACAATAATGGGAAGTGGCAGAATCGATGGGAGACAAGAGAGGGGTGCGCATGAAATTCTCCCAGAGCTTCCAGTCAGAGCTGTGGCACCGCTCACTGTCATCCCCCCCACACACACACACACCCCCAGCTCCAGGATTAGGGCCTGAGACAAAGCTGTACCACCGCTGGCGGCTTAGAAATGGCGACTCTCCTGCACACTTAAGTTTTCATGTATATCTCACTACCTGGCTGGACATAACAGATCTGGAGAAAAATCTTTCTTACCTGAAGACAAGATACAAATAATTATACACAAAAGCACAAGATGTTGAATAACCTAAACGGAATGGATATCATGGCCTTAATGATCCATTGAAGGGAGCACTTTTAAAATGTATCTAAATATCTCATTTCTAGGATTAAAATGACCATTCACCTTGTGCATGTGTGTGTGTGTGTGTGTGTGTGTCTTAGTGTGTGTTTGTGTGCGCGCGCAGCAGTGGATGGAGGGCAGCGGGTGTCGTGACAGGGGGGGGCACTCCGTTCTCTAATTGATCGGCAAAAGATGCACATGAAGAAGACGTTAGAGCAAAATGAAGTCATAACAGTGGATTGAGACATTTATTAAGTCAGACGCGAGGCCCTCAGAAACGTTGAGATTGTTTATTGATTTTTGTGTTTTGGCTGGCTGCGCAGGAGTAATCGCTCGCGCCGCTGCCACGGAGGGCTACAGGGCTCGGGTGCACGCCAATGTTTGTGTAAAGGCGCCAACTTCCTCCGAAAAAATGGAGGCAACTTTAAGCGGCAGAACACAGTCGTCATTATGGCTTCAGTTGTTCCGTCATTTATACAAAGGTCCTGACCTGAAACGCTGGCAGTCAGTTAGCTGAGTGCCAACCACTGTCACACGTTGTCAAATGATCCCTGGGCAGACTGGGTTTGCTGATTTGGTAAAAAGTGGTGTTTCTTCATAGACTGATGGAGTGTTATTGCATGCAAATCCCCCTATATATATGTATGTGTATAAGTATATGACTAATATCATTTTATATGAACATCTTTCTGGATGTACGTTGTTTTAAATCCTGAAAACACACTGGAGTCAATATTAAATCATAATTACTTTATCCCATTTTCTGACTAGCACTGTGTTTAACGTGTTGCAAAACTTAACTGAATGGATTTTAAATGATATTTTCTAGCTCTGCTGGAAAAAAAGATTGTAAGATTGCAGAAGTTTGTTATTCCAATTTTTTTTTTTGCAGTATTTTTTTTCCCTTTGTGCTTATATTTGTGCTGAAACCATTATTTCAATGATTAATGAATCAAGGAATTGATTAGTGAATTAAAGCTACTTGCCTAATAAAATACCTGCTCAAGTTCCTGTCAAGACACGATAACAAGGTCCAGATTTACATGTGTGATTATTTCCTTCTGTCACCATTTTATATCACAACATTTTATGAGATTGTCTGGACTTAATTGATTTTCAAATAATCAAAACGCTGATACTGACAATTTCAAGTCAGTATCAGTATATATCAGCTCTATATTACACGTTTAAGCATAATTAACAGTAAACCATAGCTACTATAATCTTTACTCTAGCAGGAACGAAAATAAAATGATTTCACTGCTTCACAATCGTCCCACATGTGCCCTCCTGTGTATGTGTGTGTTTGAGTGAGTGTGTGTGTGTGTGTGTGTGTGTGTGTGTGTGTGTGTGTGTGTGTGTGTGTGTGTGTGTGTGTGTGTGTGTGTGTGTATGTGTGAGTGTGTGTGTGGTGCTGGTGAGTGTTAGGTGGAGTTCAACCATACTGGTGACATCAATCTGCCTGTTCTTTATTAGATGGAGCAGTGAGGTGTAACTGACTGCATTGTCCACAGATGGACTGGGGCCCACAGCACACGGGACCCTGGTCAGCCACCCTGACAATACAATCAATAACCACACACTCATTACAGGAGCCCTGGCTGCGCTCTCCTGCCTTCCTGTCCCGTGGAGGCTCCCTCTATGCCTCACCCTATCTTTAACTCTGCCCTTCTTTTTGTTCTCTGTTTCAACACCCACTAACCGAGTCTTCTACTTTTCCCTCCGTGTATCCTTTCTGAGTCTGGACCTGAAACTCTCCCCTCTCTCAAAATGATGTCAAAAGCCAGCAACTGAAAGGGGGAGGGGACATGTGGACGTCCCGTCTCCTTCTACTTCAGGATGCTGTGGTATTCAGCAGTCGGGCTGGACAGTAGAGGATGACAATGATCCAGCATGGAGCCTGGGGCCTATAAATGGTAATGCCCTCCACTTGCCTTCCTCATAAAGCATAATAAAAGGAGGTTATAAATCCTACCAATTAGCTGCGTCCATCAGTCGCCTTAATTGGAGTGTCGTGACCGGCCAGGGGATGACCTTGTGCGCCAGATAGCCAAGACAGACGAGGGGACCGGGGGGGGGGGGGGGGGGATCTTGGTGCATGTGGACGACTTGGGTTTCTTTAAATCACCTGTATGGCCATAGCCATACTGTAGTTAAGGGTGGAGCCATACAGGGGTAAAACGTTTATGCTGATTGGTCATGTTGGTGTCATCAGTGCAAATGTGTAGGTTTTTTACACAGAGGCCACCAGTTGGTGATGGTTAGAGCCTGAAGCACCTGTGCAGGACACGATGTGACTCCAGGCAAAGACACTCTTAACTTTGTTGGACTGATAAACAATAAACATATAGCACGGCTGCATTAAAATGACCTTTTACATTTTCCTAAAAGCTGAGGCAAGACAATCCAACTGGTTCACAGTTAACTAGTTATTACCTAGTTATAACCAATACTTAATATAGAGTTAGTCCACGAGGTCACTGCCTGAGATATTTGAAAAGTTTTAAAAAGTGAATTAGTATCGAAAGATTCAGTTGATAAGAATGTCCCCCTGTGCACTGTGTTATTCATTTTTGACTAAAGTGATAGAGACAATGGCATAATGGATCAAACGAGTTGAGCTCAGAGTCTCCATAGTAGCTGTGAGTATAGAAACAAGATGGCGGATATACACTGTACAGCCACAGTATTGACTTTGATACATGAGCGCAGGTGTCCTGGCTTCAATAGGGTCCACACATCCTGTCTCTTCCCCTCGGCGCAGCAGTCCAATCCACCCTCTGTCCTCCCCAGGCCCGGCCACCACACCTTTCCTCTCAACACCTCAGTCAAGCGCTCTCTGTGGCCACTCAAACCTGAGACCTCGGCTTCCGCTATCTCATGACACTGCTCTCTCCGGGGAGGAAACACTGAACCCGTTTGTTTGCGTGGAGCGCCGTGTGCAGACGCAGTGTCCTCACAGTGCACCTTCTCTCTCTCGCTCCCTGCTCCCATCCCACCACCTCGGGATTAGGCAGCGAGGACCAGTTAACCAACCAGCTGTCGGGGGGACAGTTTCTGTCCGGCTGACCGAGAGCTGCAGACAGTTGTTTCCTTTCTCCCTTTACCGTCCGGAGATAATTCAGTCAACAGGCTTTGAACTGCAGATAAGGGAGGAAGAGGATGATCCTGGGGAATGGGCCGGCAGTATATGGGGCAGGGGAGTGGGGGGGGGGCCTGGCGCACAGGCAGAGGGAAGCAGGGCGGCCGGTGTATGGGAACTGGGGAGGGCCAAAAAAAGACAAGACAGATGTAACTCTACAATTTATATTGTGCTTTTAGTATTATATGGTTTTATATTTCTGTGCTCTTACATGATAGCCTCATAATTTCAATGATTTTATTGACATATTATATATTATTATATATCATTATTAGTGTATGTTGCAATTAGCCTTTTATAACCTATAACAGCATGATTATTTAACTGCTGCACGATGATATAAATCTGAAATCTTATAGCCTTATAATTTCCCGTGGTGAAGTATTTAGTCCTAAGTCCCATGACTGAGCGTTGCCGGGGATCATCCTGTCCTTTTATGAATGTAGAAAAAATGACGGTGGGAGAGGAAATTAATTTCCAATAAATGCTCGACAGAGTGGCTTTTGTTTTGGCTCGAGGGCACGTGGGCTTGCATACCTGCCAGGTGTTGTGTGGCATGAACCCCCCCCCCCCCTCCTCCAAACCCCCAGGTCCCGTTGTTCCGTGGCGAGGTGCACGATGAAAGGCCCCGGGTGGCCCATCAAAGGGCCCATTGAGCTGCAGCCACGAGCAGCACAGAGGGCCACAGTGTGGGCCGTGGAAATGTGACACCCTCTGACAGAAGCTCCGCACAGCCCCACTCAGGGCCACGCTGACAGGAGATCATGCGCTCGCTCGCTCTCGTTCACTTCTCGTGACTCGCTACCTGCTGACCCCCGGGCGGAGAGACAGTCAGTGAAAGAGAGGTCCACAGACAGAGAGAGAGAGAGACTGAGCTGCACAGGACGTGGTGGATTATCTTCGTAAAATGTTCTTTATCTAAAACAACTGATGATACTTTGAAAAGATTTTTTAAGGCATAGTTTTCAATCAGTTTTTAATATAAAGATATATTTTTATTTTATTGAAAAATCGTAAAGATCAACATTGGTTGTATCACACGACGTAGGTTTGCTCTTACAAGAGAAAGGATGTCTGATAAGTGATGGTCTGAACAGACTCCTTCTGCACTTTACAAATCTTCAGAGATTGAATCAAGATTGCAGATATGCAGTATTCATTTCAGGTATGAAATTAACATGGATTAAAGTTTTACACACACAAGAATTAAACAAGAGAAAAGTTGACTACATGTTGGTCAAGGTCGAGCTTTTAAACTCACATGTTTTATATATAAAACATTAATATACGAAGTAGCTGTCAGATAGTGAGGTGTAAAAAAGTACAATACTTCTCTTTAAACACAGAACATTGTATCATTGGGGAATCACTACTAACTCACCTGGGTAAGTGCGAACCATATACATCAAGGCTGAGTCCTTGCTGGCTGGGTTCGAATCTGTCCCCTGTATATCTCTAATGTCACTATCATTAAAGGCAAAAATAAAGTATAATGTAGCATGAAATGAATGTACCCAAGTACAAGTACCATACTTGAGTAAATGCAGTTAGTTACAGTACCTCTCTATTATCAATTACATGCATCAAAACGCACTTATATGATTGTGTGTCAGAGTTTAGGACCGGACAATATTTTAACAGCTAAATTGTGATTGAGATTACTGCAACTCCAATTGCTGTGATGTTGCTTCAGAGAAAAAAGTAAGAAAATTGCATCTTAATTTCCCTACAACTAATAAGTTCTTGAATATGAATACGTTTCAATCACGTATTCTGATTGTACAAAGGAAAAGAAATGTGGTGAAAAGTTCATCCCGAATCACCTCGAGCCTTCCAGAGGTCTTTGCTCGACCGAGGCTCTTCCACTGACGCGCTTCACGCCCGCTTCAAAGTTGAGGATCCTTCAGCAGAATGATCTTATTAACCAAGCACCCTCCTGAATGTCATTCCTACACAGATAAAAAAGAAGTGTGTTTTAATGAAGCGTAATATAATTTTAACTGTAAGTCTCTCAAATTAGCAGCGGCCGGGTCGTGACTGGGCAGCTGCTCTCGTCGATGGCCTCAAATAAGCCTCACCTGTCGGGCATTAAAAGTGCACGAGGGCTCTTCAATCACCAGCAAGGGGACAGGTCGTTGTTCCCCAGCCAACACCTATAGGTGTATATACTACAGGTATACGTACTTAGATACAAACACACAGACACACGGGTTTGTGTTATATATCTCCACCACAGTCATCGACCCCACGGTTCACGTAAATAATTTGAACCACATTCAACCCCCCCCCCCCCCCCCCCC